>NC_137099.1:34331143-34992092 GCF_949357685.1 Gobio gobio
TAGTATTTTCCATAGGAAACTGTGGCAGTACGAAACTGTCATATTGCTAATAACTTGCAATCACAACTAAATATAGAACTATAGAAAAACATTTTAAAACATAGCATTTTAGTAATGCGTTTCCAGAAACTTAAAGGTGGATTGTATCAATATTGATTAGCCTGTTGTTGTTTAACACTTCCTTCCTTTTTTAATGAGAGTACAATGTGCCTGTGAGCAGCTATGTCATTAAACCAGTGCATGTACTTAGCTCTGAATCTCTATCTAATTTGACAAAATTGCAAGAATAAGGATGCCGAATCTGGCACAGTCACATCAGTCAGCATGTGACTTTCTTTCCCTCATAAGAGCCTGTAGGGACTGGAGTAGCAGAAAGGGGTTTTATCTGAAATTTTGGAGTATGTTTTGATCTTTGGTATCATTTAAAAATGATCAATTGTATTATTAACTGCTTACCATTTAAAATTATAATGCTCTGCTTTGTCCTCTCCTTGATTTGTCAGAGGTCTGTTGCCCTCATGATTAAAAATTGGAAGAGAGGTGACTTCTTTACAATTACCGGTCATTTAATTCAGTTTAATTCAGTTCAGTTTCCAAATGATGCATCTTTTGAAAAAAGATTTTAATGTTGATACCCAGTCTTTTGTTTTATGATATAGATGCTTCAGCAACAGTAATATAGCTTTTCATGTTGAGAATACAAATGGGAATGAAACCCATATATGAATCCAATCCACAGCTCTTCAGAAAATTTACCAGTGAAAAACATCCAAAAGCACTTTTTGTCCATAAACTGTAAAATCTGAGAAATATTTATAGATTTTTCAGTATTTACATCAGATTTCACCTGACAGATTTATCCTTTTTCATATTTTTTCCAAGAAATTATGCAATTTGCACACCGTTTAACTATGTATATGATTTTATAGATTAGACTCTTTTCTTTGTATACCACCAGCCATTGGCTATGTGATACATTTTTGACGGACAAAACGTTTAGCCAATGAGAAGACGAAGATTTTTAACAGTGTGTGGGATGTGAACAGAACACGATGTGGAAAAACTGGTTGGGAAAAGTGTTGAGCAAGTCGTTTGAAAAACTAGTGGAAATGCTGTCTTTAAAAAGCTGATTTGATGTACATATTAAACTAATGAAATGTTTTGATCTGAACTAGACTATGAGGGATTCGCTATGTCACTCCATGTGTTGTCCATTGTCAAAGACACTGGAACTTAGTCTTTTATAGATTATGAAGATTTAGCTTTATTGTATTACTTTTTTTGGTCTTCATCAGAACTATCCAACAAATAATCAATTTTTTTTTTTAAATTTATAAAAGTTGTGTAATTGATACATGAGGTTTGCAAGAGTTCTTGTGAACTCTGAGACTGGTAGCACATGCTGTGTGGCTTGTGTTCAGCTGTAAGTTCGGCTGACTTCTCAGTGCCCCTCTGACTGAGCTCTGGCACACTCAAGTGCTATTATGCTAATCACACATCACACATACCCTGAATATTCATTGAGGTCTGCTCTCCGCAATGTCCTGGCTGAACTTCCTGTTACCTGCAGCCAGAAGGAGGGAAGGGAAGAGAAGCGAAATGAAGTAGAGAGGGGCAGCTGGAGGGAGGATGAGGAAGAAGGATTGCATTAAAATTGCCCTTGGGTTATCCATTAGACATGGTAGTGGGCCAGCTTTGGGAGGTCACATTAATTCTTGTGCCCTATATCACTTCCCCAAGTGCTGCTTATCTAATAGCTCAGCCAGTGCTTGAATAAACGCCTCAGTTTTATGAATGAGTCTAATTTTATGCTATGTCAATACATTTAATGGCAAATACATGTACCTCATTGGGATCAGGTATCCCCCGCTAGTTCTGGTTTTTACTTGCATTGCCAACATTCTTCTTCCTCTTCTTCTTCATCTTCTTCTTCATCTTCATCCTCCTCTTCCTTCTTGTTTGAACCGATCTTGGGCCTAGGTGTCAAAGCTTATGCTACTCCTACATCCTACGTCATACATCGCGCCAGGGGTTACTCTTTTGGCATACGACTATTTTAGTCAAAGTTTTTGTTTTAAATATGGATATTTTTCTTACAAAAAGACATCGCTTTTCTTCAGAAGGCCTTTATTAGCCTACTGGAGTCGTATGGATTACTTTTATGATGGATGGATGCACTTTTTTTATACTTCAAAATCAGGACTGCCATTCACTACCATTATAAAGCTATAATTACATTTTTTTAATACAACTCTGATTGTGTCTGAAAGAAGGTAGTCACCTAGGATGGCTTGAGGGTAAGTAAATCATGGGATGAATTTCACTTTTGGGTGAACAAACCCTTTAATGCATCCTTGCTGAATAAAAGTTACTGAAGTCTTACTGACTCCAAATCTGGCTTAGCTCCCCTGCCACAGGTCATTAGGCCATTCTTATTGTTGCACCTTGTTTCAGATTTGTTAATTAATCACTGTTTTTTTTTTTTTAATAGTCTGTACATATCATGACCCTGAGGAACTGGCGTGAGGTAAGGCATCATTTTATAACGCATCACTGATATCAGATCAGCATTAGTGAATCTGATAGTGATGGGAGTTGTTCTGATGTCCTGCAGCGTGTGGACCATCTGTTGAAGCAGGAGAAGTTCATGGAGGCTCTGTCTCTGGCCTGGTCCTTCCACGAGGGCACTGCCAAAGCTGTGTTAGGTTAGTCCTTCTGTACATATCTACTCTCAAGTGTACATTTCTGTTTATTTTTTTCTTAATTTCTGTGAAAATGCTTGCAGTTTTCAGACGTCAAAGCTTTTAGTTTGTAATTGTCTAACAACGGCAAATTGTATAGGCTTTCATTTTCCAAGACCATAAAAAAAAGAAAGAAAGAACGCTCCAATTATATCACAAAATACACATAGGAATGTAGACCTAATGTGGTGTGTTTATGTAACAGGTCTATTCGCAGACCCTGCTAAGAGAAAAGGTGTGGTTGCGGACAAGGTAAGATTCTTGGAAATTTAATACAATGACACTTTAGTTTCACAATTTCAGAAAATGTCTTGTTAGGCCTGCAGTTGTAGGAAGCAACTAAAATTAGTGATGCTCGATAAATACACACTACCGGTGAAATGTTTTAGAACACCATATCCTGATTCTGAATAAGAAAAAGAGGCTTGTCTAGGCCACTAGAGGAGTTCTGAAGACCGTTAGGAGGGCTTATGGCTAATCTAGGAATCATGGTGATCTTGGGCTCTGTTGCTGTATCCAGTGTCGGCATACTTAGCCAAAAAGACATTTTGCAGCACCCTCTGGTTTACTTAAAGCTACACTGTGTAACTTTTTTTGTCTATTCTTAGCTAAAAACACTTACTTCTTTCAAAAATATATGTGCTCATTAATGTATATTTACTTCTTTCAAGTAATAAAGTATTCTCGTAAGTTTATAATATGCCATTGAAAATACATAAGGTAATGGGATCTAACGGTGGTCGCCATGTTGCCCCTCCATCTTGAAAGTACATTAGCCAAAGAGGGACATACCCGTAAATTCAAGCTTCGCCTTTGCCGTTTTAACACTGGATGGCACTGTACAAAATTCCCTGCCTCGCGCATGTGCGCGTCAACTTGTTCAGACTTGTCTGGTGCATGTGCAGAGAGTTTTCATCTCAGCAGCGTCCAGTAACAGAGTTATACGGAGTTTTCCTGGCTTGTTTATTCCTCAAAAGTCTGTTTTTCCTTGTGTGGTATTTCTGTGCGTTAATAACTCCGTAAGTAATAATAGTTATTGTCATTGTAGATGTGTTTCAGAGTGTGTCATCGCGTAATTCAGTTGATGTCACCTCAGAAGTATTTTTGTGTCAACATACAATAGCGTAATGCTCACCTATTTGAATAATCATTCAGTTATTTTGTTATCAACAATGTTTATTCGTTTATAGAAAATATTTTCTCGTAATGTATGTTGATGGAAATATGTATCAGGTCTGATCGGCATATTAACAATTGTTATACAGAGCGCACTGCAGTGCTAACGTTAAAGCGGCGCACACACTTTAGTAACCGGACACCGCTTGTTAGCA
Organism: Gobio gobio; assembly: GCF_949357685.1. Classification (NCBI taxonomy): domain Eukaryota; kingdom Metazoa; phylum Chordata; class Actinopteri; order Cypriniformes; family Gobionidae; genus Gobio; species Gobio gobio. Next base: position 34,335,216 of record NC_137099.1, read on the forward strand.
GCGGCAGCTCCGCTCCTTTTAATGCAGCTGCATTTAGCGCCTATATATGGTACAATAAGCTCTGGTTTACGGTTACATTATACAAATGTAACTTATAAGTATAGTTATACAGTTCTTAACTGTGTATGTATATTTACCATCCTTATTTGTTCTCTCACAGAAACCACATTTATGTACATATCCACGCAAACCTGTTTATGCCTTGCAATTGGATGACTGAATAAACATTACTATCATCAAAGTTCACTCTGGATTAGCTGCAGTTCTTTCTAGCCGAATAATTAGGCCAGTTGAGTTCCAACCATCCCACTGCGCACAGAATATCCCACAGGCACCGTGTCCAATGTGGACGAGGTCGAACTGGAAGCCATGTTAATCTTGGACTAAATCGGCCACCGTAGGAGTTGAAACGAAATCGGAATTGAGATGAACAAAAACTAAAATTCACTGGATGGTCATATACCTTTTCACCACTAGATGGGGGAAAATATCACACAGTGTAGCTTTAATCTTAGTCAGGGATTCATCCTAGAGCAAAATAGTGGCCTAAAACATACCTCCAGACTTTGTCAGAACTACCTCGGAAGTGAAAAGATCAATGCTTTAATTTGTGGGCCAGCACAGAGTAAATATTATTGAACTGGTTTGGGATGAACTGGACAGGATGATGGCGACACATTTGTGGAGCTTTTTTAACATCAGTGTTTTTTCCAAACAAGATTTGATTTTCATTGTAGGAAAAATACAATGAGTGTTTTCAGCTGTTTTATCTGCAAAAGCTTGCTGCTTTGATTTAAGGGATGTAACCGTTAAACTTAATAAAATGTAAGTTCCATGATTTTATGCTTTAATTTCAAATTATACTGAGATATGAAACTGCGCACATTTCAATAAAAACAAATTAAAGGCCCACTGAAGTGCCTTGAAATGCGCAGCATTATTCTATGTGTTGATGTAATTTACCCTGAAACGGCTCCAGCTTTTATCAGCTCCTCCCCTTTTTTAAAACAGCCAATGGTGTTTCGTTGATATCACAGTTTGACTAGAGCCTTTCTATTTGGTAAAGCCACAGTTTCCTCCTAATCTCTAACCGTTTATCATCATAATCTTCTCCATATCGCTTTGAAATACAGTATTCTGTGCAGAATTTAAATGGGTCCGATATTATTTGTTGTCTGCGCCGACTCTGCGCTCTCGTGTCTCTAGTCAACGGCTCTGGTCTAGACTATGTGTGTGTGACGGTGCGCATGAAACTAACGTGAAACCAAACTTAATTCGCTTCAACTGAAAGCATATTTACACTGTCTGAATCGTTTTCAATCGCATATATAGTGCGCTATGCGCCATTCACCATGTAGAAAATAGTAAAAGTATGAACAGCTGACCGATTTCAGCTGCAACTTCAGCATTTATTTATAGTGTAGGGGGACGGACGCTTCAGATTCTAGAGAACATTTGATTGGACAGAAGATGTGATGAGAAGCTGAAGTCTGTGGTGATGTCATAAAAATCTGTGATCCATTTTAACGGAAGTGAGAGACTAAGGCTGAATCCGAAATCGCCCCCTATACCCTTAAATAGGGCATTACTTGAGGGGACAGCCATTTGTAGTGGTGTCCGAAACCATAGTGGACGTTATTCAATCCCACATTGCACCGCAATAACGAGTGTACAGCCGATGTACTGTCCGACTTCACTCACGCGTTTTCATTCACAAGTGAACTGTGTTAGTGGACTGGAATAGTGAATGAGGGTTTAGGGGACGATTTTGGATTCAGCCTAAGTTTTGAATGCTTACATCTCCTAAATGCGAATTTTGTCATTGTTTTGGATTTGGAACACACCAGCTTAGTCATAGTCATACTAAAAGCTAAAAATTACTACTAAAAACATACAATTTTTTTTTGGATTTCAGGGGGCCTTTAAGGTTTTCCAAAATTTTGTATCACTAGCATGTGTATGTGTATACCTGTGTGCATATACAGTATATTTAAACAAACTAACCATCGAGAAATGAGTTTCCAATTGGTTTTTGGAAGAAAAAAAAGGTAATAAATGTATTTCAGTTCAGAATTAGGTAACACTTTAGTATGGGGAACTCATTTTAGAATAGAGAATATTCACTATTAAATACGACTTTTGCCTCAAACGACCTTACTAACTATTAATAAGCAGTAAATCAGGAGTTTTTGTAGTGTTTAAGTTTAGGTATTGGGTATGATTAAGGGGTGTAGAATAAGGGTCATGCAGAATACGGCATTAATGTGCTTTATAAGTAAGATATAATCCACGATAATCCAAAAACTATTTTATTGCATGACGTGGAGGCAAATAACCTCCCGACGTGAAGCGCATTCAAATCGGTTATCCTGCTTATACCATACATTGACAACTTAAAGCTGTTATTGATGTTTGCACGCAATATTTGACCAGAAGAGTAAAATTGACGGTTATTTTTGTCAGTTACAGCTCGTTATATCTAGCATTCTGCTCACTTTAAATCAGTCATATATCACTCGCACACAGAGAGCGAAGATCATGCTGTGCGCACACAGAAACATTCAGGAGCACAGACACTAGTTATTAACGCTGCCCCACGACTTTTAGTTCTAAAATTGATTCGCTTACTGAATCGCTACACTGTATTTCTCAGCAACACGGGCGTTTCATCACACTAATGATCTAACTGGAATCCTGCCTCTATTATAATAATAACTTATTTTTTTCCCTAACGTGTAAATGATAGTTATAATGGCTAAATTAATTTCTTGTAGGCAACATTCACTATTTATTTTTTGAGCAAATAAATGACACATTCCTCTGCTGCTTTTCTCTCTTCACAGATGGTGGAAATTTTGTTACAGTATGTGGATCGCTCTCTGAAAAAGTGTCCAGAGCATGGGAAAATCCAAGTGATGGAGCAGCACTTCCAGGTAACAATTTGGATATTATTTAATGATAGAGTTAGACTGAGTTGAAGAGTTTTTCAGCATTATATAATTTTTTTAGAAAGGTGAGAGAGAAGAGAGCAGACTGAGAGAGCGATGCAGTCTCCTTTTTGTCAGACTTTAGGCCTGTGGCATTCATTTTTAAACTGCATCTCATCATAAGGCGGAAACCACATACAATAATGGCCCACTAATGTCATCTCTCCTCTGCCTCTGGGTCTCGCTCGCTCGCTCTCCGATTTCTTTTTGCCATTAAGAAGCACTCTGTCATCACAAAAATAAGGCACTCACCATAGCCAAATGGCAGATTTAGCTCTGTATATCTAGGGCAATGTGGAATGTTATGCTGCTCTAACTGTCAGACACATTTTTTTACAGTGCATAGGAATATGCACATTTAATTACTTCACCCATGTTCACTGGACTATGATTCTATAGTAATTAGGATATTCACAATATATTCACAATTGTATGTGAATTGTATGCCGATATATAATTAAGAAATGTGAAAAATAATTATTTTTTTGGGAATTTTTATTTAGACAACAGAACATGTTATTAGAGTTGCTTCACAATCCTTCCCTGACTCCTGACTTGCGTTCATGAGTTTTAAATGATGATACAATTTTGGGTGATCTATACCTTTAAGACAGATATATTTTTATTACATCTCTGATATGAAGAGTTTGATTCTATGAACCTGAAGCGCATTGTTTCAGTGCATTGGTCAAAACTCTAATTCAGTAATTTGCCGTATCATCACAAAAATTTGGCATCATTTATTAAAATGTTTCTGTAAAATATATAAATAAATATAGCTGGTTATTTATTATAATAGATCAGCCCTGACAAACTCAGTTGAAGTTAGGGTTTGCGTCCTAGCTTGAGGCCCTTTCCCAATCCCGTTTCCCTCTCTCCTCTTCTACTGTTTCCTGTCTCTCCTTAAAACACAGCCAAAAATAGAGGCAAATATTAATGCATAAAAGAGACAATTATGGTAAGTGTAATTGGTTTGAACCAATGTTTTCAGTCAAGAGCAGTGAGTGTTTTTCTTTTTGTCTTTTGTTTTTTGATTAACAGTAAAGACAGGTGGCAGCAGTTATATGCTGCTGTCGTTTTAAAGGGATAGTTCATCCAAAAATTAAAATTATCCCATAATTTACTCACACTCAATCCATCCTAGGTGTATATGACATTATTCTTTCAGATGAATACAATCGGAGTTATATTAATAAATATCCTGGTTCTTCCAAGCTTTATAATGGCAGTGAATGGCAGCCCAAAATTTGAAGCCCAAAAAAGTGCATCCATCCATTATAAAAGTAATCCACTCTGCTCTGGGGGGTTAATAAAGGCCTTCTGAAATGAATCGGTGGGTTTTTGTAAGGAAAAATATCCATATTTAAAACTATCTTCCGGCAGACCGCCTTCCATATTCAACTTACACAGAAAGTGTAACTTTCAGTTCATACGGTTCAAAAGTTGAATTGTATTCGTCTGAAAGAAGAATGTCATATACACCTAGGATGGCTTGAGGTTGAGTAAATTATGGGATAATTTTCATTTTTGGGTGAACTATCCCTGTAAGAACAAATGCACGGCTCTACTATACTGACACATCCAGTTGTTTGCATTCACTTAAGACGTAACCGACTATGTTTACGTGAAATCTCCAAAAGATGGACATTTTGACATAATTGTTTGTATTTGGCTGTTCAAGCACAATAAGCTGTGAATAGAGAACTGATTTCACGATCGCATTCGGTCTGAGAGAGGCAGCTTTCTGTGCGTTTGCTGCGGGTATGCGCCAGTCAGCGTGATGCACATAACACCACTTTTTTTCCCTTATTGTGCATAAATCTTAATAAAATCATGTCCATCCCTATCTTTATTTTCTCATTCATGCATGTTTCTTTATCACTGTAATGTGTCAATAACTTTCAGCAGTACTGTGCTGTATGGATATATTTACATATCATAACATAAACTAAATAGCGCAATCTGTAACAATAGGCGCTTTATATAAATTCGTCCCCAATATATATTGTCATAGCACCCAGCCCTAGTTCCATGTTAGATTAAGTCTAGGCCCAGAATACTGCACTCTCATTGATGGCTAATATGAAATTCAGTTTTTGAATGATTGGTGTTCCAGTCCTGCGGAAATCTGAGAAGCTTTCTGCTGTGTTCTTCACATGCAGATTTCTTTCTCATTCTCTAGTTCACATTTATTTATACAGTTTATTATAGTATGCATCTAATTTCATGAATACTCTTTCTCTTTTCTTCTACTTTTCCTTCAAAACCTGGCAATCCATCTTTTCTTGCTCCTGCTTGTTCTTTCTTTCCTCTCTGCAGGATATGGTTCCTGTTATGGTGGATTATTGTCTCCTTCTACAGAGGACGTGAGTGAATTGACACCTTTTTTCATACACACATACGGCACAAACACTTATATAGAATGGTGTTATATGTATGCACTCTGGACACAGTAGAATTTGGGCTTGTTATTTTCTGGGAAGCATGAGTCTGAAGCATGAATTACATTTTCTGGTTTCAATGCAAGCTTTGATAGCCAGACAAGTAAAAGTCATAACAGGGAGATATAAAATTGGAAAATACGACACGCTAAGTCATAATTATTAGATAAAAAGTCAAAAATATGACTTGCTAAGTCATTGTGAGATGAGCAGTTGAAATTAGGAAAAATTCTGAGATAAAAATTTAAAAAGTTGGATCTAAATTATAATATTAAATTATATCCTAATTATGAGATAAAAGCTGAAATTAGATTTTAAAAAGTCAAAATTATGAAGATGAAATCATGCTTGTTATTTTTTTTATTTTAATTAAATTTTTTGATTCACAGATTTCACACTATAATAATAATAATAATATTTACATTATTGTTTTCATTTTGTGCAATATATATTTTTTGTTTTTACAACAGAAATCAATCAATCAAAAACTTACTTTAGCTTTTCATCTAAAACAAAATTAATTTCCTATCATCACTGTAAAGCTGCTTTGAAGCAATCTGTGTTGTGAAAAGCGCTATATAAATAAAGGTGACTTGACTTCACTAATATTGTGAAATATTACACTTTCAAATGACTGTTTTTTGTTTTAATATATTTTAAAGTCAAAGCTGAATTTCCAGCATCACTATTCCAGTCTTCAGTGTCACATGATCCTTCAGAAATCATTCTAATATGATGATTTGGTACTTAAGTAACTTTTCAGATTATTTTCAGTTTTTAAAACAATTTTGCTGCTTAATGTATTTCTGGAAACCATAGTTTTTGTGATTATTTGTTGAATTGAAAGTTCAAATGAACATCATTTATTTAAAATAGATTTTTAGAATAGATCTAAAATAGATTTTACTGCTATTTTTAAGAAACAAGTATTAAACAGGGATTTAAACAGTAATTTGTATATTAAACAGTAATGTTCTTTGCATTTAAAGTCTCTGAAACGCTGGCCCAGTTTACTCCCATTTACTTTAAAACTCCCTCAAACTCCCTGGCTATGTCCGACAGCTCAGGCAGCTGAATTGTTGCCTCGCTGCCTTTTCAGGCAATGACTTTGCTGGCAGCGTTTGCAAATTAAGGCACTTCAGAAAACAGACTTCGGACAGACTTCTGAGGCAGTGTAATGGTTTAATGATCTACAACAAAATAGAGCGAGCTTTGGTGATAACCAAGCTAATATTAAGTTGATATCAAAGGCAGCGAAGGATACATCTATGCTGCATTCAAATATCGATCAAATTAAGGTCTCTCAGGAGACAGGAAGTGAAGCTAAGATTGGATTCAGACTTGCCTGATTCACCCCTGGTCACCCCTTACATTAGTATAAGTACTTTTTCAGCCACGCTGGATTTATAGCAGGTTTGCCAAAAGTTAATCATCCTGTTATTCATTTTGAACAACACTTATTTCATAGATGGTACTTTGATGGTGTTGTGGTAATAATACAGTACTTAGAGTAGTTCAGTGCCTTTAGGACCTTGATTTTTACATTGGACATTCACATTGGGATCTCATACCGTTTTGGAACAAGGTGAAGGTGACAGAATTAACATTTTTTGGCAGATTTTTTTCTTGCTAATTTTTATGTTTTTTAGGAATGAGGGCAGTTTCAGGACAGTTAATTTTGAGTTAGTTATTTGTTGAACACCTGTCGAGGTCCTGTGAGTTGTACTGTTGAAGAGCATGCCCTTTTTGACTCAAAGGCCCCCTGTTGTCCAACACAGCAATTTTCAATGTGGTGACGTAATTTCCACCGAAACAGGAAGACAGGCTGGGACATTTCGAGTAGTTTCTCCCCCTTGTTAAGATAACCAATAGTGTTTTGCTTATATTACAGCTCGGCCAGAGCCGTTAATCTTGGCAAAGCCACATTTGACAGTTTATGACAGACACAGCCCAACATATCCCCCCTCTAGATTTAATATGAAACTGCTACTAAAGCAAAACTGTCATAATCATGCTGAGAAAGTGTAGTTTGTGTCGAATTTTTGAATTTATTTGTTTTGTGGTCTGCTCTGACTCGCCCGTATGAACCGCTCTGTGCTATCTTGTCTCTGGACTGGAGCAGACTGAATCTTTCCCTATCCCCTATATAGTGCACTATGTACCATTCAACATATTGAAAATAGTAATAGTTTGAACAAGTGACTGATTTTAGCCTCAGCTTTATTTATAATTAAGGGGGTGGGACGCTTCAGATTCTAGAGAGCATTTGATTGGACAGAAAATCTGATGAGAAGCGGAAGTGCAGAGTGATGTCATCAAATGGTGGAAGTGAGAGACTGTACGTTTTTAAAGCTTATACCTTCTAAATGTGAATTTTGTCATTGTTTTGGAGCGCATTAGCTTATAGATAACCTTAAGGCTAACATATTCATACTGAAAGCCAAAAATTCATTTTGATTTTGAACATATTTTGAACACATCGATGAACATATTCATAGACTATGGTATTATGTGGTATTTCATGGAACTTCAGGATACCGGGAAATTACCATGGTCTTTATTTAAATAAACATGGTTTTATTGGTGAAATATTCATGTTTGTTCTTTTAAAAGCTCTAAATGCATTTCTATGTTGGATAAACAATCTGATTCAACATTGAACATCTGATAATAAACACATCCTCACATGAGACACTGTAACTCAAATAGAAGAAACAGTATCTCTCTCTCTATATAAAAATATATTTTAATGCAACACAGTTACATTTTCAGTTACATTTTCTCTCTCTCTCCCTCTCCCTCTCTCTCGCTCTCTCTCGCTCTCTCTCTCTCTCTCTCTCTCTCTCTCTCTCGCTCTCTCTCTCTCTCTCGCTCTCTTCTCTCTCCTCTCGCTCTCTCTCTCTCGCTCTCTCTCTCTCTCTCGCTCTCTCTCTCTTGCTCTCCTCTCTCTCATCTCTCTCTCTCTCTCTCTCTCTCTCTCTCTCTCTATCTCTCTCTCTCTCTCCTCTCTCCTCTCCACTCTCCTCTCTCCTCTCTCTCTCACTCTCTCTCTCTCTCTCTCTCCCTCTCTCTCTCTCTCTCTCTCTCTAGAAGATTCTTCGTAAACAGAACATGATTCTCCAATTTTTTTTTTTTTTCTGTTCTACTTTCAGTCTTATTGTTTTCATACCTGTGGCTTGGGAAGACCTTGGAATAATACACACATGAGCACATGCATGCATGCCATACATAAACACACAAAGATAAACTGGCATCACAATATCCTTAGGCCAAACTCTCCAGACATCTCATTACTGCCCGCACAACTCTCTCTCTCTCTTCTCTTTCCTCTCTCGCTCTCTCATGCTGATTATCGTCTCCATCTGTTCTCTCTCTCTAGAAGTGTGGTCAGTGTTAGTCAGTGTCAGCAGATAACCTCATCTTCCCTCTGATCCAGGACCAGTGTCCCAATGCTTTGCCCCAAAGTATGTTAGTGGAGTGCAGCAACAGCAGTTTACCCTCTCCGTTGAAAGTCACAACTCTAAATTCAACCCAGGTTTTATTTCTCACTTTCGCCTCACTCACTTCGTGAGAGAAACCCTGCACATTTCAAGTTTCATTATTGTTAACTCTTTCCATGTCAGCGTATTAGTTTTAATTTGCCAGTCAGTACCAGCATTTTTGATCATATTCAAAAAAAAGAAAAAGAAAGGCCCCCACAATATTTTGTTGTGTGAATATGTAAACAGTAAATATATCAAAAGAAAGAACAGAGCTTCTTCCTTTAAATAAATAATAAAAACCATTTAATCTTTGTTCATTCTTTTTTAATCAATACTTGTATATGGGTAAGTGTCATACATTGTGTTTTTGTCAAAGATTTCACCCGGATCGGATTCAGATCCATGGTGCAATCCATTGATGACAGGAGTGTAATCAGTCTTTAGAGCTCACTTATATAACCGATCAAATGGCTTATATAAATACCACAAAATGGAAGAGTTATAAAAAATGCAACAGCACGTTCATAATTTCAATGCAGAGTACAAATGCAAACGCTGTGCATTGGAACATCAAGTACACAGAATATGTGTGTATTTGTGTAATATACTGTGAGCTTACAAAACCATGTAATATATTTGTTCCTTTTGTTTTGTGCAATGGTGCACTATGCATTTGTGGGAACCTTTGATGCTTTTACTCAATAAGAGTGATATATAACTGACTGGATCAGAAGTTGTTGTTATGGTGTTTGCATCCCGTCCTTCCCCTCCACTTTGCAGCTTTCTGTGGCTGTTTTTTTCTGCATTTTTCAAACCTGCGGTGAAATAGGGTACCTAAAAATACAAAACATTTCCAACAGTACAAAATCAGCATTGCTCTATTTTCGTTACTTTCAATATTTTCAGTCAGTGTGACGTATTATGTAACTCCCAGGGAACGCATTAACTAATAAAAAAATAAAAAAATTGGAATACCTTGAAATGCACTGTGTAACTTTCAATAAAAGTGACTGCCAAATGTAAACTGAAATGTAAAGTGTGCAGTGAGGCAGATAAGTGATAGAAGTGGTGGATATTGTGATAGATTTCGCTTACTACCCTCAACTCTGAAAGCAGCGCTGCAGAAGCAAAATATGCTCAGGCGAAATGAAAACGGGTTAACCTGCAGACCTAACGGCAGCAGTCTGCAAAAATGCCACAAGACATAAGCTGCTTCACAAGGCAATACATCAAACTTTGCAAAGCATTTGTCATGTGCTCATCCCCAAGAGATCCGCAGGTTAAACACAAGACTGAAATTCAACAACAAATACACACATCCCTAATATTTTTAGACAATATTTGCTGCTGTTATTATTTCAAAGGAATGTTTTATCCTAAACATATCACCCCTATGTCATTTTTAATCTGGGAAAAAACAACTTTGTTGTCCCAAAATTATTATTTTTTGGTTAAAAAAAATAAAAAAAATAAAGTTGTCAGCTTTGTTCAATTCAAGGCTGAAATACACTACCTGACTTTCAAAATCTGAATCACTTTCAAAACACAGACTAGTTGCAGAGAAAAACCAGGCATCACACTAAATGAAAGTCTGGCAATGCGTGACAAATGAGAACAGCGTGCCTTCTAAAATTGGCTCTATAAAAAAAAAATTATATCTTCCGACTGGATGGCATGTTAGTCTGAAGATAGTCTTTAGCCAATCTGTGATTTTCTGTGAAATCTGTCAACTCCGACTGACCAAAAACTGCAGACTGACTCTGACTTCTAGCAACTAGTGTCAACTTCTGGGCAAATTCTGGGCAAAAGTTGTTTAGTGTATTCAATTCTTAACTTTATTGTTTAGGCAAATCATGTGACTCCATTCCACATCAGCTGTGGTATAATGGTCTAACAACGCAAAAGACAACAGTTCTTCAAATATATTAAGAACAATGAAATTAGATTGAAGAAGCTGTACAATCAGGGGAATGCTGTGTTTCCTGCTATACTGCCATTGGTTGTGTTCTTTCAGTTCATCAGCTTTTGTGGAAATGTCAGTCAAGCGGAAGGCAAAATGCGCCTTGTTGTCTTTCTTCTCATATCATCAGATCATTATTTCCTTGTCACAGGCCAATTTTCCGCCCTGTGTAATTTTGTTTCTTATATTATCAGTGCCAGTAAAGGTCAGCAGCTGCCTTTATCAGACCTGCCTCGTGCTTTCAACCTCCACTCCTCTCAGCCTCTCCTCTCTTGTTATCATCATACACTCCTGTCATTCCTGTAATTGTGTTGTACATGACCAGACACTCCATGGTAATCCATCTGAAAATGATATATCAGCAATAAAGCTGTAAGCAGCAGTTAGCGTTATCCATCAGTTATAGGCAACTACTGTATAGAAGTAAATGAAATGGACTTTACAGTTGAATAAAACTGATAGACCTTGAGTATTTTGGGCTTTCATCTATTGCGACAGTTCTGTCTTTTTCACCCCAAGGCCATCCATGTCCAACATTTTGAACGATACATATTTAACTTTCAACTATACATTCTGTCCATCATTTTTTTATTAAATTTCATTTGTCACACACCCTTCATGCATGCAAAGTGTGTTGAATTTTCACCATAAAGTGATGATAACTCATTTAGCTTCAATAGAAATCCAGTTAATGCTGGATTTAGTATTTTAACCTTATCCTGAACAACAATAGGTTGTGTTTGTGACTCTTTTTGTAAATTTAAAAGTATATTAGAAGATTAAATTAGTAAATTAGAGATTATAAAAAAGTCAAATTTAAAGGATATACTTGTTTTTTCTCCTAAAAATGTATGAAACCAAACAGAATACAAAGAACGTGGCATATATTTACATGTTAAATGTTGTCTTTAAACTAGATTTTTAAAGGATTTCTCATTTTTATTATCTTGGACATCATTATTGTCATTGATGCTCACATAGAGGGAAAGGTTATGCAAGGAAATGTCTCATTTACTGTATGTGCGTGTTTGATGGTCTCTGCTTTTGTCCTCACATACACCATTGACTCATGTTTGAGGTAGAAATGAGATTAATGGTGCTGTCTCTAGATGTGAGACATACTGACAGCTGTGACACTGTGTGTCAGTTGTTACAGTGAGTAGATGCATTCACTGTTTAAAGAGCTCTGCTGTTCACAGAATGCCAGAGTCTCTCAACATAATTGTGTGAATGTGTGTCTGTGTGTGTTGACATTGATGTGTGTATGTATTTTGGGCCTCTCAAAGACTCGTCCCCTTCAGGGAAATGTGTTCTGTCATATTGGGACAAACTGTGTGATCCTGCCACTCTTGAGCAAAATAGTTTTTCCCTGGTAGGTCTTTTCCACCAGAATGGTTTGCGTTCTGGAGCCAGAGCCCATTCTTGGCCAGTTCTTTGCCAGGCAAACTGGAGCCTATCACAAATTGTCTGCGTGTCACCACATACTTGACAAACATGATGCTGCAATGTGTTGTTTACCTGACTATAACCAGTTTTAAAACAAACATTGCATGTCCCGGTGTTTGTGCTGGTAGTGCAGCACTTTTGCGCACTGGGAGTGATTCTAGCTACTGGCATCTTTCATTAAACTGACATAGACAGCTTTGAGTATTCTCTGCCTCCTGTTCCCCAACTCAGTTTGAGACCAGCATGTTTTTTCAGGGCCGGAGTTGAGCCGATCTTTCTTTGGGACCGGCCTAGAAAATCCCTATGGGTAGGTCTAGTTCACGGTCATGGCAAACCTGGAAAACCCTTTTAAATCTGCAATGTACTGTAATTCTACAGTATGAATAGCCCGTGAAATTGCTTTGCAGCGTATTACCGTAAAACAAAATACAGTATTTTCCAATGTTCTTATTTTATTTTACAGTACAATACTGACAGCAGAGACATCAGAAATATACTGTAATTCTATGGTATTAATACTCTGAAATTACTTTACAGACATTGACCATAAAAAAAAATACTTGCAGTGCATTTCAGTGATAAGTTCAATTTACAATACACTCTAAAAATGGTGTGTTAAAAACAACCCAATTTGGGTCATATTAGCAATACAGCTCTTGACCAAAAAGAGAACACCAAAATAGGTTGGAAATTAAAATCACACAGTAAATTATTGCAATTAAAACACAGGCAACAGTAATAGGCTAATAATAAGGTGAAGGCCTTCGAGCAAAGCCAAAACCATCAAAAGTGCCACCAAAAAATACACGGACTGAGAGCCTGTAATAAACATTGGGAATAAATTATGTATTCGACTAAATCGACAGGATTTTACCCTCTCTGTTTATTGTGTTTATAATCACTCAATTACAAGCACTCAATTCCACTCTCAAGCGCCATTTTCGGCTTATTCAGTTCTAGTTCAGTCACTTTTCGAGTTCTTTAGATTTGAGAGGAAACACTCTGACAAAAACCTCCAGTTTTAAAAGAATGCACTTCATGCTGCAGCCAGTTTCAGAGATCTCTCTTAAGGGATTTGAAGTATCATAAGTGCCGCGAATATGAACAAGTTTGTTTTAGGCACCACTTTTTCATTTTCAGTTCCCGCTCACCACAGTCACTAGTCCATCTTTAAAAGAATGTGCTCCTTGCTGCAGTCAGTTTCAAAGTTCTCTCTCCTCTCCGCTTCGATTAGTTTTCTTATATTTTCTGCACATATTGCTGTCATGAGAACCACGAACATGAATAGGCGAAGACTTATTCATACTCAAATTCCTATATTCACTGTGAAACACCCATTCAGTGCCATTGGGCTATTGCTTTTATATAGAAAGTATTTGGTACTACAGTAAAAAAGCGTAATGCATAAATACAGTAGATTAGTGTTAAAATGGGCTGTAAATTAACAGTTGCTTACTGTGCAAATTATTGGCCCGTATGTTACAGTTTTAATAGAAAGTATGTTACTTTCAGAAATTTGGCCAATTTTACAGAATTTTTTTACAAATCTGTCAAGGGAAATCAACATGTGCTATCTTAAATAGTTAAGAGAAGTGTCTTCTGGTAAGATCGCAGTCCAATTAGTCATCAATTTACTAATATGTGCAAGAAAACCACATCCTGCTGACACAAGGAAAATGAAAATGGAAGATGAAAATAGTTCAAATATCTCAAAATTAATCAGTTTTATCCTACAATTAAATTAACAGATGCTAACGTGCAAAACACACATACAATCTCATAAAATGTAGTTTAGTGTTTCATAGTCTAAGCCTTTAGTGTGCATATGGCACACTTAACTGGAAACACTCCAGGATTTTTGAAGTCGTCATCTGGTTGGTTGAATTCTACAGGATGTCCGAGAGACGTGTATGTCACATTCTTTAATGGTCTGCCTCCAAAAAATGCTGTGACGCCAAACTCCCTCATGGAAGAAGAACGCCGTTGTTTTTACAACTGTGACAATTAAAGCCACAATATGTCATTTTTCGCCGCTAGAGGTCACTTATTTAAAACAAAGGCGTAGCTTGATGATGCCTTGATTTCGCTGAGCTTTTTTTATGCCGCAGACAACTGCTTCCGCTTTCCGATCATCATGCATACGTAGCGCTGTTTTATTTTATTGGAGACATTATTTGAGTGTGTTGAAAGTTATGTTATAATTCTACTCTGTGCGTTCGCGCGGTGGCTACTATGAGACACACTACAGCAAACTAAATCGATATAGGCATGGTAAAACATGGTATTCACGGTATATCATGAAAACGAGATTTAAACAAAAAGACTAACTGTGTTGAGCTATTTAACATTGATTCGTTTTATGTCGATGAATGTATCCAAACAGTTGCTCACCTGTCTAATTAAACACATAATACATTCAAGCATCTTTGGTGTTTCCATGATTTCTACAAAATAAAACAGGAAATCGAGGGTAACGTGGGTAGCATGTCGTTTGATAGGCGACGCACGGACACGGTCTGTGTCCTGGTTAAAATTGCTTATTTCTCTGGATTTAAACATTCTTGGAAACATTTGGAACATCAAAACAGAACCCAATGTGTCCTGTGTTTTTCATACGTCAAAGTTTTCTTTTCCCTAGTGATGGAGCCTAGGGCTCAGAATGGAAAGTGTTGGGGAAGGGCAATGGGGAAATGGTGTGCCTTATTTTGACATAAAAAAGCTATTGTTTTTGTTTATTTTGATTACCAAACGGATTGCGAATACTTTGACGTCACCATTTTCACAAATTCACATTTCTGTAGTTTACACAGAGACAACAATGGTATAAAACCTTGCACTTTGAAACCTGTTTTCAAAAGTTTTCAGGCCCCCAAAACGCTGTTGTTTTGTAAATGAATGGCCAAAAGGCATACAAATATTTCCGTTTTTAGTTAAAAACAGTGGTGTATAAAGTTTATTTGTGTCTATGGTTTTTGATGCGTCCTCATGTGTCACACCTGTGTCTAGTTAATTCTCTCGTTTGGTCCCTAGTGTTTCCCTGTGTATATAGCCCTCATTTTCAGTTGGTCTTTGTCAGATCTCGTCATTATTACTGAGGTTGTTCTGTTTATCATGTTTCTTAGAACCTGAGAAGCTTATACCTTATGTTTATTTTGATTAAAAAAACTGCTGGCAAATAGATCCAGCACTTTTATTTCCGTCTTTATTTAGCCCCAGTGTGACAGAACCTCAGTTGTATTATTTTTTTTTCTGAATGTGTTCACAGATTTGAGCTATAATTGTGCTATAAAAAGTGGTTCATTAATTTTGCTGCTTACTAGGGAATAAGATTTGAGTTTTGAAAGTTATTTAGTAAGTACAGTAAATTGCGGCAAAGCTAAATGTGACCTTTATTGTAATGTATTTAATTGAGAATTTTAATGTTCGATTGATCATGCTCAAGATTGATTATATTTGATTTACGTTAGTTACACACATTTACGCGTTAAGTTAAGTGTTTCCCACGCGAGGTACTTTGTGGTATACTTTGCCATGACGATCGCACACGCACGAAACTACTACGATGGTACCTCTGGTGCTTACACTGAACCCAAATATGTTCAGTCAATGACTGTATATTGTGTTCAATAAACATAAAACATTTGTGATTCTCTTGCCCAAATATTGTAATTAATGTAATGTTGAATTGCTTTGCTTGTTCAGATCATTTAAATGCATGAGGTAAGAAATGTCATATATCTTTAAAAAAACATAAGCATATTCATATATCTTAAAACTTCTGGTTACATGAGCCTAAGCTCTTTTCAATAAAATCCATGTAAAAGTTAATACCAGATCATTTTAGAATACAGTATAGGATGTATTGAATATTCTTCAGTTTTATGCAAAACATAAATATGTCAAATAGAATATCAGATCTCTGTCATATGGCCAAAGATAAATGCAAAAAAATAAATAATGTTTTGCATGGTTGTTTTTGACACATGAAAACTGTAACAATGTATCGTACAAGGTAACACGATACACCTTGCTCTGAATTTTGAGGGTATTGAACCTGGAAAGTCCTTGAAAGGTCCTTGAATTTAAAGTTAATTAAGGTGTAGGAACCCTGTATATAGTTTTGTTGTTTTTGTTGTTGTTGTTTTTTTTTAATTGAAAGAAGAAAAAAAATTGGGACCACTGAATTTTCACAATATAAGTTTATACTGTCTTTGTGATCCATGAGCTACACAAGCTTTGCACTCCCACTCCCTACAGCTCTTATCATACTGTTTCCACAGAGACTTTAACCCCTGTGATCACTTCCTGCTTTCGGGTAGAGCTCTGTTTCTCTCTCACATTTCAGGTGCTTCTGACACTGTCGCTGATAAACTGATAAGCTCTTATCACAGTAGGTTTGTTTTTAATGCATATCCAGTTAATCATTCAGTTGAATACTTTAAATTTCAGTATTCAAATCTATCACTGATGCATTATACTGAAGGATGCATATATTTTTGGAGCTGTAGTTTGCATGTTCATTTTAAGGCTTTGTACACTGTGTTCAGTGTTTGTACTTTGATCAAGGAGCTCTTCTATAGCATGTGACAGACTTCTGCACTAAAGAGACCAGTTGCCTATAGCATTTGCCTATTGCCGGGGAAATTATGCCTTGCATGATCTATATAAACAGATCATATTTGGTTGATTTTTGAAAGAAGAAGATTTGCAGACATTGTAGACTGCAGGTTGATGACAACCATATATTATTTTCACATTTCTTTGGATTTAAAACTTTAGGTCATTATGTTTTGTACTTAAAAAGGTAGAGTAGGCGATGTTTTTCATAAACCGTTTTTGTTATACTGATTGAAACTCTCTTCACATCCTGATAGCAATCAATAATAGAAGTAGCCTAAATAAAAAATTTAATAAAAATACGTGTGTATATATATTCTGTAGAAGTCTCAGGACCAAAAAATGTTTGTCCAATCATTGCATTGTTTTATATAGAGTGCAAAAATAGCCACTTAATATCACAGTGGCCTTGGCTATGTGAGTATTTTTCCTATTCGGTTTGTCAATATAGGCATTTCAAAACATTTTTAAGGAAAGAGTTTTAAGACATGAACCAAATCAGTGAGCTCAGAGATTAATCACAACAATACAACCTTTAATTCAAAGCCAAAATCTGAAAAAATACAATACTTCACCCACTCTTTTGTGAGTGAATGAACTACTGATTCCATGAACCACTATGAATGGAATAACTGAATGTTCAGAAATTATGGTGTAATATGAAACTATTGACTCCAAGTTTTGAATTATTATCTTTTGAATATAAAATTCTTATTAATACATATAAAATATTTGAAGTTTATAGCAAAATATTCAAATGTATATAAGTTTGGGCCATAACAACTAATTGAAAACGAAAATAATCAACAGCTTTACAGTAGTGAATAACACATTTCTTTGGACAAAATGTCTCTGAAAAATTGTGGAGGAATGCAGAAAGAGTATAACCCAAATTTTCCTAAACATGAGAATACTTTAGGCCTATATATATTTAGAGCTTAAAACAAACACTTAAGCAAATATTTTAAAATGTTTGGTGCTTCGACAGAGCCATGTATTGTTTAAAGCGTTCAAGATGTTTTCCCCATTGCATGACTTACATTTTACGGTTATATTGTGAGTATTTCCATTTTGCAAAAGGATATTCCAGATTGCAAAGGAGACTCTGCTTAACTTCACAGACTTTATAGCGAGTGGCAGCATGTGCATCAATCTGACACCTATTCATAGGATAGGAGTGCAATATTTCTAACTAAGATACATTTTACTATGTTAAATATGCTTTTTGATGGATGTTGAATGCACAGTAGGCTTGAAATGCTACATTAACTGTATATTAGCATAACAACTGTAAAGGGAATGGGGTGTAAATGTAATATAATAACTATTTTGATGGTAAGAGAGACAGTGTTGGAGTGTTGTGCTCATGATGGAGTGGTATCAAAACAATCATTGAGCAATCTTTTGATCTGTCGAAGCAATCTTCACCAACACATTGATATATTCTGATGGTTAATTGTATGATTTTTGATGTACTATAAGATTCTGTGTTTATTTTCTACTGATGCTTTTTTATGCTTTTGGTTTTCTAAGTAAGTCTTTCTTTTTAATCACATTACTTTAATTGCCAGTGATCTCATTCTTTAAAAAAGATCTAATTTCTGCTCAGGGACCTACTGTTTAACCAAATCTACCCTCGGCTGGTGGAGAACTCAGTGGCCAGAGGTGTGTTTCTGGAGAGTCTGGAGCCCTACATTCTGAGCGAGCGGATTGGTTGTCTGACTGCACCTGTCATGAGAGACCTCCTCAGCTATTTCCAGGAAAATGGCATGATGGATAGTGTGGAGGGATGCCTGGTCCACATGGACATCACCAACCTGGACATACAACAGGTGTGTATGTGCGTAAGCTTCATAGCTGCAGCATTTTATCTGTATTACCTGAGTCAGCATATGTCTACCTAAAAACATGGATGTTTGTAGGTGGTGGAGATGTGCTGGGATAATCAGCTGTATGATGCCATGATCTACGTCTTTAACAGTGGCATGAACGACTACATCAGCCCCATGGAGGTATGTTAGTGTGTGTTTTTGTGCTTTGTGCTAAAAAGTGATTTAAGGCTGGACTAGACTCTCTTCATATCCTGATAGCAATCGATAATAGAAGTAGTCTAAGTATTAAAAAAAATAAAATAATTATATATATATATATATATATATATATATCAATGCACATAGAGCACACCAAATATGGTCAACGGAAGCTCAACTGTATTCGGTTAAACCGTAATTGTTCTCTTGCATCAAGCAAGCATGTTTGAGCTTCGATTTACCATATTTGATACAATATGTTACTACGATATGTCTTCTAAAATAGATCAAAATATTAAACATGTTTGATGTCCTCCAACTGGATGCAATCAGTCTGAAGTTAAAAAAAAACCCTGAATCTGTGCCCATCATACACTGTGATTTTCTGTGAAATCTGTCAATTCCAACGGCCAAACTCTGCAGACTGGCTCTGACCATCGGCAACTAGCATGACTCGTCCAGACTGCAAATTGGGGCCAAAAACTGGGCAGAAGTCATGCATTCCAGCTTTTAATGTTTTATTTTTCATTCACGCTCTGATGGTCTAATTGCCACACAAAACAGAAACCTGGTAAGCCTTTTGGGGACACCTCAAGGGTGTGTGTTCACATTTTTGATGTGTACACATGAGTTTTTGTGCATAAAGTGTGGGTTTCTCACCATTAGGCTAGAAAAGAAGATGAAAGGCTTGTTGTCAGAGGAATCTTCTGAACCCTAGATGAAAGGCGACCGAGAAAGGGATTAATTTGTTTCATGGCCAAAATGTCACACACATGCACACTGACCAAACACAACAAAACCGTTGTACTGGATTACGTGACCATGTCTTGCAGGTGCTGCTGGGATTGTGGAGGGAGAATAGACTTCAGTGTAGTATATATTTTTATCTTGATAAAAACACAATATGAGAAACACTTTCTCAGCAGGATGCATATTGTTTTGTGTTTGCGGGTCTGAAAATGAAAAAAAGAACGATTGTCTTAATTGTTAAAGAATGAAATCAAGAGAGACCATATTTAGGGTGTACTCCCAGGGCCGGCCCAAGCCCTTATGGGGCCCTAAGCAGAATTTTATTTGGGGGCCCCTCGTGCCACCAATACGATTGACTATTGGCAATTCTTGATCATTCGCACACCCAGTATATCAATGTTAGTAGTTGTAGCTGTGTTGCTTACATCATGTCTGCCTGCCATGTTTTTACCCTTAGACAGTTTTTAATTGTAACCGTAGCAAACCCACAAGAGTGGTCAGATGTTAATATTCAAAACCTTACAGTACTACAGTTCAGACTGGGATATGTGTTTTTTAGTCCTTTTTTTTTTTTTTTAAGTAGCCTAGTCTCTTATACTGAAAATGCTCACTTTTCCCCAGGATTCTTTGATGAATAGAAAGATTTCAAAGAATCAAAGGAAAAAAAATATTGTAATATAAAAACTGATAATCATAAATGTGTCTTGAGCATCAAATCCTCATATGAGAATGATTTCTGAAGGTTCATGTGACACTGAAGACTGGAGTAATGATGATAAATTCAGCTTTGATCACAGGAATACATTACACTTTACTATATATTCACATAGAAAACAGCTGTTTTACATTATAATAATATTTCACAATATTACTGTTTTTTGATCAAATAAATGCAGCCTTGATGAGCAGAAGAGACTACTTTTAAAAACAAGAAATGTTGATTTCTTTCAAACATTAAACAGAGCTTTTATTTTGGTGAAAATAAAATAATTTTTTTGCGTTCCATTCGACTGTGTGGAAAGAACCTTTTTATTTTCTAAATAAAAACTTCCAAAATGTAGGCTACACAACTCCAAGGGGACGATATAGCACTTGCATTAAAACATTTACTGAGAAACTAAGCTATGCTGTAGCCTACTCCAAGACATGCAGCACGTCAGACAAGATATTCGCACTAGGGGTGTAACGATACACTCGTGTCACGATTCGATATGTATCCCGATATGTAGCCAAAATCAAGAGTTTTTTTTATTTTGTACTTTTTTATTATTATTAAAATAATAATATTATTATTAGTGTATTATTATCAGGACCCAACAAATATTTCCCTATTGCATTATTATACATTATATTCAACATTATATAGTTGTTTAATGTAATAATGTCACTGAAACATCATTTTTTTCCCTCACGCATTACTCGCGCTTTCAATACAGGCTGCATCTCTCCCCATGCTCGCTATGTCCCGCCTCTCCCGCTATTAATGCACTATGCATATAGAATAAACCATCTAAAATGCTTTGAATAATCATGCTAGTAAAACTAAATGTGATCTGGAGCCTCATTTATAAACGTTGCGTACGCACAAAAGAAGGCGTACGCCGCTCTCTACGCAATAATTGGTATTTATAAAAAGCAAACTTGACGGGAAAATGTGCGGTCCTTCACGCAAGCTCTGACCCAGGCGTACGCACAAAAACGGGTGAAATGAGAAATGGCGACACCGTCGGCAGATGGAAGAAACACGTGAAAGTGTGTGAAACTGTAGACCGTTGTGTAAAAGAAATGGCAATACTGCCTCTCATTAATAACAAGAAGACTTCACAAAGCAAGTCTTACGTAATCGATCAAACGGGTGTTCGTGTAGGCTGTTAATTGTACAATTAACAGCCTACACGAACACCCGTTTGATCGATCTGCAGTGTAAAACAAACAAAATCAAACGAAAATTACAACAGATGCAAATTAACCCATATTTGCAAAAAGAAAAGTGAAATATGTTCTGCAATAATATTGGCATGTTATGCAATTCATCCTCATAAATAATATGGTAAACAGAACGAAATAATGTGCAAACTGATATTCTCGTCAATGTGTCCGTCTGGCGGAGCAGATAGGCTATAGATTCAAGACAGATAGATAGATAATTAGGGAGATATATAGATAAATAGATAGATTGATGTATTCATTGTCCACTGGGGAAAGTTGTTTTCATAGTAAAAATGTCTTCATCAGCTACGGAATCATGGTATTCATGCATAGGCTATGCCTTTAGTTTGTTTTATTTTTGATAAAATAACGTGTCTCAACCATTCAGAAAGCTGCAAGACTTTCCATTTGCACTGAACTAAAGCCTATTTCCCATTTCCACGTAGATTATAACCGACATCTGTAGCTTGTCAGATGCAATTAAATGGATAGAAATAAAATGCCCCATCACAATGCATAATGACGCACAATGGCTGATATTGCGCTCTTAGAGGATGTCGCAAATGGAAGGAGTCGGAGTGAACGCATCTTCAGACAGCAAGAAGACTTGCTGGCAAACGAGGACACACTCAGGCGATGGTGCGCTAGACGCTTTTTTGCCTCGACTTTGATGTCCGACCATTTCTTTTTTATTTCGGCCACGGTCCAAGGTTGTGAGGCTACAGCATTTACGGCGTCTGCAACCTTTTGCCACTCAAGTGCCTTTTTGGCATTAGTAGCCTAATGCCCACACTGTGCCCTCCAAAACAACATTGTTCTCATATTTTCCACCTCGCCAACGATAACTTCTACTTCACATTGAGTGACGTTACGTTTTTTTAGTTTTCAAATGTGGCAAATGTGTTTGCCATGATTTCCTCTCTGTGTTTGCCATGATTTCGCAATCGATGAATATTAACTTGGGGGCGTTTCGCGGACTATTTATAGGCAACTATGGGCGTGACATGAAGCCGCAAAAGCTACGCTACATTTAGAATTGATTGTGATTTATTAAGGGAAATCTGCGTAGGACGTGCGTGCGCACGGTTTTATAAATCCGAATATTTCTGTGCGTACGCACGTCCTATGTTTCATCCGTACGCCACTTCTGACGCAAATCCTACGCAAAGTTTTATAAATGAGGCCCCTGGTGATTTAAATGATGTTTGCACTTTCACTAAGGAGTGCCGCTTTAAATGGTGTTTCTGCTTTAAAGGAACTGTATGTAAGAAATGTATTTCAATTAATCATAAAATCGCCCTGATATGTCACTAGACATTAAGAAATCATGTTAATTTCAAATATTTATATCACTGACAACAGTAGTCCGGCCAGGATATTGTCATTTAAAAGTGAAGTTGCAGCCCCCAACTGATGTTGATGTTGACATGTTGTGTTGTGGCCTGAAGTGCCACCCTCCACCTATCTACCAATCACGAAGTCAGTAGTGTTTCGGCATCCGGGTTGCCAGCTCTGCTCTAGTTACCACAGCTGCAGCTACAAACTTTTTGGATAAAAAATAAAACTTTACGAAACCTAAAAGGCCTCGTTATGAATCAGAAAAACATTGTGACAATAAAAAAAAAACTTGCTGTGTAGGACTCGTCACTTGCCATTGAAAGCTCCTTGTAGCATTATATACGTTCCTGCTGGATCCTGCAGCCTCTCTGGCAACCTCGAGTCAGGGGGAGGGGGAGAGGGGATACACCGCTATACAGTCATTTGAAAGTGATTGCAGTACCAGTTTTGGCCACAATCTTACATACATTTCCTTTAAATAATGTTTGCGCTCTCACTTTGAAGGGTGGCGTTCTGGCAGCGCGTGCGCTTCAGATGATCAATGCAATCCGTCACAGTTCTCATCACAAGAAAGCGTGTCAAAATTACCACTCAAACTGTTAATGTTTAGCTTATCCAAGAATTTTAATTCTGCATTTACTCACTCATGTTGTTTTTGCGCTTGCGCAATCATTTGAACGTCCTTGTTTACTACAGTCCGTGTTTTCTAAATCCATCCATTCATAAAAAGGTTACTAGGCAACTGACGAGTAGTACGCAAGGAGGTAATCCAGCCCCCGGAAAGTGTACCTTCCATAGGGGCAGCCATTGCTAACCAAGCCATCACCTGCTGTTAGCATCCCATTGACTCCCATTCATTTTGGCCTCACTTTGACTGCGAATATCTTAACATCTGAGGCGTTTAAAGACTCCATTTGTCCATTGTTTATTTCTAAACAAACACGACAATGTATAAAATGCTCCATTACCTTGTATCTTACACTATCGCCCAGTAGAAGCCGTTTTTGTAAAACATAGGCTAACGATTGCGTCATAACCACGCGACTCCGTCGCGCTGTACCGTATAGACCCGAGGAGAAGCTCGCAGGCAATCTTTTACTGTCTATGAGGCAATCGGGGGGACGTGGAGGCATAAAGTCCTATAAAGTTAAGGGAGAAGCATGTCGAGAAGACCATAGAGAGCCAAAAGCAACGGGACAAAATATTTTAACAACGTGATTCAGATTTCACATTGCACAACTACTGGAAGACATACAACTGTCAGACAGGTTGCTCACGTCACATCTACGTCGTCAAGCTCAGTCTGAGGCTGCGCAGTATGCTCAGCCATCAGAAAGTGAGTGCTTCTACATGACTTAAATTTTTCTCCGTGAAGTCTATGGGGTCGCTGTGTCCATTTCTTTTACTGTCTATGGTAGTACGTTTTAGCGTCGATTTTCTTGCACTTTGGACTTTGAACCCTGGCTAAGCGAATAGTGTCCAGCAGATGGCACCGCGAGGTCATGCAGTGCTGTCAGAATCAATCCGTACATATATTAGAAAACTTTGTAGTTTATTTAGTAATTGTTTAAGGCAATTTAGCGATTTCAATAATCATAAAATAACATACAGCAAAAAGTCATTTCATGTGCTCTTGGGGGCCCCCTGGTGGCCCGAAGCAGCCGCTTAGTTCGCTTATGCCTTGGGCCGGCTCTGTGTATTCCCACTAGGCGATCTGAACCGTGCCTGAGCGCTTTTGACCCCCAAAGTCTGGTTCGTTTGACTAATGTGATCGCTCTGTACCGTGCCCGGGCATGGTCCATTTATCCATCCCTGGCCTGCTTGGAAGAGGTGGGCCAGAGCACGGTTCAGTTGGGCTTGTGCACAGTACACATGTAGTGTGATCGCTAACCACGCCGGAGCACAGAACAGACTATCATAAATTATAAATCTATTAGGCAGTGTATTAGCAAATATGCTTTTTTTCCTGTTTTCTTTAAAACAAAAAGTTGCATGACTTAAGGGTTCTCCGGCCCGGAACATTAAGTGCAATGTGAGTGCAGGTCAGCGGGGGAATGGGGGGGTGGGTGTTGTGGGGACAACAATCGCGCCAGGGCACAGTACAAGGCAACTATGCCTATTGTGAGTACATCCTCTTTTTCTGGTCGTATAATGCACAGTCTTCCCGAATAAAATCAAATCATGACAGCTTGCTCTATCCTCACATCTCTGAATTGACTTTCCTTTGTAGTTAACGTTAATTTTATAGCTGGTTATTGTTAGACAGTAGCTATGGAGCCAAGCTGAAACATACATTTTTTTAAACACTTTTTAAATATAATTTTTATATTTTATATATATATATATATCATGTTGACCTTTTAACAAATGTTTTAAAAATACATTTTCTTTTTCCTGCTTCTCAAGAAACTCTTTCAGGCGATTGGTCCTCATCTGCGTGAAGGAAAACCTCTCACAGGTAGAACAGAGAACTAAACTACATCTGCATACATACATCGACACCGGTCCCAGAAAACGTTTTTTTTCTACTATGCATTTGAAAAAGTGATTTGGATTAGGTTACAATTTTTAAAGCATTTATTAATTTAGGTTAATGTTAATTTATGTTCAATTTATGTTCAATATATGTTTAATTTTTAAATATACTGATGATGGTTGTTGGGCTGCACTATTAATCAAAATAAAACCAAAACTGCCATATGGCTTTCGATTATCTAATCACAAAGGCTGTGATTTAATTAAATAAATATATGCACTGTGTGTTTCAGAGTGAAGTGCGGTCTCGGTTCACAATAAATGCTTCTCCACACAAGCTCCATCTCTGACTTTGGGTTGCTTTAACATGCATTTAAGAACAGCAAACGTTGGCAACATGTTCCAACCATCTTGTGTAAATACACAAAAGCAGATGATGCAAATTCCTGTGAAATCTGACCCGGCAGCTCAAAATTTAAATGTCATAGGCCTACCATAGTGAATTGGAATAAGACAATTTTTTTTATAACTACATGTTAAAAATGTATTGGGATATGCAAAAATTATCATTAACCAAGATTAATAAATGCTGTAAAAGTATAATGTATTGTTAGTTCATGATGCACCTAATGCATGAATAATATTGCCAATAATTAGTAAAGTACTATTTACTTTAATTATGTCTGTTATATGTGTCTGCTTGTCATTTTTTTTTTTTTTGCCCAATAACTGAATCTTTTATTTGCGCATAGTCAGTGTTGCACAAGAAATCCTCAGCTAATAATGCTAACTAGCCCCAGTTTTGCGTACTATGGTCAAAATTTACAAAATCTGCCAAGAACGCTGATATTATTAGATGATTACAAGTGTAAAAACAGTGTAAATGCCACTTCTATTACGCTGCCACAGTAAAAAGGTTTTTATTCCTCAAATCTGGTCAGCTAATGCTAAACTGCAGTGCACCTAATCACGTTCTCCATTTGCTTCCTGTCACAGATGAGCATGTTGTAATGGGAAATAAACTGCTGGTGTACATCAGGTGAGGTGACTTTCTACGCAAGTACTGCACTCATGCACAGTTGCAGGCTATAACACACCTGTTTTTTCTCTTCTGCCAGCTGTTGTTTGGCAGGACGTGCCTATCCATTAGGTGACATTCCTGAAGATCTGGTACCTCAGGTGAAAAACCAGGTAAGTAGTTTGATTAAACCCATATCGCATTAAGCAAACGTGTATTGCTTGGTTAGCAAGTGTACTGCTAATTTTTGCAGTCACACACTCATGTTCCATACAGCTGAACACCACAACACGCAAGTTTGTTCTGTTTGTATGGGGTCTGTATGAGTCACGCCTCTATACAGCACAGATCTCACGGAAGACATAAGCGTGTTTAGTATTCTCAGCAGTTTGCTCTCAGCAGGGCTTTTTCTCTTTGTTTCCCATCCAAAGAGCTCAAGCAATTCGTTCTGGGATGGACGACCTCCAAAGGAACTTAAATACAGACATGGATCGCACACACAACCTAAAGCTACTCTCGCTCTCTCTCTGTCAAACAGACACATAGAGTGCTGTCACACTCTGTAGGTTTGAGTGAAAAGCGTGACAGAAAGGGTTGTTTACTTCGATGACGTGTAGAGATGATCTGCACTCAGACAAAACAGAATGTTCTGGGGAAAAAGCTTTGGGTTTCAAGATGGGCTGCAGGATACACACTATTAGAAAAAAATCCATAGAAAAACGGAAAATGTGCTGGTAATTTTCTTTCAGGACATTATCCGTTAAGTTTACAGACATTTCTTTTAACCCTAAAACACAACAAAATGCAATGCTCAATTTAAAATATGGGTAAACACACGCTTGTATAAAAATATATATTTTTTCATATTAATGTACCTACCCCCACCCCCTGTTTTTCCACACCTGTTCAATACTTCTACTTTGTTCATTTTTATTTTAATTTATTTAATTTATTTATATTTTCATGCTCATATAAATGCTTTGGCAATACAATGTACAATTTGTCATGCCAATAAAGCTCTTTTGAATTGAAGAGAGAGAGCGAGAGAGAGCGAGAGAGAGCGAGAGAGAGCGAGAGAGAGCGAGAGAGAGCGAGAGAGAGCGAGAGAGAGAGAGAGAGAGAGCGAGAGAGAGCGAGAGAGAGCGAGAGAGAGCGAGAGAGAGCGAGAGAGAAAATGTAACTGAAAATGTAACTGTGTTGCATTAAAATATATTTTTAGTCAGTAAAGAGTAATTTACCAGGTGTAAACATGGCTATTGAATTGAACATGCAGCATAACCTCTCTTGTATCCTGGGGGACCCAATATACTGTGGTAAAATAAGACCAGATTTATGAATGTAGACCATAGGGTTTAAGAGCTGCAGACATTTTTATTTCGGTATGGCGTTTTCAGAAAATTCTCAAAAATAGGGGCGCAAGTTAAGAGGTTAAGTGGTGTGTGTGTATAAGAGTTTGTGTGAGTTCATGTAATCCACGTAATTACTTTATGGTGCCCGCGATGGTGTGTGTGGGGGGAGGGTGTAGGGTCTTCTTGTGGTGCCCCCTCAGCACTTGGTGCCCTACACGCAGCGCCTGATGCGTGTAGTGGGAGCGGCGCCGCTGTGTGTGTGTGTGTGTGTGTGTAAATGGACGCATCACTGTTTGGTCGACTCTTCCCTCTTTTTGTGGCTGGAATTGATATATTTTGCTGCTAGTGAAATGCAGTCTCTCTTTTCGCCAAGTAAATATTGAGCTTGTGCATCATTCTTCAACATTTTGAATTTGGGACGAATATATTCAAATTTGGGAAATAAATGTTTTTGAATATCATTATAATTAGGGCATGTGGTTATGAAGTGCAGTTTGTTTCAATTTCTCCTTGGCTACAGTACATGCATAACCTGCTCTCTCTGGGCAGCCAGTTCTGTCTGTATCTGCCCTTCTCTATAGCCAGGCTGTGGTCACTCAGTCTGTACATGGTCATGTTTTTCCTCAAGTTTGTGGTCTCTGACTGTGCTCAGGTATTCTGCTGTCGTGTAATCTCTGTTTAGGGCCAAATAAAATTGTAATAAATATTGAAGAGGGTCGGTGATAGTGGCCAGCCCTGTCTCACACCCCACCCTTGAGTGAAGAACTCTCTCTTTCTCTCTTTCTGAATATAAATTTATACTATGGTCTGTCCGATTACTTGATTTTGATTGGCTGGAAGGTGTGTGTTAAAACCATGTAATGCTTTTCACACACAAACACACACGCATATATACATTACTTGCACACATTGGAGATCACACAGAAACATTGAGGTGCACAGAAACTTGTCAACTCTGCTCTTCGACTTTTATTAGTAAATTAGCTTTGTTACACATTCGTTAAATTAATTTACTCCGTAACGAGATAATGCTTCACGTTGGATGGTTCTTTGCTTCTACATTGTGCATTAAAACCTTGTAATGCATACCTAGCTATGGATTATCCCTTACACGCACACACACACACACACACACACACACACACCGGGGGGGTTTTGTGAAATGTGGGGACATTCCATAGGCGTAATGGTTTCTATACCGTACAAACTGTATTTTCTATCCCCCTGCACTGCCCCTACCCCTAAACCTACCCATCACAGGAAACTGCACAGTTTACTTTCTGTGAAAAAAACCTAATTCTGTATGATTTAGAAGCCTTTTGAAAAGTGAGGACATGGATAACGTCCTCATATTTCACCCTCTTTTTGTAATACCTATGTCATACACATGTCATTATACACATTTGTGTCCTGATATTTCACAAAAACATGCCCACAAACACATATATATGTAAAACACAGTAGTGTACAAAGTACAATACAATGTATGTTATGGAGAAGGGGGTTGTGACCCTATGTATGAATGTAATATTTTATTTGCCGTATCATCTTTTGGGCCCTAAGGGTTCATGTTCAAGAGAGACTCATTGTCCTCTTTGATCCTTCACCGCACTGACACACATCCACACATTCCCCTAGTATCACACACACACACACACACACACACACACACACACACACACACACACACACACACACACACACACACACACACACACACACACACACACACACACACACACACACACACACACACACACACACACAAACACACACACACAACACACACACAGAGACAGTGTCACATCTGCAGGTGTATATCCTTGAGCCCTCTCCTCCTCCCTGCTGTAAAACACAACATTGGCGTCGCAAAGATGAGCACCAACAAATGATGCCCAATTACATCTTTTTATGTGTGTGTGAATGGGAGATAATGACTAACCTTTTGGTACATGCTGCTCTCACACAAGCACAGACTAGTGGGAATGTGTATTACCTGGTCACCATGGCAACTAGTCAGCTCTTCACTTTTCTCCAATAATAATGGGTTGAATTTTAATTTAGTTATTGTGTAGAGGGATTGGCCCAAGAGGATATACCTGCAGAACAAATGAGAGAGATTTGAATATTACAGTGTTTTTTAACACTTTATTTGAAGCCTATAGAATGATTATTTTCGTAATGTATTCTTAAATTCCTTGGAAAAAAAACATTGTTATACATTACATATTTTCATAAATATTTACAAACACAGTTTATACATTTTAATTGTTACAGTATAATCTATACATGCATAATACACACATCAAAACAAATGACAAAGCAAATTTTAAATTTTAAAAAAGTTGTTACATTGATCATCAAGTGACAGTAAAGACTTTTAGATTGTTACAAAACATTTTTTTTTTTGCTCATAAATATTTATCAAAGAGCACTGAAAAAAGTATCACAGTTTTCACAAAAAATATTAAGTAGCGGAACTGTCAACTGTGATAATAATAAGAAATATTTTTTGAGCACCAAATCACCATATCAGAATGATTTCTGAAGGATCATGTGACACTGAAGATTGGAGTAATGATGCTGAAAATTCAGCTTTGCCATCAGAGGAATGAATTACAATTGAAAATAAATTAATATTATTGTAAATTGTAATGATATTTCACAATATTACTGTTTTACTTACATTTTTTAATAAATGCAGCCTTTGTGGAGACCTCTTTCAAATCTTACCAATACGTCAAATCAAGTCAAGTCATCTTCATTTATATAGCGCTTTTTACAACACAGATTGCTTCAAAGCAGCTTTACAGTGATAATAGGAAATTAATTTTTCTTTAGAAAAAAAACCCATTGTTTTACTGTACTGTACTGGGGAGCTTAGCCGATTAGTGCTTTGTAAGTAATAAGCAAGATTTTAAAATGTATACAATGTTTAATAGGGAGCCAGTGCAGTGTTGACAGAACCGGACTAATATGGTCATACTTCCTGGTTCTAGTAAGAACTTTAGCTGCTGCGTTTTGGACCAGCTGCAGTTTATTTAATAAGCGAGCAGGGCAACCACCCAGTAGAGAATTACAATAATGTAGCCTTGAGGTCATAAACGCATGAACTAACTGATCAGCATTTTGCATTGAGAGCATGTGCCATAATTTAGATTTATTTTTAAGATGGAAGAATGCAGTTTTACAGATGCTAGAAACGTGGCTTTCAAATGAAAAATTGGTATCAAAGAGCACACCCAGGTGTGCACAATAAGTGAATGTAGGCATCACAACATTTAATATACAGTATGTGTGTGTATATATACATATTTGCGATTTGCTAAAAAATGACATTCAACAGCGTAATATTTTCTCTTATTAGTCTTTTAGTGGATGTACTATATTAGAGATTTAGCTTAGTTTAAAAAACAAGTTGTTCTATTTGGATTTTTATTGGAAACCTTAAATAAAAGTTGTTATTTTATATTTCATATTTTATTCGTAATGTTTTCAGTTACAATATTCTTAGATATTTTTAATGCATTAAAAACCACTCGCATAATTCCGCAGATTTTTCAAAAAATTCAGCGCAGAAATCACAAAAAAGTCCATAGATTCTGTGTGGCCCTGGCAATATGATAGTGATATATCATGCATCCTTAATTAAAGTTAAGCATATAATTATTATTAATTTATTACAGGCTTCATTAAAAAGCAGTGTTGTGAATTTTATATGGTATAAAATAAAAACTGTGTCAATGTTTCTGAATTCATTCCAGGTTTTTGAGTTCCTCATTCGTCTGCACTCGGTGGAGGCTGCACAGGAAGAAGAAGTGTATCCCTACATCAGAACTCTCCTGCACTTCGACACCCGGGAGTTCCTCAATGTCCTGGCGCTGGTGAGCATCAGCTAATCCATAACTCAATAAGTATCAAAAGTGTTTATATTGTGTATTTTTTGTGTTTATATTGTGTATCTGCGTTGTTTCTTTTTATGCTTTCTTTTATATGCACTTTGTCTCATTGTACAGCACTTTGGCGTAACTCTGTTGCTTTTAAATGTGCTATATAAATCAAATTTGACTTGACTTGACTTGAATGTTAATATCTCCTCGCTTCACAGACATTTGAGGACTTCAAGAATGACAAACAGGCTCTGGAGTATCAGCAAAGGATTGTGGACATTTTACTAAAGGTGACAGAAACATTTCACACTCTGTTTTTCGGCCCTCCAAATCTCTCTCTCTCTCTCTCTCTCTCTCTCTTCTCTCTCTCTCTCTCTCTCTCTCTCTCTCTCTCTCTCTCTCTCTCTCTCTCTCTCTCTCTCTCTCTCTCTCTCTCTCTCACTCTCTCTCTCTCTCTCTCTCTCTCTCTCTCTCTCTCTCTCTCTCTCACTCACTCACACACTCTCTCTCTCTCTCTCTCTCTCTCTCTCTCACTCACACACTCTCTCTCTCTCTCTCTCTCTCTCTCTCACTCACACACTCTCACACTCTCTCTCTCTCTCTCTCTCTCTCACACTCTCACACTCTCTCTCTCTCTCTCTCCTCTCTCTCTCTCTCACACTCTCACACTCTCTCTCTCTCACACTCTCTCTCACACTCACACACTCTCTCTCTCTCTCTCACACACACACGCACACGCACACACACACACACACACACACACACACACACAGCTTTCCCCATATTTGTGTAAGAATCTTTTGTCATTGGAATGTAAATCATGTGAATGGGATCATATTTTTTCTGCTGGAGAACTGGCTCAGTCCTGCAGTCTTCCTCCCTTTTCTCATCACAGCTTATTCAAGAGTCCTCAGCAACTCAAATCATCATCAATCACCCCCCCCCCCCTCCCTCTCGCTCTCGCTCTCCCTCCCTCCCTTCCTCCCTCCATCTGTAATCATTTGTTCATTCATAAAACACAGAGACCACAACCTTGTAACCAGGCCCCCATGGAATCCCTCATAACTATGCCAAAAATTCAGCAGAACTGAAATGCTTGTCATTCTCAAACCATTTTACAGAATTCCGCAGTTAAAAAAATGTAGGGGAAAAAAAGCTCTTTTAGATGTTCTGCTTGGATTAAATTTCTCTAGAATTCCAAACTCCCTTGAGTGAGTGATTTATAGAAAGCCTGTGTCAATGTTTGTGAATTAAGATAATACCACTTTGAGAAAAATGCTTGTTTTCTAGGATACACACAATTCTTGGTGGCTTTAATTAGAAATTCTCAAGTACATTTACATTTATGCATTTGGCAGACGCTTTTATCCAAAGCGACTTACATTGCATTCAAGGTACACATTTTACATTTATGTCAGTTCTTGCTTTCCCTGGGAATCGAACCCATGACCTTGGCGTAGCTAGCGCCACGCTCTACTGTTTGAGCTCCAGGAAAGCTGTAAAGTTCTAATTACTACAATCTTTTTATTAAAATTCCTGACTGTTTACTAATTTTGTTTTACATTACTGTAATTTATATGTGAGGTATTAATGCTTATGTGTTCAGTAAAAATATCTGAACATAAGCCAATGACACTGACAGACAACATTTTTACAAAAAAAATTATATTCAATGTTTGAATTGTACATTTATTAACAATTCATAAAAATTAAAACAAGAAAGGTAAGAATGAAACAAACTAAATCTTTAAATCTTCCCTTCACAGTTCTCTTTTACACTGCTAAAGCAGTTCTAACGCTTAGATTTACATTAAACGTCTGTCGTTTTAATATGTAAAATAAAAAGCCAAACACATATGTAGTTATTTCAGATGACTACATTAGCTAGCAAATCAGTTGGTTAGGATGTAAACTCAACTTGGTTAGCTATATTAATTGTTTAACTGGATGTTGTGGATGTTGCTAAATGGCTTGATAATTGCATATTGTCCCGCTTACCATGGTTTAATCTTTTTCCTTAAGTGAAATATCCTGAAACGCAAAGGAAAAACTTTCATTGGACAAGACACATTGAATTAAACATGACTATGAAGTAGAAAGACTGAAATAGTATTTTTTGCAAAACATTCTTCAATAATCTTTGTTTTATTTACAACTTCAGGAAAACATTTTTATATATTTTCCCTGTTTGTGTGTATGTGTATGTGTATGTGTATGTGTGTGTGTGTGTGTGCGTGTGCATACTTTTCCAGGTTATGGTGGACAATTCTGACTTCACCCCATCTCAGGTCGGCTGTCTTTTCACCTTCTTGGCACGACAACTTGCCAAACCTGATAATACCCTCTTTGTTAACCGGAAGCTGTTTGACCAGGTGAAGAGTCTGCCTGCTTTTTTTCAGTGTCCATTAGTCAGTGCCTCACCTTTCCATCTGCAGCCTTCAGCCAATTTTTTTTTTATCAGAGCTAAAATGGTAACAGCAAGAGATTTCTAGGAAGGTGTTAGTTTTGGTAAAGACAATTAGCAGCTTCTGTAAAAATAGCTCTCCCGCATTAGAAGCGTTATGCTTGTTTTTCTGCATATTAAATATTTCATGCTTTTGCACCCTGCATTGGGGACTGATCTAAATTAGTCTGGAAGTTTTTCAGCTACTGTCAGGAAAGTTGTCACTTGTGATTCAGTATTATTCTACTTTTCCTACATAGAAATGTTTTGTTGAAATGTCTTTTATCTGTTGCTCATTGTCTTTTGCAGGTTCTAGAGTTTCTATGTAGTCCAGATGATGACTCTAGACATACAGAAAGACAGCAGGTATAAACACATCACTTGTCTTAAAACTGTGCTTAATTTTAGTTAAGATTAGTTAAAAGATTGATTGATTAGGTCATATGATCTTCACATGATGTGGTGATATTGGTTGTGTCAGGTTCTGCTGGAGCTGCTGCAGGTTGGTGGTGTGGTCCAGTTTGATGAGGGGCGTCTCCTTGACCTCGCAGAGAAGGCGGAGTTGTAAGAATTCTTCCTATCAGAAAGCAGAACAGTTTAGCTTCATCCACCAAACAAATATACAGCTGAACTGTATAGTCAAAATTTGTTTTGCAAATTTGCATTAGCTAGCAAATCAGTTGGTTAGGATGTAAACTCAACTTGGTTAGCTATATTAATTGTTAAACTCAGTAACATGTTAACTTGTTTATCCATGTGCATAATAAAACAGAACTACACTTACAGTTATCCAAAATCCTGATAACATTCAGTAGAACATGCACAGAAACATTATCAATAACTCGATAAAAAGATCCTGCACCATAGTTACAAGTATGTTAAATACTCCTGAAGTTCCCTTTGGATGTTGCTAAATGGCTTGATAATTGAATATTGTACCGCTTACCATGGTTTAATCTTTTTCCTTGAGTGAAATCTCCTGAAACGTAAAGGAAAAACATCCTAACCAACTGATTTTCTTTTCTTTTTTTGTATGAGGAGATAATACATCTTCTGCAGTACAATATAAACAGGCCATTCATAGATCATAACAAACCATCATTTAAAAGGGTCCGGCATATGATTCGAGGTGACATATATTTGATTATTCTATGGAAATGTGGTTGATAAATTAAATTTATCTCGGAGAGTCAACTCACTAATATGCACCTTAATTGGGTTACTGTAATAAAACATTTCTGTTACAGATACATAAATGTAGTTATACATTTTCTTGCCAGAATGACTTGACAGAATGTGGGTGAATCTAATGAAACCTGACAAGATTATATCCGGATCATATTTCACCCTACAATCAAAAGAAAGAAATGAGAAATTATATTTTACTTCAAGAAAATTAAGCATAAATAAAAATGACTATTTAAGCAAAAAACATCAACAACTTAATAACCCTTTTAGTGTAGGGTCCACTTCTCACTAGTAACTAGTTGCTTATTACATACATTTATTAGGATTTTGGCTGTTTATTAGTACTTATAAAGCACATATTTATGCCTTATTTTGCACGACCATATTCTACGCCCCTTAATCCTACCCAATACCTAAACTTAACAACTAGCTTACTTACTATTAATAAGCTGTAATTAGGAGTTTATTGAGGCATATGTCATACGAATTGGACCCCAAACTTAAGTGTGACCAACAATTCAGATAAATGCTGTTATTTTGAGCTTAATGTATTCATCAAAGAATCCTGAAAAAAGTATTTCCACAAAAATATTTAGCAGTGCAACTCTTTTCTACATTGCAGACCGTAGGAAACTGATTTTTAAATTGTAATAATAACAATATTACTGACCAAATAAATACTTTTTTTTTCAAAAACTTGAAAATATCTTACTAATCATAAACTTTTTAACAGTAGTGTATATCATAGTAGTATTTGTTGCATTGCCTTTATGCTGATTTAAAATAAACTTTGTTTTTCAGAATTTTTTCTTGTATTACAGTAAAATATTGGTCGCTATCATACACCTGGTACAATACGGCAAAGTGTTTTTTGCTAGTTTCAGCCCGACGCAGTTATAATTTTCACATCCAGTGCCGCGTAATGTAAATAGCAAAGGCATTTGCGCGCCCATGGGCGTGCTGTGTTCAGGCGTATTGTTGGCGTGTTGCTATTTAGAGGCAGCTGTAAACTTTTGCTGCCATTGATTGCGTCATTGACCAACTGAAGTCAATAGCGCAGTATTTTTTACGTTATTTAAAGAGTGTATTATTAATATGCGCCTATAGGCGCATTTTTATTAAAAATAAAAGGATTTCTCTCTGGAGAACTGTTCAGTCTTTCCGCTCGCAAATTCTGCTGTGTAAATAGCAAATCTGCCATGGCGTGAGCGCAACTGAGAATGGGAGATGACACTCTGATTGGTTTAAAGCACGTTACACCCAAAACACACACATGACTCATTAAGTGAATAGGGACCAGAGATGTATAAAGTACTAGAGACACATACTTGAGTAAAAGTACAAGTTCCTTATCAAAAAAGTGACTTGAGTAGAAGTTGAAGTGCTCTTTAAGCACCACACTTAAGTAGAAGTACTAAAGTATTCAACATTTTTTGTACTTAAGTATTGCAAGTAGTTTATTTTAAAATGTACTACTCAAGTACTGAAAGTAAAAGTACAAGTATTGTGTTATGTAGTTATTAAAGAAAGTAGTCAAAAGTTTGAACATCATATTGTTTTTATTATTTCAAATGATTAAGCTAAAGGACAATCACAATGTTGGTAGGTAATTTTTCTACATATTGTAATATAAATAACCTGAAAATACTGTAGTTCATTAAGATTAAATCTTACTATAACCACTCTTGCAAAAAAAATGGGGTAAGCACACTTATATTCTCATTTCAAGAGGTGTTCTGAGTAAATTATTTGTTTGTAACACTTTACAATATGGTTTGATTTGTTAACATTACATTAGTTAATGTAGACTAATAACTAACATGAACTAACCATGATCAATACATTTGTTACTGTATTTATTAATCTTTGTTAATCTTAGTTAATAAAAATACAGCTGTTCATTGTTTGTATATGTTACTTCACAGTGCACATTAACTATGTAAACAAATAGAGAGCAATTTGAGCGCAAGACGCTCGTGTTGTTTTAAAGACAGTGAATGCGTGCTCGCGGGGCTCTCGCGCGCTCTCTCTCTCTCGCGCTCTGTCTCTCTCTCGCACTCTCGCGCGCTCTCTCTCTCTCTCATGCGCGGTAATGCGGGTTTGGAATGGAATGATTCGTAACATTTTTATAATTGTAACGAGTAACGATGCAGCACATAAAAAAAATATCGGAGTAAAAGTATTAAACTCATCGAAAATATGTACTGAAGTAAAAGTGGAAGTAGGAGAAAAAAATAATACTCTAGTAAAGTACAGATACTGCCTTTTAGTACTTAAGTACAGTAGTGAAATAGTTCTACTTCGTTACTATACATCTCTGATAGGGACCACCCTTTGAGACCATGCGCCTGGTGTGCCGGTCATTTTCCCCATCATTAAAACTTAGCAAAAGTGGATTTGGACACACCCTAAGTGCACCTGCGCCATGCGCTCAGATCGTTAAAATAGGGCCCGTGGTATTGAAGTAATGAGAATGTAATGATAATCACCTTTAAGGATAATGATGGGAAACGGTCCTAAAATACCCATTAAATTACTACCAGGAAAGATAGCTAAGCGTATGTGATCCACTCTAAGCTGGACTTCAAAAGCCACAAGGTTGCAGTGAAATCATAAAATCATAATGAATATAATGACTGCAGTTGAATGCATCATATTGATTTTCTCAAGGTGAAGACATTGAAATCTTTATACTGAAGATCAAACCTTTCTATTGTTGTCTCTCTTTTTGTTCTCACTGTTTCAGTTATCAAATCTGCGAGTTTATGTATGAAAAAAGGCACCTTTATGACAAAATCTTCGACTGCTACCTGAAAGACCCTTTGAGAAAGGTACTCAACTCAATCCATCCATTTTCAGTCTTTTCTTCCCTCTCACTCCTGTTATTCCTGTACTTAATCTTTATCTCTAACTCCAGGAGGAGCTCTTCAACTACATCCATAACCTTCTGTCAATGCCGGGCTACAGCTCAGAAGAGAAACATTCGGTGTGGGTCAAAGCCCTTCAACACATCAAGGTGAGTCAAACAAGGCTTCAAATAATTCCTCCTCTAGAGCACACTTCAGGTAGAGAGAGCTCAAGCTTCAGAAAGCTCATTTCAGACCCTAATCTCATCAGGCCTCTCTCTCTCTCTCTCTCTCTTCTACTTCCTCTGATTGTTAAAATTGAGAGCACTAAAATCAGTGAACGCCACTTCATCATCCATCAGCCTTTCAGTTGAGTCTGATTCCACATTGAAAATCTAGGTTTAAACTTGGAAATAATTAGTTTTTTTTTTTTAGAAATAGAAACGTGAAACATGAAGGATAAAGGAAAATGATGATTAGCAATATTGTGACAGTGACCATGTCAGCTTGTACAAAAGATGCTCTTTGAACATGCTGGATAACACGATCATCATTTTGATCAAACTTGTGTAGTCCTTGTCAGTTCGAACCTACTGTATCATATTTGATACAGGCCTGTAAATGATCTACATGATCAAAAATGTTGAGATGCCTGCGCTACACAAATTTCTACATGCCTTCTGATTGATCATTTATACTTTTTTAGCAAGTAAGAGGCCTTTTAGTATAATTTTAAAAAATGTAAGAATACATTTTATATTGTTAGTACTATATCTCAAGATAAACGCTTACTGGACTGAAGCAAATTAGGTTCACTTGATGATCCATACGTCATGAATACATAGACAACAGAGAAAAATCATGTTAAAATGTGATACATCAGGCTGTTGAGGGAAGTTTATTTGGACATCACTCAATTGTCCTTGTATTCAACAGTGTTATATTTATTTGCCCCCCACAATAAGAACTATCAAGCTTTGATCATAAAACTAAGCATTTACATTTAATTTCTACGACGTTATGAAGAAATATAGAGTGACAACTGATTTATATGCATTTTATGTAAGTAGTCTATTTAATGTCATAAATATCTCATTGATTTACATTACAAGCTAGCAGAATTTAATCTAACTATTTGGCCATATAATTATTAGCAACTGCACCAAATTGCATATTTTTTCTCAGTATTTTTTTGGTCCATAATCTACTATATCATACTATATGAGCCTTGACAGCTGGGTGTATCAAAACTCAACAAAAATCTTTTTTTAGATTTTGTGTAATGGTAAAATAATGTACTTTTTGACTATTATTTCATATGGAAGGCTTTTCAGGGTTAAAGCAACATACCAAAAAGACAAATAAGAAATGAATATGCCAATGATATTATTTGTAATAAAGAAAAATGTATTAAAAAGATTGATGTATTTTCACTAGTAGTCCTTTTGGACCCCATACTGTAAAGATTATTTTGATGAAACCTGATTTTATAAATTCTCATTGGCTCTTCTCGTTGTTTTTCTATTGCAGGATTTGGTCAGCTTTAACTCTGCTAAGACTGCAGAGCTGGTGGCGGTGCACTTTGTAGATGAGGTGCAGTCTATCATCACATCTCTGCAGGTATGCAACATTGCTATATGTCAACGTTCTCTATGTTGACTTGACGTTGGCTTGTTTAAAAGCTCCACTATCCCGTTAGCACATGTTCCAGACACATTGAAATGAAGGTTCAAATCTACCTACCCTATGCTGTTTTCTGATTGCATTCTACGTTACGTTCAGTTACATTACATCAGAACAATTATTACATTCGCTGACAAATACAGAGAGACTTAAATATAATGCACTCTGTCACATACACACCATTTTTCTTTCTACAGACTGTTAAAAACCATTTCTAAAGGTGCCTGTCAGTGTTGTATTGTGTTTGATTCCCCTTTGGTGTGTGTGTCAATGTGTATGTACATTGTCTCAGCTCCTATTCACTCATCTTAAGATAGTGTCAGTGTATGTCTGTGAGAGGGAAGAGGCCCCCCTGAGGCCCACGTGTGTGTGTGTGTGTGTGTGTGTGTGTGTGTGTGTGTGTGTGTGTGTGTGTGTGTGTGTGTGTGTGTGTGTGTGTGTGTGTGTGTGTGTGTGTGTGTGTGTGTGTCAGTAAATGGATTAGGCTCTATCTGCAGTGCTGTGTGTAATTGGGTTTGCGTTATCTCTTGCACACTGTCAGAAAGGTGTTAATTGAAAAGCCTGCTTGTGCAAACATATGTGCCGATGAGAAGAAGATACGAGGGGAATGAGGGGAAAATAAACACGTGTTAAGAGGTTTTTTTCACATTCAAAGACTAGTGGGAGAATAACATTAATGCTGTTTTAATGATTTGTGGTTCATTAAAGTCTGGAGCATTTGGTAAAGTGATGACGATGACATGAATAATAATGGTCACACTGAGCAGATTTTTACTCTCATAGGCCAGACCCATGACATGCTCAGGGTTAACCATTTTATGTCACTGGAGATGAAAAGGACGTTCTGCTTCCAAACTTTCCAGTTATCTCAGATGAACTAGCCTACAACAAAAGTAACTCTTACACATGATGGTAAA
The DNA here is from genome assembly GCF_949357685.1 of Gobio gobio. Taxonomy (NCBI): domain Eukaryota; kingdom Metazoa; phylum Chordata; class Actinopteri; order Cypriniformes; family Gobionidae; genus Gobio; species Gobio gobio. The sequence continues at coordinate 34,376,005 of NC_137099.1, forward strand.
AGGAAAATGCATTATTGTAGCCATGATAAAGTGTGTTAGTGTAAACCGATTGTCTCTGTTTAAGCCAATCACACACACTATAAGACACATTTAAAGAATCACAGTTTCTTTTCTTCCATCTTTCTCCCAGACTGTAGCTACAATGCACTAAGTCACATAGCTAGGGTTGTCAAAAGTGCCGGTTCTTTGGTACCAAGTCGGTACTGAAATGTTAAAAATGTGATGATACTACCAGTAGTATTGAGTATATTTGGTACCCGCTGATAGGCAGCTGCTTTCAAAAGCTTCTGTGTGTATCTGAGATGTTTACCATGCTGCTCACTACAATGCAAAGTTTTTGGATTTACAACTGTATTTAAATGCTTGATTGAATCCAAAACTGCAATGATTGACGGTGATCTAGCCATAGCAACAGACGGGACAAGACGTTTCTTTGTGCTTTATTTTATTACTATTTTTTTCACTTGATCTTTTTATAAACAATTTTTACTTAAAAACATTTGAAGGCTACATGCTGTTTAAATGTATTATTTACTTATAATTATTATTATCATCATACATAATAAACACATTTAATTAACATTTTTGTTTTAAAATAGTTAAATAAAATGGTTCCAACAGTTTTTACTATGGTACTGAAATTGGTGCAGAGAAATGTGAAATTGACACAAAGCAATGGGAGAGTCATGTTTGTTCTTTTCATCAAAATACATAAAGGATTCTTTCTTTCTTTCTTTCTTTCTTTCTTTCTTTCTTTCTTTCTTTCTTTCTTTCTTTCTTTCTTTCTTTCTTTCTTTCTTTCTTTCTTTCTTTCTTTCTTTCTTTCTTTCTTTCTTTCTTTCTTTCTTTCTTTCTTTCTTTCTTTCTTTCTTTCTTTCTTTCTTTCTTTCTTTCTTTCTTTCTTTCTTTTGAAATTGGTTTAAATCTGGAATCTATGGCCATTTGCATAAACTGCTTGAACTACACTTACAAGTTGGTCATCTTTTTTCTGTAATAAAAAAGATTACATGAATATAAGCCAGCTACATAAATAACATTGACTGGACTAATTTGAATCTAAAAAGTAAGATAGTGATAACAATAAGGTTGGACCACGCTGGCCAATAATGGATTAACCAATAAATTAATGGATACGGAATGAAAACAAACATAACACATAAAATAGTGAATCTATGATTGGATCATTATTGCTGTGATTATTATGTTTTGAGCATGTTATGTTTGGCAACAGTCCTTCTAACCCTATTTGATGGAGCGTGTAACTTTTCATCTCTTAAACAACCATGTAGGAAGACACATAATGGCAATATTCCAGGATGATAATGTCAAGATTAATCAGGCTCAAATTGTGAAAGAATGGTTGGGAAGGGAGCATCATAATCAGTTCAATTATCATATAGTGTCAATGCGGGCAGATCAGTAATATAGTTGAAAATTGTGTGTTTTCACACATGAATTGGCACCTCTGAGTCCAGACCTAAAATTCATGGAATGTCTTTTAGACTTTACAGAGTGCTTGACTCTTGCATTGTCAATACAAGATCTTGAACAAAAGTTGATGCAACTCTTGATGGAAATAAATGATTATAAATTATTTCCATCAAAAGGTGCATACATTTTTGTTGAATATTTAATCAAAACAACAAAATGTGTTCTAGTGACGATAAAAAAATAACTGAAATCGAATGCGTTTCTGATTTGTTAATGTGTTTCTCTCAGCTGCATGAACATATCAATTTGCTTTCTCATGTCAGCAGCTTTAAATATTTAACTTTGCTGCATAAAAATGCATAAAAGTGACCAGCTGGGTATAAACTAATGCAAATAGTCTTCTCAGCCTTGACACCAAAAATACTACTGTTCTCCACTAATGCATAATTCGTTGTCTATGTTTTAAATCCATATATGAAGTGTTCCACTCTGTGCAGTGTCAAACGTGTCACGTGTTAAAACAAACTCCACGAGGTGTCAATAAGTTTCATACTGTACAGTGGACCCTTCTCAGCCGCTCCTGCAATGGATGCAGCACGGAAAAACTATCGGTATGGACTTTTTCCAATAACCAATTGTTCCAGCAATCGGTTATCGTGCTGAATAATCAGCAAAACCGATCAATCGGTCGTCCTCTACTAGATACTCATTCTTTAACTGCTAGTTGATCAGACTAGGCCTGCCCAAGTTTATCCAACTTGTAACTAATCTTACAAGTGCCCACTATAACTAGAGTCTTACAAGTGCCTACATGACAACAGTGTCTGGAACAGAGACGCACTGCAATCTTTGACTTCTTGTTGAAGGCTAAAACATCTAAGGCCACATGCTGGATTCTTGTAGTGCGTGCTTGGACACTAAAATGTCTGATGTACATGATATCTAATTTCAAACATTTGATCTGTAAGACACGTATCTGGCTTCATCTGGCTGGACTCTAGTAAACCCTCTTGTGTAGTATTTGAAGCAAATGAACAATAGTTGCAGTATATTGATACAAGATCCCAGGGTTGTACTTCTACATGGCTGCAATCTGTTTGAAAATGAATCATATTTTGATTTTGAGCTCTCTGTGTCTGCAGGATGACTATTTGGTGTTCCAGTTTCTGAAGTGCCTCCTGGACCCCAGGTAATAATAGCAGTACCTTCTGCAACACTATCTCTCTTCTGCAGTTTTGTTTCATTTTACATACCTGCTCCCTGTGCCGTGCCAGTGTTTAGTTTTTATGTTTTTTGTAATAGAGTGATGGTGTGCAGTTAAAGTGTCACACATCATAGATCTCTTTTCAGGGCAAATGGAGAATCGCTATCAGCTTTTGACGTTCATTCTGTTTTTATTTTCTTACCATCCCTGCCACACCTGCAAATGGCTGGTGAAATAAAAAAGATACTGGCTATATGTATTATTTACCAGCCATTACGTTTTGTATTTTTTTCTTAAACTATATATTTTTGTCCCGACAACAGTTGATTAGACAAATGATCAATAAAAAGTGAAGAATCTAGAAGTATATCAGTATATCTAAAGCTTGGCCCGCCCCACACTAAAGATTTTAAAATCTTATCAGATTTTCTAAATGTGAGAGACCACAAAAATTATTTTTTTGATTGAACAGTTTTCTTCCTATTGTGTGTGGAGTGCTGCAATGTGACCAAGACAGCACACCACACACTAACAGATTCCATTCACAAACAACCAGAGTCCCGACTATGAACACAGGAAATCTCACAAAATCTCTTGCTGTCAAACATGACTTTAGAGTAAACAAACATGGTGAACGACAGGCAAGAAGAAATGACAATAATAGTGTTTAGACAGCTTACAGAAAATTCACAGGAAAAAAAAGAAAGAAAAAGTTTTGGATGAATTTGTGTCATGCTTCCGTCATCCATCATTTTGCTTTCTGATTGGGTATTCAATGTTACTGGCTAACTGGCGACTGACACAGTTTCATATACTTGCCAATGGCGCTGAGTGTAAATGTTGCTAAATAGACTTGAATGGTCTATTATGTCATAAATATGAATCTGACTACAAAATTGCATTAGTAAATGCATTTATTGGTGAACAGCTGCAGTTCTTTTAGCTACAGTCTCTGTCAAAATAACAGCCATCTCTGTCATCTTTCTCAGTCTCAAACATTGTTCCTTCATCTCTTTTCTCAAATGACCTCTCCCACACATACATTTATCTTGAACTAGTATTTCATTTTCTTTTTCAACCTTTTCATTGTCCTGCAGTCTGTGACACCCGGCCCCCACATTTTAGCTTGTGTCGTTCTTCTTCTGCCTGTGGCAAACAGGACTCAAGGATTAAGATTGGTATCTGTAGTGAGTTTTGTACATGCTGCTGTTGACAGCCTGTAGTTAAAAAAACAGGACAGTAGTCTTTTCACTGCTGAACTGTGGTTTAGAGGCAGATAATGGTGGTATGCATTCTACTGTGAGGTTTTCTGATTGGATTAAAGGTGGAGAAATCTGATTAATTAGTTTTAATTTGAAGAGATCATTTTGGTTATGAGACAAATTTTCACCTTGTGGACTATAAAATGTGTAGAAAAATCCCATAGACCTATCCCATACTGTACATAGAGACCTTAATATTATAGATACACAATTGGCCAGATTTACTAAACAGGGCAAATTAGCGTGAGAGCCGGTTTTGATCTATTGACGACGCGCAAATTAATGAACACAGACGCAGCCGGATCCTTTCCATAAATTAATGACCCAATGCAATCTACCCGTTAGCCCCTGTTTTTTTTTTTTTGGGCGGTAAATAAGTGCGCAACCACCAGTAAATTAACGAGTGCAAATCTTAGTAAATCATCTTGCGTGATTCATTTAAAAACTCTCCTCCCATAAATTTTGCACCTGAAATTGAAACTCCTGCAAGTGTGGGGTTGTTTTTCAGGGGTTGGGCTTGGCCCCTTAGTTCCAGTGAAAGGAACTCTTAATGCTTTAGCATACCAAGATATTTTGGACAATTTCATGGTCCCAACTTTGTGGGAACTGTTTGGGGATGGCCCCTTCCTGTTCCAACATGACTACGCACCACAAAGAAGGGTCCATTAAGACATGGATGAACGAGTTTGGTGTGGAGAAACTTGACTGGCCTGCACAGAGTCCTGACCTCAAACCAATAGAACACCTTTTGGATGAATTAGAGCGGAGACTGCGAGCGAGGCCTTTTCTTCCAAAATTGTGTCTGACCTCACAAATACGCTTCTAGTAGAATGGTCAAAAATTCCCATAAACACACTCCTAAACCTTGTGGAAAGCCTTCCCAGAAGAGTTGAAGCTGACAAAGGGTGGGCCATTTGGATGGGGGCGGGTGTGTGTGTACTAGTATTTACTTTTGTTTTATAAAAAATATTCAATCAACTATCACAAACTCATTTGAATAATTTGAAAGCTTGAATAAAAAATAAAAAAAAATACACCAGAGAGGAAAGGGTTAAGTGAAATGCTGAAGGACCGGCCATGTAAACATGAACAAAATAAACGCAGTACTCATCTCCTATTGTTCAGATCAGATCGGACGAAGCCAAGAAACACCAGCATACATTTCAATGTAAGGGTCCACTCTTCAAAATGCATCTCACTTTTTCATCCAAAACAAACTTAACCTCTTAACAAGCGCCCCATTTTTTAGGAATTCTTTGAAAACGATATACCCAAATGAAAATGTCTGCAGCTCTTAAACCCTATGGTCTATATTCATAAACCTGGTCTTATTTTAAACTAGACACTTGAAATATTGCTACCCAAGAGTCATAATAACTCAAAGTAATATGGGAACAGAGTAATATACATGTAAATATACATGTAAGTGACTCACGTTTTTTGTTTTCACTTAGGGAAAAAAATATTATAATTTAATGTTAAGAGCCTGAAAATAACTTAAATATAAAACTGAATGTCTAATCATGTCATGATTCAAATATGAGGATGATTCTCTCAGTAATGTAGCTTCTGTGAGCTTTTATGTCAAGAAAAGTCTAGGCGTCATTTCAAAAAGGCCATTTATTTCAGAACATTTGCTATTGTAAAGAGTAGTTTTTCATTCAAATAAATCTGCAATAAACTGCAATATACTACTAATTACAATGGATAAACAGTTACTGAAAAACTAAAGCAACTATTTACAGAGATTACAAAGTGTAAAAAACTCATTTAGCTGATGGGAAGCGTCAGTAACAGACTGCGCGCTCCACTGCAGTTGCGCCATTGAGAACGCGCCGACAGCGCACAAACAGTATTCACCAAAGCCTACTTACGCAAACTGCGCAAGATAATGCCTTTTGATTGGTTACTAAGTCCATCAATCAAACCTTTGTTGGAAAGGCATTGGCTGGGCACCGAGTGCCTTTATCCAACGAAAACCATGGGCGCAATGATTGACAGCTCACCAAGCCTGTAAGGCACTTCCTCTATATGATGCATCCCAGAAGAGTCTCTGATTGAAGGAGAGAGGCGAGGGTTGAACCATTGCACGTGGGAGAAGCCATTCTAGCAGGGGGAGTTTGCCAGACACGGAATAGAATCGATATTTCATTGAAAATGGACATGATTGATCACGCTAACTCAAAACTCTCTTGCAAACAACGGAGGATTTTTAGTTTTTTCCCTATTTTTTCGTTGTTTTGGATTAAAAAGTGGGATGCATTTTGAAGAATGGACTCTTACACAGAGATGTATGCGGGTGTTTATTGGATTCGTCCGATCTGATCTGAACGACAGGAGATGAAAGATGAGTAACGCTGATATTATGCTAATGTTTACATGGACGGTCCTTTAGCATTTCATTTAACCCTTTCCTCTCTGGTGTATTTATTGCAAAAACAAGTTCAGAACATGAATCTTGAGTGTTTTAGCTTTCAAATGATGCATAGTTTGTGATAGTTGATTGAATATTTTGTATAAAACAAAAGTAAATAAAAGTACACACCCCCCCACTTCCGTCAACCCCCCCGTCCACGATCCGATGCGGGTTAAGAAGTTAACTTCCTAACTTTATTAGGACCCTGTTCAGATGTCTGAGATCGAGGATGGGTCTTAGACCACCATCCTTTTTGGGGACGAGGAATTACCTGCTGTAAAAGCCTGACTTGCTCATCGCTGGGGGAACTATTTCTATAGCTCCTTTTGCCAGCATGATGTTCACCTCGGAGTGCAGGACATGTGCATCCTTGCTTTCCACAGAGGTTTCGACCACGCCGTTGAATAACGGGGGTCTTTGAGCGAATTGGAGTACATAACCTCATTTTATTATGTTCAGAACCCAGGCTGACACTCCTGTGTGGCGAGGAGCTGAATTAAAACAGGCACTGAGTCGCTGTGAGGGACTGGGGTGCATGTGTGTGGTGGAAGAGGAAATTTGCTCTCTTTTTTTTTTTTTTATTTCCGCTATAACAGCGGCTCCCAAGCATGGCATATGAACAGGCTCTGTGTGGGCAACAAACACTCTTTTTCGAGCACCCGGAACTGGATGGGGTGGCAGGAAAACTGGGCATAGCTTTTTGGAGGGTGGTCCGGCCGCAGTGGGACTTAGCCTCCTCCTCTTACTTTCTTGGCCATCAGGCCGGCTTCTGGGCTGCATGGTCCAACATTATCTTGGGTCGAGGGCCCTGTCGTACCAGAGTTGGGTGGCGCCTAGCAGAGCGTGAGCGCCGTCTGTGATTGGAGCTCGGCGCTGGTTTGGTGGCTGGTGACCTGTCCCTCGGCGTCTGCTGTTGAGCTGCCACTGGTGTAGGGCGGCTCGAGGCAGAGGAAGTGGAGCGCTCTGGCAAAACGTGTCGCATGGCCTGTGCTGCCGTAAAGTGCTCGGCAAAGCCATCAATAGTTAGTCAAGGAAAATGGCTTTATCCGCGTCCTTGATCTCGGTCAAATGGCACGCCAACACTACCAAGCTGGCCATCGATCGACCAATGGCCTGCGCCGTCGTCTTCGTGGCGCGCAGAGCCAGATTTGTGGCACTGCGTAGCTCTTTGAAGGTGGCAGAGTCGTGTCCAGCCTCACCCAAGTCCTTTAGTAGCTTTGCTTGATACATCTGGAGAATAGCCATAGAGTGTAAAGCAGCTGCTGCCTGGCCGTTGGAGGTGTAAGCACGTCCAGCAATGGCCGAGGTGGTGCGGTAAGGTTTGGATGGGTGAACGGTTTTCCAGCCAATGGCGGCGGGTAGGCACAGATGTGTGGCCACAGCTTCGTCCAGAGGAGGCAGCTTCTCATAACCATTCTGCCCAGTGCCGTCAACAGACATGAGAGCGTGAGAGGCAAAAGAGTGAAGGCGGGTTGAGTATGGCGCTCGCCATGATTTTGTCAGCTCATCGTGCACTTCAGGAAAGATGGGCGCTGATCGCTGAGATGGAGTCTGATGTCATCCAGGCAGGAACCACTCGTTCAAGCGGCTGCGTGTGGGCTCCACAGGCGCAGACCACTCCAAACCAAACTGCTTTTGACAGCACATGATAGAGCTCTGAGTCCTTAGACGCTCTGGTTTCAAACTCCAAAGGCGGCAAGGGGGCGGGGTCTTGCAGTGAGCCCGACCACTCCTCAGCCTCTGACGCCGCTAGAGACATGCTGATCCCCCAAATGAAACCAAGTCACTCCGGATGAGAGAAGTCCGTATGAGAGAAGTGGACGGGATGAACCTCTTCTTGTGGAGAGAGCGAGTCACGCGGGGGCTGAGCCGACGTTATATCGCCCTCGTCTGAGCGCTGAGATCCTCTGCCCCGCTGTTTTTTCCTTGCGGGTTCCTGGGAGGAAGAAAACGTGAGGGGCGGTGTCGCGTTCTGAAAAGATGCTATCCGCGAGCGCAGAGAGGCAAGACTCATACTCTCGCAGTGAGAGCAGGTTGAATCAGCGAGCGCGGCTTCTGCGTGGGACTCGTCCAGACATTTCACAGACTCACTGTGGCCGTCATCAATCGTGACGCGATGTTTGCAACAACGTCGCAGAAAATATACTCTTTCTCTTAAAGCTCTTTTTAAAAGGATACACCGAAGTGCACTCGCTCGGCTGCAGGCGGCTCATGAGCGAAGCGCTGATCAGGCTGTAACACAGCGGCGTGAGAACAGGGCTGCTTGAGAGCGGCAATCTGATCTGGCTGCTGTAGAGTGGGCGATCAACACTGCACATGAGCGGCGGTCTGAACGGCGAGCTGAGAGTGCTGCAGCTGCTCGAAACGGTGGCTGCGCGGGCGCGAGCTGTTTGAGAGCTGCGAGCAGGGAGGCGGTCTGATCGACTGCACAAAGGAGCGGAGATCAGCGGCGAGTCCAGCTGCTTGCAGATGAAGGCAGCTTCAATCCGAGTTCCAGTGAAGAGATGTTATCTGCATCGCTGAAGGAGAATGAATTGATTTGCCATGGTGAAACGGCCGCTCTTATAGCCTGAGTCTCCGCCCATTTTGGCGGGCTCGAGCGGCTCGCTCACCATTGGCTTGCGCGTACTGCGCCATCATTGATTCAATTTCTTTAACTTTTTGAACCAATCGACGTGCAGTATTCACTGCGTGATTGTATAAAGGCTTCAGAATCAGAGAAAAAGGAGTTTTCCCTGTAGCGTCTTGTCTTATTTATATTAATAAGACGAATGACGCAGTACTCGTGTAGTATTGCAAGGGAACTCAATGTTCTTGATGAAACAACAATCTTCTTCCAGACATAAACCAGACTTCTACAATCATTTAGTCCTCTTAAAGTCATCATGAAATCAAAATTGCCACTATTTACTTTGTTGGTGAACATTACTAGTCTTCCGGTGAACAACTAACCTGTGCAAGTTAATACACACAAAAAAATATTATGGAAATGGTTGGGGAGACGCGGGGAGCAAGGATTGTGTGTTCTGCAAAGAGAGTAAATAAATAATTTTGCAATGTGTTGCCGTTGCGGAAGTAAATGTGTTGCTGTTCTTCAAGCAAATGTCTGAAGTCGTGGCAACTTCCGGTTCATGCAGACTTTCCCCATGTGACTGTTGTCTCCTCTCAGGCCAGACCTCAAAGCGGGTTTCTCCTCACGATCTTCCCATCCTTAGAAACCTCCTATCTAATTTTGTCACAGAGCCTCATCTTGGTGACAGTGACACCCACTGACACATCTTTCCCCATTCTTCCTTAAAGAGAAGCTCCCCCTAAAAAAAATGTCTCAGTGTTTTTTGTCAGTGGGATCTAATGTTGCTTTGGACCCCATTAACTTGTATTGTATGAGCACATATTGTATTTGTTTTGTTTAGTTTTTTTGTGAACTGTCTATTTAATATACAGATATGTGCTCTATTATTTACAAAAACAAACTGCATTTACTGTCATTTTGATAAGAAATCACCTGCCATAAATTGTATGTAATAATTAAATAGTTTTAAGACTAGGCCAATACCAGAGTAGAACAGTACATCTCACATGTGATGAGGAAGTGTTCTGTCACTTGCCTCATACAGCAGGAGCTGATGGTGGCTGATTGGGCTTTGATTTTAGAGCTTGTCTATGATTGAGCTCTGTGAAAACCACACTACATGATAACTTGATTTTGAGAGAGAGATAGGGAGAGAGAGAGAGAGAGAGAGAGAGAGAGAGAGAGAGAGAGAGAGAGAGAGAGAGAGAGAGAGAGAGAGACGGGGGCAAATCAATTATAAGTAAGTTATATGCTTTACACATGAAAGGCTCTGCTCTGCTCTCTTGCTCTCTCTCGCTCTCTCTCTCTCTCCAATATTTCCAATATTTAACTTTTAATCAATTAATTCAATAAATTAAAATGCCATATTCTGTTACCAATAAAATTTGAACAAGTATCATTCAAACTAAAACACTTATTCAAATGAATAATGGTATAAATAATAATTAATAATGATATAAAGCAAGAAAGTAACATTCCTCATCACTGAAATGGTCAATAAGTTCATCTCAAGCTCACCAAGTTAATCCCTCTTGCAAGAACGTCTCTTTATAATCAATAAAGCACAATTAATCTCTTATTTACATCGTATCTGCACTTTAGGATGAGAGAATTTGCGGAACTACAGAACTGTTGGAGCGCACAGTGAACAAAATCCTAGCATTTCGAGCTGATTTCTTCACCAGTGACAAATCTAAACATCTGCTACATGAAGACTATTTTATTCATGTGCTCAAAAGATACATATGTGATTTAGTTATAATGCTCAATGCTGCATAAAACAATATGTTAAAAGAAATAATTGATACGTGATTTTAAATGTAATGCAGAGTCAGCACTTTTTATTATCACATTTCATAATCAATGACAAAAAACTTTTTTTTTTCTTATTCTTCAGTTCTCAGTTTTCTCTCTTACTGAGTTAGCTAGGCAATTACACTGTTACTATCAGAAAACTATTGAGGATAATGTAGTTGGTAGTATGTTCATGCTAGTCTTGTTTAAGGTTAGTTTGACCTTGGTTTGTTCTGGCTGTTGATCTTGTTCTCTGCACTTTCATGCCAGTAGACTTAAACATCAATAAGCAGAAATTGGCTTTGAAGGACTGTTGAAGGTTTTTATGAGAGCCGTTGCCTTGAGCAGTCTGCTCTTATGTGCTGTGTGTGCTCACAGCTGGAGTCTGTTGAATCAAATAAATGACCATTTTGCAACATATCATGATTATTAAAAAAATCTATTTTTTGATGGTTTTGTGATGGTTTCCTCTGGGTGGATTGTGGTTTTCTCTTTCTGTAACAGCTCCAGAGAGGGTCTTAATCCTCAGACTGTCCTAAGATTGGGCTCAGATCTTCATGAGCTCTTAGTGGATCTACTGTGCCAGTTCAGTCCTCAGCAGGTCACCGCCTTCCTTAAGACCTCTCACGACTACAGACTGGAGGAGGCCATCCAGGTATAAATCAATCAATCTCATATATACACATTAGCTACATTTACATGGACACCATCTAAATTAATTCATTCCGATTGATGAATCTGAACGTAGTGTGTACATGAACGCTAAATAAAGTGATTGGGTTGATAGCACTACGCTATTTCTACGTCAGTGCACATGCGCAGTACTCTCCAGTTTCAATCCAGTCAAGTGTTCACATGTCCTCTCGATCAGATTACAAAAGGGCTGAAATGGAACTGAACAAACCGGAATGGTGCTTGAGAGTGCTTTTAAGTGAGTGATTATGAATGTATTAATTTACAATCAAGATTATTAGGGTCCATGTAAACGCAGCTATTGAAACTCTGTGGTCTCCTGCCTTCATATAGGCAGCTGTCTTTTAATTTAGCATCATAAATTACATAATTACAACCCCATTTACAGAAATGTTGGGACATTTTGTAAAATGCAGTAAAATCCAGAATCTGTGATTTTGTTCATTTATGTTTAAACTTTATTTTAAACATAAATACATACATTTTCAATCGGAGACAAATCTGAACTGCAGGCTGGCCAGTCAAGTACATCCCCTCCATGGTGTAGAGCAGGGTTCCTCAAACTTTGTCCTGGAGGGCCACTGTCCTGCAGAGCTTAGCTCCAACCCTGATTAAACTCACCTACCTGTGATTTTCTAGCTGTCCTGACTACCTTGATTAGCTTGCTCAGGGTTGGAGCTAAGTTCTGCAGGACAGTGGCCCAACTGGACCGAGTTTGAGAAACCCCTCTGTTGCAGAATGTGCAGAATGAGGCTTGCCTCCCAAGAAAGATATCATCTTGATGGCAGTATATGCCCATTTCTCATTATGCATTCTTAAAGGATTAGTTCACACATTTTACTCAGCCCCATCTCATCCAAGATGTTCATGTCTTTCTTTATTCAGTCGAAAAGATATTACGTTTTTATTAGGAAAACATTCCAGGATTTTTCTCCACACCATTGTATTTTGCTTGACTTCCATGGCAACCAAAATGTTGAGGGTCCAAATCAATGCAGTTTCAAAGCGCTTCGAAGGGCTTCAGAGGCTCTGCACGATCCCAGACGATGAATAAGGTCTTATCTAGCGAAACGATCGTCATTTTCAATCAAAAAAAAAAATGAATATACTTTTTAAACATAAATTGCTCATCTTGTGCTGCTATGCGACGTGCCAAGGATTGCATAATCGCATCAAAAAGGTCACACTAGACGTAGGCGGAAGTACTGCCCCCGCGTTTATAAAGCGCACATGCAAAGACTAATGTTTCGTGTATTGTATTGTATCGTGAGGTACCCTGTGATTCCCACCCCTACTTACTATGTCATCATCAACCGTCGAAGTTCAATTCCAGTACTCAAGAACGCAAGTATAGAGGACGCATGAAAGTACCCGGATGTGCTCCACTCAAAGCTCGCAAATATGCAAAGGTTCTCGAAAGTAAACATTTGTGTTTTCTTTTGCCTAATTTGAATAAAGTGATAAACCTGGACAAAGCCTATGGTATTTTTATTGGCTTATTAAAAAGAATCTTCACATTGACAAAGCATAAGTAACATTAAACCTACATACTCATTTTCACAAATACTCATGGTAAATTAAAATAATATAAAATATTATGAAAATAATGAAAATCATTGAAAATAATCTATAATAATATTAAATAAGTGTTTTAATAGTTTATAACATTTGTTGGTGATGTTATGTTGTATTTATTGTGCATTGTTCACTACTTATAATATGCTGGGGTGGTCAGTTGAGCAACAAGATCTCGCAGCACACAGCACATCTCAATTCTCACAAAGATGAGTCCTTCTGAGTTCGTTCTTTCAAGGTAGTCTGGCAAAACCATAAAAATATATATATATATATATATATATATATATATATATATATATATATATATATATACAGGGAGTGCAGAATTATTAGGCACGTTGATTTTCTGATCATATTTTTTTTCCAGGCACATTTGACTAATTCCAAACCACAGTAATCCTAATAACTACTATTGATTTAGTATTTAATAATGTATAAGTGATATATAATTGTTCATGAGGGCTGGAAATGAAAATCACCTTATATTCAGGTGTGCAGAATTTTTAGGCATGTTTTCTTTTACAGATAAATTGAGCCAAAAAAGAGATTTAACTCAGACTGAAAAGTCAAAAAGTATTAAATGCCCATGAGAAGGATGCAATACTAATGCAATACTAGACATTGCAGTTAAGGCGTGACCATTGGACAGTGAAATGCTCGTTGGGTCAGCAGGGTCAGACAAAAACAGGTGGTGAAGAAAAGACACCTGTTAACTGCAAAAGAATTAAGAATTAAGGTAAAGAATCTGGCAGTACGTTTTGGGAGTTTATTTTTAGTCCATCTCTGCAAAACGGACTTCAGGATGGACTAAAATGAACTCCCAAAACGTACTGCCAGATTCTGGAAGATGAATTCTTCAAACAGTGGTACTAGAGGATGTGGTGCTGGTCCTTCAAGAGTCACTCTCAACCTATAAAGCCTATAAAAAAGCAGGCTTCATGTATTTTACAACACTTCAGCTTATGATTCTTATTTAGTGGGGGTCATTTTTTAGGATTCTTTACCTAACTGAAGTCTCTGAGATCCTGACACCTTGCACTTCTGGAGACTCCAGGTAGGTTGCAGCTTTGGAAAATGGTGGCGCTGGAGACTAAAGGGTTCCTGATGGTTTCACCCTTAATTCTTTACCTTAATTCTTAATTCTTTTGCAGTTAACAGGTGTCTTTTCTCCGCCACCTGTTTTTGTCTGACCCTGCTGACCCAACGAGCATTTCACTGTCCAATGGTCACGCCTTAACTGCAATGTCTAGTATTGCATTAGTATTGCATCCTTCTCATGGGTCTTTAATACTTTTTGACTTTTCAGTCTGAGTTAAATCTCTTTTTTGGCTCAATTTATGTGTAAAAGAAAACATGCCTAATAATTCTGCACACCTGAATATAAGGTGATTTTCATTTCCAGCCTTCATGAACAATTATATATCACTTATACATTATTAAATACTAAATCAATAGTAGTTATTAGGATTACTGTGGTTTGGAATTGGTCAAATGTGCCTGGAAAAAAAATATGATCAGAAAATCAACGTGCCTAATAATTCTGCACTCCCTGTATGTATATATATATATATATATATATATATATATATATATATATATATATATATATATATATATATATATATATATATATATATATATATATATATATATATATATATATATATATATATATATATATATATGTATATATGTATATATATATATATATATATATATATATATATATATATATATATATATATATATATATGTATATATGTATGTATAGCCTAAATACACATACATATACAAGAAGAAATATATATATATATATATATATATATATATATATATATATATATATATATATATATATATATATATATATATATATATATATATATATATATATATATATATATATATATATAATAAAAAAATACAGGTCATATACTAGGGAAACATTTACATTGGTCAAAGGATTGTAAATAAGTTACACTAAAGGAAATCAAGTAATGACTCAAATGCAGCCATCTATGCTGAACAATTTGCACACTTCTTCTGAGTACTAGACTATTGAGAATTCAGCAGGCTACTGCAATCTGGCATTCTTTACTCTGACTGTACAGCACACCAGACTCCTGGATCAGCTCATTAAAATTTAGCAAAATGTGTTTGACTAATGCAGGCATCTGAATATACAGTATGTCCAGTTATAACATGAACAACTGCAAGGGTTAATAAAAAATGTACACAATAAAATTTAATTATACAATAAAAAACAAATATCTTTTGAATTTTATTTTTTTTAAAAAGTAATTTCCAGGCCTTGAAATAGTTAAATAAAATGTTAAAAGTAATAATGTCATGGAATTTTCTATAATGAATGTAAATTTCTCTGGTTATTCTCTGCATGGAGTCTCATAACCAGATGAAGACATTTGCAGAATATTTCAGCTATTTTTGTCCATGCAATAAAGTTCTTTAGTCAAAAAGGGTGAGAACTTGCAATTTAAGTAGTGTGATGCTAATTGCCAGCAGGCAGATGGTTTGTGAATAAGGCACAATCTATAATGAACCAAATTTACATAAAAAGAAGGCATGTTTACACTGAAAATATTGAGAGTGACTTCAATAATCATGGTTCAGTGTGAGTTTACCACATTTAGTTTAAACTGGATTGCGGGTGATTAGTAAATAAGACAGTTTTTGCACAGAAATACAGATGATTACTGAATTCACCACTCAAACTACAGGTTTGGCAGGGCAGGTTGGCGATCAGTAGACCACACATCTAATAAACCAACATAAAACCACTGATAGAGAGAGTAAAGATTGCCAATCTGATATAATTAGGGTGCTGACTGACAGGCTCAGGCGGAAAGATGCCTGGAGGAACGAATGAATGAATAATGGAGGTAGAGGAGATATCTGCTGTGCTGAGATAGACAGACAGACAGACAGGCAGGTAGAAGAGAGAATCAATACTGTTACAGAGGCTGAGTAGCACCTGCTAAATATTTGAACAGACAGCTTGCTTACGCGCATACATATACAGCATCTCTAAAGTCCTGGCATCTCGCCTTATACTTGTTTCACTGCTCTTTGTATACTGAATGTCTTTCTATCTAGACCCATCTGCTTGCTGCTATGTTTCTTTCAGTCTGTATTGTGTTTTTTTTCTCTGTGCACTCTCTTACCTGCCTTGTTTCTGTATTCATGGGTGCTGTGTTTTTTTCCTTTTCTGCCTTCTGCATATCCCCCTTTAGTTCCAGAATGTGTTTGAATGTTTCACTATGGAAATGTTTTTTCACTAACAAACAGTCTCACCTAAACACACTTTCTCAATCTGAGTCTGTTCATCCGGTGGGCGGCTCGGAGTGAATCATTTGTCTTGATAATCTTGACAATTTGACTGCAACACAATTGACAGTCTTATCTCTGTCTTGTCTAATCACAGATCACAGAGAAACACATGCTGCACGAGGCCACAGCCTACCTGCTGGAGAGGAAGGGAGATGTACAGGGAGCTTTTGAAGTGCTGCTACAGGTTTGAATTCATCACACCACACAAGCCTGCAAAAGACCCGTAAAAACTGGGCAAGAGGATGCATGTTAGCTTTTTCTTTAGGATTATATTGAACAGGTCTTTTACATATGATGCATTTTTGCATTGAACCCTTAAATAGATTGTTAACCCAAACATTTAAATTCTGCCATCATTTACTCAACCTCATGTCTTTCCAAAACCACAATACTTTGCTTAACTTCAAAACAGAATATATTTTTAACCCTCATCCCTCCCTCACACTTTGTAACAAATTCTTCCCTCGCGGGTTGGACCGGAAGCCTTTTTTTTTTTTTTTTGTGTTCATCTGAGTAATCTAAGACCGGATCACTCAGATGAACAATCAATTAACCCTCTGGTGCTCTTCGGTCATTTCTGACCGGAAAATTTTCTGTTTTGAAATGTTAAAAATCACAGTTTCATCAGAATGATATGAAACTTGGTGACTTTTCTAGCATTAGGTATGTAAACACACAAAAAAAATTGGGGTCATGATTCGAGTATGTTAATTGGTCGTAAAAACAAAAAGTAGCGTTCATTGTCTTCGGTCATAAATGACCGAACATAGGAAATGAATGGGAAATCGGCAAAAAAAATATGTGTGTACAATCTACAAATCGGCCACGATGCTGAAAAAAAGTACACAGCAGTAAAGGGGTGACACTCTAAAATATCAAGAGTGTGATATTGACACATCCACTCACACACACACGCACACTTATACACACACGCACACCTATGAAAAAATTAACCTATGAACCACATTTTGAATTTTTAAAAATCACAGCTTCATCAGAATGATATGAAACTTGGTGACTTTTCTAGCATTAGGTATGTAAACACTCTGTGTTTTAGGGCAATTGAGGGCATGATTCGAGCATACTAAGGGGTCGTAAAAAAATACTCCCACTTTTCCTCTTTGGTCAAAAATGACACCATAGGAAATGAATGGGAAATCTGCAAAAACACAAATTGACAGAAAAAAATTGATATTTCTAACAACAACAAAAAAAACTAAAACTTTATAATAAATAGTCTTTGATATTTTTTAAATATATATTCAAATCCATAAAAAAAAAAAATATTAAATGTGTTCAAAACAGAACTTGGGAATTCTCCTTAGAAACCTCTAGTGATTACACCCATGGTTGCATGATTTCTTAAATAATTCCAAAAGAGGGCGCTAAACTGCCTTCAAAAAATATATATTTTGAAGGCCTAGTCTCTATTTTAACCTGAAATACTGCAATAATAAAAAAATGAATTAAAAAAAATTACAAAAAAAATTTTTGTAAAATTTTCAATGACAAAAATAGACCGTAATTATTGCATAAATATTAAAAAATACCATCAAATCATCTCAAAATACAAAATGAAAAAGAAAAAATATTATTGAAAAAAAAATTAATTGCATTGGTTCTACTGGGGTGGAGGAAGTTTAATTTTTAGGTGTCTGGTCACTTATGACCGGGAAGACAACCAATGCAACCCCTAAATGAAGAGCACCAGAGGGTAAAAAAAAAAAAAGTAAAATGAATTTTGGGTCAAAATGACCCAGTTAATGAAACCTTATCTGAGAGGTTTCTGTCCCTCCATTGAAAGTCTAGGACTAGGTCACCAAAACTTAAAAGATCCAAAAAAGGTTATGGTAA
Organism: Gobio gobio; assembly: GCF_949357685.1. Classification (NCBI taxonomy): domain Eukaryota; kingdom Metazoa; phylum Chordata; class Actinopteri; order Cypriniformes; family Gobionidae; genus Gobio; species Gobio gobio. The sequence goes on from NC_137099.1 coordinate 34,394,157, forward strand.
AGGCATTGTAAAACAACTCCATAAGAATTGAGCAGTTAAATCCAAGTCTTGTGAAGAGATATGATTTCTATATATAATGAACAGATTTAATTTATTTACATAGGGCACATCACATTTGGTCTAACTTGTGTGTGCGTCACGTGCAAACCTCATTGGTTCTTGTGCATCATGCACTCATGTTTACTCTCTGTTTATTAAATGTGATGTGCCTTATGAATGTGTGTTGATGAGGGAGTGAAGAATAGACCCAAGGTATGCATTTAAGGTTAAAAACAGATTTAGTGCAGCAGAATGGTACAGATTGGAGACACGAAATGCATATACATCTGTATGGCTCCAGCAGCAATGCTTAAAGGGAATGATTCTACAAACACAACTTTAAAATATAGCTAAACCAGTGGGTCCCAAACTTTTTAGAGTGCCGTACCCTCTGAGGCATTTAACTTCCTTCTGGCTTCCCCCTCTCTTTGACTTAGACTGAAGCCACACCTTTTCCATTTAAGAAACAATATTTGCCCCCTTAAATTGGTTTTCCAGTGCATTTTTTTTTAGCTTTATAAATACCTTTTTTGTTTTGTTTTAGTTTTTTGTTAAATTAAAGTTTTTGTTTTTTAAAGTGATGACCAAGTGGCCAAAAACCGACAGCGAGTTTGATCAATTTAACCTCTAAAATCAACACTTGACTTGCCTACAATAAAATCCATACATCTAAAACGCTTTAAGCATATCACAATGTTAGTTTAAACATTTATCATCACCACCACCACCACAGTAAAAAGGCATTTTTGACAAACTTAGCCTGCGCTCGCAAACAAAACTAGCTATATAATATAAGGCACACTCGTTGCTACTGCTGCAGGCAGGGACACTAAACACCATGAGAGCCAGTCTTGATAGTCGCGGTATCATTGTCTCGTGTTGTTTCCACCAGTGCAGCACTCATAGTAGTGGTTCATAGTTTATTTGACATTTAATGAATGTCTAAAATATAAAAAGAAGGAGAAGCCTAAACAGGCCCAATGCCTGGCCCGCATGTGAGATATGGCGTAAAAATTGTCCTGAAGCTCGGCCCTAGAGTCGCAAATAAGTCGTGCTCGGGCTGAAATGCAGGGCTACTCTACTCTCCAGACCAGTACAACCAAGGAGATGATTGTAGGTTATACTCAGAGTGGTGACCATACACCTTTGCATTGATGGAACCTTGAGTCAAGAGGGTCAGCAGTTTCTGAGAATTACTATCACAGAGAAGTTATCCTTGTCACACCAGCGCCGAGGTAAAAAAAAAGCATATCAGCGGATTTTCTTCACAAATTAGAAAAATTTGGCATGCCATCACATCCTGGTCAGCATCTGATTCTGTAGGAGCACTATTATAGGTATCCTGACTAGGCATATCAGAGCCTAGTGTGGGAACTGCACTGCCCTGAAGTATAAAGTGCTAAAGAGAGTGGTGCAGTCAGCAGATCTTATTACGGGAACTTAAACATTAAGGACAGGATGTTTACAAATAGATGCTTTATGAAGACCAGGACTATCCTTGCTTTATATTACACTATTGCTGCTGGAAAATGCTTTCAGAGCATCTTTGAGCAAAATACTTTGTAACAGATTTCACCATAGTGTAGTCACCAGTATCAATGTATCCATTGAGAATCACCAGTAATGCATGACCTTAGACTAATGTCTGAAGTACCACTACTTTGCCAACTGCTTTTGAACGCAGTGTGCATGCACACGAAGAGTGATCTCGCTTCGTGGTAATATGTTCACGAGATGGAACAAACAAAATGCCCATTTTGGAGAGGTATTGAAGTAAACAGTTTGTCTTAAGGAAATGTAAATGACGGGACAAAAATTCAAGATGTCAAAATATCAGATCTGTGCATTAGGCCTTGCAGGGTAAATTGACTTTTGAGTAAATTACATTCAAATGAACCCAGCAAGAATATTGTATAATTCATTGAGCAATGTTTAAATAAGAAATACTTAAAGGTTGTGGTATGGAAATGTGGTAATTTTGATCTATTTGATCGTAGTTGTCATTTTCTGTTGGATTCGTAGTGTAAAGGTGCTGTCACATTAGCAAAATGTGGTAAAATTTCGCAAGCATAAAAGGTCCGTTGTCTATTGTCAATAGTGTAGTTGTGATATGAATCATAGCTCTCACAGAAATCATTTTCAAACCAAGCAGCTTTTCTGTTCATGTGGTGAATCCTGCTAAATCTGCTTGCTGGGAATCCTGGGAAAACTTTGCCCAAACATGAAATTCCATATTATGCAGATTCCTATTGATATGACTGGATTTCGCCTGTAAAAAAATTGCAAAACAACAGTAAATGTGACCACACCTTAAGAGTATGATATCAGCTTTCAGTTTAACTGAAAATGTTTGAATTGTTGAATTGTTGCTCTACTAATGTAATGCCAGCTATTTTAGCCTTGGAAGAATCAGCATTCTTTTTTAAGCACTGATTTAGAAAAACTTGAATGGATTTACTTATAGTTCATTTAGATGTTGTTTCAGAGAACATTGTCTTAAATATCCCTGGTGAGTCAGAAAGGGCAGGTGGAAATGCGCTATTGATCTGTTGATCTCTGCTTCTCAGACCCTGAAGGGCAAACTACACAAACTTGCCCTAGAAGGCTCAAAGGCAGACAAGCCCAACAATGAGGAGGAGGAGACAGGCAATGAAGTGCAGAGTCTGTTACAAAGAGTGGACGAAGCTCTGCATGACATCATTGCTTTGTGTCAGAGGAGCTCGCACGGTCTCAACCAGCAGCAGAGAGAGGTGTGTGTGTGTGTGCGCTGTCCCAACAATCTGAACTGTGTTTTTAATGAACAGGATGTATTGATCATCTTATTCACGGTTTTACATTTCTCTCTCTCGCTGTGTGTGTACATCAATCTCCTGTCACTCTCAGGCTCTGTGGTTTCCTCTCCTCGAGGCGATGATGTCACCACAGAAACTACTCAAAGGTGCCGATGCCAAACACACTTCAGACGGTGAGACACAAACACACAAGCACTAGTTTTGAGTTGATCTATAGTTTATTGAGTTAATAGTAGGGGTGGGAATCTTAAGGCACTTAACGATTCGATTCCGATTCTGGGAGTAACGATCCGATTCCCAAAACGATTCTTAACATACATTTTTGGTAACTAATTATCCTGCTGTGCAAAAACATGAACTTTACATTTTAACCAAAATTGGAGCTAATATGTGTTTTGTTTTTAGTTAGAATATCTATTTGACAGTATTGCCATATTAAAAATGATTATGAAGATTTCTTTCAATACTTTTATTTTATTAATAAAGTTATAATCAAGATTAACAAGCTCTGAATGAAACATGGTAAGCCATACAATTGCAAAGAACAATCATTAAGAATAAACAGTTCTCAATTTACAACTAAGTGTGACAATTTTTCAGTTTCTTTAGAACATTTTAACAAAAAATTTCTTTAAAAGCAAAAAAAGTTTACTTTGGTTAGAGACACAAAAGAATCTTTAAAACATAGGCTAATGCAGAAGAAAAACAACTTCAGCGCTTGCTGAGAAGCCAAATTCAGTGTGTGTGCATAACATCTCGCATGAGAAAACTTGCCGAGCTGCAACAGTCATGTTAGAGACATTTAACAAATCATTCACCAAAACAAAGTCTTTGTTTAGAATTTTCCATTCGTTTGAAACACTGTGGAGTAGTTCAGCAATATTCAATAAGTCATTCCAAAAATTTTGCCATGGATGTTGGTAGGTTTATTTCCCGGCCACCACATCGGAGACATAGGAGTATTATTAAGCATTAATGGCAAGGAAAGCGCCTTATAGCCTATTTGAGCACCACTTCGTTATTTTGCCTCAGAATTTCGTTTGTTGGAAATATTAACTTAATTTAGAAGTGCTTTTGAAATGAAAAACTTTGCATTTAATAGGCAAAATACATTTTTGAAATGGAGAGGCAGCCGCAGCGAGCGCAGACACAGAGTGGCCAGAGAAACGGAGGAGCGACTGCTGTAAGGTGTTTGAGCAAAACTGCGGAAAAACTGCATAAAACATGTGGGTGTTGAACCCTCTCACCGGGAAAAGTGTCCCCACGGGTGCGACGCCCCTGAGCAGGTCGTAGTTTGTCCATTTTGTCTTAAACGAAGGCAATTCACCAGCATACGAACGTTCGCCTATGAACGGGTTTTTCTGTTTGGCTGGTGACCATGCGCGCACAGTGGTGAAGTGGCCGTTTGAATTGAACACAGAATCGATTCAGAATTTTTGAGAATCGATTCTGAATCGTTGGATAACGAATCGCGATGCATCAACCTTTTCTCCCACCCCTAGTTAAGAGTGAATATGTGTTCCCCATTCTAAAGTGTTTCCAATATTTCTTGCTTTACTTCTGAAATGATGACAAGGGGACTCTTTTTCAAATGTTTTTAATAATAGTTGTCTATAGATTAAACAAGATTTATGCGGCCTTCAAGTGGAGTCGGAAATATGCGTTTACAATTTCCTAGCCCATGAATAAAGTGAATTCGTATTTACATGTAGAAAATTGTTTCTCTTTCCTCAGCGCTAAAAGAGCTCACTATGAAAGTCTTAAACAGCATGTCCAGTTTTATTGCCCCACCTGCCATCATTCAGCGCATCCTACAGGTAAGCACATTTTTTAACAGCTCATACAGCTAGTTTTACAACTGGGCTGTTTTTATGTGTGCTTGTTCCTAAATGGCAGCCATTGTGTGCACAATCAGGGGTCGCTGTGTTCCAGTAATTGTGTCATGGATGAGATTGAGATGTTGTTGTTCTGCTGGGTTTGTGGGATTTGTTTAGAAAGACTTAATGCCTTCTGACTTGACAATAGAATTGCAGGCTCAAGCTCAAAATCCCATGGTTCTTATTTGTGTAAAAACTGTTTACATTCTCACATAGACACAGATTCTGTATTTGACTGCTCCCGATATTTATTAACAGATCTGCTATCTTGTAGTTGTAAACATTTCAGGGTTATGGTTTATAAAATGTAGTTTGTGCAGTTGTTGTAGCTCATAAAATCTGCTGTACTGTAATTGCATTATATTAAGTCTGTTATAAATAGATTTATATACTTCATTTGATGGTGTGTCACAGTTATACTCTAAGTACAGTACAGTACAGTACGATTCGGGGACGGTAAACCCTGATCCGGCTTGCTTTTCCACCGCCAACAGTACCCTTACTTGATAGGCGTGGTGTATGCCGAAAAGTAGCAATCAATGTAATTTTCTCGCAAAGAAGAAAACGACACAGCAAACAACAACAGAGGACAGACAGCAGATCTTGTTGTTGCTTCTCGGCATTTGTGGCTGTTTGTCACAAGACAAAAAAAAATTGTGTTGCAACAGTATTGTGTTTCAACTCTATATTAAAAAATGTGAGTCTAGCTCCACAGGTACTGGGCTACTGTGCTAGGTACCCTAACAGAAGGATCCCAAAAAAGTGGTGCGGTACGGTTCAGTGTTTTGGTACTATTCACAACTTCTGACAATAAAAATGGAAACTATTCCGTACTGTACTGTACTGCTCGGTGGAAACGAGCAATACATTTTGTAAAAAAATGTTTTTGAAGGAACTGTTACTGCATGTTCAGATCTTTTCAATATGGAGGACATGCTAAATAATTCACGATAAATAGGAACAGTTGCTTACAGTAGCATCTACAGAATGCAGCTTGCAAGTTGGTTTTTGTCATGCACTTTCACACAATCTGCTCTTAATCCTTATTTTATTGTTGGACACACTGCAGAAGCTGAACAGCAAATTTGCTTTCCAATGGCTCTTCCAGCTCAGAGCCTTGTGTAGCTGTTTCAAACACACACACATTTTTCTTTCCATGAAATCAATGCCACAGTTCAAGAATCGGTTGAGGCTTTGGGCAGTGGAAGACCTTTATCTGTTTTCATCTGCACATATTCAGTGCTGTCAGCTTTCCCCCATCGATCTTCCGGTCTCCCCCCCTCCTTATCAGTGCTATTACACCAGCACTCTGCTGTTCTGCTTCAACCTGCTGCTATTAGAACTTCTGTGATTTCTTTTTAACCCGTGCTTATGAATTTTTTATCATTTGTTCTATAATGTGGTTTGCAAAGATACTGTTCAGGTTTAAGTTTATAACACTTAATAATAGATAGTAATACTTGATAAACCGTAAGAAAGTTAAAAATCAAACAAAACTTACAAAACAAAATAATTTACAAAATATTAAAGGGTTAGTTCACCCAAAAATGAAAATTCTGTCATTAATTACTTACCCTCATGTCGTTCGACACCCGTAAGACCTCCGTTCGTCTTCGGAACACAAATGAAGATATTTTAGTTGAAATCTGATGGCTCTGAAAGGCCTCCATTGGCACAATGCATGGTTTACTCTCAAGACCCTTAAAAGGTACTAAAGACGTCGTTACAAAGTCCATCTCACTACAGTGGTTCTACAATAACTTTATGAATCGGCGAGAATAGTTTTTGTGCGCAAAAAAACAGGGCCTCATGAAGCTTCGAAGCGTTATGAATCAGTGAGTCGAATCATGATTCGGATTGCGTGTCAAACCGCCAAACTGCTGAAATTTGGCGATCCAAACTGCTCATTCGACTCACTGATTCAAAACGCTTCGAAGCTTCATGAGGCCGTGTTTTGAAATCGTCATCACTATATAAGTCGTTATTTAGGGGTTTTTTGCGCACAAAAACTATTCTCGCCGATTACTAAATTGCCAAGAATTAAGTGCTTTAACCCTTAAATGCATGTTTCAACAATCATTATTACATATTCGGGTCTTTAGCAACCCAGATCTATATTGAACATGGATGGCTAACTGCCACAATAGTATACAACATTTTTTAATAACAATTACAAAATGCTCAAATAAAGCAAATTTTGTTACCTTTAGGAACTTGGAATGGTTCAATTTAAGTTCAGTTTTTTTTAATCATCATCACTGTCATTGTCATAGCTAATTTCCCCGGTACATTCAACATGTACTCCTCCCAGATTCTGGAGAAAGGGGTCATAGAACATGTACTCCTCCCAGAGATAGAGGCCGGTTTCTACAGTCTGTTCTTTTTCAGAGCCAAAAAGGACAGGAGTTAGAGGAGTTAGTGGTACAGCATCGAGATGCTTCAGTGTTCTTTCACCAAAACAGAGAACCACTTTTTTTGTGTGGGACTCATATGACAAGGCAAAAGTGGATCGGTTTGCCTCAGAGAAGACAACCCACTGTCCCCTCTGGTTCACCCTTATGCCTCCAGCTCTGTTGGGACTGGATGCATTTCTTCCAATAGCTCTGCTACCAAAAGTTCTAGCAAGGGTTCCCAGGACCGAGTTCACCTTCTTTTATTGGCTCCGTTCTGGCCGACCCGAGTGTGGTTTGCGGACTTAGTGTCTCTACTGGACAGCCTCCCATTGGATATTACGATCTGGAGAGATCTTTTCTCTCAAGTGAGGAGGACAATATATCATCTCTGTTAGAGATATAGAAGATTTGGATCTGGCCCCTGAGGGGTACCAGCACATAGGTTCTGGTTTTTCGGCTAATGTCAAAGAAACAATTCTCAATGCTTGAGCTCCTTTTACTAGAAAGTTGTATGCCCTGAAATTGCAACTGTTTGTAACATGGTGTAGAGATCCGCTATCTCCAATTGCCATTCACCTTTAGACAGAACCTTGGTTGGGAGACATCCCTTGGTGTCTCGGTTTTTGCAAGGTGCCAGATTTGCCGATCACGAGATTCCTCCTGTAGGGGTGTGCACAAAAAGTCGAATATTCTATCTATTATTTGAAAAATAAAAATACTGTTCAAATTTTGCTACATGTTTCTTTGCTGGCCAAAAATGCAGTGAATTCATGATAATTCCTAAGCAAGCAAACTAAAACTCACAGTTATAACTTAATGAAACATGAAATCCAAACACCAGTCAAATGAAGAAAGACAGCTGTCCATCACTGCAATCACGACTACAGTTAATCTCAGCTGTAACGAGATTAGAACTTGTCTAATTGCAAAATGATCTCAAGACACATGCTTCCTTTAAGTTTCATTGAGGGAGACCGATTTAAGAACAACAAAAACAAAGCTCTGTTAGAAAATGCCGTCTGCGTCAGCAGAGCACGTTTTCTCTGCAGCCGGCCGTATTGTTATCAGACTGAGGAGCCAATTTTCACCCGAGCATGTGAATATACTTGTTTTTCTCAACATGAGCATGTGAAATCATTCAAACACGATAACCATATGCAGACTCAAGTGTATATGTAGGTTCTGTACGATAATTGGCGCAGTCTTCTTTAAAGTTTTATTTCAATGTTTTTTTCTGTATATTTATAAATATTTTTTAAAAAGTACCATCTTTGAGTACCATCTCTATCCTCCTGGAGCCTTCATAGAAGCCCCATTTCAGCCTTTGGAGTCAGCTTCAGAGAAAATGCTGGATCTTAAAGTAGCTATGTTTTTGGCATAGCATATCTAAAGAGAGTAGGAGATCTTCAGGCATACTTTCAACAATACAGTTGACTGTGTTAGGCATTGGAAATGCAAGTGAAAAGGGGATTGCAATTTTTTGTGAGGGTTGGGGCAGGACGTGGAAGAAGGGTAATGGCAAATGAGTGATTTTCTATTGCTATTCCAAAATGGCAGGGTTGTAACTCTTAAGGCATTGGAAATGCAATTTCAAATGGACTTTGCGTTTCCATGTGACATTTGGCAGACATGTTACATACTTGGAAAAGAAAATCCAAACGCAATTGCAAATCATGCATTTGTGTTTCCATTGTCACAACATATGCACAAAAAAAATGTATATTATATATTTGACTTGTTATATTGTTTAAAATGAATAGGTTGAGGAATACTAAGAAGGTGGATGTCTAAAAGGTTAGTTTACCCTAAAATTAAAATTACTCACCCCGGTGTTGTTCTAATGCCATATGCCCTTCTTTCTTTTTCGGACCACGATTAGCGCCGCAGTTACAATGACAATGAATTAAGAACAGATTCAGCTGTACAGCATCTCTAAAAGAAAATAGTGTCATTGTTCAGCTGAAGTCAGTTCAGTGTAGATTCAATTCAATTGTAAACATTGATTATTCAATTAGTTCAGTTCGTCTATAAAGCATCTCTGCAGAAAACACAGTGGTGTCATTGCCCAGCTCAGTTCATTTCTCATTCAATAGTGTCAGTGCAGTTAATTTGTCAATAATATTGTTGAATAACTGTATACTTATTATAAAAGATGCATTAAATTGATCAAAAGGGAAGACATAAAAATGCAAACAAAATTCAATTAGATTTATATTTAGTTTCAAATAAGCTGTTCTTTTGAAGTTTATATTCATCAAATAAGACTGAAAATGTGTCATGGTTTCCACAAAAATATTAGGCAGCAATTGATAATACTAAGAAATGTTTTAGAGCACCAAATCAATTTATTAGATTGATTTTTGAAATTATGTAACACTGAAGACTGTAGTAATGGCTGCTGAAAATTCCCATCATTACATGAACAAAATATTTTAAAAGAAATTAAAATAGAAATGTTTTTTAAAATATGCCAGCATTATAGTTTTGTTCAAAAAAATGCAGTCTTGGTGAGCATAAGACATTTCTTAATCTCACTGACCCTAAACTGTTGAACGACACTGTACATCACAGAGAAACATACACATTAACTGAAAATAAATCTAAGACTAAATATTTGCTGTCACCACAGTTTTTGTTATTATAGAGTACATGTTCATGTTGATTTTGATTTCAGGGATAGTCTCTTTTTTGAGGCCCATGTTGATTCATTCATCTCAGCATCTATCTTAACAGCTCTGGTTCAGCCCAACTGCTGATGGTGACATTTGATGGCATTTGCTCACAGTGTGTAATCATTAGTACGCTGCTGTGAATGCAAATGCACCTCTGACAGGGAACCGGAAAGGTTATGAGGAACCCTATCAAGTTATACTAACAGATGATCGCAATCAATTTATTACAATCAACAGGTGTTGTCTTGAATGTGCACTTACACCTGAGCATGTGCAGCTGTACACACTCTGCATGCCATGAGCACTTGCTTATTGATGTAATATTGTTTTCATTATTATGTAATTAATGGCATACATTTGATTTCCAATTTGATTTCACAACAGAAATTCAAGAGAGGGGGTCTATATCAGACACGTGTGGCATGTGTTCTAGTCTGGTCAAAGCTGGTTTTCAGCTAGTCCAGGCTGGTTTAAGTTGTTAACTACACTCAAAAAATTTAAACAATGATGTACTCAATTTTTTTTGGTGACACATTTTTTAATTATATAATATAATTATAAAACTGAGTAGACCCAATGAGTTATGGTGACTCAAATATTTGAGAAAAAAAAGTGTAATTTGAATTTATTTGCTCTAAACCTTTTTAAATACTCCACACAACCACTGGTTTACACGATAACTTACTTTATTTTTTGAGTGCAGTTCTTAATACAGCATATGTTATACCGATATTGCTTACATTTAAAGTTTTAGAAGTAAAAATTTAACAAATAAAAGTAATTTTATGCATAATCAACTGGTCTCTGTCATCCCGTTTCCACCGTAACATTTCTGGTTCTCGAGCTAGAAAATTGTGAATCTCAGAGCGCTGCCCTGCGTTTCACTCAGCCGAAAGATGCTGTGACTGACTCCATAACCTGCCCATAAACAAAAGGTGCACAGTTCTGAAAACATATTCCTAAAAATGCTGAATATAGTTACTTAGGTTTTAAAATAAGTCATTTATTTTATGCAAGGCATCATCAAGGCTTTTCCATCACATGGAAAGACAGACGTGACACCCTTTTAGGTGACTGACATTACGGTCCTTTATATTATGTATTGTATATTACATATATTATGATTTTTCTTTCGTCCATCCAAGGACGCTAAGTAAGGTAGTGATTGGTACTCACCTCACCGCTGACGTTGTGATTTTTGGATCACCCGTCACTCAAGGTGTGGTTATGGGTTATATATCAGATGACTTTTTAGTTTGGGACACTAGTCAAGGTCTTTTACCTTGGCTGTATGAGAACACTCCAAACAGGAGGCTGTCCAATCATTTAGAATGAATGTAAAGTGGGGAGAGTTGGTCAGCTGATTTATCTGAAAGATTGGGGAGATTTCTAACTTGTAGCGCCTCTTCTGTATTATCAGCACAAGGAAGACACAATTGTAATAAAATACATTTGAACAAAAGATAAACAAGATTAGCTAACACAACTACTAAATGAATACAATGAATGATAAAGGAATAAAGTGCACAAGATGCATTAAATGCATGTGATTTAAGTTGTGGGGCTATGGAAGAGTTGCGTTACCTAATGGAAAGATAAACTGTTGTTTCTCTGAAAATAATGTGAAGAACCTTATTATGCATCAAACAAATAAATGAAATATTTTTTGTTTTTAACTAGCATCAGTTATATTACCTCTAATGTAAATTAGAAAATCATATACTGATAATATACAACAATGCCAAGGTCTCTGGAAAGAGGTTTGGTTAAGTGATATTTATGTTCCATTTGGTTGAGTAAGCAGTCCGAAGGCAGTGACTTCTTCCACTGGTTGTGCTGGGTGACAATGCAGTGGGGAAAGGAGCTGCAATCTGTTTCAACAGCCTTGAACATGAAGATCTGTGGGATGCTGATCTCCTGGAGCACCAAAGGGTCCTAAAATCTGGAACACGCAGATGAGGCCCTGAAGTAGGTGCAAAAGGTCCTTAATCTGGAACACGCAAACGAAGGAACCTTGAAGTGAAGGTTTGCTCTCCTGAGCTTAACCTTATTGCAGATTTCTCTGTGTGTCTTCTGCCTCTCTTTGGTCTCTCTGGCATGGAGACTCGGGACGTGCTGTAGTCGTCACTGTCTCGCTGGACTAAAACTCTGAACGTAGTGTTTGTTAATATCTCTTTCTTCTCAGGCTGAAGGCTCAGAACATGGTCGTATCTGTTGCTGCCTCACAAGCTGTAGACTTAGAATCCTCGTATCTTTTGTTGTCACTCTGGATGAACCAGAGGCTCAAAATGTTACGGTGTATCTGTTATGTCTCATCCTTGGTGGACAGACTCGGAACTTGGTGAACTGTTTGTCTCTCTCAAGGGGAGACTCAGAACTTTGTGATCTGTTTTAGTCTCATTCTTGCAGGACAGACTCAGAACTTGGAGTATCTGTTGAAATAGTACCTTCCGATGAATACCCCTTCCGATGAGGAGGAGATTGCAATTTGGCGCTTCTCCATTCCAGTGCTGTGACTGGCTGCTGGCATCAAAGGGGGCACACAGTGTGGCCCCCCTTCTTTCCCCTGTGGAACTCATTTGCACACTGTACACAGTTAGAATTCTTTAAAGTGTCTTTAAAGTTTACCAATGCATTTCTCACTTTCCAAACCACTACCATAATACCATTGGCAATATTCTAAACAAATGGACACCAAACATGAAGGAAAAAGATTGAACTGTTCATTCATTTCTTCATTAACAGCTGAATCTGTGCAAGATGTTGCATTACAAATAGCTGTCACTGAGAATACTTATTTCTCTGAATAAGTATGAAATGGATGTGTGTAGTTTACATCAGTCTTAAGGTTTCCAAACCTAGTTATGAATGGATTTGGATGGATCATTGTGGTCTTTCTTTGTTTCACCCACTACTGCTGAGGTCCTGTGGAATTTGTATGGCAGTCACAGACCAGGTCATTAGGGATTAGTCTCTAGATGGGTGAAGGGCAGAAACTGCATGTGGACCAATGAGAAGTCCTGTCCTTCATGGGTTTGGTACCAGAGGTCTTCTTCTTGCCCTCTAAGAGGTGTCTGGCTGTTGTCCTAGCATCTTTATCTGATGGCGTTGGACAGTCTGTTTGTGTTAGTCCACCAAGATCCAATCAAAATGTAGCAAACCTTTGTCCACTGTTATGGGCAGAGAGGCAATTTGGTGTGGTTTAATTCCAAACTTTAGCATTAGTCAGAAGTCAGATTGTGGATTAGTATCATTTAAAATATTTTATCCAGTTCCTTCTGCTTGAATATCGGATTCATCGTGCCGGTATGGAGACGAAGCTGGCCATTGGGGTCTGTGCAGAGGATTGAGGACTGAACTGCTCAGTAACTGAACTGCTGGGTTGTTAAGTTCCTCAGTTTACTTTGTATAATAAATACGTTACAATTAGATATTTTGATCCTTCTTCATCAACTATCTTGTGGTGAACAATTAATCTGTGAAAAAAGTAATCTACAGAAAAAGAAACATTTGTTTGTCTTTGTATTCTGTAGTCAAAATCTGAAAAGTTGCTTGCCCTCTAGAGTGGCATTCCTTCTCTGAGTTTGACCAGTTGAAGTGCACCCGAAATCAAGCCACGTCCACTATTTTTTCTTATTGTTTATTCTGTTTCACATGAAAAAAATTCACAAAACTGAAGTCAAGTCAGTCACAGTTTAGATTAATGTGGATTTTAATGTCAGATGAATGCTGTAAATTATGAGCATGGCATCTGCTATATTGCTCTCCATGGTTTTGCTTTTTTTCCCAGATGTTTGATTCATTAACAATGTTTCTTATGTCATGCTCCGAGATTCCCTCTTGGTTCCTACAACACAACTTTGCAATACTCTTTGCGAATGTTTGTTGGAACTATGGTTTCAGGAAAAACCAAGCGGCAACCTCCCCCAGTTTCTCTTGAAGCCAATACGGAAGTGACTTAAACTGCAATTCATCGACTGGCCGGTGGTCGCTAGGGACGGGCTCCAGAAGGGAGCAGAATCGCATTGAGCCATGTTAAAATGCCAACTTTACAGCAGAAAAAAACATGTTTACAGCCTGGTACAAATTGTGGTTTTGGTCTATATATCTAATTTTGCCCTTCATGACAACTGTGAGGATGGTGATTTTTTTTAATAACTCATTCGTTTACATTATATAACGCCTTAAAGTTCTGCATAATTAAGGGCGTGGCCACTTTGAGTGACAGGTGGATAGCTGTTTGTCTGCTGTCTGTTAGTCATCACGTCACCTCAGCTCCACCCACGTCCCGCCTTTTTGCTCATTTTCTGTTATCCGGGAGTGACGCGCTCCTAAGAGGGCAACGGCCAGCTCGACCCTACTTTACGCTTCAAAACTGCTCTTCAGAATCCTATGGGTGACATAATGGACACTAAGTCCATATTTTTTTACAGTCCATGGGAAAAACCTAATGCTTGAACTATGGCTACATTCGGGCTACATTTTGCTGACTTCAGTCCAGGATTATGACCTGTTCACACTCGATTCTGATATTGGCCACATTTAAAAAATAATGTGAACAGCCAAACAAAATAATGGATCTGAACAATAAATCAGAATTTAGCACTAAGACTTGCAGTGTGACAATTGTGACAATTATGTCGGTAACAACCGTAAAATGATATGACCTGGAATGTACGTAATATTTATCTGCAGTAATAATCTGCCAAAGATATTTCTATGAATGGTATATGAGGACGTAGACTCAATGTTGTTTCACCTGTCAGATCATGGCATTCTGAAGGGAGATCATTCTTACCGTTGATTCAAATGAATCCAATGAGAGGAGCCAAAATTCCTAATGCAGAAAAGTTCACTCTATTTCCAGCATTCGTTTGCTGTTTATATAGAGCCTTTTCACAATTCCGGAGTGGGAACTCTGTAAACTATAGCAAACTATAGCAGGGTAAACTTCTTTAGAGGAACATGGGAGACCCTAGCAAATATTATGTTCATGTTCCCTTTTGCCCCAGTGGCAAATGAAATAATCCACTATTGCATTTCCATGACTTTCCAAAAGAAGAAACAAAATCTTGAGAGATGGATTACAGCAGTCAGAAAAGAGAAAGATGTCACATTTTCACATTTCTGGTCAGTCTAATGTTGTTTTCATGAGGAAAGTCTCTCTCAATATTATAACAGTATATTGTATTTCTCTCTTAATAACAGCCTCAATCTTTTTCATATCTCACTCACCATGATATGTGGGTGGATGGAGTGTATGAGGACATTACATTTCTATAAGAGAACCTGTCCAAAGGTTCAAGCATGCATAGCAGTATTGAATTTATTTTTGGTGGACCATGGACATTTAGTGTTTATTTTGGTTACAAGGTGCCTGGATAGTGATAGCTGTTGTTTTGGAGGCTAAATTTCACTTGCAGCTGGAGTGAGATTATTATCCAGTGAGGAGCTTAGTCAAGGACAATCAGTCAAACATGCTGGAGTAATTAGTAGACCATCTATCTTCTTTTTTCTGTCTTTTCCTGAGGCAGTAGTCATGCCTCAATAAACATGGAGTTTATTGCTCCAAGTGGCGTAGTGAAAATCTTGGAAACCCTGAGAACCATGAGACGAGGCCCCAAAAGTGATGACATCATGCAAAAGTGTTTGGGCGTTGAGGTGAAACTCAGTAAACTTTTGACCATGACAACTGATAGAGAATAGATTTTTCTTAGCAGTTTGATGGGAAATTATTACAATGACAGTTATGGTATTTATTATAGTTAGTATTATAATAATAATTATAGTAAAAATAATTACATAGTAAAAACAATGATAATCTAAACAAATAGTGAAAAGAAAATGCATATAACAAATTAATTTATTGCATGAATTTGATTTATACTTCCTTTTAAAAATGTATAGTCAATACAATTTTTTTATTATACTTTTATTAAGTAAGGACACATTAAATTGGTCAAAAGTGACAGTAAAGCAATTTACAATGTTACAAAAGATTTCTATTTAAAAAAAATGCTGTTTCTTTTAGCTTTCTGTTCATCTAAGAATCTTGAGGGAAAAAAAGTAACATGAGGGTTTCCACAAAAACTTACTGTGATAATAATAGCTGTAAAGACTGGAGTAATGGCTGCTGAAATTCAGCTTTTTTATCACAGGAATAAGGTACATTTTAAAATATAAAGTTTATGTACTTTTTTTCAGTGAAGAGCATGCTTAGGATGACATTTTAAACATTATGTGTAATTTCCAATTAAGTCATTTACTTTAGCTGGCCACCTTGTCATTTAAACCATGAGATGCTCATACATCATTTGGGATGTGGTGGAAATGACAATATGGTAGGAATTACTTTTTGTAATTATATACCTTGACAAATTCAATAAACTAGTGGATGTGACAATTGTGTTTTAAGACACTGCATGAATGGAACCAAATTAAATGCATTTAGAGCATTTTCTCTTATTAAAAAGCCTAAGCACATGGTATATTTGCCTTTTTATGCACTGTCTATACATAGCACTAGATTTAACACATTTAAAAAAAAAAAAGGGCTCATAGTACCATATGCTGATATATATGCCAGTGGTAGCTCCATAGCAGCAGTGATAGCTAATTTAAGTTTTTGTGTTGTATAGTAAAGAGTGATGCTTATTGGGTTGTGTTTTCAT
The DNA here is from genome assembly GCF_949357685.1 of Gobio gobio. Classification (NCBI taxonomy): domain Eukaryota; kingdom Metazoa; phylum Chordata; class Actinopteri; order Cypriniformes; family Gobionidae; genus Gobio; species Gobio gobio. The sequence goes on from NC_137099.1 coordinate 34,410,601, forward strand.
TCTTCCACTAGAAGATGTGTTTGATTTAGGCTTGGAAGAAACCTGGCGCCGTATTCACAAAACATGTTATTTTAGCACTAAGATAAGTAAAAGTTCTTAGTTAAGAGTTTTCTCTTAAAACCTATTCACAAAGCTGCTGAGACCAACTTTTTACTAAGGAACAGAGAGAAGTCTTAAGCTAAGCGTAAGGGCAGGGTTGACCTCGTTGCTATGGATGATGTCATCACGCTTACTAATAATAATGTACACAGTGATTGGCTGATGGGGGAGTCTCTGTCAGTGATTTAATCTGTAATAATTAATCTTGTAGAATTTGCCATATTCAAATAAAGTTTTTTAAAAGTAGGCCAAGCGTCACTAATTAAACTAGTATATGTTCAGCTAATTGTCAGCCTCTTATATGTCTGCATCTCGAGAGATTTCAGAATTCAAGCAACCAATTGTGTTCATAAGGAGCACGTTCAAACGGTCAATCTAATGTGAACTCGTGAAAACAACTGCCACAGGTAATCTAACCTAATCTAAGATTTATTTTTGGCATTTTATCATCGATTAAAATCTATAAATCAAAATGTGTATTGCAGTTATGAAGAAAAGGTTCAGTACCCAAGGCTCTATCGCCGATCTCCTCAACAGTGTCTTTCGGTGAATTGCTGAGGCGGATTGTTTGTGATTTGGTCTTAGTGATTTAGGAGTCCTCTTGACTTCTCCTAACGTTTCACAGATTTAGGGGCTAGTTTTACTGCTAAAATGCTTTGTGAAATATTCTTAGAGCTAAAATTAAGCAGTCCTAAAATTAGGACTGGCACGCCCATTATTTTTAAGAGTTTCTCCTGAATTGGCAAGTTAGGAGCTACTTTTAGCCTTAAGATGTTTTGTGAATACGGCCTCTGATCACCAGGGATTTTATATTCCAGATGTTTGTCATGTGGATTGATGGTCTCTCCTGAAGGAGAGCAGTTTTGGCCTTGGGCCGTTAAATGTTGAGAAAGTCGAATATTACTACAAAGTTTTATGTTTACATTACAAAGTTTTGTTTCTCATTCTCTCCATACGGGATCAATAAAGTACCTTATCAAGATCAATAAAGTGTCTTGCTGTAACACACATACCAACAAATCAGTCTGAGGGAAAATTACTTTTTCATGTTGAGAAAATGTGAAGAAATAGAGAGTAAGACCTGCGTGACCTTCATGACAACAGTATTTGTGCACCTTTCTGACCCTCAGAATGAACGTGTGCGTGTGCGTGTGCGTGTGCGTGTGCGTGTGCGTGTGCGTGTGCGTGTGCGTGTGCGTGTGCGTGTGCGTGTGCGTGTGCGTGTGCGTGTGCGTGTGTGTGTGTGTGTGTGTGTGTGTGTGTGTGTGTGTGTGTGTGTGTGTGTGAGAGAGAGAGAGAGAGAGAGAGAGAGCGATAGATAGAGTCTTCCAGGTCTTGATCTTTGTGACTGCTTCAAACTTAACCCCTCCTGAGGGCAGAATTACCCAAGTGTGTGCAGTCCTGTGATAACAGCTAGTGATGGCGAGTGAGTGTGATATTACTGAGGTCGCACTCCTTCATCATCTGAGAGTTATCAGCTGCCATTGTGAATGCAGTCTGACAGCACGCACTGTGTTTACTCCCTGGTTTGTGCTTAAGATGGTTTACTGCAGACTATGCCTTTTAAAATCGATTCAGCATCGTTTATCACATGTAGAAACCTGCAGACAGACAAAGGTTTCTACTAGTATGATCAAAGCTATAAGAAATTAATTTATCTCTGTGTATGTGTTCTCTCTTGCAGGATCCTGTATATGGGAAAGGAAAGCTGGCTGAGATCCAGGGGCTTATTTTAGGGATGCTAGAGACCTTCAACTACGAACAGGTAATGTGTGTCAAATGTTTTCTTCTAAGAATGCTTTTTATTATTACAGTTTAAAATAACTGTTTTCTATTTGAGTATATTTTAAAATGTAATTTATTCCTGTGATGGCAAAGCTGAATTTTCAGCACCATTACTCCAGTCTTCAGTGTCACATGATCCTTCAGAAATCATTCTAATATGCTGATTTAGTGCTCAAGTTATGTTTTTTAAATCATTATTAATGTTGAAAACACTTGATTATTTATTTATTCATACATACACGTATATATATATATATATATATAATATATATATATTTTTAGGATTCTTTAATGAATAGAAAGTTCAAAAGAACAGATTTTTTGTAACCGTATGAAAATATCACTTTTAATCAATTCAATGCGTCCTTGCTGAATAAAAGTATTAATTTATTTTATAATGTTATTTTGACATATATTATTAAAATCACATAGACTTAGATAAGTTGAAGCCGTTTCATTTTATATGTAGCGGGTCGCATCATGGGATGCTGCCATATTGAGATCATGATGGCCAGCTGAATACTACTTGATTTATCTCAGTAACTGCCCTGTTTTTGGACATTTGCGCTCACATAATAAATTAATCATCGCCTGCTGTGAATAGCACATTTCTACAACAGCATTTGTAAACAAAAAAACTCCAAGTAATCATTCAGTACCCTGTTATTTCAGATTCGGTCAGATAATGTCACTGTACCATGATATCACAACTTTTTTTTTTTTTAGGGTGTAGTGTAGGCTTTATGAGGTCTTGATACACAGTCTGACTTAAATATGTCCATACAGTAGAGCTACCCATAGTGCATCATTAATGTGTTATTCCTATTAATTGCGCTCTTGCTGTTTTTTAGGCAGTTACATCATTTACCTCTGTTAAATACATAATTTACCTTACTCATTATAATGAGTTCAAGGGGGGGCTATAGCCCCGTCGGAATTTTAAATAGCCCTGTTTTAGCCCCCCCCAAGCAATTGTCAATCAGATGGAATAAGGAGAAAAAAAAGAGGAGTCAGAGAGAGAAAGGTTTGAAAGAAAAACTCTTGACGTAAAAATATTTGTCATATTGCCAGTAACCTCCGCATCATGTGAGCGCTGTTTCCTGCATTATTAGGCCGCGTGCCCACCGCGTGCTTTGCTTGCTATGATACAGAATATCTGCGGAAGTGTTACTAGTATCTAATTTCACAGATATTAAATGTAAGTGTAAAGTATGCACAGTTCTGATTATGCATACATATGTGCTGAAGTCTTTCACCTTTGCATGTTAAAGGTTTTTGTCGTTGTCTTGTGATCACTTGTATTAAGCTAAATTAAAAATCTATTTTGTTGAATATGCCTATTCTTAGGCCAAATATAATTTTAAACTACACTTCTGATGAATGTGGTGTGTACCATAGCTGCTTTTATTTTATTTCTTTATGAAGTAACTCTGACGTCATGAATATTGATTATTTTCTTAGCACCCCCTCACATTGGTCTAGCCCACCCTTAGCACCGGTTGAGAAAAAATGCTGGCGCCGTGCATGAGCTGCAGCAGCTAAATTCAGTGTTTTATGTGATAATTGGAAATTAAATGCAAGGTGAAATCCTTTAAAAAAAAAAAAAAATGTAATCCTTTATGCCACACCTACCAATAGCAAGTGTAGAGAACATGTACTGGCACAAAAATTGGGATTACAGTATTTCCAAATATATGTTTGCCCTATGAAAATTAAATTAATGAATGTTCTACCTCTTTAAAAGCAAACAGAAGTTCTTTAGTTTCACAATTCCATCGTTATTGTACTTGTTGTTTTAATGCCTTGTGTACCTTTCATTTGATTTATTCTCATCACTTACATCAGAAAATAAATAAATAAATAAATAAAAGCAGTCAGTCATAGTACGAGATGCTGTTAATATTGCAAGTTATGACAGCGGCCAATATGTCGAAGGCATACAAGTGTCCAGTATGGTATGCATTTTTGAAATTTCAACAAATTGGGTTGGTATCTATTGATTATATTACAGGCACAAAAAAGCTAATACAATAGCAATAAATGTACTTACAGGGTTCCTACACAATAGCAATAGATGTACTTACAGGGTTCCTACGCAGTTTGGAAATTTCCCCTATTCAGTTTTCTAAAGTATAAAATTAAGAATTTCTAAAAAATTAAATTATTTCACAGTTAAAAATATAAATTTCTTGATTTTCATCTATTCTCATTTTTATGAACTAATATCAATTCTTAAATTCCAAGAATCAATCTTTTAGTCTATGCTGTTTTCAGTTGACGAATAAACAAAACTTTGTAGTGCCTCCCATCCAATAAATCTCAATAAGCTTTGAGCTTTGTTACTTTTAATAGGAAACAAAGTCTCAGCTTTCAAATTCTGTCCATTTTATTATGACATTCAAACGATAAAAACTGCTCTTTAGTGTTCTGTTGCGCGGAGCACACATGAACTGGTAATTTCTTCCACTTTACTAGTTACAGCATGAAATAAACACAGACAAATGATTCAGCTCTAATCCTGATCAAACACAACTGAAGCAGCTTATTAAGATCTTCAGGAGCACTTGATAATTACAGACAGATGTGTTGGATCAGGGTTGCATCTGAACTCTTCAGGTTGGTAGATCTCCTCTAGACTGTACTTGTTATCGAAAATAATGTTGTGTGAACCATTTATGTTAAATGTGGTCTGGTTTGGAAGGAGGTCTGGAAATTTGAGACTGGAAAAGTATGGAATTTTGAAAATGTGTAGAAAATATTAACCCTGTACTTAATCTGTGCATCTCTACATCCAACTATTAAGAGAGTAGGCACCAGGAATTGTTTTAAAAATCTTTATAAAAGCAACACATTGATGCGTCGCACACACATACCTATACATACCTAATAACGTTTTACAGAGGGACGTCAGAAAACTTAACGTATTCCAGTTTATCCTCGTAGCTGCTTTAATCGGGTCAGATGAGGGTGGAGTGTTATGAGAACTCATTAATTGCTGTTTCTTCATTAATTAACAAGTGCATAATTGAAGAGACTCTCTGGACTTCTCAGTTCCCGTTATGGTTATCAGTGGCATGCACACATACAATTGTGGTTAGTATTATTGGCACCTTTGGTAAATATGTTCAAAGAAGGCTGTGAAAATAAATCAGCATTTTTAATCATTTTGATCTTTCATTAAAAAAATTATCACAAAACCTAATGAATGTTGGGGTAAATCACATTATGAAATAACATGAAATGTTTTTCTCCAATACACGTTGGCCAGAATTATTGGCACCCCTAGAAATTCTTATGAGTAAAATATCTCTGAAGTATATTCCCCTTCATATTTACATGTTCTTTAGCACACCAGGCTGACTTGGTGTATGAAATTGTCCAGCCATGACTTCCTGTTCCACTGGAGTTTAAATATGAGGAAACACAATTCCGAATTCCCAGAATGAGATCAAAATGAGTAAAAGCAAAAAATATAGTTCTGATGTGCAGCAATTGTTCAGCTTGTTGCTGTAATAAAACAGCTAAAGCATTGAAAATCCTCATTTCCACCATCAGGGCAATAATTAAGAGGTTCCAATCAACTAAAGATGTTACGAAACTGCCTTGAAGACAACATGTCTATGTTGTCTTAATGCACAGAGAGGAGGATAGTTTGAGTGGCCAAAGACTCTCCAGTGATCACAGCAGAAAATAGTGGAATCATAAAGCCTAAAAAAACACAGCATCTACATCATCACAAGTTGTTTGGGAGGGTTTCAAGAAAAATCCTCCTTGCTCATCCAAAAAAAAAACTCCAGCATATTCAGTTGCCAGACACGACAGGAACTTCAAATGGTCAGATTAAATTATTTCATATAATAACTTTTTGGCAGCAAAACCACCAGATAAGTTTGGTGAACACAGGGATAAAACAAGTACCCTGTGTGTACAATTAAATGTACTGATGGATCTTAACATTTTTTTATTCGCTTTGGTACTATTTTCACAAGTAAGGTGTACATTTTCAAAACTTAGTACGAATATCAAAACAGATCATCAAAAGTGCACTTCTTTCAAACATTTCAGCATATTTTCAATTAGAGGTCGACCAATAGTGGATTTTACTGATACCGATAACTAGGTTGGACCGCACTTGCCGATAACCGATTAATCGACCGATAGTTTTTAAAATGGATACTGGATAAAAAACAGTGCTGAACGTTATAACAAGAAATAAAAAAAAACAGTACTGATCCATGAAAATGTCCTAAATTAAAAACATATAAATATGAATATTAAAATAATAAGTTCTAACAGAACAAATTCTTCAGAAAATTATTTAAACATTTAAATATTACATGTCCTATTTGTTTCTTTACCTATAACCTAGAAACATGCATGTACATTTCATAGGTAACACTAAGCAAGTCCCTATGCAACAAGGATGTGTTAGCTCACATGAACTATATGCATTATGCATACATTTTTACAGCATGTATTAATATGAGCAATACAATTGTACCTTGATCATTCATGTTAGTTCATAGTGCATTAACCAAGGTTAACAGATAGAATAAAAATTCAAACTCAATTTAATGTTGAAATTAACATACTAACAATGAACAATACTTTATTAACCTTAGTTAATGTTACAAATGGAATCGTATTGTAGTGTTACCATTTCATACAAATACAAACAGTCTGCTTTTTTAGAAGGCGGTTATCTAATAAAAAACAAATGCGTTTCTGCTTTGTTTATATTTCTGTCAGCAGCATGATGATACAGTTTGCGTTGTCACGTCACAAATTTTATATATGCAACATTTAGGTCTGACTTGCTTGTGTTTTTACCACATTTTTTAACTGCTTTTCAGCCTCCTTGACAAACATACACACTGCTATGAACCTGTTAATGCAGCATCTAGTCAAGAAATTAATTACTTTATAATGATTTGGCAACAAGTACTGTAGTGTTCTGTATTCATACCGTTTCGCTGTCGTGTTTTAAACGCGCATCTGATGTGTCAGCACTCTCCGTGCAGCGCGCGCAGCCTCACGTGTTAATGTAAACACAAGGCGGCAGTGAGTTTTTATTTGGCCTCTAGAGGCCGCTCTAGTGCTATATAATGGCAGCAGACCGTTCTCAGAGCTCTTGTACTGTGTAATGACAGTGCACCCATCTCAGCCGCTCCAGCAACGGACGCAACATGGAAAAACTATCGGTGTGGATTTTTGCCGATTAACCGATTGTTCCACCAATCAGCTATCGGTGCCGACTAATTGGCAAAACCGATGAATCGGTCGACCTCTATTTTCAATTGTGTTAGTACAAAACACAAAACCACAAAGTATCCTTTTCACTACACACAATAAATGTTTCATCTTTATAAATGTGTCATTCACAGTAACTGCCTTTCATAAATCTCTTGCTATCAAACTTTTGATTTGCATCTCTTCTCGTTCAGCTTAATACACATTTAATCTAACTGAACTTAATGGTTAATCAGTTAATAATTTTTACACATATATATTTCTATAGACAATGATTCTATAGACATAGTTTCTATAGAACTTGTTTGCAATTTCCGAATCACCAAAAGTATTTTTACATAAATGATTTACAGTATCTTAGATGATAACCACCCTATTCAAAGTGTGTGCACGAATGTGTGTGTGTGTGTGTGTGTGTGTGTGTGTGTGTGTGTGTGTGTGTGTGTGTGTGTGTGTGTGTGTGTGTGTGTGTGTGTGTGTGTGTGTGTGTGTGTGTGTGTGTGTGTGTGTGTGTGTGTGTGTGTGTGTGTGTGTGTGTGTGTGTGTGTGTGTGTGTGTGTGTGTGATTGAGAGAGAGTGAGAGAGAAATGTGCTATTTCCGAACATAGAGTTCATAGAGTTATAGACAGTAACATCAGATTGAGATGTATCATTAGAAGGGAGACAGATGGCATCAAATCATCATGGCTGTGTCATACTTCATAACACCTTTTGATAACACACATATACTAGTACAAACATTATGGATTCAATTACATAAGTTTGGTAATATAAGTGTATTTTCTAATGTGGCATCTGTAACCTGTATTACTATAATTAATTCAGTAACTAGGGTGATTTGAAATGCGTGTCTTGCATTGTTTTCTAGTGAATGAACTGAATTGAAATAAGATCATACTGTTGTGTTTCGGTGTTCAAACCAAATGTTCTCATTACATATTACAATAATCTTGTGTTTTCAACAATGATTATGTGGACTGAAAATATATGCAACTGAATAAAAGCATTAGATCAGGTTTTGAAAGAATGACTAGCTGTTACAAGTGTGATCAGTTTGGATTTTTGTACTAAGAGTTTTGAAAATGTACACTTTACTTGTGAAAATAGTACCAAAAAACTGTAATGTTGTGTTCCTATTTTTCTGCTGTAGGTCTTGAACATCTTGTTCAGATATATGGCATTATAGATTCTATCAAATGCCAACAGATAAAAAATCAAAACCTGACCGCCTCTGCTATAAATCTTATAATGGGCCGTGGTTGGATCTTCCATTAGTACAATGATCCAAAACAAACATCAAAATCAACACAAAAATGGGTCACTGAGCACAAAATTAAGGTTCTGCCATGGCCAATCCAGTCCCTGGCCTGAATCCTTTAGAAAACTGATGAGGAGAGTGTATCAGTTTTGTACTTAGGAATTGAAGGAACTGGAGAGATTCTGTATGAAGAAATGGTCTCTGACCACTTGTCAGTTGTTCTCCAAATTCATCAGGCATATAATAGAAGAAGATTCAGAAATGATCTTGGCAAAAGTATTGAATACAAGGGTGTTATTGATTGTGGCCAATGTATATTAGTTTACTTCATAATGAGATTTTCCCCTATTTTCAATTATTTTACTTAAATAAAAGGTTAGATTTTTGTGATTTAAAAAAAAAAAGGTCAAAAGGATTACCAATGCAGATTTATTGTTCATATTTATCAAGGGTGCCAATAATTCTGACCACAGCTGTACAGCTTTACTTTATGAACAACTCCCTATAAATATTTTCCCTTGTTTCAAACTCTCACAAAACGTTTTTAAAGCTGTCTAAAAAGCATTTCTGTATTAGTCTTTTAGTGTTATTATAGTAGGAACTGGATTAAATTCCTCCCTGGTTTTTGATTCATTGAAAAAAAGCTTTGCTAGTGGTTTTCGGAATAAACTAGAATAAAGAGATTTTGTTATATTAAGTTCCCCTCAACTTGCCTGACATCTTTTTGCAATACTAATTTATTTGATAGATTTTAGTTGCTTTCTCCACTTTAGCTAGTTGTCTTTCAGTACTCACTTCTCACCCGAGGTTACTTGTAGACTAATAGCGTCCATAAAACTGCATCAGACTTCAGTATATTCCCTTTTTTGCTTTCTATTCTTTATTTGACAGCATAAATGCTAAATAATGCTGTTACTTTTGAGACCTCAACTTTGTAAGTGGAATCTGAAGTGCAATTTGTCAAGGTGTTTTCTGCGGGCATAGTGTTCATGAATCATTGGGTATTTATTGTCAGCAGTAAGTTCCCAACCTCAGGCTTTTAAATGTTTTAGTATGTCGCACAATTCGCTGGAAGGTGTTGATGCGCGACTGTTGAAGTGTAGTGCAATGCAACAGGCTGCCTACACTGGACATTAAAGCCTCTTTCAAAAAAAAAGACAATTATAGCTATTACAAACTGGATTAAAGGATAATAAAAGCATAGACAAGTAAACAGTTAACAGTTTAGCAAGCAGGCAACAGGATCAATAAATAGGAAATAGAACAAAGAAACAAATGGGTCTAAAAGTATAGTGAGAAATAGTACAGAAATTAAACTCATAAAATGTAAAAATAAATCTCTTTACTTTATGATTCAAGTATGCGACTCTTATTAAAACTACAACTGTTAGACAATCAAGAGCAGTGAGTGATTATCAGTTGTTGTTGTTGTTGTTGCTTAATGGCACAGACAGTAGCAGATATACATTTACATTTATGCATTTGGCAGACGCTTTTATCCAAAGCGACTTACAGGAGACATCAGGACCTGATTACAGGGACAATCCCCCTGGAGCAGCATGGAGTAAAGTGCCTTGCTCAAGGACACACTGGTGGTGACCACTGAGATCGAACCAGCAACCATCTGCATATCAATTCCATGGTTTAACCCACTGGACCACCATCTCACATTCATATACAGTATTAGGCTGCTGTCACTTTAAGACCAAATGCACAGATCTAATATACTGATATGCATCTGATTTGAATACTCGAAGATATTACAAGGTATTTTCAACGTATGTGTGTATTTGACCATTTAAACGTCATACAGCACTGAAGAGAAATCATCTCTTTACTCGCATGCTGACGGGTAGGTTACTGTTTAGAAGTATTAAGCACGTCCCGCTCTTAATTTTTTTTATGCATCCATGCTTCATCTCTCTAATGTGTCAATAACTTTAAGCAATCTACTCACTAAACATTTGTGTGGATATATTTACATGCTGCAATATAAATAATATAAAAAAAATTATCTTGATTGACACTTTACCTTGTTGCAACAATATACTACATGATCAAAGTCTTGTATTTAAAAGACTGCAAATGTAAAAAAATAAGGCATCCATTAAGGACTTTATCCATCAGGTCCTGACGTCTCTGAGCAGCCTTTGAAAATAAAACTTTTATTCAACAAAACACATGTTGGTCAGTTAACTTCAACTTTAATATCATATACATCAAATGTTTACTAATACTTACTAATATTATGTTATTTTGGAGCGTTTCGGCCACTGTCTTCATGTAGCAAAATAACATGTCTGTCAAACAAAAGATTATAAAACCAAACCTTGTTGACGTCAGTGTCACATGGCTTACACGGAATGCACAATTGTCATTTGATATTAAGCAATTAGTTTAAATTACACCAACAAAACATAGTTTTACTTCCAATCAACTAATTTATGTTAGACCAGTGACAAGACAGAAGAGTAAATTTATTGAGTCAGATAAACAGTTCTTTAGTGTAACGATAAGGCACTTATTTCAGTGTGCTACTAAAACATTTTCTCTTTCTCTTTTTCTTTTACTTTCTCTCTCTGTTTAAACTATCACCAGTTATTGTATATGGTTATGTGGTATTTCAGTTTGTCTGTGAAAGTAACTGTGTGTCAGCGTGTATTTGCACTCTCCTTTCCATGACCAATGGGAATTAACAGCTTGTCATTCAAGGAAATGGCAAGGAAGGGGTGAGAATAACGCCTGATTTTCCCCCCTCACACACAAAAATTTCCCCTTTTTCCCCTCACAAAACTGAGACAAATTACACACACATAAATGCACACACAATCCCTAAGGAAAGCTTGTCCTGGCATGCGTTTCAACATGTGCACTTTGTGAATTGGCCAGCTAGCTGATGAAATATTTTGAAATGTATGTTCCATCCATTACTTAGAAATGTCTGCAGGGGTTAAATGTGCTTTCTTATGTGTGTACTGTATTTGCAGGCTTGTGTATTTTGTGTTGGTGTGTGTGCACGTAAAACTCTCTTCAAAATGCTGCACTTAACAGCAAAATGAAATAACATGCATCACCCCCCCCCCCTTTCCCCTTCTCTCCCACTCCTAAGTCTTTTATATGACCTTGCTAAAACACATTGCCTCTGGTGAAGAGACTGTGTAAATTAAAGGAAATTCTTCCACTCTTGGAAATAAACTGAACCAATTTTAGTGTCAGCACGAGCTCAAATGTTAATCCATTTCACAAATTTCATGTTATTTGGTTAAGATGGAACAGAAATGTTTAAGAGAACTGAAAAGGCATTTGCTTGCCTTTATATTCTGAGTCGTTGCACATGCCCCATTGGTTTCAATGGCAATTCTTCCATTGCCTGTGGTTATGAGAGGAAATGGGTTTCCTCCACTCAGTTAACTGAAACATGGTAGTTGACACATTACTTGGACATTACTTGAACTTTTTTAAATATTTGCCACTTACACAAAAGTGTGAGGGATGTGTAGAACGTTGATGCATGTTCTAATTCTACAGAAATACACTGACGTTTCAGTGTGCTTATATGTTGGTACTCTACTTGTACATGAACTTTACTTTTTGTGAAGTTTACTTAAAGGGATAGTTTACCTAAAAGTTTAAATTCTGTCATCATTCACTGTTATTTCAAACCATATTTGATTTCACTTGCTTGATGTATGCATGTTTGTTTACCAACATTTGTGAATAAAAGCCTAAATGAAATCTGTTTATCAACCAAAATAATTGTACCTTCAGAAGACTTAAACTGCTTGATTCATATGGATATATAATATGTAATGCTTGTACTATAAATAGAAAAGTGTTAATATTTTAGATGAAGTATAGCATGTGAGATTTATTGCAGTGTACAGTGTGGCATCAGCTACCCATCTTGCTGTCACTTACTCTATTATTTAAGTGCTCTCTTTTCTTCCTATTTTCATTATCAAATTCTCCGTTTTCCATTCTTCTAATTTCATCACAGCCTGGACTCAAACCTGCATCATCTGACTGTGCAGGACCTCTCGATGTGTGCTGATATCTGCGCCATGACTGATTTTTTTGAAGACCTTTTCAATGGTTTACTTAATGATTTCTTTCTTTCCATCAGACGTTGTTAGAGACAACAACCAATCTGTTGAACTCTGATCTTCACTGGTCTCTGTCACATCTGCGTAAGGCAGTCAGTAGAGGGCTCTACCCAAGACAGGACCACTGCAACATCTGCTTACAGCAGTACAAAAGACGTCAGGAGAGCGAGGAGGAGATCATTATCTTCAGGTACACACACACACATATCATCTGCGGGGAGTTAGTACAATGCTTTTTGATAAAACAAAACATTTCACACAATTCTGAATAAATGTTTTTAATAAAACATGTTAATTCAGTCATTTGATTACATTTTATATGCTGTAGTTATTAGTTACATTATAAATTAGGGCTGTCACGATATCGATTTTCACTACATGAAATTTATTTATGACATTGCATGAATTCATGAAGAATTAATGAAAATTGAATATTATCGCAAAATGTATAGAATTTCTGAAAAAACAAATACTGTTAATCAAATGCATTTTTAAGCAAGCTTCAAAAACGACTTGATGTCACGCAGGCATTTGGATGTGACTGCCTCCAGAGCAAGACATCAATGAATAGTTATGCATGTGATTTTTAGCGTTTTTATAAGGTAATAAAAACATAACGGTACATTATGTAAGGTCTATATACGCCGCTGAAAACATAGTTATGTATATTATATTGCATTTCTGTCAATAGATCCTCGTAAACACTACACAGTACACACTGAACCTTTAAGACAAGTCATTTCACTTGGCGGCCATCTTTGAAACGCCTCTTGGGCATGCAAGTGCAGCTTCTATATCTTTAAATGGAGAAACATCAACATTCTCCAAAACTGTTCACCAGTCTTACGATTACATTTCATATTTGAAAGCACCAATGAAATCTGGCAAAAACTTTCTCATAAATTTGGTTTCTGAACACTTGAGTCATGACAAAAAACAAACATTTTCATCCTATACTAAACCCATGTCTCAGAACACTGCCTGTTTCTATAGCAACCAGAGCTTCTAACGGCAGCTGCAGTGACGCGATGACTTTACTAATCAACGATTGGCCCTTTAATTTAGAAGGCGGGGCTTATTCACCATATTGGGCGTTGCACTTTCTCCCATTCATAAGTAATCGGAGTGCACCATCTTCCTATATTTAAAGTCTTTGTTTGCGTTTTTGTACAGACTTCAGAAGGATACCGTCGTCGGAAACAAGTGGATGATTTATTTAAATGGCATCCTGGATCGCGTCGGATAATTATGTTTGTTCAGAGCAATTGAATGCTGATTGATTCAAAATCTCTAGTAAAGTAGCTATAGTATATAGGATATTTGTTGTGATTTGCTTCACAAATGTTCTGCCTAAGCAAGCTGTTGTAACACACTGCCAAAACTTGCTACACAAACTGTCCAAGAGTACCGTCATTCTAAACTCTTATTTCATGTGTAGCTGTGGGCACCTGTACCACTGCCAGTGTCTTCAGCGTAAAGAGGCAGGTGTTTTGAGCGAGAGGCAGTACTCATGGAGCTGCTACAAATGCACATCCAACCAGGGCTCGCGGCCAGCGGACAGACCCAGCGCAGAGAGCTCCCGATCACGTTCTGCTTCTCTGGCACAGGTCAGTCATACAGTCACGTTTCACAGTCAGTCTTCACCCAAATATGAAACTTCTGTCGTATTTTACTCACCCTAATGTCCTTTCAATGCTATTTTTCCTTTGGAAAAACATACAATATTTCTTCAATAAAATCGTCATACTGTATACAAGTTTATACAGCCCACATCAGTCAAGCCCCAAACTGGACCAAAAAAAACACCATTCGAGTGGAAGAAAGCAGTAGGCCATACAAATTTTGCCCTATATTTTCACTTGACGTCACACCATTATAGGAACGCCCACCTGGAGGGCAAAACAAGGCTTTCCTCCATTGCCTGCCAGTCATTTTTACCAGGTTTGTAGTAAGTTATAATGTAGTAAGACCAAATTCAATATATACCTTATTGATGATGAATACTTTGTACAGGCAAGCAAATGAACACAGAATATTAATGCAACACAAGGTTTCTCGTTAAGTGATTTTCCCATCGAAAACCATTATAAAGAAAATGCGTTTCGTTCATATTCTTCCCTCATCTGCTCGCTTGTATATAGTATGCATCATCAAAAAGGTGTAAACTGAATTTAATCTTTTAATATCACGGTACATTAAGGCACTTTAAGGGTGGGTTGCACTAATAAGAGTTATTTAGCCTGGCGTTGGTTCATCCCGATCAGCCCTTTAATTCTAACGGTCTTTCTACATGGTTAATCTGTGTTTAAAATTAAGTGGTGCAACACAACTCGATTTAAAATAAAACCCAGATCAACAAATCCTAGATTGGCATTAAATTTTGCTTAATTGAATCCTTATTAGTGCAACTCACCCTGTAGTGTTTTTCACGTTAAGCGTTTTAAAAACGTCCTGCTGTTTTTAGTGATTGAAATTCTGCAGCAGGGGCTGTATATGGATCACATATTTTTGTTTTTAAGATGGAAAATTTACAGGCTTGTGCTGCAGTTCTATGGCTGTTTAGTGAAAATCTTCCCCAAAGCACAACTTTTTATTTTGGATGGTTTTTGATGGGGTTTTTTTTATCTGTGAACTGTACAGAGAAGTAAATAAAAGCATATGGGCTTGAAACAATGTGATGATGGTGAGTAAATAAGTAAGTACACAGAAAAAGGATTGTTTTGGGTGAACTTTTTCTTCAACACTCCATTTGATCTGTTTGTTAATTTGGTAACACTTTACAATAAGGTTTCATTTGTTACTGTATTTGTTCATCTTTGTTAACGTTAGTTAATACAAATCCAGCTGTTTGTTGTTCGTTCATGTTAGTTCATAGTACATTAATGTTAACAAATGCAACTTTTGATGTTAATAATTTATTAGTAAATGTTAAAATGAACATTTAACAATGATTAAGAAATACTGTAGAAGTGCAGTTCATTATTATTATTTCATGTTAACTAATGTAGTTAACTAATGAAACCTTATTGTAAAGTGTTACCGTTAATTTGAACTGTTTGTTAATGTCTCTGGTAACACTTTACAATAAGGTTCAGTAGTTAACATGAACTAATAATGAACTGCACTTATAAAGCATTTATTTATAGGGCATCAAGACGGTGATCATTAAACGATCTAGAAAGAAAGTCTGAGTGAACTTGAATGATTAGCTACACATCAGAAATCACTGATCACAGATCAGGCATTAATGAACACTGTTACTCACTGTTTGTCGTAGTGCTGTTGAATCCATATCGTAAAGTCTGTTTGTAAAGCCTGTGCTGACATAAACTGAATCCATTTTCTCCGAATGCTCTGGGCGGGCAATCAGAAGATGGAGTGGTAACCTTTCCTGGTATGACGACATAACAGGCAAGATTCCAGATCGACTCGTCTGAGCATTTCATTTTCTCAAAGGCAAAGAAAGACAGCCAGAACTCGGTTTACACCCATCAAAATTTCTAGTCACTTGGGGACCATATACAGGCTAGGGGAACTCATATTAATGTTAAAAAACCTCATAAAATGAAATGTTCATACCATGGGACCTTTAAGTTTGAAGAAGGGTCTTTTCATTCAGTTCCATCATGTTTCTATCCATCATTGTATCTTTCTGTCATACACTCTTTGGGACTACAGTGAGTTCACATCCAAGGGGATATGGTTTTTAAGTACTTTTATATGCATACAGGGTGTATGTATTATCAACGCTAATTGGATCTCTCTTATGTGGCTGTGGTGTATGTAAATGGAATGCAAATGGATTTCTCAGCATGCACCTGTATTAGTCGTAACCACAGGAGGCTGACGGCTTCAGGCACAAAAGAGAGCTCTGCTAGTATCCATAATCACAGAGGTGTTGCCACGGTGATTCTTTTGGTAGTAACTGGTGTGATTAGAGTATTAGCACAACTGCAAAAACAAGGCAACTATAAAGGCTTCCTTTACCCTGGACACGTGTTGATTGATTATGCACTGGACCTCAACAAAAGCCTGTAAATGTAAGCTAAAAAGCGCAGATTATCATGAAAGTAAAAAATGTCAGGATGATAATACCTTTATCACATTTAATAATAATAAGAAAAAAATAAATAAGAAAAAAGCAATTAAAAGAAAAACAAAAATCATAAAGGCAAATAGAACCCATTATAATCAGTGATGCTGTCTACACTGAATTCCTGACAGCAAACTGATGCCCCGTTCTTTTTCTGATGTACTTCAAGCATTCGTGCTACTTCTGACACAAAGAACAAATGGCCTCTGTGTTAGTATAATATACCAACATGCAGAAACAACACAAACAGCAAATGATGTCATAGAGAAGACCCATGCAGACCCTCGTAAAATATAATTTAATCTTTTTATGACAAAATGAAGGTAGTTGAGAAATTATTACAACAGATCTTTATTTGAGCCTATCTGTTTGTATCTCTACACTACTTTTGTCATATTCTGTCATAATCACACATTAACTGTTACCTTGTGTGTTTCAGACCAAAGTGATGTCTGCTCATCGTGGGAATGTAGCAGAGGCTCATGGGAGAAAGGTAAGACTAAACTAGATTTGATTAAAGATTATTAAATTTTATGTGAGGTGAAAGAAATGTGCTGTTTTGAATGTAATTTTTATTGTCAACTCATTTAGCCACAAATTTTATTTCAAGGTAATTGAATGTAGATTTTAGATTCAGTGTTTTTTTGTTTTTTTTTTACGCCAGCCAGTGCCAGGCATTTTTGATACTTTTCACAAAACTTGAATGGCCCTCCAGAATATTTTGTCATGTGTCTATGAATACCTGAACATACAATGCATCAAAAGACAGAACAGAGTCTCTACTTTAAAATATATATATATATATTTCAAAGAGTTGAATGTGGGTAAGTTTCATAAAATACATGCCATAATGCAACATTCTCTGAGCTAAAAGCTGAGAAAATCTTGTTTTTGTCAAAGACTAAGCCTGGATCGGATTCAGAACTATAATCAAAACAGAGATGGAAAAGATTGAGTCCATCGACACCCCCAAAGCTTGCACAGTCGTTACCTCTTTGTGGGTTAGGCAGTTTTGATTTTATATGCTGTTCAATGTTTGATGATTGCATTAGCTTACATGTACGTAAGCTTGTTTCTGCTTCTTCGCTTGTATTTGGATCCAGAGATTCTCTAATATTTCAGAAGATACATAATAGCGCCCCTTACCATAAAACACTGACAACATGGATTGTTTAAAAATTCCGTCAATGGCAGGGAGGCGTTGTGTCATACATGACGGAAAAGTCTGTCAGTGGCAGGAAAAGAGTTAATTGGTATTGCACGTTTACAATAAAATGTTTTAATGTCAAGTTGCGTATATATATATATATATATATATATATATATATATATATATATATATATATATATATATATATATATATATATATATATATATATAACTGACCAAATGTAGCACTTTTAAAGGTGCACCTTTGCTCTACTTCAGCTAGATGGAGAATTATAGCTCTCCTCCACTCTGCCTTTTGCGTGTTCATTCATCCATGAAACGTAAATGGCTTTTTCCCTGCTGGTTCAGAGCAAATTAGCTTGCTTATGATTGCATTACACTCGCTACCTTCTTTCATGCATTTGTTTACTGGCGAGAATGTAGAGTTGAAACTGAAGTCCTGCCCAGCTGTCTGTCTGTCTCTTTCCTTCTTTCTGTCTCTCTCATCCACATTTCCTTCTCTCTCTCTCTCTCTCTCTCTCTCTCTCTCTCTCTCTCTCTCTCTCTCTCTCTCTCTCTCTCTCTCTCTCTCTCTCTCTCTCTCTCTCTCTCTCTCTCTCTTCATTGAGCATTCATTGCTTGTCGGTCAAGGGACTTGACGTTTTATGCAATGTGACAGTGAGCCTTAAAGACAAGACAGGAAGTGACATGAACCTTTTGACCTATTCCTCTTCTCCAGCATCTCGTCGTCCTCTCCCCCATCCAATAAACCCTCAGCCATTAGCATCACTAAGCACTCTGTTATCTGTAACAGGCAAAATGCAGCACTTTTCTTCTCTTCTAAGGTTTCAGGAACTATACCTGTGGAGACTTTCACTTTAAGTAACACGTATTCTTAAAAACTCCTGCATGCTAATGATAACTAGGCTGACAGGACGACACACAGTAACTGCATTTTTTTTCTCCTTTTTATCTTTGAATGCAGCAGAAACTGCTTTTTAAATACATAGATGCAAATTTAAATGCAAGAATTTACACCTACCCATACGGTAATTTCATACATACAAATATATATTTAGATATAAAAAAAATCTCATATGAATTACATGATATGCAGATTAATTAATTAGTTTAATCAATTAATTAGTTGAGAAATGTCCCCCAAAAAAATATTTTGTGGCAGATAAAACAGTGCCTTTAGAAGTCAATATGTTCTGTGTTTTTTATATATATATATATATATATATATATATATATATATATATATATATATATATATATATATATATATATATATATATGATTAATATATATATCATATATCATGAAAAGTCATAATAATATGTACAAGATGTCAAAATCATATGAGTTGAGTCATACAAAAACATTTAACCGAAACCAAGGCCGTAAGCACCATAGGCATTGAGGGGGACAAGTATATGATATTTCTTAATGCTGCTCTCCATTACACACTGCTCTGTTTGTTATTAGGATGACTGAAACTTAAACCTCTAACCCTAAAGCTCAACCGTTACTGTAATAGGAAAAAGGAAAAGTACCTATTCATACAATATCATGCATTTTCACCATTTCCTACACTTCTTTTTTCTGTTTTGAAAAACAATATTTATGTAAGGTTGGGGCATGGTTTCATTTTAATTTTTTATTGCATTGTTTTCCTTAAAAATAAACTTTTCTTTGGAAAAACGTGCCCATGGCAACATTTCTGCAAAACAACTTAACGTTGCTTCTTGTGCATTTTAAGCACTTTTAATGTGAAATTTTATAGTGAGTGGCACTAAAAGCTTGTTCAATTTTCTCAGAAACGGCTAAATGTGAATATGGACACATTTTATTATGTTGGTTGTTGTATGTATCGCAGCAGTTCAGAAAGGAAATGTGATTGGTGCTAAAAGGTTAATGCTCTATCACGTTTTAAAAAATACCACCTACACAACATACCTACTACCTAGAAGCAAGGTATGCCCATTGTAGCTTGCTGCTTTGAGTTATTTTATGTATCAAGTGTTTTAAGGTCATATTATAGTATTGTGCAAGGAACTGCACAAAAATCAATCTTAATTAACTGATAGTCTGCCCCGTAGTCAAACTTTTTTGGGGGGAAAAGGGAATTGTATGTACAGTATGTTTTTAAAAAATTTAGGTAGAGACATATTTTTCCAATTATCCTGTGTTTCTAAATCAACGAGTAAAATGTATTTATATTTAGTATAGTCACCAAAGAAAAGGAAAAAAAACTTTTTTTAAACCTTCCATGACCCTTATTTTCGGTTTACTTACTTTTGTTGCATGTCGTAGGTACCTGTAAATGAAAAGCAGGTGTGCTTGTTTATGTCAGTGATGGAAACATGATGCTGATGGACTCACCTCTCTGTTATGGTACTTTTACTGTACCATACACATGATACTTCAGGTCTAGAAGGGGCTAAGCCTGTAAGTGCCATGAGAAGAAAGAGAAAATGTCAGATCTTTTGAAGTAGGTCAGACGTTCTTTAAACGATTTTGAACACCTTGGCTTTGTTGGCTGCAAAAGCTCCTCCTGATGTCTCAAGGTGCAGAAAAGTGTCTTTTTACTGTTTTTTTTAAGCAAAGAAAGCCATTTGCCCATCAAAAACTGTGTAATTGGTTTATTTAAATAAGTCATGCGTAAATAACGGATTTAATGAATGCTACACCAAATTATCCTACCTTTCCACAACACTGTCACGCAAAATCGACGTCCTCCAGCTCAGTGCCCCGTGTACGGAGACAGCTGAAACAGCGTGACAATGTTCATCTCCTCCTTTCTGCTGAAGGGTGGCCACAATAATTGCATTTATTCTTTTGCAGTGACAGTAGCATTTGTCCTTTGTGCCACTCAAAACAGACTCTGATTATATATAGAGGCCCAGTGAGGTAAAGTGAGGATACATTTGAATTTTTATTTTTCTGGAACATTCGGTTGAAAACACTCTCTGCTCTGGGTGGAGTTCGGCATATCTTTAGGGCGTGTACTTGCCCTCGTGCCTTTGGGACTAGAGAAGTCATTGAAGGATGACAGAGACTGAGAGGTTTTGGATCACTGGAGGCTGATTTGAGTCAAGTGATGAAATGATTCTGATTGGTGTGAAGGACACTGCAATGTGTCTTTAAATAAGTGTGTGTCAATATGTAAGATGTGCCTGTCTGTCATTTTAGCATCTTAACCACAGTATGCTGCTGTAAATATGGGCCAATTATGATTAAATATGGATTATTATAGATTAAATAATGTATATTTCCCATGTAAATTCATACAGTATTTGACCACATAAGCAATTCATTGGCAAGCAAACTCAGCTTCAAAGTATTTCACTACTTGTTTTGTTCCTGTTTGATATTGCTATCTTTTGATGTCGTGTGTGTGTGTGTGTGTGTGTGTGTGTGTGTGTGTGTGTGTGTGTGTGTGTGTGTGTGTGTGTGTGTGTGTGTGTGTGTGTGTGTGTGTGTGTGTGTGTGTGTGTGTGTGTGTGTGTGTGTGTGTGTGTGTGTGTGTGTGTGTTTTAAATGTCACATCCATCAGACTTTAATCACTTGTCTTCCCCACATCTTAGGCTTGTGTATGAAAATGTCACATTTCATGCGATTAGCACTCCTCCTCTGATTCTTGAAGGGTTTATTTAGAAGTTGTGCAGTTTGCCATTTATCAAGTCCATATCTGGTAGCAGGGTTTGCCCCTTCATATTTCATATTCACATGTTTTTATATATGTTGCTGATGTATTTTAACCAAAATGTTATCCTTAATTGCTTTTAGGTTTATCTGTGACCATTCTAAAGTTGTTCAGCTGGAGGTTGTGACTAGTGTCAGCGCTGTTATGGTTCTGTGAGTGTGTTAATCTGTTGTGTTGGTGCGTTTTTCTCTCTACAGATGTTGACTGAAGCCACTCTGGATGCCCAGCAGACACAGGCCTGGGATCAGTTCCGCACTATCTACAGAGGACCATCTAGGGTATGACTCACCTCAAGCACATCTTTTCTTTCCACTCTCGCTCTGTATATACAGTTGTGCTCAAATGTTTACATACCACAGGCAGAATCTGTCTTTTTTATATATTGCAATGCTGCGTTTAATTGATTAAAAATACTGTAGTTAAATATTATTTAATTTAAAATAACTGTTTTCTAATTTTATGTATTTTAAAATGTGCTTTATTCTTTTGATGGCAATTTTCAACAGAGCGACAGCTAAAGCTGCAGTACGTAACTTTTTGCACTCTAGCGGTTAATAAACAGAACTGCATGCGTCTTGCGGAAGAACGTTGCAGCCGGAGCTACTTCTCTCTGTTTATGTCTATGGCGAGTCACGCAGGGACTGTGCTCCTCCGCAGCGGTTCCTACCAGACCGATCTGAAATAGTCCCAATATAAACACTTATTATAAGTGTACCATAATGATTCAGGGTAAGACAAAAAAAGACAAAAACACGGTTTGGAAAATGAATTTATGTTGTACTTTCTCATTATATAATTGTTGTAAATCTTGAACACAAAAAAGTTACGGACAGCAGCTTTAACCTGTTAACTGTCACCCCCCCTTTTTGAAAATATACATGAAAATGCACTATCCAAACTTAAATGGTTGCAATTCAAGAATGCTTTGGAATATAGACATAAGTTTGGTCTCATTTTAAAGAAGACAGTCAGCAGATTATTGCTCAAGTGAAATCAAAAAATGAAAGTATGAAAAAGTTATGGAAGTTTAAATTGACTGCAAATCAAATCTACTGTATTAAATATTTAATATAAAATATATATGTTACAAAATAATTTCCACTCTAAAATTACTATCAAATCAAAGCCATATGTCTAACCAATTTGTGTTCCAAATTTGAAGTTGATATCACAAAAATTGAAATTCCCATGAGATTTAGTTTAGACGCTGTACCACAAATAGCCACTGGGTGTCATTGAAATTCCATAGATTTTTTTATGCAATCTCCTTTAACAAATGATATATGTTTTGTCAAGATTAGAAAAGGTTTTTATTATAAAGTATTTGAAATAATGTTGTAATATGAAACATGATGACACCCACTAGGGGAGGAGCCGCTAGAAGAATTTAGAGTACCGTTTCCATGGTAACACAACGTCCGATTTCAAAACGGTTTTCACAGGATGAATCTTGAGTTCGTAAGCTTTCGAATGATATATAGTTTGTCAATATTAGATCAGGATAAATATAGGATATAATTTTTTTAAATACGCAGTGGCAAATGGGCCCACCGGTGGGCCAGTGACAGTTAACTAGGTTAAATGAATATGTAAATATGTGCTGTGCGTAGTGCTGTAACGATTTGACCAAAAAGAAAAACCTCGATTAATTGAACATTTGACCTCGATTACGATTAATGAACGATTATTTTTCTTTTTTTCTTTTTTCTTTTTGCCCTCATATTAAGGTTTTTGAGTAAGTTCACTGATAAAGTTTTTACTGTAAATATTTTCTACTATTAAAGGTGGAATTTTTTTTTTCTAATGAAAAAGTGCATTTCTTTGTGATTTTAAAATACTTGAAGGAAACGGTTCTCTTTCAGCAGTTATTGTCTATGGAGCAGATTTCTGTTTGTTGTACATCAGATACAGATAAATTAACACAGTAGGCCTACATTACATTTATTTGAATGCATTAATGAGAGAGTGATTGTGTGTGAATTACTCATACCGTCTCCATTCATTATGAAGCTGTGGTTTGTAGGCTACTTAATACCTACTTTAAAGGTATTAAAATATATGCCTATAACGGTTGAGTTTCTGGGCTACTATAAACACTCCAATGCTCCTGCATCTCTGTGTGCCTGCAAACTGCACTTGATGTGACTGATGGGGCGGAGTCACGTGGAAACAGAAATAACCGACATGGGAAAAATATGTTGGTTAGAGGTTCTGAATGTCGGTTTCGGTTATTTTTCGATTAATCGTACAGCCCTAGCTGTGCGCTTTCCTCTCTATAACAAAATAAACACACAAAATAGGGCTGTGTGATATTGAAGAAAAATGCGATATGCAATACCTTGTTAAATACGAAAAAACGTTTCGGTGTGTGTTTCGGTCAGCAGACAGTGCGAGACTGCAAGGAGTTGTTTTTCGCAAGTTATTGCGTTTAATAACTATTTTTAACATCAAGCAAGTCACATAAGTAACAGTCGTGTGCCCAGTCTATTCT
Source organism: Gobio gobio (assembly GCF_949357685.1). Taxonomy (NCBI): domain Eukaryota; kingdom Metazoa; phylum Chordata; class Actinopteri; order Cypriniformes; family Gobionidae; genus Gobio; species Gobio gobio. The sequence goes on from NC_137099.1 coordinate 34,434,542, forward strand.
CTGCTGTATGCGTCAACCTAAAACGTACACTTTTCACAATGTTGAAGTAGCCTATTAAAATCATTCAGATATTGTGTGCCGTTGGGATATGCATATCGTGATATATACATTTGTGATATTTCGATATATTGTGCAGCCCTACAACAAACTTGAGAAAACCGTGAGCATTTTTTAAATAGAGCATAGAAGAAAAGCAGCTGATCATAGTAAAGTGGATATGTTTGCACGAGCTCTGCAATTCGGCACTCTAAAGTCACATCACGTTTATTTACTGTATATAGCACTTTACACAATAAATTGTTTAAAAGCAAGCAGCTTTACCATATTAAACATGAAAAATAAGGGCAAGCATACATAGACCAACACCACAAAGACATATAAACAGCATAAAAAACTTTTCACCACAAGGGGACTTTAACTACATGTACTTACTATATGGTTAGGATTAGGATGTGGTTAAGGTTAGTTGCATATAATTATGCACAATTTACAGTAATTAATGTAGTAACTACATGTAACGTGTAACAAGGACACTGTAAAATAAAGTGTTACCATCCCTGGTTTGTCCTGAGCATCGAAGTTGCCGCTGTTCTTGAAAATAAGCCCCCGGGTACTTTAAGTTCTTGCATGTTGTTCAAGCTACTCCTCACATGTTGAGATCCAGCAATTGAAGGACTTATACACTATAATGGCTGCAAGCAGTCATTGATACTCAAGGAGGCAGTACATGATACTAAAACTTTTATTTTATTTATATCTAATTTGTTTGTCTTATTTTATAAAAATGCTAAACATATTTTGTGGGATTTTTAGTGTAGTCTTGGTCTTCATTTGAGAATATATACATGTGTCGGTGTCTTACAAGATTATTGCATAACAGCAGAGTGTTGCGCAATACAATGTGTGTGTACGTGTTGCCTTTGTGTACTGGAGTCATTGAGTATTACTGTTGATGGGTAAGGACTTATCAGACAGAGAAAATCTGAATAACTTCATGCAAGTGTTTTACAGTGTCACACACACACACACACACACACACACACACACACACACACACACAATGCTCATCTCTATGTACTCCACATTTTACCTGCTCAGTATTAAAGGCAGCTGTGCACATAAGTTATACCTATGTATGTATGTATGTATGTGTGTGTATGGGTGGTTGGAAGGCCTTTCTCCTGCTCTGTATTTATATATACTTTTTCCAGATTAGAGAGTTGTAGTATTCGACCATATTCATGCCTTTATTTCCACTCATAGCTCTCGATCCATCACATACACACATACGTGCTCAAATATACTCTCACCCACATGAACACACCCACATACACTCAGCAGAATCAAATAAAGGTTTATGTCGACTAAGTGCTGCTGGCTAAATCTAAGTTGCCTTAGTGTCATAGTAATTCAGTTAAATGTGCCCTTGATTAAGAGAGGTCACATTGCCCCCATTTACACCGGGAATTAATATTTGTTTACTGTGATCAGATAACACTTGACCACTTTAAAAGCCAGGCATAAATGTACTCAAGACGCATTATGATTGGATTAATCTGTGATCGGATCACTGAAAACACATTTGGAGGTAGTCTGACAAGGATTATGACATATAAATATAAATATATATATACTGCCTTACTGCACAGTTTTTTTTTTTTTTTTTTTGGATGGTTGTTCATGAGTCCCTTGTTTGTTTTGTGCAGTTAAACTGCCCAATGTTCTTCAGAAAAATCCTCCAGGTCCTGCACATTCTTCAGTTTTCCAGCATCTTTTGCAGATTTGAACCCTCTCTAGCAGGGACTGTATGATTTTGAGATCCATCTTTTCACACTGAGGACAATTGAGGGACTCAAACACAACTACTCAGAAGGAAACACGATGCATTAAAAGCTCTATGTACCTTACTTGTGCTGGACCTGGAGGATTTTTCTGAAGAACATTGGGCAGTTTAACTGCTCAAGACAACCAAGGGACTCCTGAACAACCATCACAAAACAAAAAACAGCCATGGATCATCCAGGGAACGACATGCAGTATTGAGAATTAATGGTTCATAAACTTTTGAACGGGGTTATTTTAATAAATTCAGCAATTTTTTTGTCTTGTGGACTATATCGACACGTCATCCTCAATAAACCCGTCTCCGGCGTGATGCTTCCGATCTTTCGAATATTCTGATCTAATATGACTTCTTACCTGTAAGGTTGCCAGAATCTTAATCATACACTGTTTGTTAATTGGCCAGAGGAGAACTGGCAGCCCGACTGAGCCTGGTTTCTCCCAAGGTTTATTTTTCTCCATTATGCCACCTGATGGAGTTTTGGTTCCCTTGCCACTGTCGCCTTTGGCTTGGCTTGCTCAGTTGGGGACACAAAATGTTCAACTAAATATGCAAATAAATTTAACTACTAAACTAAATTAACTACATCAACTAAATTACTGATCTGCCCACATTGTCACTATATGATAATTGAAATGAGCTGGATGACATCACCATTTTCTCCAGAGCGGCTGTATGGCCGAATCAAATTCTGTTGCATAATTTTCCTGTTTAACACTGTGAAACTGCTTTGAAACAATCGGCATTGTAAAAAGCTCTATATAAATAAAGTTGACTTGACTATACGTAAAAAAAAAAATTATTCAGGACAGTACTAAATAAAAAATAACGATAATGATCTAAATAATGATCTCTTTTATTTAGTTAAAATGATTCACATTTTCACAGATTCTGCAAGTGGTTCACATACTTTTTCTTGCCACTGTATATAACTACTTTTTGGCTATCTACTTTTTTGTTATGTCAGTAATATGTAATTATGCTGTAAATAATAATTTATTTCACTTTTGATGGACCAAGTCATTAAAGTAATTTCTTTTCATTGTGCTCATATGATGTTAACAAAGACAGATATTGCGCTTGTGCAATTTGCTATAAATGCAGTCCATTTGCTCACTCGATTTAATAAAAAAGTACAGTTATTTACCAAATTATCTTTTTCTGGATTTCACTAATCCATCACAATATTGGAATTTCACTACAACACACTATTATTGTAGCCAAAAGGATTAACGACAATGATATTATCACTATATCCAAAGAATTTAAAAAAACTCCAATACTCCAGGTGTACGTAGGCAAAAATATCATTTTTGACTATAACTCCACATAAATGTACAAAATATCTTGTTTTACTCCCACACTGGCGAGCTGACTTTTTTCGGGTGCAGGTTGAGGATCTCGCTTTTGCCTGTTATCTCCTTTGTCATGATTTTGTGTGGCAAGTCAAGTCACCTTTATTTATATAGAACCTTTTATGGTACAGATTGTTTTAAAGCAGCTTTACAGTGATAAACATGAAAATAATGATTACTGATACCAACTGTATTCAATTCTGCTATAAATCAGCTCTAAATTCAGTTCAATGGAAATTCGGTTCAGTTCAAGAACTGTATAAAGTTCAATTATAAAATGTGTTCAATTCAACTATAAGCAGCTCTACAGAAGACAGAAGACAATGTCGTCGTTCAAATTGAGTAAGTTCAATGTTAATTTATTCAGTTCAACAACAGTCGATGAGGCAAAATTCATCAATTATGAAACAAAGTCAAATCAGCTATAAAGCAGCTCTGCAGAAAAGAGTGCTTTAATCGACCAGCTCAATTCCGTTCAAGTTTTATTCTCTGGTGTCAGTGCAGTCAAAACTATAATATTACTGAATATTAAGTGTACTGTTAGAGTGTCAGAGTGTCCAACCAGGACTGCATTATTTATCATACGTGTAGTATTCCCATCAATATTATTATTATTTTTAAACAGTTTTATTGTCAAAACCAATATTGCATCACCACTACACTGTTTTAACAATTCTGTCAATTATAGGAATGTTTCAGTTATGCAACTTTTCATGTTATTTGTAAGTGTAGTTTACATTTTGCTCATGTAAGTGCAGTCAGATCTTTATCTGTAGCTGTAAAGGAAACCATTGTGGCCTACTGAAGACTTCAGTTGCTGTTGATGCTCTTTTCCAGTTGAATATCATATTACCAATCAGCCAAAATCAGTCCATTCAGTTTGATCATGTGATGTTGCAGTTGCACTGTGTTGAATCTTTGACCCTAATCCTCTGAAGAAATAGGAAGTCACTGTGGTAATCCAGTATCACCCTATCACACTCTCAATCTTAACATCTGTCCTCAGCCTTAAGAGTCAAAGTAGATAGACATCCTGAAAGAGAGATAGAGAGACAATTTGTTGTCAGATCCGTCTGTCCATGCCCTTTCTGTGTGTCAGCTCTTTGTGACATGCTGAAGTCTGGTTGTGTATATGCTGTCATTCTTTTCCTGTCTCTGTGCTAGACATCACACTCTTGTTAATGAGGATCAAACTACTCTAGGCTTGTTCATGCCAAAGTGAGCTTCAGAGAGATGAACAAATGAACTCATGTGCACACTGAGTATGAGAATGAATACAAACATAACATGTAAGTGTGGATGGTGTGTTTAGTGCAAATTATTCACACCTTAAATACTCCCTCACCAGCTCTGGTTATTCATTACAATCTTTTCTATTTAATATTTACAATAATTTCAAAGGTTTGGAGTCAGTAAGATATTTATAATGTTTTTGAAAGAATTCTCTTTTATGCATACTAATGCCCTATTCGGACGGTAATTGTTTCCCACGTGGAAGTCCGTAAAAATACATTTGCATGCCACCTCACTGATAAAACTTGTGCATTCGGATGGTGATTTATTCATGGTGGAGGAGCGAGTTTAGTGATCCTGCGCACCTGGGAACACGCTGCTCACGTGGTCAATAACATCATTGTATGCTGTCATATGCTTGGTATAATAAGAATAAATGCATATTTAATTTAATAATAGGAAGTTATACCCTAATTATTATTTAATTATTTAAATCTGTTTAAAAATAGGAAGATATATAGATGCACATTATAGTTAAAATGGTTTTCTGTCTTGTATTATCTCAAAATAAAGAGATAATACAATTTTATCATTTTATTCCACATGGAAATGAGCGGAAATAAGTTAATACAGCCTCTTATTTACATGAAGTAAACATAATGCTGCTTGGTTATTTTAGCATATATAATTGCTGCCGTAATAAAGGCCCATTTTTATTTTTTGAGCGGTGATGAATTATATTTCTCTTGTGAATACTTGCCAGGATTTCAGTAATAAAAGTCTATATCTTTAAAATCATTCTCTACAGTTGTCAAAAAGGATATTAACAGTTAATTTTAAAGTTATATATTCTTGTAAACTCCGTCTTGTAAACTGTGGATTCGGACAGCAATTAAAAAATATTTATGAAATATTTTTACAATTTAAAATAACTGTTTTCCATTTTGATTGTTCCTGCGACTAAGCTGAATTTTCAGCAGCCATTACTCCAGTCTTCAGTGTCACATGATCCTTCAGAAATCATTCTGATTTGCTGCTCAGTTGTTCTGCATAATATTTTTGTGAAGACTGTGATATAAGAGGGTAACTATCACAACAATAGCTCTCGCTAGAAAGACAACAATAGCTATGTTTCCATCCAAGGATGCACATTTAACTTATGCACAAAATTGGAATATCACAAACATTTGCAAATAAAGCAGCATTTTCATCCAGTGAGTCGAGGAGAAATTGTCACATCCTGATAAACTGCCGCTAAATATCACTAAGAAAAGTAGGAGAAGCCACTGTATGTAATAAATTTAGTATATAATTAATGACTTGCGTCTCAGAGCACACAAAACGCAATAAACACGTTATCTTGCTTTTGGCGGCAGGATTTGGGAACGCAGTCGTGTAAGACAGTTCTGGGAGGTAATTATACCGAAATTCATTAATATAATTCATTTCAAAACAATTAAAACAGCGTTTCAGATGCTGTGCAAAAAGGCCGCTGGTTAGTCCAGTTATGCTGTCCCTTTGCACAAATTGATGCGAAACGAGGAATTTATTTATTTAATGTATTTCCACTGTTGTTTATGCACATTTTCTTATCAGATAAAACATTTATCAGACTCAAACGAACACAAAGTTTTTTTATGCACATTTTTAGAATTGATGTGCATCTTGTTTCCAAGTTTTTTATGTGATATCCCAAAATGCGCATAAAAATAGGTGGATGGAAACATTGCTAATCAATGATATTCACAGTGCATCAATCTAGGTTGTACAGAAGGGTGACACAACTTGGCTGTAGTTTTCCCACAGGGATGAAAGACTCAATAATCTGGAGGAAGAGGTGTGATGAGACCAAATCACTTTAGACTAAGGTTAGCAGACCTAATGCTCAAGGCAAAAGGGGATTACAACTTTTTATAGCTCCTAGTAGTGTCCCCAAAGCATAGTGCTAAATAAAAGTATAACTCAATGCTTGAAAGGACTCTGTTAAAGGGGACATTTTTCTTCTGAAGTGCACATAGTCAAGGGGTTTTGTTTTGTGTTTGTTTTTTGTCTTATTCTCCCTTGCTTTTAAAGTCTGACAAAAACACATATCATTTGTAGTAAAGCAAAATAGCAAAACATTCTAACTTTAAAAAATAAAATAAAAATATATATTGTGTTGCGAGGAACTAAAAAAAATCAGGTTGAAAAAAACATTTGTCATCTGATTCTGTCTGCAGTGTAAATCCATAGGAATGCATTGTTTTGATTTTAAAGTTTTGGTGAAAATTCCAAGTGAATATTAGCTTTCATTATGAATAGACTTTTATTCTATGACAATGTTAAAATAACAATCCAGGCTGTAATGTGCCTTAAACCATTTAAGGGTGGCCTTGGTAAAAAAAAAAAAACTTATTCTAACATTAAACAGGCCCATAGGTGCTTCCACACAGCCAGGAAACGCATATTTGATGAATGTCCCACTTTTATTATTGTTAGTAATATTCCAGCTTGAATAGTACATTATATATGTTATTATCTCTATCCTGCTTCTGCCGTATTACCTGTTATTTTTGTTTAAATACGCGTCAAAGATTTAGGAATAGGACAATTTTACTGCTTTGTTGATTCAATTCAGTTAATCAATTAACAGTCAAATCAGCTATAAAGCTCATCTGCAGAAAACAGTTCTGTCATCGACCAGCTCAATTCAGTTCAAGTTTTGTTCTCATTTAATAGTGTCAGTGCAGTCAAAACAATAATATTACTGAATATCAAGGGTAGTAGCTGCACACTGCCCCTGCCTATTATGTTAGTGTCAACCTTTTTAAATATTATTGTAAGACCATTTTACAGCTTTGTATCAATAAACGAAGGGAGTTATGAAAGTGATATGCATAAATAGTCTAAAATTTGATTATTCATATGTTCATATGATTTGGCTGAATATTCTTATATGTGTGTTTACCTAATTAACAGTAATTCTTCTTTTGGGGTCTTCATTTGAGAAACCATAACTAAATATATACTGTATATATAAACATGCTTCATTTTATTATTATTTTATATACACTTCCTTCCATTCCAAACAAAGATTGGAATGTCTAAACAAACACCAACCATCACAGAGCCATTCGGAGCTTAATCAAAGCTGGAAAAAGCTGTTTGTGCAAAGCTGTTTGTGCATGTGTGGTTGGAAAAGAGAGGATAAAGAAAAATAAGTGCTTGAAGAGTCACATTTGGAATAATGCAAATAACCAACACGTTCTCATGAAATGTGTATATATAGTACGAATACCGCCAAAATTAGTTTTTACATGCATACGATAAATACAGTTTGTGCTATAGATATGCATTTTCATGAGATCAGGATGAAATAACTGACCACTTTAGATCCTTAGGCCTCCCTCCTCAAAACACTGAGGAACGTCTTTCATAATACAACCCTTTTTTCTTTGAGATTGAATTTGTTTTTCTGTTTGAATGTCTTCACTATGTACTGTAGCTTTCACTATGAAAGTGCCCTGAAGTGCCATCACTCTCTTTGCCACTCATAGTTTTGATAATAAAAATCCAGGTGGCCTTTAAATATGTGACTTTTAGTAGTGTAGTGTGTAGTTTGACCTGCTTGACATTCTCTTCACTGTCCCCGTGTTCCTCAAGCACTCTCTGCCCCATCTCGCACCATCCTAAAATATCTGAAAAATAGGCCATCTTCTCATCCCTTTTAATGCCTTTCTCTTTGGAGTACTTGATTCTGATTGGTAGCATTTCGATAATTAGTGGCTGATGTACGTTATCACTTACATCAGCCTTACATCAGTACTTTCAGAGAAAGTACTCCTTCTACAAATAACTTTTTATTAGATGAACAATATAAATGTCTGAAGTATTTGCCAGCAGTCAACAAAATATTTGGGTTGTACAGAAAAAACCCCCAGTATATTCAATATGATTCTAAGGTTGCATTTTATGCTGTTATCTGCTAACATAGATAGACCGCACAGAGAGTATTATTGTTTCTATTATGTGTTATTGTTTACAAAAGTGAAAGCTGAGGTCCATTTCTAGGAAATCATTTGATTGAAAAGTGGTTCATTGGCTTGCAATCATAGGGAAATCACTTTAAGTGCTATATAGCACCTATCTTTAAAGGTGCTATAAAGCACCTTTGTTAAATGCCGCTATGTAGAACCATAGAACCACCCCATTCTCCTACTTATATTTTAGATCTGTTACTCCACTCTCGTATGTTTTCTATGAATGGTAATTTACTACAATGGCAAAAGCTGTTTTGAATCACTTTTATGCTTTTCTGAGGTCAAAAAGTCTTGAGTGGGGTTCCTGGAATATTTCCTTATGAGGGGGCCTTGGGGCAAAATGTTCATAACCACGTTATCTTCAGGAAATATGCTGTATTTTAATGTAGTTTTTTAATCCTTTCCCCAACTAAACTAAGAGAGAACCTTTAAAGAACTATACAGGGGCTTAATAGATTCTTTGTATGGCAGTGGTGCTACACTATATTGCCAAAAGTATTGGGACACCCCCTCCAAATCATTGAATTCAGGTGTTCCAGTCACTTCCATGGCCACAGGTGTAAAATCAAGCACCTAGCCATGCAGATGCTTCTACAAACATCTGTGAAAGAATGGGTCGCTCTCAGAATCTAATTTAAGCGTGGTACCGTCCATTTGTGAAATTTCCTCACTACCAAATATTCCACGGTGAACTGGTATTATAACAAAGTGGAAGCAATTGGGAACAACAGCAACTTGTTGGTCTTGTGCCAAGTGGAATTGTGCCAAGTGTAAAGTTTGGTTGGATGGGGGCTTGGCTTGGCCCCTTAGTTCCAGTGAAAGGAACTCTTAATGCTTCAACATACCAGGACATTTTGGACCATTTCATGCTCCCAACTTTGTGGGAACAGTTTGGGGATGGCCCCTTCCTGTTCCAACATGACCACACACCAGTGCACAAAGTAAGGCCCATTAAGCCATGGAGGAACGAGTTTGGTGTGGAGGAACTTGATTGGCCTGACCGCAACCCGATAGAACACCTTTGGTATGAATTAGAGCTTCTAGAAGAATGGTCAAAAAATCCCTTAAACACATTCCTAAACCTTGTGGAAAGCCTTCCTAGAAGAGTTGAAGCTGTTATTGCTGCAAAGGGTGGGCCAACTCCATATTAAACCCTATGGATTAAGAATGGGATGTCATTAAAGTTCATGTGCATGTAAAGGCAGCCATCCCAAAACTTGTAATATATAAAAATATGTATATAGCACATTAACCACCCCAAAAAAAACGCTGAAGAACCATACTGGGCTTAACAGGTTCTTTATACGGTAACGGTGCTATATAGCACCTCAACCACCCCAATGAACCGCTGTAAAAGAAAGAAAAACTGTTCAAAAGTTTGAGTTCCACAAATATATTAAGCAGCCCAACTGTTTTCAACATTTATAATTATAATAATAAATGTCTCTTGAGCATCAAATCAGCATATTAGAATGATTTCTGAAGGATCGTGTGATACTGAAGAATGGAGTAAATGGCCGTTGAAAATTCAGCTTTACTAACACAGGAATAAAATATATTTTAAATAGTAAAATATAAAATATTTTCAAATCCAGTTATTTTACATGCATAACATTTCACAATATTAGTTTTTACTGTATTTTTGATCATATAAATACAGCCTTGATGAGCATAAGAGAGTGTGAACAGTAGATGTTTTCCCTGCAGAGCTTTAGGGTGGGACATGAATTGACATGGCCATCTCCCATGAGGCGGAGAGTCTGGTAAACACACATCAGTCTTTTGTGCCAATCCCTCAGTTACTAACACAAGTGTCCTCAAGAGTTTTATTAGAACTGTTTGGTCAGCACACACGCATACACATTCCCAATAGACTTCCCATAATTAACACAGCAGAACTGCACAGCCCAGTTCTGAGCTCTTTAATTAAACCGTAAATGGTTTCAGAGGATGAGTGGATAGGAAAAAAGACCAGAGCGTCGGACAAGGTGTGTGTTTGTGCATGTGTGGTTAGTGTCTCCCGTTGTTCCTTTGTCTGTGTGGAGATTATGAAATTCTGATTTGCATTAAGAAACCGAGCTGAACAGATTGAATGTGTATGTGTGTGTGCGCCCGTGCGTGCGTGCATGCATGTGTGTGTGTGTTTGAGAGAGAGAGAGAGAGATTAATTAAACTGAGAAGTGGAAAAACAGATAGAGTGTTGATGTTTTTAAAGAGCCACTCCCAACACCTGAGAATACCAGCTTGGCACGTGTGGGTGTGTGTTTTCCTTTATAGCATTAATGAGAAGGCTGCCAGGCAGGTGCTGGCAATAAGCTCCATTTGTGATTATGTCAGCAGTAGCGTATATGTGGTTTTTGAAGTGCTGTCTGAACGTTTCTGGACCTGCTGATTAAGCTTACTGGAACATTTGATTTTGACCAAGAGATGAAAGATGTGGAATGTTCATGTGTTTGTGTGTGCCTTGTTTAAGAGTGTCTCTGAAATCTGTGTGTGTGTGTGTGTGTGTGTGTGTGTGTGTGTGTGTGTGTGTGTGTGTGTGTGTGTGTGTGTGTGTGTGTGTGTGTGTGTGTGTGTGTGTGTGTGTGTGTGTGTGTGTGTGTGTGTGTGTGTGTGTGTGTGTGTGTGTGTGTGTGTGTGTGTGTGTGTGTGCGTGCGCGTGCGTGCGTGTGTGTGCGCGTGGTTGTCAGGGTTTCTCTGATGCTTTGTCAGGGCTGAGCTTTGATTGCTCTCTTTGAGGTCCCAGTCGGTCCATTTCCCTTCGATGCAGCAGTTCCAGGAAGAAGACGAAGAAGACAAATGAAGTCTGGAGAAAGAGATGAGACAAGCGTGCGATAGAGAGAAATACAGCTGAAGCAAAGGGATTGTGTTGAGAGGGAAGGATGGAAGGGAAATAAAATATCAGAAGCAATGAAATGGTGGAGGGTGTTTGGAGTAAATGAATGAGAAGGATGAGATTGAAGAGAGGTAAAAGGACAGATTGAGGATGGAGAAAGAAAGGAGTTTAATAGACTATATGAGTGATTTTTTTAAGGGGCATTTTGACTACTTAAACATGTTTGAAGATGTTTAATCTCTGTTAAAATAAATGTTTTTTACATGGCCTGGAAGGTCTGATCATGGCCTTAATAAACCTCCAAGTAGATTTAATTTTGTGTTTAAAGCTAAAGTTAAATCTGTTCATCATATGAAGCGAATCCAATAGATTATTTTTACGATGTCTTTAAAGACTTTTTGAAGCTTGAACATTTTGGTTGATAAAATTTCTCAAGTTTCATTAAACACACCTTCATTTGTGTTTGATGAATTAAAAATTTTGAGTGAATTATCTGGACTATTGCCATTTTCTCTTTTAAAATTATCCCATTGTTCCCCTAAAATTAAACATCACCCATATATTTCTGTAGAAGTGAGGGCACATGAGGGAGCATGGTTTTTCCCCTTTTTGTCATTTTGTCATCTCGTATGCCTTCATCCCAGGGCCAAATACAATGGCTTGTCAAACCAGACACTGCATGAGAGAGAGAGTCTGTCTACCTGCAGCATAATAACCATTATGAACACACATAGAAACATTCATATATAGATCTTATTCAGAGTAGCACCAATGACGGGTATGAAATCAAGGCTGTGACGGATAGACTTAAGTGTTTTCGATGGCATCCGCTGTTAAAAAAATACTATTATATATAGATATGGTATATATTATATATGTATGGTATATATATATATATATATATAGCTCCTAGATCATTTAGAATTTTTCACAGCTCATATTGTCTAGAGTTTTTTGTCTACTGGAAATATATTTTTGCAGTGTTTCATCAGCAGAACAATCCAAAACACATTAAAGGGGTGATGAATTGAGAAATCAACTTTCCTTTGAGCTTTTGATATATAAAATATATGGTAATATAAGAATATCCTGTAAGCTTCAGAGCTGAAAACTTTCTTGTTAGTCATAGAAAAGCTTTTATAGACACCAGGCCCAACAAACGACAGGTTTTTCAAAGTGGGGATCTATGACGTCAAAGGGAAGAAGAAGATCAACACCTACTTCATCACTGCCTGTTTAGCCCTGCCCACCGATTTGCGCATGTGACATAGGCCTCTAGTGTTAAACCTTCGAGCTACAAAGCAATAAACATGCCTATTAAGATTACAATTATTGTGCAGTGCCTTGGCTCAACAGTAATGCAACATGTAAATGAACTGCGTTCATTCTAATGCCTGATCTGAAATGTGATGATTCATGTAGACAGACTTTGTCTGAGAGTCAGTACATCAGACCAGTCACTAAACATCAACTTGCGTTGTTTCTCTTAGTAGTATGAAAATAATCTGTTATTTAACGGTGATTAAATTCTATAAAGAAAGCGATCAAAGAACGCTCCTTTACAATCGTTTGAGCATCACGCGCTGCAGCTGTCAATCAAACAGGAGAGTTTATCAGTGACTCCCGTTTTATTCAACGAATCTCTTAACTATATCACATTTGCACTGTTAGTTATGATGAAAGCATTTATTAGTGTACACAAACTAAGTTGTAATGACGAGATCGCTGCTTTCATGCGCTCAACATGTGTGTGATCGGCTACAATGCTCATCACTGCAACCTTTCATGCCACAATATTAATATAATGCCATAGATCTAAATGTAATGCCATACTTTTCATGATTAGTTAACCATGTGAGCTGTAACTGTAAAAACGAGCTAAAAGAGGGAGTAATACTATTTCAAATGCAAAGACATTAGCCAATCACATCAGTGGGTGTTTACACTGAACGCTCACAACAGACACGCCCCTTAAAACAGAGCGTTCAGAGCAGAGGGCTAAAATCAGGGTAGGAAAAATGCCTTTTATTTATAAGTTATGACAATTTTTGATGTAAAAAGCATTCTAACATTATAAGTGCACCCCGAGGAAACATCATAAAACAATAAAAAACGTAGTTCATGACCTCTTTAAATAACAGTACGACCCACTGAAGAGATGTATGTCTGTCCATCACAGCCTCGCTTTCACTCCTGTTAAAGGGATAGTTCACCCAAAAATGAATATTTTTTTAATCATTCACTCTCCCTCAAGTTCCAAACCTGTATGAATTTCCTGAACACAAAGTAAGATATTTTGAAGAATGTGGTTAACCAAACAGTTGATGGACCCATCCCTTTAAAAATCAAATAAGGTCTTTTACAAATGATCTCCCACACACAATTCTTCAACTCACAAGTGTTGATTTTTATTTTTATTATTATTATTATTATTATTATTATTTATTTCTGTATTTTTTTTTTTGTTAGAAATTTTTGTATAACATATAAGTATTTTCAAAGAAATGTGAATTATTTTAGACCCCTAACAAGTTTTTTTTTTTTTTTTTCATTTCCCTTGTACTCGGACACAAGTAATATCAACAGCTCTATCTGTGTGAAATGGCGGTTCTGGAAAATTGCTTGCTTTGTCACACTTTTCACCCTTATCCATATATGGAATTTACAGTAGGCACAAGCAGTGCGTTTGCCCTTTTTTATATTCAACACTTTGAGAGCTCTCCACCAGTGTAATGAAATCATGCAAAGGCGAACTTTTCATACAGCGCCTCCATATATGACTCACCCTGAAATGCCATTACAAGCAATAGTGCATTCAGAAGTACAACACATGAATACATGAATATGTTGTAGTGTCTCTTTCTTATAGAAGCAACTAAATCTTCCTTAAACAGACAGACAAACAAACATGTCTATACGTTTATTCTATAGCTGCAGTAAAAGCTGAAAATGAAACATGGTTACCATGGTGTCTAATGCTAGGCACTTCAACAGCGATGTATGAGCCTTTTTAGTAGTGGAAAATTGCTCATAGTAAAGTATGACCAAGAGACTGTTACCGGCATTAGATGTGCCCAGACTTCATACTCTGTGTTTAGCCTGTTTGCTAACAGTACGGGGATAATAATAATAAGCCACTGTGGTGACAGGCGATGATTAGCCACTGACGTGCTTTCTGCTTCTGTATTTGCTTTTATCCATGACACTCTCCATAGCCTTCGCTTAGCAGGTGTCCGGTTTAGATAGGGCAACGAAAGAAAAAAAAAGAAAAGAGTGAATGAGGAATAGAACTGTGGCTTATAAATGGCAGTCTGTTTTGAAGACAGCTAATAATCAGCAGAAGAAAGAAGGCCGAAAAAGGGTGAAATGAAAAATTAGTTGATGCTGAAAAGTTGGTTTGTCCACAGCAAAAAGGTTTGGTTTGAGGGGGAGTGGATGGAAATGAGGAAAGGGAAATATGAGTGAGATCAGAGAGGGAAGGAGATGGTAAAAGATGCAAAGGAGGTCTTCAAAGTGAAGCTGGAGAGAGAAAGATAGATTATGCCGTTTGATTCATGCTGTTTCGTTAAATGCACATTGATTGCTCTGGCTGTAACGAGGTCCCTGCTGAAAATATACACATTAATGAATGACTCTGGATAGGCCAGTACTGCTAATGAGTGGGGGGTTGGGTGGTGAGAGTTACATCTCAGTTCTGTACATCTCAATGTGTGGTGCAACCCATGTTGCGGCATAACTTCAACTAACCATGCCACCAACACCAGCAGATTGCTTCAGTTGTCAATAAAAAGTTAATTGTCATTAAGTGCATACATTTACTCATCCTCGTGTGTGAGGATGACTGTGCTGTCTTGCTCAATTTTAAGGAAAATGTTTTAGAATTATAAGAACTATTATTATTAACATCATATTAATTATATTATATTATATATCTAGAATTACAATAATAATATAATAGTAATAATAATAATTCCATTAAATTCACATTTATTTGTATAGCGCTTTACACAATGCATATCGTTGTTGTTGTTTTTTGTTGTTATTGTAATTAATTACTATTTTGAATTATTATTAATTGTTTCCCTACCTTTGCCCTGCCACACTTTTCATTTCTGTTTTCTTTGTTTTTCAGCTTGCTGTTCTGACAGAACTCACCCATTTCCATGGCAATGAGAGGGCCGGACTGTCGAATCCTGCCCCTCCAGGAACAGGAAGTATTTATCACAGCGAGAACTTCCAGTTAAAGCTTTCTCCTCCGCCACTGGTGGAGGAGTAGATGACTCCGCCCACTGTTACAAATCTTAATAAAGCACTACCATGTCTGTACAGAACTCATGTTTGAGATGTCGTGTTTTAACAAACTAGCAATGATTTGTTAGTCACCACATGACTCCAGTTCCTGCAGTGTCAAATCAAATTATAGAAATGAATTGACACCACATCTGTAATTACTATTACTAACTTAATACAAGTTTCAGAAATGGGTTACACTTTATTTTAAAGTGTCCTTGTTATAGTGCATAACATGTACTTACTATGTAATTGTGGTTAGGTTTAGGGTTTGGTAATTATGCATAATGTTACTGTTATTATTACAGTAAGTACATGTATGTATGTGTAACAGGGACACTGTAAAATACCCAGAAATGTTAAATGGATTAAAATCATTTGTGACCCGTGCTGGCAAAATGAGTCGCAATGAGCAAACATTGGTTATTGTTATTTTCAATTATTAAAAACCCTTCAAAAAGATGTATGGTTTGTTTGAATCAGACAAAAAATGACTGAGCTACACCTGTTTGAAGTCGATAGAGTCAGCAAAGTCAATTTTGAGAAAAATCGAGTTAAAGTTTTCTGAAGGTTCCACATCAAAATCATCTGGTAACCAATGCTTAAAATCCCTGGTAAAAACACCAAATCTGAAAAATATATATTCAACTTTTTTTCCCATGATACCATGATTGTTTGATTAACATTAATGAAACAGACTATATGTCAACTAGCTATACATTTAGACCTACTGTACTGCACGGATGTTTTTCCACAACAACAGTTAACCAAAAGTTCACATAAGACATAACAGATAATATTTGCGTGAATACTCACCAAGACAGATATTTTTAAATACTATAATTCTGTGTATGTGTGTATATCGGGATCGTGCGCATGTCAGCGCGAGTGAGATCGCTTTCATGGACAAAGGAAAGGTACTCCTCCCAGAAAACACACCAATAAAGATACTTTTAGAAGCTTAATTGCTATTTGGAGGATTTTGATCGCTAGATGAGGGCTTAATGTTGTCTGGCTATCACCAGACCAAGCTCAATGTAAGATTGAACATTGGTCTGGGGAGTCTGCTCTGTATTTTCTACTGCACAAGAGGCGTGATCAATGAGCATAAATTAAATGACTCTGTACGCAATTGGATAGTCCTTCAACCAATCAGACCACAAGAGGTGTGATCAACGGGCAATGACCCATCACTTCTCTATCCGTCATCGGGTTAAACCCACCAATAGCGCGCCAGGTGGATAAGCCCGTCTGTGATTGGTTACCGCAAAAGTGTAACAGAAGCAGTAGAAATGAATGTACAGGTTTCCAGACTGAGTTGCAGGGCGAAATCAAATCGCCGGCAGATCAGGCTGGGTTTACCCAGTCGAAGCTTAATGAACACATTTTTGTGAAAACCTCAAAAATCAACATTTTTCACTTGTTTTGCCTGTAGCTCGGAATAATCCTGTGCGCATTCTGACTTTTTTTGCCAGCACGGGTCACATTTATATTGTTAAGCAGATCCAAATGGCCCACAGTCTTAACACTTGGCCCATGGCATTGTAATTAGTAGTTTAGCTATCCAAGGCAAGTAAAGAGAAAGAATGTGTTTGATATCCACTGAAGCAGTGTTAACTGTTTGTGAGAGAGATTCATTGGCGTGTTGGAAGAAGTTGTGGCCTAATGGTTAGAGTCAGACTTGTAACCTGAAGGTCGCAGGTTCTGGTCTCAGTACCGGCAGGAAATGTATGTGGGGGGAGTGAATGAACTGCGCTCTCTTACCCACAACTGAGGTGCCCTTGAGCGAGGCACCTAACCCTCAATCGCTCCCCAGCACCACAGCAAAAAATGGCTGCCCACTGCTCTGGGTGTGTGTGTGTGTTCAATACTTACTGCTGTGTGTGTCTGCACTTGGATGGCACCTGTAGAGCTCAAAGAGACTGTGGCTGGCGTGTAAAGTCTGTAATTGGTTTTTCTTTTACCTCTCTTTAGAAGTGTACAAAACATCGACTAGGTTAAGGAGGCACCACCAATCTGCTTAGCAGATTCCGATGGTCCATTGTGGCCTTTATTTGTCAAAACTGGTCGTTGAACAAAACCAGATAATATATTAAGTCAGCAGGTTGAACATTCTCAGCTGGCGAAGAAAGTGCATCCGCCGCCCATCTACATTAGTATCACTGATTCCAATATACAGTTACTTACACAGGAAACAGTTAGATGTGTGTGCTAGAGAGAAGACACACAATAAAGGGCAGGCGTTGTTCCCATACAGCCTCTGAGAAAGGATTGTTCTTTCTTCAACAGCTCATTTCAGTGTCCTAAACAGTGTAAGGCACAGAGATGCACCACAAACACTGCCCTGTTGATGCAGCTGCGAGTGCATTTTGTGTTGATACATTGATAGCGTCTTCCTGTTGGTTCCCATCAATTAGCACAGGAGATGGAAACCAACACAGCCACAGCTAGAAAGCCTCTTGAAGAAAGATGTCAACACTCTGCAAGTTATTTTTCCACCTACACTTCTATACATAGAGCATGTTCCCTAAACTGTTCAGCAGCAGCCTGACTGCTTCCACCTCACTTTCCACATTTATTACACACGTACGCACTTGAATACCCAGGATAAAAGGCAATTTCTAAGTGTGCCGGTGAGTGTTTATATGTGTGGGCAGCGGAAGAGAGTGAATCAAAAGGATGAAGTGTTTTTCGATGATGGCTCTAAATCCCTCTGATTGTGCTGAGCCTCGGCCCTTGTCTCTAAAGTGCTGTAGAAACCTGACAAATGTGCATTTGGGGGCAAGAAATTATTACAGGTCATTGGTGAAAAGTTTTCCAAAGTGACCTTTCATACTCTCAGTTGCATGTTATGAGGTTAACCATTTTTAAAGCATTTCTGAGGTGTAATGTGTTTAATTATTTAATTAAAATCCTGTTTTTATGCATGTATATGCTAACTATAGATGGATGCTTTGTCTGCCACATTAAGATGTTTGATGCATAAGGAAGGTTAATTGTGTAATCTCGCTGAATGCATAAATATTGAAGCCTTTTAAAAGCATTGTGCCTTGTCATTAGCACTACAAAAAGAAAGCTATGCTGTTAAAACTCTTGTTTATTCCAGCTAGACATGTTTAATGAGCCTTTTTTATTCAAATGATCTCCCTCTGTAAAGAACAGAGAGAAAGGAAGACAGAAGAACCGGCATCATATTGCACTGTATTGATCTTGTTTTGAGGAGAGTACTTCATACAAATACAAGAAATAAGCTGATGGACACAAAATCCAGTGCAGAGAGCTGTGAAGTGCAGTGTTTGTGTTTCTTATTTTAAAAAGCTTTAAGAAAACTTCTGCTTCAAGTGCAGTCTTTCAACAGCATATTTTTTTAAAGCAATTTTTCATTTTCATGTTTTCAGGACAAAAAGTATTCGTCTTTTTTAGCCTTAAATGGGTATACATAATTTTTCTGTGGATGTTGCCATGGCATGGAATTTGATGTAAAATATTTTGTAATAGTTTGTAATATTAATTTCCCTTTAATTGAGCCTGAATCGGTGATGAATATTTAAAGGTGTTTAACCCCTCCTAAAATGCAAAGGGTGTTCTCAAGATTCCCAGCTAAACAAACAACGCCGGAGTGTGGCTGACATCTCTGAAGTGCTTCTGAAAGATTATTGCTGCAAATGGGACTATACAGTTCATTTTCACAGACTTGGCAAGGAGTTTGATGCTAACACCTCACTAAATATTAAGTACATGGTAACACTTTACAATAAGGTTTCATTAGTTAACGTTAGTTGATGTAACGTGAACTAACCATGAGCAGTACATTTGTAACTGTATTTGTTCATCTTTGTTAACATTAGTTAATAAAAATACAGCTATTCATGGTTTGGTCATGTTAGTTCACAGTGCATTAACTAATGTTAACAAGATTTGAATAAAGTATTAGTAAATGTTGAAATTAACATTAACAAAGATAAATAAATACTAAATACTAATACTTTATATTAGTGCAGTTCATTATTAGTTCATGTTACTAATGTAGTTAACTAATGTTAACTAATGAACCTTTTAAAGTGTTACCAAATACATTTGAATAAAATGCTAACAAAAATGAAATTCAATATTTTAATGCATCTAAAAAATACAGGCCTACATGAGGTGGACTAGGGATATAATTACAAATGTTATTAAAATTATTGTAGCCTTAATATACACAGTGTGGTCCAAAATGCTAAAACACCATTGAAAATATTATATTTCTTTGGTTGTGCCTTATTTTAAGGTGTCCTTGTTGCAGTATAGACTAATACAATTAAAGGTTTAGTTCACCCAAAAATGAAAATTCTGTCATTAATTACTTACCCTCATGTCGTTCGACACCCGTAAGACCTCAGTTCATTTTCGGAACACAAATGAAGATATTTTAGTTGAAATCCGATGGCTCTGAAAGTCCTCCATTGGCACAATGCACGGTACACTCTCAAGACCCATAAAAGGTACTAAAGACGTCGTTACAAAGTCCATCTCATTACAGTGGTTCTACAATAACTTTATGAAGTGACGAGAATAGTTTTTGTGCGCAAAAAAACCTAAATAACGACTTATATCATGATGACCGATTTCAAAACAAGGCATCATGAAGCTTCGAAGCGTTATGAATCAGTGAGTCGATTCAGCGGTTTGAATCGCCAAAGTCGCGTGATTTCAGCAGTTTGGCGGTTTGACACGCGATCCGAATCATGAATCGACTCAATGATTCATAACGCTTCGAAGCTTCATGATGCATTATTTTGAAATCGGTCATCACTATATAAGTCGTTATTTAGGTTTTTTTGCGCACAAAAACTATTCTCGTCGCTTTATAAAGTTATTGTAGAACCACTGTAGTGAGATGGACTTTGTAACGACGTCTTTAGTCTTTTATGGGTCTTGAGAGTGTAAAGTGCATTGTGCCAATGGAGGACTTTCTGAGACATCGGATTTCAACTAAAATATCTTCATTTCTGTTCCAAAGATCAACGGAGGTCTTACGGGTGTCGAACGACATGAGGGTGAGTAATTAATGACAGAATTTTCATTTTTGGGTGAACTAACCGTTTAAGCACTGAGTAATATTAATGGCCAGTCTTATGTTAATATTGAACTGACACACACAAAATACAGCATACAATACGTTGGTGTTGTTTACATTATATGCACTTACGCGCCGATTGCCAACAAAACACAGACCAGTTTCACTCACCGCTTGCGGTTTCTACTTGTGACAGGGAACAAATTGCTCCGGAAAAACAAACTGCTTCCACTGTTTCCTTAACGCTGGGTTATTTGGGAAGCTGAACAAGGTTATCTTTCCCTCACAATCAAAAACACACTTCTTTAGTGACATTATTTCGTGGTCTAAATAAAATGACAGCGCGGCCGATGGCTACCGAAGCTCGTTGATGGACGTGCTCTTGCTCTTGCTCTGGTTAATGTGCGCACGTGCTCATCCGGGAGAAATGCCCATACAATGAATTCCGCCCCTTTATGAAGTCATACAGGGCCATACTCAAAAAAAAACGTTACGAAACTTGTTTAAATCCTTAAGGAGTGTGTTTGGCACAGAAATAGGCTACTCTGTCATACGTCTAACTCGATTTTTGACATTTTGGCCATGTTTAGCATGAGAATCCAACTCTTTAAAAGTGTAAATAAGTCAGAATGCATGAAATAGCAAACTATAGATAAATTAACAAAAAGTACTTACTATAATGTTAGGGTTAGGAGAAGGGTTTGTTTTAGGGTTAGTTGCTTGGGCCTCACTTTATATTAGGTGGCCTTAACTACTATGTAGTTACATCGAAAATAAGTACAATGTACTTACTGTGTTTATATTGTATTGCAAAACACTTGCTGATATTGAGGTGGGATACGGGTAAGGTTAGGGACAGGTGTGGTGGTATGGGTAAGTTTAAGGGTATAGGGTTATGTGTAAGGGAAGGGTCAACAGTGTAATTACATCTGTAATTAATTTATGTAGTTACATTTGTAATTACATACAGGTATATTTGAAAATGTAAGTAGAATGTAAAGACATGTATGTACACAGTAAGTGCATTGTATCAAATTATTAATTAAAATGTTAGTACATAGTAGTTAAGGCCACCTAATATAAAGTGGGTCCGTTGCTTGTAACTATGTAATTTAATGTGAAACATGAAACTGACTTGATACATCCTCTAAAATCACCTTGACACCAGTTGGATAAAATTCCTTACAAAATGTCTCAGAAATCCAACTCAGGAAAAAAAATATTTGCAGATTTTGCTTGGTTTGATGTATTTTGTTTATCTATTTTTTTAACCCATAATAGTCTTTTTAAAGGGAGGTTTGATTGTGACATGCCCCACTGAGGGGTCCTGTTGTCACAAAGGGGGCAACAGATTGCCATTGATTGCCATTCAACTACTGTATTATTCTGAATTGTACCTTATTTTATTGTCTTGCACCTGTTGTGAATTTCCTTTTCCTCGTTTGAAGAAGAGACCAGGAGACGTTGGGATATCTTTAAAGCAGACGTTACTCGTTTATTGAGAATCGTGCTGTTCTTCGGCTGAGGTTCCAAGTCTAACTAAAGGATTTGTACCTTGTAATTTATCTACATTTTAGGGGGAGGGATTATACAGCAGGGGAGGAGACACTCTGAACAATACAATGCAAATGTTGTATAGGTAAAAGGACACACCCTACATAACTGTGTCACCTGTCCAGATTCAATCAGCATAACAGTGTCATTCAAATGCATAGATGCTAATCCAATCACTCAAGGGCTCCAAGAGCGGAAGAGCCATTAAAGACAAATGGTGCTCATTTTACTTACAATGAAGAGAACAGGAACTGGCCTGGAAGATACAGGTTTTGGGAAACCCGCTCAGACAGAGTATCACTAATCCTAATCTCAATCAGACAAACGATATTGTGCTCTGAGCTTGTTATGCTAAATGGTCAGGAAGTGCATAAAGACAAAATACTTAATGTCTCCAACCCATGGGCTGATTAACTTGATCATGTTAGAATGAAGTCAATCTTTACCTTAAACTGTCCCACAATATATTTCAAACATTAATAAATTTGTAATCTTACACACCCAAACAGCCAAGAACGCTTACAGTATTTATTGCTTCTGAATGCTTGTATTTTGGACTATATTTGTACACAAGTGTCACATTTGAATGTGAGACGAATGTGAAATTCAGACATCTTTGGCATGAGCTGCATAATATTGAACAGTTGCTAGGTTACACTGATGCTAAGGAAGGGAGATCAAGGCAGGGCAGCTGCTATTGGCCTCAAGGATGAAAGGATGAAGGGCTTCAAGCAGAAGATCTCCTCATGCTGGCTACAGTCTCATACATCCTCAGAAATCATTTATCACTCAATGAAAAACAAATCAATTGTATAATGGAACAAATGCACTGCAGTCTTCAATACATTGTGTTGGGTTTTGCTAAACTAACATGTTATTCTTGCTGTGAGAAGCATTTTTTTTTTCACTTTTATTTGGTTGAATGTTAATTTTTGGTTTTATCATCTTTTTTTTTAAAGACTTTCATATAAATGTAATATTGACATTAAATTATTGTCAGGGTTATGTTCTGTCGTTTTCATTTTTATAGTATAAAATAATTTTGTTCAGTTAGAGAACAGACACAACAATTAAAAACTGAACGTGTCTGCTCAATACAGCACGAGCCGAACGAGAGTCAGATTTCATTCATCACTAGAGCAAACAGCTGACAGACCAGATGATCGCGGAAGACTTGGTTTCAAGCAAAATGTAAAAGTGCCTATTTAAGGGTGTGTCATTGTACTGTTTTCTTGCTGTGTTTTTCATTAAGAATAATAGGCTAATGAACCCAAAATTCAAGCAACCCGCCTTATGTATGCATGTTGACTAAATTCATTAAAGAGAAAACAGTGTCTTCACTTTTATCTTTTTACACATTCATTTCCCACATATAATTGAATGAGGAAAGGAAAAACAAAAGAATAAAAAAGCATGTTGACTACTTGAACATACATTTTGCTCTCCTTTCTTTCTGGCCAGCAAATTTCTCAATGACTCTCTGATTAAAGTCAGTCATCTCAGTAGTGTCATGACGTTTGCATTTTTCAGTTAGATATTTGAGGTCTCTTACCCCCGTTGTTGTCCACAAAACTTCAGTACCGACACTTAGAAATAAAAGACAGGGAAAGCAATAAAGGGCATTGCTAACAACACATTCAGCCAGCCACCTACGTTTCTCATAACAAGCATGTGAACCTCTACTGGCCTGCTGCTGGATTTGTAAATCGTGTTGGTCCGGTTCGGGATCCTTTATCCTTTTTTTTCTTCCAACGAACACCTTGTGAAAGAATTTGGTTTAACTGCTGCCATCTCTATGAAACTGATCATCCTAATAAGGTTTTGGCGGAGTCGGAGTGACTGTGTCGCCCGCGCACTTTTGCTTAATGGCCAAGAGTGTAAAGTTGAATGACAGGTGACGAGAACCAATCAGATTGGATAAAATAACACGCATCCAATTCTGATTCGCCAGGGACGCAACGACGACGAAATTTCATGTTTATCGTCCCCCCCAACTGTTAGATGAAATTTACGCCCCTGTCCGCGTTTGTAGTTCTAATCGAATCCTCTGCCATCTCGCAATGGGTTGTGGACAATATCAGCCGTTGGTACATACTAATTGGAATACTATTTAGTACGGATAGGCTATGCTAATTGGGACGAAGCACATGCGGTGTGATGAGGTTGATGAGGGTGCAGATGAGGTGCAGGTGTGTGTGATTGTGAATTGCATGCAGGTGAGGTCCAGGAAGGATGATGGGAAATGATGGTGACCGTGACACTAACATTAATATTATTATTTTTTTTTTTACAGGCATGTTTCATGAGCCTTTGTGTTTAATAGATTTTTGTTTTGGGTTGCCAAATCGTTAAGTACTGTCTAATATGACAGAGTTCCATATTTTGTTTTACACCCAAACAACCTAGAATTCTTCAGAATGCATTTGAAGCTTTTTTTAATTGAAGCAAAAAAAGTCACCTTTATTTATATAGCGCTTTATACGATACAGATTGTTTCAAAGTAGCTTTAGAGTAATAACAGGACAATTATTCAATGATGCAAACAGAGTTCATTTCGGCTGTAAATCAGCTCTAAAAAAAATGTCATTGTTCAGCTGAAGTCAGTTCAGTGTTGATTAATTTCCATTGTAAAGATCATCAATTATTAAATTAGTTAATTTAATCTATATAGCAGTTCTGCAAAATTGCCCAGGCTCAGAAACCAGGCTTGGTCAAGGGATCAGTTCTCCTCTGGCCAATGAACAAACATTGCGTGATGTTTCAGGCTGCATCACAAGTCAGAAATCAGATTGTGAATCATAGCATTTAAATATTTCATCAAGTTCCTTTTGCTTGAAGATCAGATTCATCACGCCAGTATGAAGACGAAGCTGGTCATAGGAGATGGTGGTCCAGTAGGTTAAGCCACTGAACTGTTACGCAGAAGGTTGCTGGTTTGATCCCACCAGTGTGTCCTTGAGCAAGGTACTTACTACTCCATGTTGCTCCAGGGGGATTGTCCCTGTAATAAGTGCACTGTAAGTCGCTTTGGATAAAAGCATCAGCCAGAGGAATAAATTAAATTAAATGGTCAGGTCTGTGCAGAGGACTTGTCTCGTTATTGTGGTCTTTAGAATAGCAATAGAATTAGAATATAACTGGTGCAAAAGACGGATGGTTTTGTGCAAAAAAATCAATGTGACTGCATTTGAGCATCTTTTTTTATATGCATTTAACTGTAGACATACACTTTGGGTTTTATTTTAAATGTGGTCAACCCAAACAGAATATGTGGTAAAAAAAAAAAAAAAAGAAGCTTGGGCCCTATTTTAAAGATCTGAGTGCATGGTCTGAAGTGCAGGTGCACTTAGGGCATGTCCGAATCCACTTTTGCCAGTTTAACCACAGAAAAAACGGCGCACGGTCCTAAAGGGTTGTACGTAGTCTCTTAATGAGTAGGCTAATGGGCGTGTTTTGGGCGTAACATCCCTTTAAAAGTCAGTTGCGCTTGCACCATGGCAGATTACTATTTACATGGCTGAATTTGCTAGTGAAAAGACTGAATGCTTCGCCAGAGAGGAATCCTTTTATTTTCAATATTTAAAAATGTTTGTTTGCTCCTGCACAGTATTACCCTGTGTGTGTGTTATATAGGCACATATTACTAACATACTCTTTAAATAACACAAAAAACACTGTGCTATTGACTTTAGACCACGCTTTTTTTGGTCGTTTTCAGATGCCTCAAAATAGCAACGCGCCAACAATGCGACTGAATACACCTCATTTTCAGACCAGCACGCCCATCGGCGAACAGAGGGACACGAGTGCATTTGCTATTTAAACACTGTGCCGCTGGACGTGAAAATGATGGCTGAAACTAGCAAAAAAACCTTGCATTGCGGGTGTATGATAAGGCCCCTAGTGTCCCTTTTCTAAGAAACAGAGACTATCACTTATTTTCCTAGGGTAACTCTAATCACCATATGAATATGCAGAACGGATGAACTACCTTGATAGTTTGCCCAATTTGCCTGGACAACTACAGTCAAACCTAAAATAAGAATTTGCAAAGGAGGGTAAATAAGACTCATATCATGACTAGTCACAATATTTAAAGCTTCATGTAGTTTATATTTTATTCTCCTGTAGTTTAATGACTGATTTATGCTTTTGGTTGTTGTGTGAGAGGTCATCCACTTTAAAAAAAAACAATGACTTTTATGCAACAGCAATTAACAACCAAAAGGATTATGATTCTTCTCTAATAACACTGACAAACTTGAATTGTAAATGAAGCAGCGCTAGAGGTTTTGTTGCCCTTATGATTGGGTTGATTGAGCTTTGTGGAGGAGTGTTTGGTCTCCATTCCCTTTTTTCTTCCTTTTTTTTAATGATCTGACTCAACCACTGCTGGCCTCTCTTGAGTATTTAAACCCCACCATGCCTGGCACTGCAGAGCTCTGCTCACACTGTGAATATTTAGTCTATGGAAAGAAAAAGCACTATAGGCTTAACGAGATAGAGAGGGCAATTATGGAGTCTTCACAAGTTGTGAAATTGACTGAATGTGTTGTTAAATAATTGCACTGCCTAGGCTGTTATTGGCTTGGCTGCATTTATTAGTGTCATGCTAATTTCAAAGTCAATGTTCTAATCTGGACAATTTACCTGAAACCATCCACCCTCACAATACAACACACAGTATAATGAGATGTCTGAGCCTATCGCTGCTAGACATTAAACGAGAAATGAGAGTTCACTGCTTATCTTGGTGGGCTCTAAATCTTATCAGCGCATAATTTTTTATGCCTTCAGAATGCTATCATACTCTTGAGAGGAACTCCAAAATGAGAAACATTGTTCATGATTGATCCTCAAGAACCTTTCCTCTGTATTCACAATAGTAATTCATCATCATCATTGACTTATTTGTGTTCAGGGTAAACAAACAGCAATTTAAAACACTATCTCCCTTCTTCTGTTGAACTCTGGTGATGCTTGATAACTTCCGAACCATATTGTGATCCATAGTCTTTGTGCTCATTGCAATTTTATAGAAGATATCCCTGTGCTTAATAAGATAAGATGAAATAAGATGATATACACTGTTTTTTCTTTCACTAGCTTCACAAAATGGAAAAAATATGGCTTTTTATGGGTTTGAAAAGTGGTCTCTGCGTGTCAGGCTTGGATAGGAAACATGGACATGGAATTCAACCTCTAAATGGTATGTTTCAGAATCAGGTTTCCCTGTAAAAAAAAATAAATAAAAAAATACGTGAGACTTTCAAATATCAAATATATCAGTTCTCTAAAGAACTTGATAGAAAAATTGAGCCAGTATGTTCTCGCAAGAAAGTTCAAGCATGTCAATGGTTCCTCCAGTATTAGTTAACAATTGTCAGGTCTGCTCTCTCTCTCAGTCCTTCAGTGCTTTGTTACTTTTGCAACTTTAGAGACGGCCCCTAAATGTGTGACTCTCTATGTGCGATAGAGAAAAACTGCTTACACATACAAAAGTAACCATAAGTCTCCCAGCCTCCCTCTCCCATCTCCTCTTTAAACTTCAGCCAGTTCTTCTGCCCAGTCTCCGCTGTCAGTCCCTCAGATCCTCCTCAGGCCTACCAGCATCAAGCTCCTCCTGGACGAAAGTATTCCTTAGCTCTAACTCCAGCCGCTGATCCCGTCACTCCACCTCAGCCCGTCATCCAGACTCCTCCGTCTTGGTTATTCCCTCCCTTGGCTCCACCTGGGACCATCGGACTTGCGGCTCCACCGGTCTCTCTTTGATCCTTCTGTTCCAATTCAGTTGGACATTGCCTCCTCTGTGCCACGGACTTGCAAGCCATCCACTGCACTCCGTCTCTTTACCCCTATGGCTCCATCTGCCCCCGCCCTCCCTCCAGCTCCACCTCGGGCCTGAGTCACTCCGGTTCCACTTCAGCTCTCCAGTACCTGGTTGCACCTCAAGGAATCTGCATCTGCTCTCCACCTGTGCTCTGGGCTCCCTTTCCATTGCTCGGTTTCCATCCGTCTTCCCCATGGCTTCGTTGAGGAGATCTCTCCTCGAAGGTCTCTCCAGAAGGATGTGCCTTCTGGGGTGGAGAGCTACTGTCAGGGTTATGCTTCTGTTTTGTTTTGTTTCAGTGTTTTGTTCCAGTCCTTGTTCACTGTCATTTGCTCTCTTAGTCTCTAGGTAGTTAATTAGTTAATCACACCTGTCCTGTTGCTACGATTAATTATCTCTGCATGTATATAAGCCCTCAGTTCATTCTGTTCTTTTTTCCGCGTTGCCTTCTGTTAGATGTATTTTCTCCTGAGCGTGTCTGAGTTGGATTATTATACTAAATACTGCCTTCTTCTGAGTAATTATTTGTCTTGCGAATATTGCCACAGCCAAGCTGTGACAACAATACTTCTACAGCATTTATTAATCTTAGTTAATCTAAATCTCAACATTTACTAATATGTTTTTATATATCATATAAGTGTTGCCTGTTATCATTAGTTAATGCACTGTGCACTAACATGAGCAAACAATTAGTATTAACGGACATTAATAAGTTCTGTAAAAAACAAACAAACAAAAAGGCATTTTGCTCATTGTTAATTCATGTTAGTCAACTAATGCTAACGAACGAAACCTTTTTGTAAAGTGTCACCAGAAAGATTATGCTGAACATTTCATGAACATGAATGTTTAATTGGAAGAATATTGTGCATGCTCATGGGTGATCACTATAATTAATGTGACCAGTGACAAGAAATATTACTTTTTTTTATTTAATTACTGCAATTACTTATGATGAGTCATGTCTAATAGACATCCTCTAAAACAACATTTTCAATAATTTAAAACTTTTAGTAAATCTTTGCTTTTGTGGTCAGAATTTAGAAGCACATGGAAAAAGTCCCTTACATCTGTTATTGAAGCAAATGCATTATACAATCCTTTGTATCTCATCCACAGTGACAGAGAACTTTAGGTTTTTATTTGGCTGGGGTCCATTCAAGTGTTTTGCAATGGAACCAATGATAGTTACGTCACCGGGCCGCTTGCACTTCAAAAGTTGGAATTTGAACCGAATTGGCCAAATAAATTAAAAGTGCTTCTTTATATTAAAATTAAAATGTGAATTTATATTCAGGCATTCTCAAAATTGAATTATGAATGGCAAAAAAATCCTGCCACACACACAGGCTTCAGTTCTGCAGAAATGTCATGACTGGTTAGCAACTCACTACAGAGTACTGCGTACAAAGGCATATGTCATAGGAGTAATATCTTATGGTAAGGTATATATTTGAAAAACCAAAAGAAGGATACAAATGGCACCCCAGTGTAATATTATTTGAATATGTTAAGTCAATTTCATAAGATGGACTGAACACCATCATGCATTCACCTTAATTTAGTGTCTCTAAAGTTGACTTTAAATTTTTACAGTGGCCGTCCAAAAATGTTCATTGAAGGAAAAAAAGCTCAACACAAAAGCGAACAGTTATGCATTTGTAAGCCAGTTGATGTTTTTTGCCTTGGGTTATCTTGGATTTATTAGCTGGATTCTTTGGATGTTTTGCAGTCTAGCATCTCTGCCTGCTGTGCTGCACTGTTGGCATGAAGTTTAACAACAACAGACCTCCTCAAACTGAATGAACCCCACCACCACATTCTGACAATGAAAGAAATGACTGTTTACTTTCTGCAAATGATGCCAGCCCAGGGCTAATGGTCTAATTCTTCTGTAATGGTTTCAAATAGAGCGCATATCTAATAAACTCTGGGTCTGCATTTAAGAACTTAAGACTGAATGTGCACTTTAGTTTACTTTTTTCTAAGTTCAGAGATGAGATTTCTCTCTCTCTCTCTCTCTCTCTACAGGATACCTTGTAGCACTTATTTACGTCTCTCTCTTCTTCGATCCCCAGATACATATCTTCTTGACAACCCGTGGGGATGAGTGCATGCTGTATACAGAATTTCTGTTTGCTCATTAGTATGTTTCCTGTGTGCTGTATTATTGAGAGAATTCTTCAGATCTACGCACAATGACATGAGCATTACAGTCAACAGGTTCTCCCATCACTTTTGAGTGTTGTCATGTTGTGCACTGCCGTAGTCATTCCATTCACTAGACTGTTGGAGCCTGGTACCCCACTAGTAGTTGAGTGGGATTGATTCCAGGTCTTGATAGAACCCTACTTTGATTGTCTCCCCTGCATTTAAATGTCTGTGCTCTGTTGCAGGTCTGCTCTAGTTGCATTGCATCATTCATTTTACAACATGTGAATGTAATGTCATTGCAGTGGCCAAGTATGTTAGTTCATGTAGTATTACACTATCTACAAAGAAAAAGTGATGTCCAATGCAAAACGACACTGGTGTTCAAACATTTGGGGTCAGTAAGATTTTTCTTTTTAAGAAATCAGTACTTTTACTCTCTACATAGAAAAAAAGGTTCTTCAGCGGTTCTTTGGGTGGTTGGGGTGCTATATAGCACTATACTGCCGTATAAAGAACCTGTTAAGCCCGTGTAGTTCTTTAATGGTTCTCTAACTTTCTCTTAGTCTCTTAGTTTAGTTGGGGAAAGGATTAAAAAACAACAACATTAAAATACAGTGTTGAGAACCATGTTATCTTTAGGAAATACATTTTGCCCCAAGGCCCCCTCATAAGGAAATATTCCAGGAACCCCACACAAGACTTTTTGACCTCAGAAAAGCATAAAAGTGATTCAAAACAGCTTTTGCCATTGTAGTAAATTACCATTCATTGAAAACATATGAGAGTGGAGTAACAGATCTAAAATATAAGTAGGAGAATGGGGTGGTTCTATGGTTCTACATAGCACCATTTGAAAAAAGGTGCTGTTTAGCACCTTTAAAGATATGTGCATGCTATATAGCACTTAACGTGGTTCCCCTATGATTACAAGCCAATGAACCACTTTTAGTGCTATTTAGCACCTTTTTTGTTTAGAGTGTATGGGACATCGTTATTTATAAATGATGCTAAGAAATTAGTAATATCATATGATATCCCCTTCAGCCAATACAATTTTAATCTATTTGCCATGTGCTTGACATTTTTTGCAACAAGGAAACAAGTGAAGGATACATTTAGCACATGTTAGGTCACATGCTGTCATGGCTCATAGCTTCATAGCAAGTTGATTTTAGACTAGAATAAAAGTATCATTGTACATTCAAATATGCTTTCTAAAGTTTTCGATCATTTTTAATGCACATTTTGTAAAAACAACTCATTTTGTAAAAACAACTCAAAGACCAAAAAATATGGGACATGCATAAATTACACGTTTTATGTTTTTTGACACAATAAGACATGGTTTCACTACTTTCCAGGCAATGAAGTTGCATCTGCAGTTTTTGACATTTGAGTTCCAAATGAAATATAGTAGCACAAGATGAAAGGAAATGTTTAAACACTAAGACCTTTTCACCACTTTTCAGATAGTGAAAGTGCATTTGAATGTGTGTGAAGTTTCAGACAATGTGCCAAAAATAATTTACCCTAATAGGACAAAGTCAATAATAAATTATGGCACCCTACAAAAGGTCAAAGGTCAAATGTAGAAAACTAACTTTGGAAAATGATTTTAGTCTTAAATATCTGTAAAATATAGTAATTTATGTTTTCTAGCTTTTATTTCATAATTAGTCCCATAGTGGGTTACCAGTAACTCATTAAATTGATCAAAAATAAATGAAAATAAAGGCTTTTACATTGTGACAATTTTTTTTTTAAATAAATGCTGTTCTTTTGAACTTTCTATTAATCAAAGAATCCTGAACAAACCATTGTTTCCACACAAAAAAATCAGCATTTCAACATTTATAATCAGAAATTATAGCCAACTTGAGCACCGAATCATAACAATAGAATGATTTCTGAAGGATCATGTGAAACTAAACACTGGAGTAATGGCTACTGAAAATTCAGCTAACACATTTTAATATATTTAAATAATATTGTATATAGTAAAATAGAAAAGCTATTTTAAATTGCAATAATATTTCACAATATTACTGTTTTGATCAAATGCAGCTTTTGTGAGCAAAATAGACATCTTTCAAAAATATTTAAAAAAAATGTACTGGCCCCAAACTTTTGAAGAGTAGTGCACATCTGCAAATGTGTTTTGGTGTGTTATAATGGGAGTGATCTAGTTTTTTTTTCTAAGGATGGATTGTGGTCCTACAATGTCTCAGGGAACCAGCTGCATGGAGACTCCACAATTTCGCCACGCCCCCAAAAACTGTGTTAT
Organism: Gobio gobio; assembly: GCF_949357685.1. Classification (NCBI taxonomy): domain Eukaryota; kingdom Metazoa; phylum Chordata; class Actinopteri; order Cypriniformes; family Gobionidae; genus Gobio; species Gobio gobio. The sequence goes on from NC_137099.1 coordinate 34,467,002, forward strand.
GTTGGAAGGAATGGCCATACAATACAAAAGCTTGTTTTAATTGGACATGCAGTACGAGAACGTATGGAAGCATGTTTACAGCAGAGAGTTATACATTTACAAAACTTGGAATTTCCACGGAATTTTGAAAACTTTATTTCTTATAATAAAAAGTTGGTTGAAATCTATAATATGATAAATTGCCTTTTAAACCATTTTTCACAGTAGCAGTGGCAGGCACTCCACTTCTCTAGCTTAAAGAATTGTGTCGGCTCTCCATTTCACCCTCTACTCTCAATTGAAAAGGAATTGTCCCAGCAGGTAACTTTGTCTGAGCAGCTCTCTGCGATATCATTCCTCACTGCCACTTCTATGTCCATCTATGGACATTTGGGGACACTTAATATTCAGCAATATTTTTGATTTGACTGTACTGACACTATTTGATGAGAACTGAACTAAGCTGGATGATGACAGAGCTGCTTTATAGCTGAATTGAACTAATTTGATGAACTTTCCACAGTTATTAAGCAGCATTGAATTCCAACTTTTATAAACCATGACTTTTCCAGTTCTAGAAATCACACTTTTAAAATAAATCAACCTCATAGAACCCTGGAGCCCAGAAAAAAATATTTTAGTTGTTTTAGATAATTGTTTTGCTTTTTTGTTATATTGTACATCAATGTAATTAATCTGGGGGGCTCTTTGGAAGCTTCCTGAAGCCTCCTTTAGTGGACCCTGTCCCCCTTCTAGACAAATTGTGCAGCAATTATACTGCATTTTTTTATTCTTTACTAAATGAAATGTGCTATTTGTAGGGTTTTCCATTGATCATTTTATTATACAGTGGTGGTCAGAATTATTGGCACCCCTGGTAAATATGAACAAATATGGCGGTAAAAATAAATCTGCATTGTTTATCCTTTTGATCTTTTTTTCTTTTTCTTTTTCACAAAAATCTAAGCTTTCATTGAAGTTAAACAATTGAAAGTGGGGGGGGGGGTGCTTTTCTCCAAAACACGTTGTCCATAATTATTGCCACCCTTTTATTAAATACTTTTTGCAACCTCCTTTTGCCAAGATAACAGCTCTGAATCTTCTTCTATAATGCCTGATGAGTTTGGAGAACACCTGACAAGAGATCAGAGACCATTCCTTCATACAGAATCTCTCCACATCCTTCAGATTCCCAGATCCATGTTGGTGTTTCTTCTCTTCAGTTCACCCCACTCATTTTCTATAGGGTTCAGGTCAGGGGACTGGGACGGCCATGGCACAAGCTTAATTTTGTGCTCAGTGACACATTTGTGTGTTGATTTTGATGTTTGTTTTAGAAATTGGCCTGATGGAAGATCCAACCACAGCCCATTAAAAGATTTCTGGCAGAGGCCGTCAGGTTTTGATTTTTTATCTGTTGGTATTTGTTAGAATCCATGATACCATGTATCTGAACAAGATGTTCAGGGGCCTCCAGCAAAATAATAGGCCCTCAACATTAAAGATCCAGCAGTATATTTAACCGTGGGAATGGGGTACTTTTTATCCCTCTTTGCACCAAAGCCATCTGATGAACCAGAACCAGGTCCTGTTTGAAGTTCCAGTCATGTCTGACAACTGAATATGCATGGAGTTTGTTTCTGGATGATCAAGAAGGATTTTTCTTGAAACCCTCCCAAAAAACATGTTTTTTTTTTGTTTTTTTTACTTTCTGACCGAAAGACTCAACTAATCTCTGCAATTCTCCATCTGTGATTCTTGGAGAGTCTTTGTCCACTCAATCTATCCTCCTCACCGTGCATTAGGACAATATAGACACACGTCCTCTTCCAGCCAGATTCGTAAGTTGATTTTAATTATTGTCCTGATAGTGGAAATGGGAATTTTCAATGCTATAGCTATTATCTTACTGCCACTTTCTATTTTGTGAAGCGTAACAATCTTTTGCAGCTCATCATTCAGAACTATATTCTTTGGTTTTACTCATTGTAATGAATGATTAAGGGAATTTGGCCTTTGTGTTTCCTCATATTTATTCTCCTGTGATACAAGACGTCATACCTAGACAATTTCATGTTCCTAGTCACCCTTGTGTGTTAAAACACGTAAATATTAATGGGAATATACTTCAGAGATATTTTACCCATAAAAATTCTAGGGCTGCCAATAATTGTGGCCAACGTGTTTTGGAGAAAAATATTCATTTCATAATGTGATTTTCCGCCGACTTTCAATTCTTTTACTTCAATGAAAGGTTAGGTTTTTGTGAATTTTTTGAATGATAGATCAAAAGGATAAACAATGCAGATTTATTTTTACAGCAATCCTTGATCATATTTACCAGGGGTGCCAATATTTCTGACCACCACTGTATAATTACCACATATTCAAGAGCGGTACCTGTTCATTCCATCTATGTATCAATTTGATATTTGCAGGCACTGTACACTCTGAGCTCAAGGCCCCAGACATAACCCATACTTGGTTTTGTTACATTGTAGCCTACTTGTATGCAGTGTTTTGCATAGGTTGTCACCAGTGACTTTTCTTACCTATTAGTGGTCACAAAGATCATTTGTGGTTTTGTTCATGATAGTTACAGTACCTAGTTCTCCAGATGTTATCTTACAGAGATGAAAGTGAACAGGGAAAGTTTTGAGGTTTGTTATTGCATTGGTGCAGGATTGTATTCCATGGAGCTGTTTCTTTTAGTAGGCCCATCTGTTTTCCAAGTAGGCATAAGGTCTTACTGCTTCAATGGCTTCAAGCAGGTTTCTCAGCTTCCTCTAAGATTCCCACATGTCCACTTTTCTGATAATGAAGGTGGCAAATTGAACTGGAACTTCTCTAGGATTATCTAGGATTAAAAGGCTAATGCAGTTAACTTTTAGCAGCTCAAGGATCACATAAAACATTTCTGTGAAAATACTTTAACACTTATGCTAGAAGTTTGGAAGCATGGATACAGATCTGGTCGTTTCTGAGATCCACAAACATCAGCATATTTTCAGAAAGAAAGACAGAAACATTTCTTATTTTCAATATTTCTTTATAAGAAAAATAAGAGGTGAGTAACAATAACTGATATAAGAAAAAAGAGAAAAGGGGTATATTTTAATATTTGCTGAACATTTGTGTATCTACAGTATATATTTGTAGCTACAGTATGAGTCCCTGATATTAAATTGCAGAGACAGGGATAGTCATATTCATTCATTCTGTAACAAGGAGAGAATCACACCTGCACCATCTATGGATTGTGGTCCTTCAGTGATGATCAGTTTCCATCAGATCTTCAGCATAACTCCAAAATGGATTATTTTGTTCAGGCAGTGAAGTTACATTATGTGCTTATATATTAGATAGGTTTGGCATACGGTAAGCTAGTGTTACATCTTTGAGCCATAACTTGAAATAAATCAGGTTGGATCATCAAAAAGGTTCAGTTGGTTTTCATCCAGTTAGTACATCCTTGGCAGTCTCAGCTTGTAGCCCCATAATTAGCGAATACACTGTCATAACTTTTTTTTAGTTAACTAAGTTGTAATCCCTTTAAAAAATATGGAGCAAGACATTGATGTGTGAATTCTCTGTGCAGTTTTGATATTTCGTGTAGGACTGTATTTAACCTTAGCAGTGACAGCAGTGGGATCAGACACTTAGGGCCAGTTCACACAGAACACGTTTTGCTGTTGAAAACACAAGATCAATGTAATGAAAAAAGCGCTAGGTATAGAGACGTGTTTTTTTGTTTGTTTGTTTTTCACAAATCCTCCCCCCTGTGGCCTATTGGGATAGTAAGTGTCCATCGTATGCACACTTCAGAATCTCACCGCAAGTAGTCAGGTCATCTGGGTATTTTTATTCCTACTGTTTTATGAATACTGTGAATTTGGACATATTTATTTTGTCACATACTGTTTTTCGCTAACTATATAGTATGGAAGAATGCGATTTCGGATGCAGCCTTTGTCTACAACAGGGGTGCCCAATCCTGTTCCTGGAGAACGTTTTCAAATGTTTGCATTTTCAGGCCCCCAAAACGCAGCTGTCATGTAAAGCAACGGCCAAAAACGCATTTCGTTGAAAATGGTGTTGTGTAAACGGCCCCTTAATCAGGGTTGGAGCTGAACTTTGCAGGTTGGTAAATCTCCAGGAATAGGATTGGGCAGCCCTGGTCTACAATATGGCTGACCCCTAAGTAAAGTCCTCACAGAAACAAACGCATTGGAGTGGTTTCATGCGCTTAATAAACCAGCACTTCTTGACACACAGGTCCTGACATACTTTTTTCTCCATTTTGGGACAGTCTATATCTGTGCCTGGGGTTTAGAGGTAACTTATTTGTGGTCTCATTACAATAAGATGAATGCAATAATTAAATGAGATCTAGAGATGCAAGTCTGAATGGAGTAAATGTTCTTCAGAAAAACTGAAAGTGTTGCAGCCAATGAGGGTCTCAAAGATGTGATTTCAGTGACACTAAGGGGCCCTTTACACGGGGTGTGTTCTTGCGTTAAATACAGCTAGACAGGGTCAACAGAACTGACCTGAAGGCTGGTTTATAGCATTCCTGATCATGCCTGGCACTAGAAACCCCAAGGCCACGGGTTTTATTTCCATTGGAATGCACAAACTCAAAAAAGTATTCCTCGAATGCAATGCAAGCTTTGGAAACAGTATCTCCAAAATGCATGAATGTAAATGTTACTGGAACATTCATTTCTGTACATTGTTCCTAATATAAACCCTCAATACCATAAATCCTCAGATTTGTTCTGTTTTAAAAAGTCCTAACTTGATGTAGCATATTAAAGGGATAGTTCATCCCAAAATGTTGTCATCATTTACTGACCTTCATGATGTTCCAAACTCGTATGACTTTTTTCTTCTGCGGAAAACAAAAAAACTGCGAGATGTTCAGTAAAGACAAATAACATCTGTCTAGAACATTTACAATAGACCAACAATAAAAAAAAAATATGCAGATGGAAGCAAGAACCTGCCTTTTGTGTGAACGGCCCCTAAGCAGTCCTTTGGCTTTGTCAATGTAACACCATTGTAATACTTCAAAGTGGTACAGGTGCTTGACAAATGGAACAAAGATCACAATGAGGTTCCTGGGAGACCAAAGACACAATTTTATTATTTTCTCTTTCTCAATTTAACTTAAACCTACTTTTTCTATAACTGATTGTCAAAAAGTTGTATTCCACTCCTAAAGAAGCCAAAAACCTCGAGGACTATGAGGATGGGTCCTTCCCACATAGTCTGGTGCCAGACAAGAAACCCTCATGTACCCTTGGCTGAGCCTCTAGGGAATCTCTGTCTGAGAGAGTTTGAGCGAAAGGGCATTCCCTCAAGCACGGAGCTTCAATTGCCTTTCATCGCAAAGTTTCATTACTGTCCTCTGAGCTCATGCATGATTTAGCCACTGTTCTAACTGATCCTGCTAACAGTACATTGAAAGCCTCTCTCTCTCTCTCCCTCACTTTTTCTCCTTCTATCTTTGTAGCACTTTCCATCCTCCTAACACACACAGACCGTCTTAGTCTAAATCTCGCCATATTGCATCAGCCATCCCCTCCTCCACTTCTATGTATTGGACAGAGTGTGGCTGAGCTCTCTAGAGAGAGACATACCCTGGGTAGCCTCATACTTTTGAGTTCGGCTTTGATACATCTGTTCATCCATGACATATTCTATCATGTATTGAGTCCCATTTGGTCATAGTTCTCTCGATATGTGTATGTCAGCGCACTTGTTTGAGTGTAACCTACATTAGCCCCACCATGCATAACAGACTATAGGGAAAATGAGAGTTGTAGTAAGTACAGGAGAGAAGTCTCCATGACTCATCTCTCGAGGGGTTTTCTGGGACAACCTCGGATGGCATTGCCATAACAGGGAGTGTGTGCTTGCAACGGCTCATTGAACTCATGCACCTGCAGATAGGATAGTGTAGGGAAGTGTTTCCGTGACTAAAGAATTCCAGCTGTGGCATTAAATGACAGGCACATCAAACGGTAGTCTCAATCTTCTCAATGATCTCCACCATTGATTTGGATGGTGACAGTAAAGTGCACTCATCCTGGTCCCAGAGGCTACTGGGACTGGATTCCCCATCGGTACTCAGCTCGTCATCCTCTTCTTCGTCATCATCATCATCCATGCAGGAGTCCTCATCGCATGATTCCATGTAGTGCAGACCCAATGCATTAATTCCAGAGTCTTCTGAGCTGGAGGGAGAGGAGCAGTGATCCATTTTAGGGCCTGAGATCTTCTCGTTTGGTTGGCCGTGTTTAATGGCTGGGCCCACTTGCCGTCTGTGCTTGTTGGTACGTTGGGGTGCGGGCTGAGATACCGGCGTTTGGGGTTGGTGTGTGGGATTTGGTGTAGGTGGAGGCGGCCTTTGCACATAACACATCTTCCCATTGATGCGTTTGACCATGTAATCATCCACAAAGAGGTCAGAAATGACACAGAACTTGGGAGACTCTGGGCAGGGTGGAGCCCGGAACTTGGGAGCCGTTCTAAGAAAGCGCTCAGTCAGGGAGATAGACAGGTTCATGGTGTGGGTGTGACCTGAGGGGGCAACTGGAACCGGTGTGCTGGGAAGTTGGCATACATTGGTCATGGGTTGGTAGACGTATTTACCTGCAACGAGAAAAAGATGATATTGAACATTTTGCCTTTCAAAAATGAAAAATAACATTCATAATGTACTTTCATATATATTGAATACAATAGATGCCTCAAAACAAAGAATATGTGAGCAGCAGCTGATATCCTTGACTGAATTTGAGAGAACAAGAATATGTATGTTCATGCTGAAAACTTAAATTCAAATCCCATTGGAGAGTTGCTATATTCTTGAGCTCACATCGATTTGCCTGCTGTGCTGGTGATAGCTGTGATAGATTGTGTTATAAGTTGCTAGATATTTGTACTGTACAACACAGGGTACTAATCTGGAAGTGTTACTCTTTTTTCACAGAGAACAGAATTGATTCTTTCAAAACCAGCAGCATAGCATTTTTTGTGCAGCATAGAGAGAATGTGGCATATTCTTTTTTACTTTTATTAAATTAATAGTTATCAAACTACTTAATAGTATTTTATAATTAATAATTGTATAATTTGTTTATAAGTATATAGTAGGCTATATATAGCAGTAAGTTTTGGGAGTTCATTTTTAGTCCATCTCTGCAAAACGGACTTCAGGATGGACTAAAATGAACTCCCAAAACGTACTGCCAGATTCTGGAAGATGAATTCTTCAAACAGTGGTACTAGAGGATGTGGTGCTGGTCCTTCAAGAGTCACTCTCAACCTATAAAACCTATAAAGCCTATAAAAAAGCAGGCTTCATGTATTTTACAACACTTCAGCTTGTGATTCTTATTTAGTGGGGGTCATTTTTTAGGATTCTTTACCTAATTTAAGTCTCTGAGATCCTGACACCTTGCACTAAAGGGTTCCTGATGGTTTCACACTTAATTCTTCACCTTAATTCTTAATTATTTTGCAATTAAAAGGTGTCTTTTCTCCGCCACATGTCTAGTATTGCATTAGTATTGCATCCTTCTCATGGGCATTTAATAAATTTTGACTTTTCAGTCTGAGTTAAAACTCTTTTTTGGCTCAATTTATTTGTAAAAGAAAACATGCCTAATAATTCTGCACACCTGAATATAAGGTGATTTTCATTTCCAGCCTTCATGAACAATTATATCACTTATACATTATTAAATACTAAATCAATAGTAGTTATTAGGATTACTGTGGTTTGGAATTGGTCAAATGTGCCTGGAAAAAAATATGATCAGAAAATCAACGTGCCTAATACTTCTGCACACAGTGTAATTTTCTTTGATTCTTACTATTTGCTTTTACTTTTGCTGTGTTTGTTGTGATGTTTTTGTAGCTTGTTTTATGTTCAAAGTTGATCTGTTTACCTGAATATTTTTTTGATTGTCACCATTGTTGAGATTCATACTCTGATTCTTGATGTCTGTGTGTGTCGGTGTACTGTTGTAGATTAAAACCTTTTGTGCATTAATTTTATTCATTTAAATCCTGCATATTGTTCGATTACCACAACCATCCTGGATCTTGTGCTGTAGAATCACATTGGTTCTATTATGAATAATAAAAAATAATAATAACACAAAACCTCTATAACCAGAGCATTAAACTCTGAATGAGATCAGTGATTCAGTCACTACATGACAATAATATCATCAGCAAAAAACAACCAAAACCAGCTGATCACATTTTCTCTTGGCTTTTCTTACCATAACAACTTTGCTTCGTAAACACAGTTAAAGCAGCCAGAGCAAGACGTGTTTTGTCAGGGGTCAAGATCCCAACAAAAGCAAACACTGCACACCATCATGGTGAATTCAAACAAAACTATTATTTTCAATATAACAGAAACGACAGAAATATAGCCAGTTAGTCTGGTTAGTAATGTGTGAGGCTGGTAATGCTGTTTGTGGAGTTGTTTAATCCTCCTCTGCTGAGATCTACAGAGATTTAATGTCTTCTTTTATCCTTCAGTTGATTTCATCTAAAGCTGTGGCTGAAGTCAGGTGTAGTTCTTGTGTTTCTCTTTCCTTCAGTGATTCTGCTCATTACCATCATCAGGTGTCACCACCAATACGCAATTATCACTTATTTAATCACTTAGCAATACAATTATTATCCAATTATCATGCTGGGAACTAGAAATGTTCTAGAACTCATTCAGTTTGAGTTCTGTTTCAGTCATTGTGTTCACACAACATTCGGTAAAATTTGAGTGCAGTGAACTATATATATATTTATATTAGTGCTAGAATTGATTAAAAAAATTAACTAATTAATCGCATTGTTTTCTTTAATTAATCGCGATTAATCACAAGTTTTTTATATATTTTTGGAGTTTTTAATATTTTGATATTGTATTAATTTCAGTTGCTCTCCAAATTAATGTAGAAACAATTTAAAGACGGCATATTTTAAATAAGTGTTGTGATGGCATCTTTTTTTATGAATGAAGGCCAGTATCACTGATACTAATGTCTCTATGAAACATTAATGACATTACATTACAGTATAAATGAAAGCTACCAATTTCAACATTTATTAGGCTTTAAAAAATAACTACTTTTAATTTAAGTGAACTTAAAACAATCTTTAAATAAACCCATTATAATAAATTTACTGTGGCCTTCCCTGTTAGACATATACAGAAATGTAATAGTTATCAAACACCTTTCTTAACTGCATAAATAATAAATGAAATATAGATTAATCATCATTAAAGCTACACTTTTCTCTGTTCCCATTGTTCTTTGATGAACATTAATGACAGGCATCATCAGTGCTGCTGTGACTTTAAGATCGGCCGCTGCCGAACATGGCGCGGATCTGACGCGCTGTCACGCAAATCTCATTTCCTCACAAGTTCATTTAAGACGTTATTTAACTCATATATGAGACTCCTAATATGAGAATACTCAACAAAACTGGCATTTTGGCAACATTCTGTGTTGTTATATATATTAGTGCTGGGCATATACACACATATATATATAACCAACTATCAGGACATTTGTATCAGCCTGACATTTTTGAATATATGACCTCGAAAAATATCAAAATGTATCTTAATTTAGAAATAATAAACATGCTAATCATGAATGAATTACAATTTAATTCATCTTTTGATAAATTAATAGATCTGTAAAACAAATATAAGCATTATTTAATTGACCCACAAATCAAATGAAAAAGGAGCACTAGAGGGATTTAATCATGAGTGACAAGAGCAAGTTTTGTGCATTTTTGTGCAGTCAGTCTTAACAGTCTCTTAGTAAAAAAAAAAAGGTGCACAGGTGTATCTCATCTAAAAGCAATTCCACTGCATTTCCCCCATACAGTGAATGGAATTTGAGTGTGATGGCTAGTATCTCAAAGGCAGAATTCCCTACAGAGATGGAATGGATTCTTCACTCTGGAACATTCTGAGGCCCAGCTGGCTATAAGGCTGGAGTAAGAATCATTTCCATCTAATCCAAATCTGTACTCTTATTTAGAGATGAAACAAAGCTGTGTGGTATCTCAGATATCTGGTCTGAAACAGCATTTCTGTAACATAATACGCTTTTATCTGCTCTGTCCTGCTATTTTTGTCCCGTACCTAGATTTGCCATTCATCTCAACCCCTAAAAAAGGGACACCTCAAATTTCCAACAGCATTGACTGACATAGAATGAGCCCTTTTCACAGACATCACATTATTCTGCTTATCCAAACAAACTACTTTTCTGACAAACACGTCTCTTTCTGTCTCTCTTTCTTCATACCCAACTTGTAATGTGATTGGAAGGCAATGAGAATCCAAAGATTAGATAAACACTGATTTTTTCATTATGTTTGTCCTTCCTTGGCTATGCTACTCAGTGTCTGGTGGTGTGCTGGGTCTGCTTTAGATGAAGTCAGCCTAAATGCACGTTTTTTTTGTTGCAAATTACAAGAACAAGGACTGGGGTTGTACTGTAGATAGTATATAATAAAGAGCGTGTTGTTGGAGCCAATAGCCTTGTGGGCAGTGTACTGACACATGGTTCGGTTGTGCTCCGGGTCCTGGCTCAAGGTACTTTCCGATTATGTCCCTCTCTCTCTTTCCCACATTGCTTCCTGTCAAGTCTCTACTGTCCTAAACAATAAAGGAAAACATACCAAAAATAAATTGTTTAAGTGTCTTAAGTTAAATAGGACATTCAAATAAAAATGTGAATCTGAATCATATGAACAGATCATGACATACATTTCATTAAAGCAAGTGACGTAGGGGATCCACTGTCTATAAGCACAGATTTGTCATGTTAGCTGTGGTAGGATGAATGCTAATCTGCTTCGGAGGAAAAAAGAAGACGGTAAAAAAAAGAAAGTAAAAAAGACACCAACCAGTTAAAGGAACACGCCGACTTTTTTGGGACTTTAGCTTATTCACCGTATCCCCTAGAGTTAGATAAGTCCATACATACCCTTCTCATCTCCGTGCGTGCCATAACTCTGTGTGACGCACCCACCGCTAGCCTATAGCTTAGCACAAAGACTCGAGGTAAATGGCTCCAGCTAGCCTACTGCTCAAAAAGTGACAACATAACACCAACATTTTCCTATTTACATGTTGTGATGTGTATAGTTACATCGTCTACTAAGACCGACGTAAAATTAAAAGTTGTGATTTTCTAGACCGATATGGTTAGGAACTATACTCTCATTCCTGTGTAGTAATCATGGAAATTTACTGCCGTACCATGGTTGAAGCAGGCGCAATGATATTACGCAGCGCTTGAAAATAGGCTAACTTCCATCAACATAACCAACGTGACAACCTGCTTGCAGAGAGAGCGTGCTGGGGACTATTTTCAGGCGCTGCGTAATATGTAATAATGTAACTATACACATCACAACATGTAAATTGGAAAATGCTATTTTGTCACTTATTGAGCATAGGCTAGATGGAGCCATTTACCTCCAGTCTTTGTGCTAAGCTAGGCTAGCTGTCGGTGCATCAGACAGAGTTATGGCACGCACGGAGATGAGAATGGTATGAATGGACATATCTAACTCTGGGGGATACGGTGAATAAGCTAAAGTCCCAAAAAGTCGCGTGTTCCTTTAACCATAAGAGCGAGCCAATGCCTCTAATCCCACCATTCAGTACAGTCATTGACAATTTTTGTGACTATAGTTCTTTCACTTGTTTAACTGCCAAGCTACAGAATTTGAAAAAAGGATGAATGTACTTAAATTGCATTCACATCACAATGGATCTGAAATAACAGTGTTTGCAGTCAAGTGTGAAATGTGAAATGATAGATGCCTTGAGGCCTGTACAACTCTTAGCCATGAAGAAAAAACCTTGCCTCATAATAATCACATCAACATCCTGTTGAGAACAAGTATTCTTCAGCCACTGTAATTGTAACCGTCATGTCTGTCTTTTCAGATTTAGCTTCCAATAAAGAAATACTTTCTTAGGTATAAGAGAGCAAAAACAATCCTACTGTCCTTGAAAGGAAATGCCTGTGTATTATAAAAAGTGTGTGTCTGTCCGTCACCATCTCCCAGACTAAGTAAACTGTTGTCTGATCTGTATGTTGAAACTAAATTTTTTCTGCATTTTTCCCCCCGTGGGTAATTTCTGTGATAAGATGTCAAAGGTAGATCTACATAGGTTGTGTGTAATGCTAATTAACAGAAGAGACTCCAAATAAAAATAATAACATAATTAATGTGTTAAGTAACTGATGTTTTCAGAAGTTCATTATTTTTCATCCATAAGCTTGGGTTTAGTACTTGTGACTTCATTAAGGAACACAGCACAATTTTGCAGCTGTTTAAAGTTTGCTAATGAATACAGAAATATGTAAAACGTTTATTGTGATTTACAGTATTTTGAGATTGATTTAGTTTAATCTTTTTTCTTTTCATCCAATCTGTTGGTGAATTGTTTTTTAAGAAATGATGTAGACAAGCAAACCATTTGATGCTAGTCATTAGGGATGCAACAATACAGTTAGTCCACGGTTCAATACATGCCTCGTTTTTTTAACCACGGTTTTCTGTTTGGTTCGGTTCTGATGGCTTGTCACATCAGTGTTTTTCATTATTCTATTCTTAGGCGACAGGAACAGCAAGAGGTTGAGGAGAAAAAATACTCTTTTTTATAGCAATACTCTTGCTTTATTTACCTTAATAGAAAGAAACCCATGTACACCTTCCTTTAAAATAAAAATATATAAAGATTAACACTGGCTGCTCAGAGCTATACAGCAGCATTCAAGTATGAAATTGAATGAATAAATGTAAAAATAAAACACTACATTTACTTCACTATAAAATATACATTGATTCTTATTAAAGTTACTGTATTAAAGTTTTTCCGTCAAGAGCAATCAGTGATTTTCTCTTTGTCTTTTGTTTTATTAACATTAAAGGGAAGGTTCACTCAAAAATGAAAATTCTGTCATTGATTACTCACACTCAAGTTGTTTTAAACCTGAATAAAGTTCTTTCTTCTGTTGACAAGAAAATATATATTTGAAGTCCCTATTGACTTCCATTGTAGGAAAAATACTGTGGAGGTAAATGGCTACTGTCAACTGTCTGGTTACCAACATTCATCAAAATATCTTCTGTGTTCAACAGAAGAAATTAATACAGGTTTGGAACAACATTAGAGTGAGTAAATAATGACAGAATTAAAATTTTGAGGTGAAATGTCCCTTTAAGGGCAGCATGTTCACTATTAGGCTGCTGCTATCACTTTAAGACCTGCACGCATCTACACAGACACTCATCCAATTTTACTTTCACTTTAGACACAACCAACTGTGTTTATGTTAACCATGTGTGAATTTTGACAGTATTAGCGCAGTAAGATTATTTAGTCCAGTAACCTCGTCCTGTTTGACAGGCTTTTAGTGCGCATGCTCAGAAAAGCACATGTTAAAACCATGCATAAGCACGCGGATGAAATGTTTAACCGGCAAGGCTTTAAAACGCATGCAAATAATGAACTTCCGTGATTGCGAATAACTATAGTGTCTATACATTGCGCAAATGAAAGATAATGTACCGCTAGATCCTGTTGCTGTCACAGTTGGTCACCCAGGAACAGGCTGAAGACTCAGAAGATCACAATAAACATAAACTTTAATCTTAACTTCACAAGAACATGGAGTCAGGCAACGTGAACACAACCTTACATAACAGTGACAAAGACTGAGTGAACAAGAGGAACTTATATAGCAGACAGAAGCGAGAAAATTAACTAAACACAGCTGAACAGAACTAAACTAAGGAGGGTAACCTAGGAAACAGACAAGTGGCAGGAAACTAAGACAAAGGAACGTGACAGAATCAAAACACAACAGGAAGACCAAAAAAGCAGACAGACATGTGCAACCATATATTACAGTATATTATATGGCCATTAAAAATGATTTACCGTAAGTCCATGGATGGGTTAACAGTCTGTGCTAAGTGCTAGTAGGGGAGCACTGTACCTAATTGAAAACACATCTGCGCCATTTACACATCTATAGAAATATTCAGAGCAGCTGTTCCCAGTCTGTTCTAGCCATCCTCATGTTTCATTTACACTTGATGAAATGATGAAAGCTAATGAAAATCGATACATCGCTTTTTGAAGTGGGATTTGAGTGATCCAGTAAGTATTGCATTTTATCAGTAAATAATCACTAAAGGTCCTTTCAGGGGAAAGGGAACTTTAGAAAACCCTGCTGACTGTGTACCACAAAATGTGTCTACAGATAATAACTAATCCCATGATTGTTGGTCTTATTCTTAGGCTCTGATTTCTTGCGCCCATACAAATATTGTGTAAACAAAGCCTGATGTACAATCAGGGTTTACAGGCCGATGTGACCAGGACTTTCCATATCTTGTTTTAGACACATGCAGTCTGAGCTCTCAGAAATGAAAACTTGAGTCTATAAACTTGTATCAGTTGATTTAGGCTTTCTCACTAGCAGTTTTGGTGCGCACCCAGGTTCGATTGACGTCAAGAGTTCGGTTCGTTTGGATGATGTGAACGCTGTCTTCCGAACTCAGGTGAGCAAATATACTTAGACCTTTTTGGCAGTATAAGTTAAGTAGCATATATACTAGTGCAATATTAAGTATATTTCTGAGAAGTAGATGAGATGTTGACTGAAAGTATTCTTCCTTATTTTTAGATTAAAAGAAGTATACTAATAGCACACTTGAATAAACTTCTTTTTCATAAGGGTATGAACTGCCATTGTATGGAAAGAGTTGCACAATGTTTTTTTTTTCAAAAATCCTATTTTTGTGTTCTCCAGAAAAAAACAACAACATGGGATTGGAATGACATAACGGTGATAAAATTATGTCTGATTTTCATTTTGGACGTTATGTCAGGATATACACGTAAAACCCTTTTCACTGTGATTGGCCAACTCTCTCTCTCTCTCTGCAGTGTATTTTATATAAACGGTGAGTGGCTGCTATAAAAAAAAGACAAAAGTCTGGAGGAGCATTCTATTTAAAGGATTTGCCTGACACAACTTGAGATTTGCGTCTGTTTTGTTGCACTCTCATAACAGACTGTCAAGAACCACCTGGTGAGGGTTGCTGTCTTTCAGAATGTGTGAAATACACATTTTGATAAAAGGTTGAGAGAGAACCCTAATTAGAAAAGTGAAGTCACAGATGAGAGAAATTGAGTCCTGCACTCCTACACTATCTCTCTGTCCTGATCGTCTGTAATTACACATTGGACTGGTCTCAGAGAAGTGCGAAGGTGGGTTTGGATGAAGACTGATGATGAAGGCCTTGAAATCCCTTCGTGTGAATCATTCATCAGGATTAGACTGGCAAGGCCATGTTCATGCTTAGGTGTCAGCTCCTCTCAGGTAGAACTCTCACTCTCTGCCTGTGTGTGTCTGATAGGTTTACTAGCTGGTCCAGGCTGGCTTCAAGATCTCTTGCTGTGCTGGTGTGAATGGTCCTTTACATTTGCCCAAAAATAGAACTTTTTTGTTATAAAAAAAATCAAGCCCATCCCAGGTTAGAAAAAGTAATGCAAAAGTAACGTAACACGTCATGTCAGTGTCAGTGTACACCAGTGTTATTTTACTTTCTATTTTAGTTTTATTAATATTTTGAATTAGATTTAATTTTTATATTTTTAGTTGTTAATTTTAGTTAAATTTTTAGTCATTTCATTATGTGCTTTAGTCATTTTATTTGTTTTTAAAAAAATCTATTTTATACTTATTTCAGTTTATTGCCAATTCAATATTTCAAATTTTTGTTTAGTTTAAAGGGGTACTTCAGCACTGTGTAATTAAACTGGGTCATTTATGTAGTAGAAATGTGAAATTATTTTTGAATGGTGCCTTTTAGACTGAGAAAAGACAGAAAATGTATTTTTGTCTCATGTGGATGAAAGACAACAACTCCCAGAATGCACTTGCTTTGCTGCCCAACAAGGCCACTCCCAAAGCCAGAGTCACCGGTTATCACTTGCCCACTGTGGCACTGCCCCCACCGTCGTTCTGATTTTCATAGTAATAAAATAATTTTGTTCAGTTAGTGAACAGACATTACAATTAAAAACTGAAAGTGTCTTTTCAATGAAGTGTGAGTGAGCCGAACGAAAGTCACGGCACAAATGCAGCAGGAGTCAGATTTCATTCATTACGAGAGCGAAGAGCTGAGCAGAGAATCAGTCATTCACGACGCGTGTCCGGTCAAGCGCGTTTTCATATCATGCCTATGAAAGTTTAACTTTCATAGGAATTCATTGAAAAGTTGAAACACTCACTTTGCTCCGCACTGTTATTAATGCCCGAGCCGAGCGGCAGCGGCCCTGCGCATTTACATTCTGTGAGTGAGATCCCACCTATGGGCGGGTTGATAACATGCGGAACAGCTCCTTCTACTGGCTGTAGTCTTTAGGCTCTGGCCAAAAAATCCTCAGATGACGCAAAATGACGATATTTGCGTCATCGGAGGATTTTTTCCAGAAATAAATTGCATAATTCTCTCGTCTCAGGGGGACATGAGGGGGGAAAGTACCATAATTCGAATATACTACTGGGTTTCTACTGATACAAAGCTTAATGCTAATCGCTGAAGTAACCCTTTAAGTTTTTCAATGAATATTTATATTTTATTTTATTTACAGAAATGTTTTCAATAGCTTTTTTTTATACAAAACGTATAACTGTACCTTTAAAGGTACACAATTGGTCCTTGGTCCTACAATTAAACCATTGGCAGGCAAGTTCGGTCCTAGTGAGTCGCTGTCCTGCAGAGTTTGACTCCAACCTTGAAAGACATCTACAGAAGCTCTTAGGGTGCTTTCACACTAGCAGTTTTGGTGCGCACCCGGGTTCCAATGACGTCAGAGTTCGCTACGTTTGGATGATGTGAACGCGGTCTTCCGAACTCGGGTGCGCACCCGCGAACCGTACCAGAGTCCGCTTAAAAAGGGTGGTCTGGGGTACGGTTCATGTGAACTCCGGCACGGTTCGCTGTTGATGTGAACGCAATCGTACTAAATCGCGGAAGTGAACCGCTATTAATGACGGATGATTTGATAAAAAAGTGTGTTTGTGTGTGTTTCACTCATTTTCCTGACGAGCGTGACTGACATAGCCTACTGCAAGCAGAGAGCTGTAAATCTCATTTCTGCTCGTCTTCAGCGTTCTTTTGCGGCATATAGACGCAAGTGCCATTACGTACTGAAGCTTTTTTGAGAAACAAAACCAACGGTTAAAAAACAAAAATATAAAAGTGAGGTGAGCAACGCTATGCATTTTGCCGCCTTCACGCTCGCTGTCGTTACTAAGCAACCGGGTAAACAGCTGCTGCTTTGATGACGCAAACGCACCCCGCTTCGGAACCAAATAATATAATATGAACACAGTCCAGCGGGGGCAGGGGGAGGGGGAGGGGGGAGCAATCGAACTCGGGCTCGGTCCAGGCAATCGAACCAAGTGTGAAAGCACCCTTATTTAGAATTAACAGAGGTTTAGATGTTGGTTTTATTGAAAATATTTGGACACCATTATGGTGATGAGTGTTTTCTTTAGTTGGGCAGTTTGACTGCGAGTTTGTGGTTTTTGTTACAGTGTTAAAAAACACAAAATCTGTTAAAGTCAACAAAACCATAAACAAAAATTGTCATGAAGAAAAATGGTTGACTAAACTCATCACTGACTAAAAATATCAATAAATAATAATCACCAACAATACTTTCTCACAGATCAGGCATTCTGAATTTTGATCATTAAATAATTCTAGGGAGAAAACAGTTTAGACGCACATAGATATCAAGAATCAACAAATGAATCTCAACAATGGTGACATACTTAATGCTGAAATGCATGCTGGGAGCCATGAGTTTTATACTGTGGTGGCTTAGTAGGGTTGGAGCTAAACTCTCCAGGACATCAGCTCAGGACCGAACTTGCCTACCCCTGACTTAGATGTACAAAAATGTACCCTTAAGGGTACCACCCCAGTGACGGACACTGGTACCTTAAAAGGTACAATTTTGTACTTTTTTTTTTTGAGAGTGTGTGGCTTCTCAGGCCTTTGGAGACTCCCACCATGTCTACACCATTTGCGACCATTGACGCGTCACATTGAGCTGCAACAGCTAGAAGCTATTCACACTGGACACGACAAAGCAACCATTGCAAACCCATTTGTCCTTCTCCTTCCTATGAGAAGTGCTTAGAGTACATCATAAATACAACGAGGCATCAGTTTACTGTCGGGGAATTGTCGTGTTGCGTAGACAACATCAGAGATTATAATGGGTTATATTGTCTTTTGTCGTATAGCGCCGCTCGTGTCTGGTGTAGAAACAGTGTGAGGATACATTTTATTACTGACACTACACATGGCTAACTCATAGTGCTGATGTGCTATGGCCTGCCCTACAGCCCGCTGGGAGAAACTTAGCACTCTCACTTCCTTTTTCATCAGAGCTTGACAAGTACAGAATAACATTACATCCAGAACACCAACACACTGGACAGCATATCATTATGTTTTTGCACTTTGGAGGGATTTCATTCATATTAAATCTCAGAGACATCTGGTGGCTGCAAAACAACAATTTTAACAAATGGAAATAAAATTGCATTTTCGTACTAAAAATCCAACCACAAACAGTAGATTTAGAGAGCTCTTAAAAGCATCCTATATGTTTTGAAGTCCCCGAACGGCATATCTTTCTGCTAACCTTTAGGGAGGTAAACAAGAACAACGCCTGCTGTGTTTACATGCACCCAAACAGCAAAGACAAATAAAAGACAGAAAAAGAGGAATGCGAGAGCAGAAAACATCAGAATTCCCCAGGGAATGCAGAGAACTCCTCTAAAAGACTTATCTCAAAGGACAAAGCCAATCTGTATTCAGTTATTCACTCCTGCTAGTGTATATAAATACATTTCTAACTGCCCCTGGGTTTTATACTGTACAGCCACTTCTTGTCACCATTTGAGACCAACAGGCAATGGTATTGTATGGTCTCTTGGGATCAGTTTTTGCACATCTGATGTTTTTTAAGGTGTCTACATCATTAAATATGTTTTTCCTGAAATGATTGGGAGATTTTTTGTACAATGAAATGTAAAATGTGTAACCAATCTCCTATACTACGGTACTGTTTTTTCTTATCACTCCTGTAGCAATATGTGGCATTTTTCTTCTCTCATAACACAATCATTTAAACTCAAATCAATACTTCATGTTCATGTATTTACTTATTTATTTATTCATTATTCATTTCATAAGTAGCTATGTAATAAGTGGAAAATTGAATAGTCAGCCAAAAATTATCGTAAAATATACCCTCTTATGACCATGCCTGGGGTTGGGATAATGGCCAGCTGATTGTACAGTATCCCTCATACAGTGCCCAAAACAAGCTGACATCATGCAAAGAATTGTCATATTTAGTCTTCTAATTATCATTAAACTGAACTAATCAGTGTTTTTGTTTCTGTTTAATACTGGTATTAATTTTGTTGGGTCATGAAAGAAGACACAACTCATGCAATTCAGCTCACAAGTAGGGCAAATGTCAGTCAAGCTCCCAGGAGGATCCTTGTCGTTCCATTTTAAACAGCTCTGGTTCCGCCCGAGAGCCTGTGCTGCGCCTCACGAAGTTTCAAATTAATATTTAGCATGTTTACATAATGCTCATAGTGTTGCAAACATAAACATCCTCCCTCTAATGAGAACAGATAATGTCTTAATTACTGTGACAACTGAACTTTGCAGCTGTGTGGTGTGGGTGTGTCTGGGTAGACCCAGCTTTGTCGTTTTTACCGTATTTATTTCTTTACATTCTTAATCGTTCTTAAATCTATTTCCTTACATTTAAATTGCAATTCTGCCTCCTGTTGGTACACCAATTCAAATTCAGGAATTTAAATGGAATTGAACTGGCATTCTCAATTTAGTTTCGAATGGTGGGTGAGTTTGATGTTGTTCTTTGTCATTTTATATTAAGTGAGGCTAAAAGCTCAAAGACTTGACCGCTATTATTATTTTTTCTAAAAGAGAAAGGTTGAACTTTAAAAAAGCAAAGCAAAAGCTGAGACCTTAAAGCTTGGAATGAATTGTGCTGACCTTTTAAAGCTGAGATAAAAAAAAGCCCAACTTAGCAACAAAGCCAGTCTAGCGCTTGACCTCTGACAGAGCTATGTGAACTTCCTGTCATATCCTAATTCATTTCCTTCTCAAACCTTCTGTCAGTCAGAAAAGCAGCAAAACTGTTCTCATTCTCAAAAACTGTATTCATTTCAGAGCTTTAAGCCACAGATATGCCATAGGGTTGTACGTAATTAATCACTTTAGAATACTGTTCCGTCATTAATGAATAACTACACAGGAACAAATGAGTAATGCAGTATTAACACTCTACTATTAACAAACAAGAAACTCTAATTAATGAATTAGCAAGTAATAGTGCTTAGTCGAATGTGGAAGTTCACTATTAGCTAATCAATAACTACTATTTTTTTCACACCTCCCAGAGGACTACTAAGAACTACTATATACATATTCATAATTAACATGAATAATGCATAATGTATAATTAAGTCTAAAGTGAAGGTCATAGTAACCCACCATTTATGACTCAAGTATTACCAAATCCTTTAGAAGTAATTACTAATTATTTAGATCAGTATTCTAAAGAGAAAAACGTGACAACTCTCTAGTATTGGCTGAAGTCATTGTAAGCTTTTGAGTTTTTTGTAAAGTTTTGGATAGTAATGACTCAAGTGTTACTACATCCTTCTAAGGTAATTACTAATTATTTGGATCAGTATTCTAAAGTGAAGATCATGGTAACCCACTAGCAATGACTCAAGTGTTATCAAATCCGTTATAAGCCATTACTATCCAAAAACGTACTAAAACCTCAAAAGCTTATAATGATTTCAGTCATTACTAAAGTTATCACGTTTTTCACTTTAGAATACTGATCCAAATAATTAGTAATTACTTCTAAAAGATTTGGTAATACTTGAGTCATTAATAGTAACTATGACCTTCACTTTAGAATGAATTATACATTATGCATTATTCATGTTAATTATGAATCTGTATATAGTAGTTCTTAGTAGTCCTCTGGGAGGTGTGGAAAAAAATTGTTATTGATTAGCTAATAGTGAACTAACACATTCCACTGAGAACTATTACTTACTAATTAATTAATCAGAGCTTCTTGGTAATTAACAGTAGTTACTAGAGTGTTAATACTGCATTACTCATTTATTCCTGTGTAGTTATTCTTTAATGACAGAACAGTGTTCTAAATGGTTACCAAAAAACAAAGTCAGTTCCATAAGATTTTTGACAGTTCTCCTCCCTCTGTTTTAAAACTAGGAAGGAGTTAGTGAAGTCAAAATGTGGGGGTTGACTCAAACACAGTTTTGCCAAGAATGGTTTTGCTTGATTGTGAATACTGGCTTCTTCACAGAACCTCTCTTTCATAATTCGTAGAGTGATGCAGCGCCAATCTTAAACAGGAAGCGAGAATTAAGAATCAGACAGTCAGTTGGCAGAAACACTGTCCTGATGCAACTGCATATCAAAACCCACAAAAACATAGCGACCTCATTTTACAGTAATTTGCCCAGAAAAATAAGAATTTTCACTGTTTAAAAAGCCCCCACTGACATTTCTCTCTCTTACACACACACACACACACACACATTTGGAGATAATTATTTCACAGAGGTCGAAGGAATCTAAAGAATCTGCACCCTCCTTCACAGCCACATGACATTTGTTAGCCTCACAATGACTGCCATTTTTATCAGACACCCCTGACACCAGAAAGGCCTGATCCTATCACTGTCTTATAAAGACATACCAGTGCTTTATTCCTCTATCGCCTTCCTCTGTAATGCACATTCATCATGTTTAAGTACAATCTTAGCAAGTTTCACTTCAGTTGTAAAGTCCCTATGAGTATTCTTTTGAGTTAGATACTGTAGTGGATCATTCTCAAGAATCTTGACCATCTGACTGGCTTACTTTATTATTTTATTTCACAAATTAAGGGTTGTAACAGCTCTATAACGTGATTAATTTTAATAAAAGAAAAAGATGACTTCAAGAATGTCTCATAACACATCACTGATTAAAATAAAATCAATATATAATACCATTTTGTAAATAAAAAATACACGTCATACACACAATGTAACTAATGCTAGACCTTGCACTGCTTGAAAAAAGAGCAATAAATGAATGAAATATATTTAAATGTCATTGAAATGTTATTCTATTATTCCAGATGAAGGCGACAAAGGTTTTTTCAGGCACCTTGCAATTTTTTTTTTCTTTTTCTTGTATGTGCAAAACAATATGTGCAAAACATAGTGAAACCATTGCATATTATTTAGAACAAATTTAGATTACATAATGTTAGTTGTGTTATATAATGATATTGATTTCTTTAACTTGAATTCTTTTTCATGCTGAAATCTCAAGGGACAGGTTTGTCACCATATTTTGAGAAAGACCCAGGTGGGTCTATAAGTCAAGTTTCAGAAAATGCACAAGGCCTTGTACTGTAGTCCATATTTAGCAGTTTAGAGCTGGGTAATGGGAAAGTATATGAGTATACTGTATGTGAAAAAAAGAAAAGAAAAAGAAACAGCTCCCTCCAATGGTGTAATAAGGGGCATCTGATCATGGTTATGTCCAGAAATTGATGTCCATATAACAATTAATAAAGTTGTCGATTACTAACTTTAATGCATAACCATTGCAGCTGGATCTGTATTTTTATATAATTTGCCTCTCTTTTCTTTTTTCTTTTGTTGCCATGAAAATCATAAAGACAATGTTAACCGGATGTATTCCCATTTACTTCTATTATTTAAAGGTAAAAGTGATTTAATCGATTTTTAAAATATTTCTTAGAACCAAAACCAGTCATAAGGTGTCTATGCATCATTTAACGACTTGTTTAATATTTCATAAGTGACACAAACGCAAGATTCCCCATCCTTCTGAGAATATGTGACAAGCAGATGCTATTACGGTATTGACTGAAATGAACAAAATAGTTATCAGATTAAAGACTATCTAAGTTTACTAATTAGTCAAATAGCCTACTTAGCCTATTGGATTTTTGATAATTGTTGATTATTGATTATTTTGATTATTTCAAAGCAGGTCTACAGTAGGCTAAATCAAATGTAATAGCCTACATTTTAAGATTTTAAAACCAAATGTTTCAGCCGCGACAGTTTTTTCTTAGTGCGAAAAACATTTTAATAGGCTATTCTCACCTTTTGTGGGAACGTTCAGTGGATGTTTAAGTTTCTTCATGGAATCGATGCCAATTAAGAGTCTTTATTTTTAAGAGTGAATAGTGCATATTTAGAACATTTGGCATAGCTATAACAACTGGAACTGGTTAAAAATAAACTAAAGAAACTCTTATCTGACGTCAGCGTTCGTGAACTCTGAAGGCAAATGGGAACAAAAGAATTTTCCTGAGACTGTGCATGAAATCTTTGTTATGTTGCAACCCAGATATGCCTTGGCTTGAACGGTGGAAAATTAGGTTTTGAAAGCTTGTGAATTGTCATTTAAACTTCAATTATTCTCACATAACCTCTTTTATAGCCTACCAGAACTGTTAGAGAACTGTTAGAGGCGCTGACCTATTAATTTCCCCTTTGTAGGTTATAGTTTTAAGTCTTGAGGCATTTCGATCGGATCATCCAGTGGATAGCTTACTGTGTATTCCGTGCAACTGACCCTATCTCTCCACGTCTCAATGATGCTGGTTGCGTGTAGGCTACTTACAGTGGCACCAGCCCAGATGACAGCACCAGTGCAGCTTGAAACACTTCCCGTGGCTGTGTGTGGCGCAGATGGATAGTCCATCGCAGGGCAGAAAGTCCGGTCGCCCTGCGCAACTCCTCGCTAGAGCCTGAGCTTCATCTAACTTCTCACTCTTCTGTCCGCACGAAGCGGCCATCGCGCACGGATCACACCGACAAAGCCCTCATCAGCACCGAGCGCTCGGGGAAGATCAGATGCGCTCAGCGTCGGCTGTTTTTCAATTCGAAAAGAAATGAACAAAAGTGGAGATACGCCCAAGACTTCGGCTACCCAAGTTCCACTTCTAACCCTTATACAAAAACATCTCGTTTCCGCACTATTAGCCTATAAAATACTGTGGCATGTAATATCGCCGTGCCGTATGTGTCCGTATAAACAGCAGATCGGCACGGAGACTGATGCTTATTGTCGAAGACGGATTTTCCGTTTCGCTCCCCCGCCGTAGATCCCCGCCTCTCTCTCTCTCTCTCTCTCTCTCTCTCTCTCTCTCTCTCTCTCTCTCTCTCTCTCTCTCTCTCTCTCACTCTCTCTCTCTGTGTGTATGATATGAATTCATGCGCGCATTTCTATGAAATAAAATAGGCTAGTTGTCTGGCAAGCAAAAAGAAAATAGAGTCAGGCGGACCCATAATTTCCTGTAAGAAGCAGTCAATAGTTTCTCTACTCCATCAAAAGGAAAAGCTTTGAGGCACTTAGCCTATTGGTATTGGTAATATAAGTTCCCTAAAAAGGTAGGCAACTATGTTGAACTATACACTCTTAAAAAAAAAAAAAAAAGGTTCTATATGGCACAAAAAATGGTTCTTCGTAATCATAGAGGAACCACTTTTGGTGCTATAGCACCATATCTTAACATGTTAGCGGTGCTATGTAGCACCTTAGTCAAAGAACTGGGGAAGAACCTCTGAAGAACTGCTGAAGCACCAAAATTGGTGCTATATTGCACTTAAAATGGTTCCCCTATATGATTACGAGCCAAGAACCATTTTTGGTGCCATATAGAACCTTTGTGTAGCCTACACTGTTAAACCTTACCAGGTTTTTTATAAGTAAAATACTGGCAACACTGTTGCCAGCTAGTTACTGTAAAGAATCTGTTACAGTGACTAACTGGCAACAGTGTTGCCAGTATAATACTGTGTCTATACCAATACAGTGACTAACTGGCAACAGTGTTGCCAGTATAATACTGTGTCTATACCAATACAGTGACTAACTGGCAACAGTGTTGCCAGTATAATACTGTGTCTATACCAATACAGTGACTAACTGGCAACAGTGTTGC
Source organism: Gobio gobio (assembly GCF_949357685.1). NCBI lineage: Eukaryota > Metazoa > Chordata > Actinopteri > Cypriniformes > Gobionidae > Gobio > Gobio gobio. Next base: position 34,492,212 of record NC_137099.1, read on the forward strand.
CAGTATAATACTGTGTCTATACCAATACAGTGACTAACTGGCAACAGTGTTGCCAGTATAATACTGTGTCTATACCAATACAGTGACTAACTGGCAACAGTGTTGCCAGTATAATACTGTGTCTATACCAATACAGTGACTAACTGGCAACAGTGTTGCCAGTATAATACTGTGTCTATACCAATACAGTGACTAACTGGCAACAGTGTTGCCAGTATAGTACTGTGTATATACCAATACAGTGACTAACCGGCAACACTGTTGCCAGTTTTATACCGTAAATCAGGCATTACAGTTGATAACTGGCAGCAGTGGTTTCAGTTATTTACTGTACAGTAACATACATATACATTTAAATAATTTATAATGCAGTACTCATTGTGGTACTCTTAAACTTACGAAGCATTCTTTCATGTTACTTCATTTAAAAAATAAAATAGAAAGAACTTTTAAATCTTTACACAAATTCACTTTATTACTTAGGTGTTTATCCCAACATAACAGAATTACAAAAACAGAAAGAAACAACCTGTTTGTTTTTGATACAACACCCAAAAATCTCTCTGTCACCAATGACCCTCATGTTATTTAAGTTAACATAAATTAAATGACCTTCTCATATTCTTACAAGTAAAACGTTAACAAAAATATTTTCACTTAGTTGCCTGTTTTCCACTCAAATTCGGTGAGCCTCTGCAAAAATGTATGTACATGTGGATTTATGTTTTGAATCTTTCTTTTAACAGATGACCCAGTTTTACGGCTGGTTCCAGCTTTGGAAGCACACTTTGTCCCCTCAGGATTAATCCTCACTAAAAACCTGTTGAGTAAATCAGACAACAACTATTTTAGAAATGGAGTAACAAATTAAACAGTTCAGAAAAACATCATACTAAAAAAAAAAAAAAAAAAAAATTATATAATATTATATATATATATATATAAAAATAAAATGCACAACTGTGGCAAACTCATGTTACATTATTGAACAATTTTTTAACATGTACCTTTGAATGAGTTCTAATGTGGCACTGGCTGACTCTTGGTATTCAATGTTAAAAACATAGAACACGCTGAAAAACACAGAGAGTGCCGCAGAGAAATCTAACTGCTCATCAATGCAATGTGTCACTTTTCCCTCAATGCTGACCATCCACTTAGATGAAGTTAGAAGGCTGTCTCCTGAAACAGCCATAAAACTCACCATAAAAAAACTGCCAAACACATTTACTATTTCTCATTTATTTCATACTTACCAAGCATGATGAGCCTTGGTGTGACTGGAAGACGGAGCTCATTTTCCACTGACATTTGGGTTGAAGTTTTCTTAGAAAAAAAAAATTGCCAAACATTACAAAGCTGTTCAAATTCTTTTACAGCTAAGGTTGATTCTGATTTGTGAGCACACCCTTTAGAGTGAAATGTCCATAGAAGCACTTATGCTCTGTGTAGCATCATACAGGCCCATACTACAAAAATAATTGTCAAACAGACAAGGCCTAACAGACTGTACTATGTAGCACAGACAGACATCATACATCCAACTTTTTTTTTTTTCAAATCTTTGCCCATGTTTATACAGGTATGTCACATATGATCTGTGAAACCAAGCCTACAATTATTATTTCAAGGTATTTCTTTACTAGTCATGTAATGTTTTAATTACTTACGTCTACTAAAATGAAGAGAGAGTTTTCTTTCTCTTTGAAGTGTTTCATTGTCAGTAGGATGGCTGATATGGCAGTCTTATCAGTGCTTGCTGGTGTGGCTTCAATTTCTCTGAGGAGAGCCTGGACCTCGGCATTCCATTTTAACGTCTGTTTTTGAAAGTAGTTCACAATCCGTATGCATTTTCCGTTCTGGCATTCACTCAAGCAACTGCTTATATCAACACCTGTAAGTGTTTCAAAATGATTGCATAGGCCTCTTTTACTGAAAAGATATGGCCATTCCAGTGCTATGTCACTAATGGCAGGAGGGGGGCATGAATTAATCATTTTGCGCTGAGCAATATAAGTCTCTTTCATTAGCTTGTCCACATCAGACAATTCACAAGACCTTGGGCCTCCAGACTGAAACATTTCTAATAAAGTCTGTCTCTTAATTTCAAGAGATTCAGATGTCTCTCCATCTGGCATGGAGGTAGGTTGCCAATTAATGCATCCATAACTGTCAACTTTACATCGAACTTTTTTGACTATGTTGTCCTGTTCTTCATCAGCTTTGTTGGTTCTTTTTGGTTGACGAATCCGGTGTGCTACATTGTCTCTGTTGACATGTTCTACTCTGGTTCTCAGCTGTCTTTGAAGTGAACTATAGCCTTTCCCCAGTTGTTCCCCTTCCTCCGTAAAGTCTCCAAATGTTAAGGGAAATTTGGAAAAAATGTTTCTTGCCACTTCCCCACAGTCTGCCAAGCTTGGGTTTGGGCAAAATTCTCTTATGGCTGCTACAACAGCTCTTATAAACTCTCTTCTTGGTCCAAGAGGAGCCTTCTCCTTATTAGACGCTGCATGAAGAAGGGCTGCAGGCATGTGGTTCCAAGGAATCTGAAACATACTTAGCCAGTATGAATTTGAAGGAGTGTAAGAAGTGGATGGCTGTTCTAAGTCTGGTGATGGTAACGAGGTGAATGTTATTTCTAATGACGTCTCATCCACTTGGTCTCTCAATGCTTTGAAAAATACATACAGAAAAAGAAAGTGAGACATATAATGTACATAATATGCATATTATACAAGTATATATGTCTACATATATGGAATATGATGTTGAAAATAATGATCATAGACATGTAATCAGAATTGATTTGGCTTACCTATTTGTTTAAAAGCCATCATTAGTTTTCGACATTGTATTGGAAGTAAGATGTCTTGAAGGTCTGTCAGCTCTACTAGCGCAAGGTCCTGTGTCCTCTCAACGCCCACCACAAAACAGAGATGATTGACTACTACATTAAGTTTTGGAATATCCAATTCTGGAAGAATTTTTGTGATTTCTTGTTGAATCAGCTCAGTATCTAAAGTTAAAAAGAACATATGGAGTGATGTAATGACACCACAGAAAGGCCTGCCACTTCATACACCGGGAGGGGATAGTAATTCAAGAGATTGTCAGCATTAACACACACATACTTGAGATCAGTGTTGTGCAGAGAGTGAAGTCCAAGGTCAGATAATAGCACAGAGTCATACAGTTTGACAACAAAGTAGACATTGGTTGGATTAATAAGTATCAGTGATATTTTCCCAAAGACAAACCCACAGCTGCTCTGGGCTACAACAACTACAAGGCCATTGGTATATTTGGTTCCTTTATAAACAACCCCTGACACCTCTGAAGTACTCTGACTGACACAGTTAGCTGTCCTTATTGCATGTTGTATTTCTGTATTGTATAACTGGTCATTGTGTTCACGTGCTTCACTGACAGACTGAATTTTAGGAGGGAATAAATTGCCACAAGCTAGATAGGACTGAAGCAACTGGTGCCTTTCCGCCAAAGTTTTACAAAGATGAACAAAATTATGCAGTTTCCTTGCACAGTTTTTAAAATATGAATGTTTACTCTCAAACCTGAGCGTCCACGAGCGAATCAATGGGCCAAAATGTAGTATAAGATCTGCATAGTGCAACAAGTAATGATGTTTTGCTTTCAGATTTTTACCAGGAAACAAGGTACTTCTTAAAGAAACATATTCTTGTGTTAAAAACTTGAGGTAGCCTATCTCATTATGACTAATTTTGGGCGCACAAATCACCTCAACCATTTCCTTTAGTTTAAGGCACAACTGCCAAACCTCACTGTCCATTGCGTTTTGCATTTTATGTCCTATATAAATTGGTAAGAGCCTCAAGAGACACCAGTTCTGTGCAGCAGAACCACCAAGTCGTCTTGCATCAGCTTTAATCACACATGGGGCATTGTTACAATCACTTCCTAAATGTCTGAATTGTGCAATGGCTCTATTCAACTCATTGTAGGTAAAGTGCTTTTCAACTGAAACCAAATGTTTAATGTAAAGTGCCAAGTCATCAGCCACAATACCTTCAAATAAATCATGCCCTAAGCATGGAGGCAATCCACCACAGACGTGAAAATAAGTAAGGGAATTGAAAACTGAATTGAATTTGATGCCCTCTATTATACACTGATCAGTAGTTGTGAGCTGTTCAACACTATGTTCATAATTTTGGTTTGTTCTTTTTAGGCCAATATGTAAAGGCTGCTGATTAAATGTGTCTCTGTCAATTAAACAGTAGCGACAGAAATGCTTGTTGGTACTGAAATTCTCAGAAAAGCCCCCAATACAATGAGACCCAAGATTATCTCCACAAATGGCAATAAGCCCTCCTCTAAGAGTAGTGCCGTCAGTAGACTCAAATCCAGACTCCTCTAAGTCTTTCAGATCAGCAACAAGACAGGCAAAGACCTTCTGCTGACCAAACTGTTTAAAGTCTTCCTCTCTACACAGCAAGACAAGTTGCATTGGGTCAACTAAGGAGCGGTTGTGTGGCAAAATTTCACCTAGTGTCATGTACACTGCCAAGATTTTATGTTTCTTTCTACCCGAGCCAAGTGGATTTACAACTTCAAATGCATCCTGGTATAAGATAATTGATAATGATGAAGGATGCTCTTGAAAGATGGAATTTTTCGTAATGCATGTGCCATCCTTTATATCCTCTAGTACTTTGTTAACAGAACCAAGCATTTTTGTCTGTTTGTACTGTTCTCTAATTGATGTCTGCCTAAACAGAGATGCCAGCGTTTCTTTAAGTGGCACATATTGACAAAAGCGTTCTTTACCAGCTGTGTCAGTGCCTAGATAGATCTGTTTTGGCTCAACAAAGTTAAACTTCTGTTTGAAGAAGTTCTTTCTGGTTCGGTCAGACCTCAACTGACCTTCATTGTACAAAGTTAACAAATCTTGTGACACTAGTTCATCGAGAAGTTTGTCTACATCACTTGAAGGTATGTCTGTTGATGACAACAACTTTTCCTTTAGTCTAACAAGCATGTCCTGCATTCTATCAACATGAAGTGCTTGAAATTCCTCAATAATACATTGAATAGAACTAGCAGGCAACAACATTTTGGCCTGCATCTTCAAGTAAAACAGAGACAAGTTATGTAAAAAAGGCTCTTCATCTATGGCATTTCTTTGACTTTCAATTGATGTTGATGGTACATCACTAAGACACTGATCTGTAGCAGTTAGGTCATTCTCAAGACACAAATCTGTTGTTGGTGCAGTCTCACACTGTCTGTGGAAGGCTGTGCTGGACAGCTGTGCTGAACCAGACTGCTTATGCTTCCGTGACAAATGAGTGGTGAAAGATGTTCTCACTCTAAAATAACTAAAGCAGCCATCAACTGGACAGCAAATTTTTCTGCCATCTCTAATGTGAATACGCAGGTGGACACACAGCTCTGAAAAAGTATTAGCCACAAATACACATCCAGGAACCTGACAGTGAAGGTTCACCTGTGGATGCCTATGTGTATTCTGTGTTTGTGGCTGCCTGTGATTTCGGTGCATATGTGATCGTAATGATGAAAATTTTTTAAAAGTACAATGGCACTGCTGCATTCCACACACAAACTGAAAATTTGCTCTATGTTGGTGTTGTTTTATATGTGTATAAAAAGCAGTTAGTTGGCGAAAAGGCAAATTGCAAAATTTGCATCTGTACATTGTGGCAAATCCAGACTAACCAAGAAAACTGAAAGCAATGATAAAACAAGCTGAGATATTACTTAGTGAGGAGTTGAAAACTTGCTAATCAGGAAGCTACTTCAAACCATGCATATAAACTATCTAACTTAACATTTTAAATAAAACATTTAAAAAAAAAAATATATATATATATTTGAATCGTTTACTTACTTGTAGTTGTGCTATTCATGTTTAGACTGAAAACATACAAATCTGCTATAGGAGTTCTCAACACAGCATGCACAGTAGCAAACAAACTCCAAGATAATCAAGGCAAAGGAGTGACACCTGCTCGTTAAGGCTCAAACGTTCCGCCTGTGTGAATGTATTTGTGTGCTCACATGCATGCTTGCATGCGTATGTGTGTGTTAATGCATTAATCTTTGTTTTCTGACTGAAGATGTAAACAGTTTGAAAGAAACAGTGACGTAATGCATCATGGGAATGTAGACCAGTAATTTACCAGTTAATATTACAGTTATTTGCCTTCATGGGCACTGAAAGTAATGTACTGTAGTTTATAATTAGTGCAGCATAACCTCACCTCATATTACAGTAAAATACCTTCCAATGATGTTAAAGCTAAATACTGGCGATTTTACAGTTATTTACCCAGAAATCTACAGCAAGGTTTAACAGTGTATACTTACTGTGCATTCAGGAAACCTGCTGTTTGTATACTATGACTGTCAGATAAATTCATGTTTTGTAGTAGAGGCAGATAGTGAAAGCCTTTGTTTTCTTTTCAAAAAAGTTAAGCCCTCAATTTTTTTTCTTTCAAAATCGAGAGATAATTTTAGAAGGGTTTCAGAGTCAGACATTGGCTGTGGAGATGAAAATGTTCAGCTTTCAAAGAGAACCTATGAACAGTCATAGAGAGCATCCATCCTCAAAGTGATCTGTTTTCAAAGCTACTCCATCGTCAGCAGTTTTCCGGAGCGACCAACATTTTCCTCCTTCAAAGCCACTGTTGGCAGCACAGTGACGGATTTCACGTTAGACCACCTCAGGAGAAAATGTCTGTCTTTTTAAATTTATCATTGGTCTAGATGGTGTGTAACAATATGGTCAAGGCCACATCATTGCATTGATGGATCCTGCACTGAAGATGCTCACAGGCTGAAAGTAAAGAAGAATTGAGAATGTCCTTATGACATGAAAGGCACAAACCATAGAATATCATCAGAAGAGCAGTTGATTTCACAGCCTTTTCTTTCTAAAGCCTATGCCTTTGGCACAATAGTTCTACTCAATTTATGATAACTTGATTTATGTGTTCTTTTGTTGTTGCTGTTGACCAAATGTCCCCACAAGGATAGTAAAACCTAAAATCACCATTGTGGGGAAATTGATTCGTTTTTACTTACCTTTTGGGGTAACACTGTATAATAACTACGCTATGAAGCATTAGTTAAGCATTAGTAGTTAATTCATAATTTGTAAAGCATTAATAGACATTACTAAGCAGTTTATAAATACAGCTTAATGCTTTAGATTCTTGATTTATAAGCATATCTATTCTGTGTTTAATAATTGTTTTTTCATACTTTATAAATTATCAATTTATCATTTCTAAATTAAGTATTACATTATTTACAAACCAGTTATTTAGGAGTTGTCAGTGGTTCATAAGATCATTTAGAAAGTATAAGTAAAGGATTAATAAACTATTTAAATGACATTTATACATCTTATTATTTAGACATATAGTAATAGTTACTCAGTGTGTTAATAAATGCTTTATTAACATATATTTCCACTGTAATTCATGATTAATTCAGGTAGTTATAAAACATTTAGTGGTTATCAGTTAACTATTTTTGTGAGCTCATCTAAAGTGAGGACTATTTATGCCTCGTAAAGCTTTTACAAAGGAGATTTAAAGGCTCAGTTCTCTAATGTTTTAAAGTTACTGTTTTGACACTGCAAAATATTTGGTAATATTATTATTGTTTTATCTAAATTGTATTTGTTGTATTTTGACACTCCTGTAATCCAGTGTGATTCACTTGTACATTTTTATTCAGCAATGTTTACACTTTACATCAATTTATTTTTTTATATCAGATTGCAGAGGCTTAGTTTCATTTGACTGCAGTTATGTTTTCTGGTGGTCTACAGGAATATTATTTTCTATGACATTGAAGAGGTTTCATTTTTGAATTTTATATTAAGTTACTAGTTGTACAGTCTCCATTTTTCCATTTTGAAATAAATATGTCTGTTATATTCCTCTGTGTTGTGTTTGTTTCCTTTTTCTGTTCAGAAGAGAACTGAGCCTTTAAATCTCCTTTGTAAAAGCTTTACGAGGCATAAATAGTCCTCACTTTAGATGAGCTCACAAAAAGAATTAACTGACAACTACTAAATGTTTTATAACTACCTGAATTAATCATGAATTACAGTGGAAATACATGTTAATAAAGCATTTATTAGCACACTGAGCAACTATTACTATTCGTCTAAATAATAAGATGTATAAATGTACATTTAAATAGTTTATTAATCCTTTACTTACACCTTCTAAATGATCTTATGAACCACTGACAACTCCTAAATAACTGGTTTGTAAATTATGTAATACTTAATTTAGAAATTATAAATTGATCTTGTATAAAGTATGAAAATACAATTATTAAACACATTATGTTTATAAATCAAGAATAAAGCATTTATAGCTGTATTTATAAAATGCCTATTAATTTATATTAATGCTTTATAAATGATGAATTAACTATGTATTAATGCTTAATCAATGCTTCATAGTGTGTAGTTATTATAAAGTGTTACCCTTTTGGGCACTAATATCATAACCATCATGTAATTTTTCAAAACTCACAAAACACACAACCAATGATCAAAATGCCTTTTCTTTTTTTTTTCAAAACTCTTAAAAAAATTGTTCCAATTGGTTGGATACAATACACATAAACCTAAGATCATTTGTTCATTGAACTAAAATCACCTGTTCAAATTTACACAACTTTACATCAAAATATTACTATTTCAAAATGGAACTCACATTTTACATCTGAGACGACTGTCTATTCATTACAATGAACTGCTCATAATGATAAATAACTGTTGAATTTTTCTTGACGCACAGTTTTTATGGAAACTGCTGAAAAATATTTTATGTTTAGATCATGCGATTCTGGATAACGAGGTCAATTGACACCAATTAGCACAGAACATGACCCAGTTGGACTACATTATCTATGAAAGTAATATTTCATCATAATTCTTTATTAGACATGGTTTATGGTCCCATGTACCACTTTTACAGACCACGTTTTCAGATTTGACATAAAGATGGCCCTTGTAATTTCTTTGCTGGTTTTAACAAGTCACTGCCAACTCATTACTGGTGGTTTCACATTCTGGCACGCATATAGTAAGATTGCACTCAACATGGCGATAACGTGAAGCCAGCAGTGGGAGGTGGAAGACAAGGAATATGTGGTGGTCAAAGCTGGCCAAGGCAAGGAGGAGAGGTCGGAATTGATTGTCCGAGTACCTGGACAACGTGGAGCCAACATCACCATGTGTGTGGCTATATTGAAGTTGGTGTGGCAGGATGCAGACCTCATTGGGTCATATAATGCAGCTCTCCATGTAGCCTTCCTTGATGAGCTAAATCAGGTCTGTAGAGCTGATGGTGTGACCAATGTAATAGTCTGGGGTAATCTTCAGTTGCACCATGCTCAAATGGTGCAAGCATGGTTTAGGGTACATCCTCAATTTATCACCCTATATTTACCTCCATACTCTCCTTAACCCAATTTAAGGAGGTGAGTGATGGGTAAATTAATGATAGGCGCCCTCACAAACAAGTCACTCTTCTCAGTGCATGCAATGTCATCACTGTGTCAGGCCTGGATTGGCCATGCCAGTAAATGCTGTTCAAGATGTTTAGCTAATAAAAACATACATGGATGGGAACCTGTGGCCAAATCCACAAGATAGGGTTGATGGAAACAGTGAGGAACACTGCAGTTGACATTTTAATGTACTGTACAAACAGTATATTCTATCCCCCTGTAACATTTTGTCAAGAATACGGAATACAATCACTGGATAACACTTCAAAATAGACTTTGGAAAATGCAGAGTAGAAATGCACATACACGAAACAATAACTGACAAAGGACTGAACAGAAGTAAATGAGGGAACTAAACAGGAACAGCTGGACAAAGATGAACTAATCAGTAACCATAGTAACTAACAAGAACTCATACACACACCAGGAACAAAATAATACTACCCATCACAGAAAACGTTCTGCATTTTAATTTTTTCAAAAAAACATAATTTAGGTCAAGACAATCTCCTGAACTCCAAACTGAATGTCAGAATGGGAAAGAAAGGTGATTTAAGCAATTTTGAGCGTGGCATGGTTGTTGGTGCCAGACGGGCCGGTCTCAGTATATTTTTTACAATCTGCTCAGTTACTGGAATTTTCACGCACAACCATTTCTAGGGTTTACAAAGAATGGTGTGAAAAGGGAAAAACATCCAGTATGCGGCAGTCCTGTGGGCGAAAATGCCTTGTTGATGCTAGAGGTCAGAGGAGAATGGGCCGACTGATTCAAGCTGATAGAAGAGCAACTTTGACTGAAATAACCACTCGTTACAACCGAGGTATGCAGCAAAGCATTTGTGAAGCCACAACACACACAACCTTGAGGCGGATGGGCTACAACAGCAGAAGACCCCACCGGGTACCACTCATCTCCACTACAAATAGGAAAAAGAGGCGACAATTTGCACAAGCTCACCAAAATTGGACAGTTGAAGACTGGAAAAATGTTGCCTGGTCTGATGAGTCTCGATTTCTGTTGAGACATTCATATGGTAGAGTCAGAATTTGGCGTAAACAGAATGAGAACATGGATCCATCATGCCTTGTTACCACTGTGCAGGCTGGTGGTGGTGGTGTAATGGTGTGGGGGATGTTTTCTTGGCACACTTTAGGTCCCTTAGTGCCAACTGGGCATCGTTTAAATGCCACGGCCTACCTGAGCATTGTTTCTGACCATGTCCATCCCTTTATGACCACCATGTACCCATCCTCCAATGGCTACTTCCAGCAGGATAATGCACCATGTCACAAAGCTCGAATCATTTCAAATTGGTTTCTTGAACATGACAATGAATTCACTGTACTAAAATGGCCCCCACAGTCACCAGATCTCAACCCAATAGAGCATCTTTGGGATGTGGTGGAACGGGAGCTTCGTGCCCTGGATGTGCATCCCACAAATCTCCATCAACTGCAAGATGCTATCCTGTCATTATGGGCCAACATTTCTAAAGAATGCTTTCAGCACCTTGTTGAATCAATGCCACGTAGAATTAAGGCAGTTCTGAAGGCGAAAGGGGTCAAACACAGTATTAGTATGGTGTTCCTAATAATCCTTTAGGTGAGTGTATATATATATATATAGTGATATAGTGTGGTCAAATGTGACTAAACCTTTTTTCTAACACGTGCTGTGTACAACAAGCATGCATCTTATTGAAATAGAAGGGTAGGATCACATAATATATAGTGAAGTACTGCAAGCAAATGGCAGGATATATGATTCTATCAATCTGGATAACTGCTTCACATGTGCCTGGCCTTCGGGAGCGGGATAAATGCATAGTTTTACGCTTGCTCATATGCATTGTTTACAATCTTTCTCTCAACCTCTTCTTCCGCTTTAATTACATTTCATTCTATTTTGCCTTCAATTGAAATGTCAATATGCACAGTCTCCAGGGCAACAAGGAAGTTATTCATCATTCAAAGGTTTCATTGGCATTAACAGTATTTATTTGGTTTTCTTGTCCTGTCAGCAAGCAAAACCTCCACAATGTTAGTAAAGATTGTTAATGTCACACCTCTACAACCTAGTTTAAATTGTATTGCCTCCCCAGACCCATATTGCTGTCGCTGACTCTGTAGAGTAGAAGAGGAAGCACACAGGCACACATTCACACACAAGCTACCATTAAATTGCCAACATCCATAACCACTTTGTCAGAGGCTGCAGGCAAGCCACGCAGAATGGTAGGCTCATAAATGAGCCATGTTTCACTGGAGCGTGGAGTCATGAAGCCAAACAACTGCTGCCAACACATGTGTCACAATAACTATCCAATCAATGAAGCCAGTGTCTGCTGATCCTAGGAAAAGGATTGATTAGACTTTCACGTTCCCCAGAGATGGGGCCTGTAGTTAGTGGTTGAGGTGCAGGTTGTGCATCCTCTCTCTCTCTCTCTCTCTCTCTCTCTCTCTCTCTCTCTCTCTCTCTCTATCTCTGGGTGTTTGAAGAGTCCTGAGGGCTCTGGCAAGATGGCGATAAATGGCCAACAACAGTGTTTGTGAAACACTAACAGATATTAGAAGTACTGGATTTTTAGAGACTGTAGGCTGTATTTAACACAAATCTCTAAAGTATGATTTTACACCACCGCCCATGTGCCCTTGAAGCTGTGACTGTACTTAAAAATGTACACAGAGTGTGTGTCTCTCTCTCTCTCTCTCTCTCTCTCTCTCTCTCTCTCTCTCTCTCTCTCTCTCTCTCTCTCTCTCTCTCAGCACTGTAATATGTATGATTATGGAAAATACTGATAGCACAATCTATCATCCTCACAGATATGGGTTAAACCAGAAAGTCCCTCAAACATTTGCCCAAAGGACAATCATCTTTTCATCACTCTCTGAAACAGTCCCAGGCTGCATGCGTTCTATGTGTTATTGCTTTGTTGCTCATTGTCAAAGACATGTTCGGCTAGTGGCAACGAGATAGGATACTTTCCTTTAATTCATTTCAATTCCTTACACAGTGCAGATTGCACCGTTTGGAGTTTTCGCAGAGTAGAAGGCAAGTGAGGCTGGCCGAGGTCTAAATAACAATGAACATATAATCATTTGGGCTTTTCACACTTCGCTTAAACGTGGCTTAGCATCTTTTAAACACTGCTGTTAACTCCAGGGAAAGCAAACTTTCACACTTGTAATTTTATACTTTTTTTGCGAGGCCTGCATTGTTGTGCTGAAGATGCAGTGTGAAGCAGTTGTTTAGCAACAACCAATCATAAACTGAACAGCTTGTCTAATTAAATATTCATGTGCTTTGTACTGCCACAGAGACTTTCACATGTTGTATTCTGCTTGAGCATTTGAGAGAAAAATGTCAAACAAAATGTCAGACAGTGATGGGAAACTTGTTGAAATGGAGAGAACAATAGAGGGTTTTATACTTGCATTCATGGTCCAAAAATTATATTCAGGTTGTTATCTTAATAGATTGTGTTCACCCATTAATTGTGTCATGATTTACTCACCATCATCTCATTCCGAGCCTTCTGTGGAACAGAACAAATATATATATTGAAAAAAAATATATATATATAATAATAATAATTTGTCCATACAGTTAAAGATGGTTGTTTGGACTTTCATCAACCTAGACTAGTTGACTAGTTTTTTTTTTTTTTTTTTTTGCAAAACTAATGCATTTTTTACATTTTCTTCACATAACCAGCTTCATATATGGCCTAAATACATCTGATGTACTAGTTCTCTGATGCAGAAAACGTATGAATGTATCTCTCAAGGGAACTTCCTGTCCTCAGAAAGCTTCCGATGCCATTTTCTTCAGATTATGCATACAGCGCAGCTTTGTTACTGTAAAAAGTGTAGCTAATCTATTTCCACCTGATTTAAAAGTTGAAATAAAAATGTATTTTGTTGGTATGTATTTAGGTATGCATTTATTAAAATGTAGGTTGATTCAGTGATGTTAAATTATATTTTTGTCCTCAAATAAAGATTTTTTTAGTGCAGGGTTAACCAGGGAAATAGCAGTAGTTCTGCTTTTCTATAAGTGCCACCTGTCAGAGATTGAATTCACATTTTCATTCAGCCTTTTTATTCACACCACTTATATATGAAATACATGATAATATATGATTTTTCATTAAAAAAAATGGTTTAAAGGATGATCTATCATTTTATAAAACTTTTGCTTTGTCAAAAGCTGTTATTTGAACCAAAATTAATTTAAATCGTTGTTTTCAAGGTTATTTTACAGTTTGGGATATTACTATACACTCGTAATCATAGGGGAACCACTTTAAGTGCTCTAAAGCACCAAATCTTGGTGCTTCAGTGGTTCTTCAGCGGTTCTTCACCGGTTCTTTGGGATGACTAAGGTGCTATATAGCACCACTACCATATACAGAACCTGTTAAGATATAGCACCAAAAGTGGTTCCCCTATGATTACGCAAGAATCACTTTTAGTGCCATATAGCGCCATTTTTTTTTAGAGTGCACTGGTGTTGTTTCAAAACAACATTGCTACCTAAACATGTTCTCTGTGTTCATGTTCTGTGTTCAACATGTTCGTTGTAAACAACATGTTTATGATTGCTGATTCCATAAATTCTGTTTCTTTTTATCTTCTGTCAGCATTGTAATTTTTCCACATAATCATCAGCTGCATTTACAGATGTCCAGTACGAAGTAGAATAAGCAGACTATGTTTCACCATTTTGTTGATGCTATTTTAATTAAAGTCAAGGTTTTAATGCAGTTCTCAGCAGAGGACACATCTTGTGAGAGTGGGCGTGTGGCTTCTGTTGCAGCTTCGGTTGCTCTTCTGTGTTGAGGTTGTGAGAAGGGCAGCGTGCCATCTCTGCTCAGCGCTGCTGCATATGCTTCTGCCAGAGACAATCTGCATGCATACGAAACAAAATAGATCCTGTCATAAACCTCTTCTGGTCTCTCTCTCTCTCTTTCACTCTATTGCTCTAGCTTACTCAGACAGAAACAACCTGTTTTGTGGTGTTGTTTCATTGTGCTGACTTTAGAAAAGTGATACGATCTGACAGAGAACAGAGGCATGCATATACACACGTCTAGTGGCATTCTAGCTTTTGTCCACAAACACTATACTTTCTAGTACAGAATTGTAGGCTGTATACTCACAGACTAGATACTCACAAAATTACCACATGAATACAATGATCAAGGGTAGCTATAAATGAACTAAAATTATCATGAAGGATTACGATAATAGATTTTTAAACAATAAGACATATTTTGGTAGGTAGAGTATTTATATATATTTTCTTTATTTTCATGCATGTATTTTGACTTTAATGGTCTGTGCATATCATTGCTTATTATTGTACTGTATGGTCCAAGATAATCACTCATTACTGTAGCATATCATACATGTTTTGATGCTTATTAAGTTTAGTGATGTGCAATATTAGAGGATTTGTGGTAAAGGTTTTCTAATTCATTAATACATTTAGAAGATATTTCTCTCACTTGAGTGTGTGTGTGCGTGTGTGTTGGTGTACATTCTGACAAGAAAGACAAACAAATCAAATATGAGATCTTTTTAATATTTCTATAGTTTCTATCTAAAAAAAAGATACTGTTTTATTCTACATTGAGCAGGTAGTATCCTCATGGTCGCCACCATGTTGACATCACATGACCAGTCATGTCATACAATAATTTCAGTCCTGTCTCAATGAATCAGTCAGTCTCGTAATGGAGTTTTGGTTCCTTGCCACTGTTGCCTTTGGCTTGGTTTGCTCAGTTGGGTACTCTAAATTTTCAACTAAATATTCAAATAAATGTTCAACTAAATTACTGATCTGCCCGCATTGTCAGTGTCACTATATGATAATTGAAAGGAGCTGGATAACATCACCGTTTTCTCCAGAACGGCTGTGCAACCGAATCAAATTATGTGGCATTATTTTCCTGTTTAACACTGTGAAGCTGCTTTGAAACAATCAGCATTGTAAAAAGCGCTATATAAATAAAGGTGACCTGACTTGACTAATAACACAAACCAAGAATGTCCACTAAAAAACCTAATTTTTAACACTTATTGGCAGCATGCACCTATGCCAATAGGTGTCAGTAGAAAGTCCAAGACTCTACAGGAACGAATGAATTTAACTATAATGTATGTATAGAAATGTGTCATTCAGAGGCACCCTGGATGTGTAGAGCTCTGCCTCAGGGTTCATGGTGACAATAAATCATGAGATAAACTTGCCCTCTGCTGTGTAGAAGATGACAGCACAGAAACGGAGAGTAAAATTAGACCAGGATTTGTGACGTAGATGTTGTGTCTGATTGAACATTCCCTCCTTGGATGCTCTTTGAATCTGGCATGTGAACTAGGGGGAACCTTTCAATATAAACCAAAGCCTGCAGCAATAACTATATCTAGGTTCAAAGCACCTCTCTTCTACACACACACACACACACACCCCTGGTTCGCTATCTTTGTGGGGACTCCAGATGTAATGGTTTTTATACACTACAAATTGTATATTCATTTTACACTAACATACTCCTAAACCTACCTATCACACAGAACTTTCTGCATTTTTACATTTTCAAAGAAACTCATTCTTTATGATTTTTAGCTTGTTTCCTGATGGGGACTTCAATTTAGGTGACACGAGTCCCCATGAGTCAGTGTGCATTCAAGTTGAGGTTCCCAACGGGATAGAACAACATGTACACACACATTTTTATTTAAAATCTGAGAGATCCTTCTCACACTCAGACATTGAGCTTTATTGAACAACTTAAATATCACATTTGCTATCATCCACCAAACAGACACTGCCCGAGGCATTGAGATTGTTATTGGCAGGATGGTGCATCTCTGAAGCTGTTTAGTGTGTGTAAGGTTGTCTTGCTTTGTCGGTGTAATGAGATCTGGGCAAGGAATTGGACCCTCAGCTTGATGCTGAGTTATATCCATCACCAAAACTGGGTTACACACTTCCATTTCAACAGTGCAGCTTCCCAGCAGGGGGAAAACCCCATCTAACATGATCCTGCAAAAGATTTTACATGCTTACAATGCATGGCTGCTGTCTTTCTCTCCTGATCCTTTTACCATGAGTACAGTATATGTTTCATCTTATTTTTTAAACATTAGTTCATATTTTACTCAAATGTATTTATTATTAATAGATTTATTTTATACTTTTGGAAATACTTTCAGTTTCAGGTTCCGATTTTACAGACGATCCCCAGTAGACCTATAGTATATCTCCTGGGTATAAATTTACCATCTCATTTGCTAGGGGATCCAATGCATGATCCAGATGTTGCAGTCTCTACAATAGGGAACATAAATCATTTGGACAGCACATGAGTCTGTGTATAATCATCTGTGAACATGTTAGCAGTACTTCTACTTAAAGTGATATTCACCCAAAAATGAAAAATGTGTCACCATTTACTCACCCTCAAGTTGTTTCAAACCTTTATGAATTTCTTTCTTCTGCTGAACACGAAAGAAGATATTTTGAAGAATATGGGTAACCAAACAGTTTGTTCTAAAATATGTGTGGAAGTCAATGGGGCCCATTAACTGTTTGGTTACCGACATTCAAAGATGAATGAAAGTCGCCGACAGGTTTTGCAAAATCTACATCAAATGCCCGAAATCATATACAAATTGATACTCATTCACACGAGTGACAATCACACATTTTTAAATATCATAGACGCGATCTGAGAGAATAGCAGTGGAGTTGGAGTCGCCGACACCAACCATTTCCTCATCCATAATCTATCTCCTTTTCGCTGAAAATCAGTTCACAGACAATTTGAATCGTAAGCTTTCTGCAGTCTATATTTTTAAAAACAATTCCAGTCCCGCGTGAGAACTCCGGTCTGACGCACATGTGATCTTGCGTTGTTTCCTTGTCACTTCTCATGTGTGTTTGGTTGTGAAACGTAGTTTGCGGACGGGACAGAGTTGTCGGCGATTCTTCGTCTTGCACAGTCATGCAATGTGAAACCCCCTGTCGACGATCCTACAAAATAGGCAGGTATTATGCAAATGTATTTTCTAGTGACGTAGAACCGTAACGCAGTAGGATTTGAATTACAGACTCTCGTTTAGGCAGTTCGGAGTCGATTCTTTTGGGAGACAATAACTTTATTTATCGTGCACTTTCAACTTTACAACTTTGCAGAACATTTACAATTACAAACAGCTATATTACACACTGCATGAAAGGGAATATTCCAAAAACCTACATAGGGGCACTTTAAATTTGGGTCTGTTGCTGTTCCACTCACAAAGGTATTATATGACTTCAAAAGACATGGAATATAACACGTGAAATGTTCGAAAAACGTTTAGGAAATGTGTGCTTTTGCATCCTTTTTTGCATCTCCTTGAAGTTAACTGTGCTGAAGGGGACAGTCGAAATGAGCTCAAGATTCAAGATTCAAGAGTTTTATTTGTCACATACACAGTTATATACACAATATACAACTGGCAGTGAAATGTAAACAGGTCCGCTCCATGGACAGTGCAAATAACAGTTACAAGAAATTAAATAGAAATAGAATAAAATTAGAATAAAAAGTATTAACATAAGTAGAATTATAAATAAATCAAGTAAAAGATAAAAATAGGAAATAAGATAAAAATAAAAATATAAAAAATATGTGGATATGATAAGTGAGATAAACTGTAGACTTAAAAATAAGTGGTTAACATAAAATATATAATATGTATATATTAAGAAGTATAATGTGCAAGGTTTATTACAGGTTGTTACGCAGTAACAATAGGGACGTAAAGTGCAGTGCAATTGCAGTATGTGGATGTTAATGTTAAAAGACTGTATGTTTATGTGTGTGCGTGGGTGAAGTGAAGTCACGTGACTGAGTTCAGGAGTCTGATGGCCTGGGGGAAGAAACTCCTCCTGAGTCTTTCAGTCTTTGCCATCAGGCTACGGAAGCGCTTACCAGATGGCAGAAGGGTGAAGTGAGAGTTTGCAGGGTGATTAATGTCTCTGATGATTTTAGTAGCTCTACCTCTGCAGCGTTTGGTGAAGATGTCCTGCAGAGACGGGAGAGCTGAGCCTGAGATGCGCTCGGATAAGCGCACCACTCTTTGCAGGGCTTTGCCATCGTGACTGGTGCTGTTCCCGTACCACGCTGTGATGCACTGAGTCAGGACACTTTCTATCGCCCCTCGATAGAAAGTTTTCAGCTGGGAGTCCAACTACTTCCAAATCCCTTCATCTTCCTAATTCTATCTTTTGTGAAAGCACATACAAACTCTCCCAGGGCCATGCTTTCAGAAACCTTACTGTTCATCAAACTCACTTAACACTGTCACATAACACTGATAATGGACAAGCTATAACATCATTACTCTCTTTCCTTCTTATGGATAAGTATAAAAGTTTGGCTTTTTAATATCAAGCATGATATTATCAGCTTTTTAATATCAACATGCTGTATAGGCCAGTTTTTGTATATTAGTTCACTGGTTAATATCAATGACAAACTTGATAATGACTCCACAAAGAAAAATCAATAAATCCACTCTGCATCCAGCACAGCCTGCAGTGTGAGTGTGTCCACCACGTGCCTTCAAACTACCCATCAATGAATAAGTTCAATTGATTAGAGATGTTCCACAGAATACAAATCAGTTGATCCTCGACCAATTGTGAAAATGTGGAAACAAATGCGCCTGTTATCAATCTATATTTCTCAGTCAGGCATATGGGGATCTTCAGTCTACACACAGCAGAATTGTATCAATGAATCTGCCTCTGCAATGCTGATGGCTATTTTAATCTTTGATGATGAAACAACTTCCTCAAGGGGAACATTCATTAAAATTGTAAAAGTCTCTCCCTCTCTTTTTCTTTCTATCTCTGTGAGGGGAAAACAGATGAGCCTACTTGACTTACTGGTGAAAGTGATTTTGATAAGGACTTGTTCTTGAATCAACATATTCCTGTCAAACAAACACATTTCTAACATTTCTTACCCACACAATGAACCCAAAACATGAATTACTCCTAAAACTAGAGAAAAGAATTGCTTTATCAGAGCAATGTTATTCAAATCTATAACCATAGCTTATCTGAAAATCTGGCTAACCGGAATATTAGTCCAAAATGATGCCAATAGCATGTTATACATGATGAAATCACAGCATCATATAGTGTAATCAGTTAAAAAATATAGTTGAAACTTTCATTTAAAAAGCCTGCAGAATCACTTCATATCATTTATTTTATATCTTTATTTTAGAACAGCCATTTGGGCTTTTGATTATGAAGTCAACTCTGCCATCAAGTGGTAGCGAAATAGAAAAAAATAACATTTGTTTGAACTATCCATCTTTTTCCACAAAATAAAGTGATCAATATAGAAAAATGAGTAAACCCAATTATGTTTCTTATTTACAGTGCTTTATATTTACAGTCTTCTAAGTATTTATGTAATTTATATGTTGCATATCACTGTACAGTTTTTGCTATAAAAAGTAATTCATTGGTTAAACTTTTCCCACAAAATTTGCTCAGTTGTTCCGGCCGTGCTGCTTCAGATCCAGAGTGTATATAGGCTTCACATCTCCTTCTTCAATGTTTATTGGTCAGAGAGACTTCTTTTAATGCATATTCATTTATCATTGAGAAAATACTTTATTGGAAAAACAAATGAACAGATTATTATAAGGCCTTCCTTTCACCACATGTACATTTCCGCTGGACTCGCGCAAAAAAATGCTAAGTCTTTTTTTCCTCAAGATTTACGCATTTCAATTAATAGTAAAATTCCTATAAAAATTAATAATCCTTACATATTTTAATGGAATAATACTTACATATTATTTACATAAGGATTATTCAATTAAATTTAAGGGATTCAATTTGACGCGTAAATCTTGAAAAAAGGGCTTTACATTTTTTGAGAATACTAGTTTTTTTGTTTGTTTTTTACTTATTTACAATATCACTTATTGTTATATCATGTATTTTATATAGATAAAATCATTCCCTTTCCATGGTCAGATTATAGCATTTCACTTTTAACAAGTTTTTGTTTATTAGCACATCTGACTTTTATACATCATATTCTACCTCCTTTAGTGGACAAATAAGTGTAGGCTAGTTGACTGTGGTGTGTAAATGTTGTTATATTTTCTGTAATGTATTGTGATATATTGTAATCATTTAACAGTCAGCTCTTTTCTTTCAGCCAAGAATATTATTGAACCCTCCAGCTCACACATAACATTTGACTTGAATCAAAAAATATATTTAAGACTGTGTACTTCCTGTCTTTTATGAGCCAATGGCATACTCGTTCCATGAAAAATGAACTTATTAACAATGATTATTTCGCACCCATGAATCATATATATGAAGTTCATAGGTGATCACAGCCTGTCTTACAATTTTTCATAATGAATCAGATAATATAGTTTAAACATGTTTCATTTAAAGCCTGCAGAAACAACACTTCATACAGTTTATGTCATACCTTTATTTTAGACCGTCCGTTTGGGTAAGTTACAGTACTTGAAACAATAATAGATAAAAAAGTTTATCATTTCAAACCTATGCAAAACATGCAAAACTGTTTGGGCTTTTGATTATGTCAACTCTGCCATCATAAAACTTTGCAGTCTTATAATTAAAATACATGAGGTTGTTGCCTCATAATATAAAACTTTACAAAAGAAAACAGACTGAAATATAGGCCTATGTTTTAAGACAGTAAGGAAGTAATGGTCACAAGATCCCTTTTCTCAATGTTATATTTCACTTTATTTGAGTGAAACATGTTCCACACAACCTGTTCAAACCACTCAAACAACACTCTTTGAATAGATGTTGTTTTTTATATTGTCCAACAATATTGTTTTGTTCTAATTATGCACCTAATTATGTTTCCTATTTACATACAGTGCTCAGTCCACTTTAGTCTTATACTTAAATAAAGCCTAATAATTAAAAGAACGTATACGTTCTTTTTAAGTAGGCTTTATTTAAGTTATAGCCTACTTTGGATAGCCTATAGGCCCTACGTGTATTTAGGCATATATACATAATGAATAACAATACATATACATAATGAATAACAATACATAACATTTGTCTTGAAGCAAGAAGAAAATAAGTATTAAGTATATAAGTAAATTATATAAATATAATATAATATAATATAACATATATTCTTTTATAAGTCAATGTCATATATGCCTCTCTGCAACCGCGGGAAAATAAAATGACGTACTGCCTCTAATAATAGCCTATCATATTTATTTGATAGCCTTTAAAATGGGTTTAATTCACATGGACGTCGTTTTTTTCCAAAGTTACACATAGGCCTACTGTTCCCAGAGTCCCCACACATGGTCTCGTATTTTTGGGGGTCTCATGTGACAAATAGATCCACCCTCGTGAGGGGCTTCACTCACTCACATTGTTGCAATACAGTAGGTCCACGTAGCCTACTTCCATGGGCTGGAGACGTAACATGTATAAACTGCCCACTGACCGGACCTGCTATTTAACAGGTGTAGCAGCAAGTGCAGCAAAGTCGTTTTTAGACAGACCTAGCCCGGGACTATGCGCTCAATATGGGGTTTAATCGCCTTGGTGGCCACAGCAACTTTTTACTTGTATCTGCTGTCTGCGTTCCTGCCGCCGGGTCCTCGAGCCGTCCGCGTTCACGACGATGAACCTGAACACGATGAGCCGGAGGAGGAAGAAGAACTCAGGTAGACAATCTCACGCTGTGCCTTGGTAGCCTTATTTTGTGAGCAGTTTCTGTTGTTTGTAGATGAATGAATTCTATGAAATTCTCTATTAACTGTCTAATGGTAGGCTAATTGATTGTGTCTGTGATAGGCACATAAAAGGCTACAGTTAAACATCTTGATTCTTAACTGCTGAAAATAAAATGACAAAATACGAAATTATTTTTGTCTAAAATCACGAAACGTGGAGATGCTTCTAAGCCTATAGGCCTATAGATGATAATTAGCCTACATCTTTTGAGGATCCTTTCGATTAATCGGCTGACCCATTCACAAGTCGTGAAAGGAATTCGACTCAAAATGTGTTAAGAATCGTTTGTGAATCGCAAGGCCGGTCTAAACGATTTTTTCATGAAAAATGACTTGATTGCTCACATTTTACGAATTTGTATAGGCAATATTAAAAGTTATTTGGAAAATATTGTTTTTATTTTGAAGTGAGAAGTAGCTAACCCCTCACATTTGGTACAGAAAGTTTTTAACTATTTCTTACCAAGTAGGCTTCTATTAGGCTATTTCTTACTATTAACATATGATATTATGATTACAATGATTCATATTATTATTAACATTTCAAATTAATCATTTCAAATTCTTATTAATCATAGTTCAGCTGAGTGAAATCATTCAATCTGACATGTAATCCCTACATTAAAAATGTAGGTCTATAATTTATAGAATAAGTTAACGTTGCAAAAGCATACATAAATTGTATGTAGGCTAATACGTAATATTTGATGTATTTTACATCAATGACATTTTTACATGTATTTAATATATTCTGCTAAAATCTGCGATAAGTTTGTCTTGGGGGTCAAGGGGCATTTTACCCCAGTAATGGAGCAATTTATCCCTGTTCATGATTTTGTGCTAACTAAATTGTAAAATGTTTCCACCAATAATATATTTCCTCTAATAATACACTGGACAATGTATGGTGTCATAGCAGTATGTTCACACTGTTCTTAAGGGAAGCATCACAAAAGCATTACAGTGTGTGATGCTCCCTATCCTCCTTTCTTTTTTATAATTTTTTGCTATCTTTTATTAATTTCACATTCTTGCTTACTTTTCCAAATGTCTGTTTGACTAAGTACTGGTTTATTCATTGTAATACACCCTCATCTTAGTTCACAAAGAGACTGAAGAAGAGTAAGATATAAAATTAGAGTTAATGAGAGAGATAGATTTGCACTGTAAAATGAGATAAGCTTCGGCAGTTATGCTCAGGCACTGGCAAATACTCCAGAACATTTGGTTCTGGTTTGCCCATGTGCTCTCTCCTCATCAGCGTTACTTTATACTGTGTGAGCAGCCCTGGGCCCGGTGAGGGAGGTTGTGTACTGTAATGTAGTTCACATGCAACCCAAAACAAAGTATCGTCTGGCCTCTCATGTCCCTAAAGATCCTGATCCATGGTCAGTTTTTATCATGCAAATGGGTCTCAGATATTGTCTGCTTTGCTTGTGTGTGCTAGTATATGCATTGATTGCAGTCCTGCAATACCCTACATCTTGGCAGACCAGTCGTTGATTAAAGGCCCAGCTAGATGTTATGTTGATATGCTATATTGGCGCAGCTAAATGTGACATTCTGATTGGCTGGAAGGTGTGCAATAAAAAGATTAATGACCAGGTAGTTCCAAGTCAGTTTAATCACCCTTCTATTTATGTTTTCATTGAAGCGCACACTTTCATGCATACGTCACTGACTCTGAGATCAGAGATCGTGCTGCGCACACATTTGACTTCTTGTCAATGCTGCTTGCGACTTTTATTATTAAATTAACTTCACAGCTACTGAATCGCTACATTATATTACTCAGCAAGGAGGTAAATATTACCTATTATAACATTAGGCTATAAATTAATATTTTCCGCCACATCATGCATTCAAATATTTATTACACAGCTAGTCGTGGATTATCCCTAACTTAACATTTTAATGTTAGGTGTGATTAATCGTGCTTAATTACAGAAAAATGTGAAAAATTTATTATTTTATTTTATTTTTTAATCAATGAACAGCACTAATATGGGGTAGGATGGGGGAACAATGTGGCTTTACCTTTAAACTGTAACAAGTTTAGCATGTGTAGGATGATGATGCATCAGCCAATGTGAAATGATAGGAAATAAATAGAAACATTTGCAAGTATAGTTGTTTTAGCTATAATCACAAGTTCATACACACAACATGTCAAATATTAAAAGAGGGGTTAGAAGGCCCCTACCCCACCCCTCAAAAATATATAATTCTTATTAATATATATATATATATTTTAAAGTGTCTTTTTAATGTAAGATACTATATGAACTATTGCATTTAAAATTTTATTTTGACAATTTAATTTATTTAAGAGATTCATCTGAAAGGTAAAATTAGAAAAAAAATTTACTTATGTACAGGCATATGAATATTTACTTCTTTAATCGCCCATTATAGTAGCAACACTATACTGAAAATGTTATGATTTCATTATGTATAACAACATAAAACAGTTTACTGTCAAAGTCTTACTGACACCTAATGTATAATAGATTATCCATATATTAGAAATTATCCATCCATCCATTTTCCAAACCGCTTGTCCTAGGCTATCAGGGATGCTGGAAGCCTATCATATTAGAAATAATTTCAATTATTAATAAATTATATGAATGTATTAAACTCTCTATCATCTACCTTGTCTGCTTTGAACGCAGCTCAACATTGCAGTCTTGTCTCAGGATTGGGGCCTGGCAGAGGGCAAGATGTGACAGTTATAAGATCAGACAACTGCCTTCTGGAGTGTCTTGAAACCCCCTGAATTTGCTGAGATGTGCAATACCGAGGAGGAAGGAAAGAAAGAGATATCTAGAGGGTTCATATGCGACACGTCACATATATATGTTTGGCATGACAAGCTAAAATGAAGTGCATTAATAAATAAAAGGAGAAAAGAGAGGTCTCAAAAGCCCCATTCTCTTATGTCTTTTTCTGAAGACATTCAGATATTTAGAATGACAAAAGCAGTTGAAAGGGCATTGGAGTTTGATATTGAGTAATGGATCTGCTGGATGTCCACCATCGTCACATGCATGCAAAGAGCTGACCTTTTCATAGTGTCTTGTGACCTGCATGTCTTGGGTTATTTCTTGATTAGCTCACTCTTCTGGACCCTGGGAGAATTTCCACTGATGAGATTGAGATGAAGTTTTTAACATGTTGTTCAGCAGTGATGGCAGAGACAGCTGGACCAGTGGTGTAAATAGCTGTTTGACTCTTTGGGTGGGAATTTCCATGGTTATCAGAGAAGGGAAAATTGGTGCATCAATATAGCCATAAAAAGAAGCTGTTAACACTATTTTAAGATGCTGAACATGTCAGGGCTTTTAAAAGTAGAGCTTAAAAAATCTTAGTGTTTTTGTCTTGTTTTTCAGTACAATTATCTAAATGTTCTTAATCAAATCAACATACATTTAATTGAGAAACAATATAACAATATATAAAGATATATAAATTGAGTTTATTGCTAAAAAAACAAGAAAAATCTGCCAGTGAGGTAAGAAAAATAAATGTAATTTATTTATAAAATAAAAAAAAGTGTAAAAGTATAAACTCAATGTATTTATTTTTCAAATAAATGTGCACTGTTTTGTTTATCGTCTGGCCTGTCTCCTACACGCTGAAGGCTCTCATATTGTTTTTCTGATGAGAACCGCACTCAGTGTGCGCTCAGCATGGAGCATATCACGTTTATATTCGTCACACTAGGTACGCATGTGAAATTAAAAACTCTGCTGTGGCACATGGTTGGGGAATACTGCCTCATTGCGTGTCCAAATTACCCCCTGGACGGCAGTAAGGAGCTTAGATTACTGCACAAGATGTGATTCATCTGCTGGTAACAGCCCAGTGACCACCTCACAAGAACTTCAGTCTGTGGGACATCCACATATTTATTGATGATCATGTTAGATGTGTTTGAAGACTTTTAAAAAGTTGGTCCTCTAGTACAGTCAAACCTGTACACACACACACACAAGCAAATTTCCACAGCTGAGAGGCTATTTCCGTCCAGCTGGTGTATCAGATTTCAGTCTTTCTGTCTAATCTTGCTGACAGGCTAGTGTCTAGATAGGAGTCTTCAACATTTTCCTGGCCAATAACCCCTTGGTGAATTCAAGCCTGTTGTCTAATATAGCTTAAAAAAAAAAAATTCCATTATGTATCCAGTACTTCATTATGATGCTTACCAGGCATTAAAATAATCATTATTGATATAATTATATAGCCTAATCATATACTTTAAAGCTACACTGTGTAACTTTTTTTAGTTTATTTTTAGCTAAAAACACTTAGTTCTTTCAAAATATATGTGCTCATTAATGTATATTTACTTCTTTCAAGTAATAAAGTATTCTCGTAAGTTTATAATATGCCATTGAAAATACATACGGGTGAGGGGTTTGAATGCGGGTCGCCATGTTGCCCCTCCATCTTGAAAGTACATTAGCCAAAGAGGGACATACCCGTAAATTCAAGCTTCGCCTTTCGCGTTTTAACACTCGATGGCACCATGTCGAATGTGGACGAGGTCGAACTGGAAGCCATGTTAATCTTGGACTAAATCGGCCACCGTAGGAGTTAAAACGAAATCGGAATTGAGAGGAACAGAAACTAAAATTCACTGGATGGTCATATACCAGTTCACCACTAGATGGGGGAAAATATCACACAGTGTAGCTTTAAAATTTTACATAATACATTTTAAAGCCACAATATGTATTTTTTTCTACGCTAGAGGTCACTTATTCAAAACTAAGGCGTAGCTTGATGACGATTTGATTTCAGAGCCCCTGACTACCGCTCATGCGTATGTGGGGTAATGCAGCTCCGTTTTATCATATTAGATACATTTTGAGTGTGTTGAAAGTTATGTTATAACTACTCTGATGAGTACTACTCTACTATGATGTCATTGATAGGTGACACAAGGTCCATGTCCTCAGGGCCGGCGTTTGCTATAGGCGAGCTAGGCGGTTGCCTAGGGCGACAAATGTGTTGGGGGCGCGCAGGCGCCCTCTAGTGGCGCCCTTAAACTTACTTCCCATTAAGCATAGAATTAAAACAAGCGAAATAAAACATACTGTTTATTAAACATGATCATCCTTGGGCGCCCCCTCAGCCGCACGTTTAATTACTTAACCTGATTATTAGATTGAATTGATGGTGAGTATTGTCGAGCACAGGCGTTCAGGCGTTAGGTCAGGCAAGAGCTCATCACTGGCGCGTTCTTCAAAAATGAAGCGGTCTAACGTTAAACCCTCGAGTGCACAGGGACGGAAAAAGAGAAAGGCAGACGATCAAAAGAAAGCCCAGTATAGAGGTAAGTCTTCTCATCTCAGCCATAAAGGTGTCAAACTAAGTAAATTTACTTCGTATTATCGATATTATCAACTAATAATATTGGACGGCATTGGACGTTTTATTGCTGTCACTAAGCTATCACTAGCTAGCTAGTTATCTACATATTACTACGCATTTCACTGACAATACGGAAATCCAGACGAGCCAAATTTTAATGCTGCGTCAATTTTGAAGGTGAATAGAAATGCCAGAAACAACTGTTCTTCTTTTATTATTTAAGATAGGGATAGAGCAACAAGAACTTATATATTTGAATTTTGTAGTGGTAAGTACAGTGTATCCATAATAGCACTTTTGTTTGTAGAGGGTATAGTTAATCCAGTTTATGGGTCATAATTTGCTTAAGTGTCTTTACAGGTGCTTAAGAGAGTTTTTGCACAGTTTATGGAGTTAATATTTGGTAAATATCCTTGAACATCCTTTCTAGCATTTGTGTATGACCAATTTATTGCAGTTGATCCTTCAAGTCTTAATTTTCTTGATTAAGTGTTGGAGTGACTATAAAAGCATTTTTGTTTGTTCATCCATAGTTTGAGTCATAATTTGTTAAATATCCTCCAACGTTCTTTGTAGAATTTTTGTATGTGCAATTTATTAGAGTGTATCATTTAAGTCATAATTAGCTTTTTAAGTCTTGGAGTAACTATAGGAGCATTTTTGTTTGTATAGTTTTTATAAATACTTAACCCATTTGTGCCCAATTTTTTCTGAATGGCATGTTCTGCATTTATTTTCCCCAGGTTTTTGTATTTTTTCTTGAAAATCGTATTTGAATCTGTGGCAACTATAGTTGCCGGTGGGCAAATATGTTTTATGCAGCCCTTCAATGTCAAATATGTATAAGAGGAGAACATTTAGCATCTAACTCAAAATGTTGATATATATGGGGGGGGGGGCTCAATCTCGCCTAGGGCAACCAAAGAGCTAGAGCCGGCCCTGCATGTCCTGGTTAAAATTGCTAATAAACATTCGGGATAATGTAAGTCAACAAAATACATAAAATTGTTCTAGTGGTTGCTGGATATTTGAATCCAAAAATCGTACATATTATGCCTTTAATGTGTGAGGAACAATGAAACATTTAGCTAATCTTTAGCTTCTTAAAATGGTAGAAATTGATCATTTATTCATACTAATGTTGTCCCCAACAAGTATGTCTTTCTTGGATGGAAAACTAAAAGAAGACGTCTCAGTTTTTTTTTTCCCCACTCCAATTCCCCCCCACCCCAATGTGCCCACTCAAAAATTAGACACTTGTAAAAAGTCTCACCAGAGGGCGACAGTGGGGTTTTTCACATCATTATGCTCAGGTATAGACCTTATTCACAGCAGCGCCATCTTTGATTTGTAACATCAGGAATGAAAGGAAGATTGTGAGGGATAGAAATCTCTTCAGTCTCGCTTTCATACCTGTAATTTCATTTTATTTGTATCTATCGCCATGTAATCTTGTAGTTGCTCCGTATCATATACCTAAAGCCCACAGTCTCACTCCAATCCATTGATTATAGTCCTTTTCATCCTACTGTATATATCCCGTTAGTGCTGGTTTCTATAAGGGTAAGCAATTGGATTAATCATTAACGACCCTATCCAATCTGTTTGAAATAAGAGAAAAAAAGGTGTTAAGTACATGTTCAGTGCCATTGTTTTACTGACCCCACAGTGTCTGTATTTCCTCCAGGTTGAAGTTCCCATCTGATCTGGTGGAGTTGAGAGAACTAGCCGAGCTTCTGCAGTTCTATAAGACAGAACACACTGGCTATGTGTTCATTCTCTTTTGCAGTGCCTACCTCTACAAGCAGTCCTTTGCCATTCCAGGATCGTCCTTTTTGGTTGGTAACAGAGGTCTACTCTGTAACACTATTAGTAGACCTACTTGAACCACCTCATTTGACTAAACTATAAGATTTATTACCTATTATTATCTAAATTACGTGGACATAATGCCATGTATGCTAAACAACATAATACAGTTATGTATATAAAGTAGGCCTATACTGTAAAGAAACAACTATTTTAATGTCAGTCTTTCTTGTCATCTAGAACATGCTGGCTGGAGCATTGTTCGGGCCATGGCATGGACTCCTCGTTGCCTGCACTTTGACTACTGTGGGTTCCACCAACTGCTACCTGCTGTCCCGTACATTTGGCAAACGCCACATCATCAGGATCTTTCCAGAGAAAGTGGCAATGCTGCAGAGAATGGTGAATGAGAATGGTCACCTCTGGCTGTTTAGCACATGATAGAGGGATTTTCCATTAATTAATGTTCTAAACATAGTCAGCGAGTGTATCTATGACTGTGCATTTTGTTTGTTTATGCTTTGCATGTACTATAGCTCAAACGGTATAGCAAACAGCCAATATCAATGCTAAGGTTATGGGTTTAGTGTTAGCCAATATCCATGCTAAGGTTATGGGTTTAGTGTTAGCCAATATCCATGCTAAGGTTATGGGTTTAGTGTTAGCCAATAGCAATGCTAAGGTTATGGGTTTAGTGTTAGCCAATAGCAATGCTAAGGTTATGGGTTCAGTGTTAGCCAATATCAATGCTAAGGTTATGGGTTTAGTGTTAGCCAATATCCATGCTAAGGTTATGGGTTTAGTGTTAGCCAATATCCATGCTAAGGTTATGGGTTTAGTGTTAGCCAATATCCATGCTAAGGTTATGGGTTTAGTGTTAGCCAATAGCAATGCTAAGGTTATGGGTTCAGTGTTAGCCAATAGCAATGCTAAGGTTATGGGTTCAGTGTTAGCCAATAGCAATGCTAAGGTTATGGGTTTAGTGTTAGCCAATATCCATGCTAAGGTTATGGGTTTAGTGTTAGCCAATATCCATGCTAAGGTTATGGGTTTAGTGTTAGCCAATAGCAATGCTAAGGTTATGGGTTCAGTGTTAGCCAATATCAATGCTAAGGTTATGGGTTCAGTGTTAGCCAATATCCATGCTAAGGTTATGGGTTTAGTGTTAGCCAATAGCAA
Source organism: Gobio gobio (assembly GCF_949357685.1). Lineage (NCBI taxonomy): Eukaryota > Metazoa > Chordata > Actinopteri > Cypriniformes > Gobionidae > Gobio > Gobio gobio. The sequence continues at coordinate 34,522,956 of NC_137099.1, forward strand.
TGCTAAGGTTATGGGTTTAGTGTTAGCCAATATCCATGCTAAGGTTATGGGTTTAGTGTTAGCCAATAGCAATGCTAAGGTTATGGGTTCAGTGTTAGCCAATAGCAATGCTAAGGTTATGGGTTTCATTCCCACTTGCCAGGGAAAGCATGAACTGAAAAATTGTATCCATTACAAAAAAGTGTGCTGTTAGCATACTTCTTCTAAACTAAAGATATGAGAGTATACTTTAAGTCTACTTTTTATGTACTTATCAGAGGTATTATACTTAATATTATAGTAAACCTGGCTTATACTGATAAGTACACAGACAAATCAAAGTATATTTAGCATAAACTTGTGTAAGATATATTTAAGAAAAGTTTAACATACTATTCTAAGTATCCTTGGCATAGTTGTGTTTACTCTTTTTATAGAGTAGTCTATTGAAAACATATTAAATAGTACTGAACCTGATCTTTTTTGTACACGTGCTAATAACGCACACAGAAAAAGATAAACATTTGACAAATTTTATTGATGTTATACTGTATGATGTTAAGTTCACTTGAAAACTTACAAGTATACTTGCAGTTTAAAAACTATTAATCAGTGTATTGAGAGAGAAATATCTGTCGAATGCCTAAATACAATGTACTTGTTTCAAGAAGTTTTATATGGATTTTGCATTGGTTGGCAATTTTTTGTAGACTGAAACTAAATGATCTTAGTCATGTCTTGAAACATAAGAAATCACATGATGAATCTCTATTTATCTCTATTAGGTGGAAGAGAACAAGCACAGTTTGTTGTTCTTCTTGCTCTTTCTGCGGTTCTTTCCCATGACACCTAACTGGTTCTTGAACGTCACCTCTCCAATCCTCAATATCCCCATCCCCATATTCTTCTTTTCCGTCCTCATTGGTGAGCTTATATTATACGTACAGTTACAAATGAATGTTTAATTGTTCAGACTCGGATTATGAAGTAAAAGTACAGCTTTTGATCTTGATCTAATCTTTAAATGCTTAATTTCTTCCCAGGTCTAATCCCTTATAACTTTATCTGTGTCCGTACGGGAGCCATGTTGTCAGAGATCCACTCTTTGGATAACATCTTTTCGTGGGACACCTTACTGCAGCTCCTGCTGATCGCATGTGTGGCTCTATTTCCTGGAGCTCTAATCCGCCGCTACAGTCAGGCTCATTTCAAACTTGACGGCCTTGAACCCAACGGATACCAAAAGGTCCTGAATGATCGCAAGACTAGATGACACCAATAAAAACACAATAGGAGACACAATTTGGGATTGATCACTGATATGGAGTCACAGCTGTGGATTGGGTTATGAAAGTCCCAATGGAAAGTAGAACTGAAAAGGACAGAAATATAAAATATATGTGTTATCAGATGTTTAACGAAGCTAAAAGCGCCAAAGAAGAGACTATTAATGTCTTAAAAGAGTACACACTCAGATTGTTACATACAGACCACTGGACATTGCCTCATTTTATAGGAATTTGACAGCTTTATGTTTTTTATTGATGCAAAAGATTTAGTTATTGTCAGGTGTTGTTTAGTAACTGTTTGTTGGTGGCTTTATTTATTTCTGGAGTCTAACTACCTGTCATGTTTTGAGTATGTTTACACATTTAACAAAAGAGAACTAAGGATTAGTTACTTTCCTCCCTAAATGTATTTATATGTGAATTTAATGCTTAAGAGTTACACGCACATGCACACACACACACATTTCTTAAGTATTAAAAGATGTTCCAGTTTTGCCAATACTGTATATAACTGGAGTCATTTACAGGCTTTTAAAGCTAAAATGAGTGTCTTTTAAGGCTTTTAAAAAGCCAGTTACATTTTTGTACAATCTTTACCATGCATTAACCCTTAAGCATCCTTCAAGCAGGATGTTTTTTTATTTGCAACTTAATGTGTTGCCTTAGCAAATATAGACTTGTGCACTGAGCATGATGGCCGAATCTTCTGAAGTTGCACAGTATTCAGGGATTTTACACATTGCTTACTGTTTTATGCATGCATCTCTAGCTACAAAAACATACACTGCTAATGGCCTGTTTTGGACATTGGCAGTATTATCAGCACGTCATAAACCCTTTACATTCGGTTGTTTCTTCCGTGGAGGGTATTATATATATTCTTTGGAGAACAAAAAGCATTTCCATTGCAATATGTAATTAACATGTCAAATTTCATCTACAAGTACTACTTATTTAAACACTGCATTACAGAACCTTTCGCAGTGCTCTGTCCTGTTTTGAGTCAACTTTAGCTGGAAAAATAAATGAATGTCTTAATGTGTACTGATGTTGTGAAGGTTTTGTTTGAACACTAAGCACAAGAAGGTATAGCTTCTGCTATAATTGCTGTTTTCACAATTATTAAAGTTCTTCAAAAGTTTTAAACCATTTAAATTCAGTAAAAATCATTCATATAAAACAACTTAATATTTTATTGTAACCTATATGCAGGTCCAGACTTTTTACATTTGCAATTTTTTTCTACAGAATTCTACACATGCATATTCCATGTGGGCCTACCTATATGTAACACAAAAACATACTATGTTAGTAACTGATAAAATTGCAGGACAAGAATACTGTGATATTCTATAATATTGCATAGTCATATATTCCAACAGACGTTAACATTCAAAATCTTTGAGCTATCAATGACACAAATAATCTTGATATAAAGATGAAGAAAAGCATTGTTTTAAAGACTCTTTATTGCTCATATCCATGAGGAGGGTAGTGTGACCCTTGCAGGAAACATAAAAGTGTTTGATGAGTGTTCATTCACATAGTCTTATTGTCCCCAACTCACCCAAGCTTGGTTAGAGCCCAAAGTATACCCATGGAATACGCCCCCCTTTTGCACAGATCTGAAATTAGCTTTATTATTTACATCATTTACATTGCATGATGTCATTATAAGAGTTGATCTCAGATCAGCATTAAAGGGATAGCCTTATCCAACCCCCAAAAGAATATACGGTAAGTGTTCTATAAAGACATTTTGAACATGAAAAGAAAGACAGCTGCAGAAGTAATACGGCAAAGATTATGTTTCATATAAATGATATGAGAAGAGATGGCCTGGAGACAGCTCGACATCCCTCCAGTTTGACACAGCAAAATTTTACTGCAGAAACCTAAATTGAGAGGATCAAATTTAATCGTGTCTAATATTATTACACTAACATTCCGCAATAAACTGTAGATTATCCCTATACTAAACCTCACACAAATATGGTGTTAGAATAAAATTCAAAACCGACGTGTTAGATATGACATCCACTGTCCACAAACACAGATCATAAAAATGACAGAGCCATTTGTAACAGAGTAACATAAAGGTAACGTCTTACTTCTAAATGTACCTATACAGGTTGAAGAACACTACGTATGGTTGGATTAAGCTGTATTCTTAGACACTATATCTGTCAAGACGATTATTTCAGTAAAAACATAAACTGCAAGAAACAAAGTACTGTCAACACAAATGTTCAGTTGCCCAAGAGTTGCATTAACCTCATTTGAAAGCAACGATCAGTTTCTGATGCAGGGGTCTGAAACCTCTTTCACAAGAACAAGCAGGTAATGTTGGTGCCTTGCGCTAATTCTTTTTTTCTCTTCTTGTTCCTTTATTTAGAAAAATAAAAAAAATGCTCCAAGTTTGAGAGCTTTATAAGGTATACAAAATATGCAAAAGGAAGAAAAGATCGGACTGAGGTACCCTGTTCTTGAGGTAGGACGTTATATTGTACTGGTTCACACAAAGATGTGTGGACTTTCGATATATCATTTTCAATTTCATGTCTCAATCATGTTTAATTTCAACTGTATGGTTTATGATCGTGTTTAGACGGTACAGTACTGAAATGCTGGCTGTTTGCATCTGATCAATCAAGAAATACTAAAACCAATATTATTGAACAGTTTTTTGTGCATGTCACTTATGTACATTACTATCTTATTCCATTAGCCTTTTCTAAGATGCAACATTAAAAGGCTTAATGATGTAATTTTTATCCTTCACCAGTCAAATCACCTGTCAAATCACCTTTATATAATTACAAACAATGGGGAAATGTCTTTACAACTAATAAAAAAGAACACCACATCACATTTGCCTTGGCTTTGTGCTTGTCTTTTGTCAAAAACGCACAAACATTTACAGACATTTTTGTCTTCTGTGCTGTAATGCAAACATGCACTTGCAGAAGATACTGTGCACTCATCTCCGAACACAAAATCAGAGGGGGAATAGAGAATCATGTTTGCTACACAGAAAGTACATGTTTGCAGAAGGCATTCGCATCATATACATTCACGAGTGTTAGGGAGACCTAAAAGGGCTCCCACGGTCTCCTGTTACAGGACCTACAGACAGTGTAGATTGCGCATTAAATTCAAAGGTTTGGGGTCGGTAAGGTGTTTTTGAAAGAAGTTGCTTATGCTCACCAAGGCTGCATTTATTTGATCAAAAATACAGTAAAATTATGAAATGTTATATTTTTTTATATTTTAATATACATTTAAATTCCCATGAGGGCAAAACTAAAATTTCAGCCACCATTACGCCAGTCTTCAGTGTCACATGACCCTTCAGAAATTATAATATGCCAATTAGGTGCTTTAACATTGCTTATTATTATTTTTTTTTTGGTGGAAACCATGATTTTTCTGAAATTTTGATGCATAGAAAAGTTGAAAAGAACATTTATTTGAATTATACGTTATAAACGTATTCATAGTCACTTTTAAAGCATGCTGAATAAAATTATTAATTTCCTTTTTAAAAAATGTAAAAATCTTACTGACCCCATACTTTTGAATACTAGTATATGTTAATAGTAAAGGTGTGTGTAATATCTTACGTGGGGAGTAAAGGATGTCAACATTAGATTCCCAAAGTTAGATAATCTAGATTTTCTTCTGTTTTGGATTGGGACTATGTTTTTTTTTTATTTTTTTTTTAGGTTTTATGCACAGTTGGCACACAGACAGCTCTCATTTTGTGTGAGGAATAAGATGGGAACAGGGAAAATTTAAAATAAAATATAATAAAAAAGAGAGAACAGAGAACAGCGCAGCAAGCAGAGGAGAATGCTCAGACTCAGCAGTAGAAAAAAGAGGAACCGGAAGTGAAATGCTGGCGCACAAATTAGCTCTCTACTTATCGTGTACGTTCCTTTGTAACATCACTTAGTGCTTTTAGATACCGTGCTGTACAAATTAGTTACTAGAAAAAGTCGACAAACAAATCTAATTACTCACATTAAATAGCCTGAAATGAATTTCCAAAGAAAATTCTTATGAATAAATCTATAGAATTGTTTTAGAATCGTATTAACATTTAATAAATTAGTAGACCTAATGAACAACTAGATTTGCAAATCTCTGAGAAATCTACCAGCTGTGTGCCTTCACCTCATCCAGCACTCTCAATCCCAGTGCACAAATCCTCTATATGGTCTCACATCAGCTTAATCAGTAATAAAAAAGGCTCAATGAAATATCAGGTCCATCTCATAAAAAGATCTCTCTGACCTGATAACACTCTCAGTTGCCTTTTAGGTTCATTCATATCCAAACGACCAGTTGTTTTTGTGCTTTAAGTTCTTTGGTTGTTATTTTCTGCTGGTCCTCTTCTTCAGCTTCCGTCTCTCTCTGTTTCCCGCTCTGTCTCACTCTCTCTTTAATTTGTTCTTTCTTTTGTTGATTTCGATTTGTCCTCGCATGAGCTACATTCATTAGCTGCTGCTTGCTGGCATCTGCTGATCATTTTGATGGTTCTGAGGATGTTGGCACCATTTGCTGGTGTTTCCGCTCTTGCTGTTTGACCTGTTGTACGATCTCTCTGATCTTGCGCTGGGCCGTCTGCAAACAAACACACAAAGTGTGCAAATACATCCTTTACATCAGCTAACATTTTAAGAACCTGAATCAAAAAGTTATGCAAATTAGAAATAAAGTAGCACACCTGTCTCTGCCAAGCAATCTATCAAATAAATTGTCTAAAAGAGGAAAGTCAAAAGTACCAGTACTTCGGTAACAAGTTGATACTGTACCAAGATGGTAAAAAAAGGAGGCAAGGAATTTGCGCATCTTATTTGTGACAAAAGCTTATCTCAAGAAGAATAATTATGTAATGTTGATGATGCTTTGCAATATTCTAGGACCAGACAATAGTTGTACTCGGGTGCTAGATGAACATACAACCGATACTTGTTTTAATTTCCACCACACTTTATAGAATTAATTTTACATTGATCACTGACCTTATTAGTTCTTGTGGAAGCTTAAACGTGCTTGTGTGACATGCGAGTACAAACTATATTGGTCCTTGTGCATCAAGCAAACATGTTTGAACTTCTGTTTACCATATTTGATGTGCTCTATGTATGTGCATTGATCAATGTTTATATGTGAATAAAAGGCAAAATTAAATCAATTGTCTCTCTTTTAGAAGACTTGGGTTAAACAAATTGCTTCATATAGATTACTTGTGATGTCTTTATGAATTTTTGAAGCTTAACATTTGGGGTTGTGTGAACCTTCAATGGATGGTAAAAAAATTATGAGAGAATATGAAGAATGACTATAAACTTGACTTGGTTTGAAAATTCAAATAAAAGTGAAACCAGTTTAAGGCCTGGAGTAATGTCAAAAACATACCTGACTGGCTAAGAAATGTCCAATAATCTTAACAAACACTTCATCGTTGTCATCTGGTGTCTGGTCCCGTGGTACAATGACTTCAGCACTGGTGAGATTCTGTAGCTCATTGACCTGTGGGTGCCAAGAGGTCAGAGGTTAGACGGACAGACCCCATTTAGACTATTGAGATCAAGTGAACAGTGCAAAACGTTTCCTAGGTTTAAAGTAAGGACGAGCAACGATGTTGTCCAACAACCAACCACTGAGGTTGACTAATTACTTAATGAAAGTAAAACTGAGCAAATGTGACAATTCATGTTTGTGGCAAGATTAACATTTGGAAATACATTTGAAAGCCAGATGTGCTGTTAAATTTTACTTTTCAACATGCAGTAATATATTCAGTGATGTACGTAGTCCTTCAAAATCCGATCACAAGTGGTGACAGATGTATGTTACTACCTGGTGTAAATAGCAATCTGTCTCACTTGACTTGTGATTGGATCACCCGAGACAGATATTAAAACCATGCCTAAACACACGTGCACACAAACAAAGCACACATACCGTTTTTCCCCCCTTCCCGATGACTCGTCCGGCAGCGGATGAAGGTATATTTATATGTGCCTCCAACTTCAACTCTTCCTTAGATGTGAAAAAATTCTCCTCTTTCAACTTCCCATATATCCTCCCCTGTGCCTACAGCCACACATACACAGATGAGTAAAAGGAGAAATGAGGGATGAATATAGAGATTTATGTAAAACACCCTGAGCTGGGTCCTGCAGCTCAGAACAACAGGAGCATAAATGACAGAATTATGGCTTTTACCTTGAACTGAGCCTCTGGTGGTCCAGTGATGATGACCATCCTCTCAGGCTCATCAGGACTGTCTGGTGCAGCAATCTGAAATGAAACAAAACAGCACTTTCTTTATACTCAAATACTTAAATCAACAGAGAGGAAAAAGTACAATTTAAAGGGTTAGTTCACCCAATTATTAACTATTCACCCTCATGTCGTTCCAAACCCGTAAGACATTCGTTCATCTTCGGAACACAAATTAAGATATTTTCGATGAAATCCGAGAGCTTTCTGGCCCCTCCTTCAAGGCCAAGTGCCTCACACATTGCAGCGCTTCCGGGATCGATGGCAAAACCCCGGCTCACTATTGGCTGAGCAACAAATGCATGCGTTGTGGTGCTTATGTGAATTGCGTAGAAGAGTGACACGAAAGAGAAGAGATTGTTGAATAAAGTTGTTATTTTGGCTTGTTTTTTGCGCACAAAAAGAGTTCTTGTCACTTCATAACATTAATGTTGAACCACTGTAGTCACATGGGCTATTTTAACAATGTCTTTTGCTACCTTTTTGTGTTGCCGTCTATGTGGTATCAGAAAGCTCTTCTTAAGGTCTTACGGGCTTGGAACGACACGAGGGTAGTAATTAATGACAGAAATTTCATTTTTGGGTGAACTAACCCTTTAAACCATTACAAGTGTCAGTGATGCAATACAAAGAAATGATAGATTACTAGAAGCCCATTAAGACAACCTATATAGCTAGTCTCTGAAGCAATGTTTCAATGATTCAGCCATAAAGAATGTGTTGTATAATTGCTTTGTGTTCTTGGTGTTCAACTGATTATCTAGTGCAAATTTCCTGAATGATACAAGTATTGATTATTTTCCAGCCATGTTTCATTATTCTTCTATTCCTATTTGCCTTGCTCCAGTAGCTGAAGTGGCACCAACATATACTTGACAAATATGTTTAACCTTAGTTTCAAAGCAAAGGTTATGGTCTAAAGCAGAAGTTCTCAAAGTTTGACTTAGTTGCCATCAATATCCCATCAATTTTTAACAGCACATTTAGTTTTAATCCAATTTAAACACACTAACTCTTTATATTTGGATTTTGGTCCAATTTTGAAGGTTTTCTTAGTCCTGAATAACAAGCCTTAGAACACAATCTGGTCCACTCCAGTCTCTCATTCAAGTCTCATGCAAAACTAGTTCATGTTCGCAATGAGAGAAAGTGTAGTGAGATCAGCATGTGTCTCAAAGTGTCTCACTTTTATTGAGGCTCCAGCGAAGTGTGCAAGCTCTTTAATGTGCTGCCCTTTTTTCCCGATGAGAGCTCCTACTGCTGGAGTGGGGATGAAAAGATAGACCACTTCCTGTTCAACCGACTGAAACACACACACAGACAGTCTTTAATCGTAGTAGTCAAGTCAAGTTTATTTATATAACACTTTTTACAGTATAGATTGCTTCAAAGCAGCTTCGCAGTATTAAACAGTTTTGGCAACACAAATTTGTTCAAACAGAGAACAATAATTTCAGCTATACAACTTCTATTTTAACCAAACAGCAGATCTAATGTACTAGAAGTAGCATTTGTCAGGTAAGTTCTGTTCAATCCTACTAGCTGAGATTTGTTGACAATAACACAGCATCTCTGAGCAGAGAAAAAGACAGAGATAACCGGATAACTAAATAATATCATTATTTAGGTGGATGAATAACAGAACAACCACGCCCCAAAAACCCTCAGAACCTGGTGGCAGGTTCCAAGACATTAGATTGCATCTTTTAAAATGCATTGTAAAGTGTTACTAATGAATGTTTATTATGACTTTTTCATTTTAAAGTTAATTACTTAAATATAATGAAACATCTATACATTAATAGCAGGTGGTGGCATTTCAAACTTTGATTTAAATCATCTAATGTTTCTGGAAATAAGCCATATTTTAACATGTTCATGCATAATTCATGCAGAAAAATTAAAGGTATTTTTTTAAAAACTACTCTTGCAACATTTGCATGAATTTCGTTCAATTTCAAATTCGAATGACGGTTCTGCATCCGTTTGATACTTCAAGTCAAAATTCTGGAACTTAACTGGAATTTAAAAAAGACATTCTAATTCATTCTGAATGGCTAAAAAACTTAAAGGGTAAGTTCACCCAAAAATAAAAATTAGCCCATAATTTACTCACCCTCAAGTCATCCTAGAGGTGTATATGACATTCTTCCTTTAAAACGAATAAAATCTGAGTTATATTAAAAAAGTCCTGTCTCTTCCAAGCTTTATAATGGCAATGAATGGCTGATTCATTTTTGAGTGCATCTATCCATCATATAACTGCTCCACATGGCTCCGGGGGTTAATTAAAGGCCTTCTGAAGCAAAGTGGCACATTTGTGTAAGAAAAATATCCATATTTAAAAGTTTATAGACTAAAGCAACTAACTTCCGGTGGACTGCCGTACGCATCGATCGATTTACGGCTAAAGAGTAACCCCTGACGCATGCATATTGACGAATGCGGAAGCGCTGTTCATGAAATAGAGTCTAAAACGATAATTTTTAAAGAGAATTGGCAGGGGATTTTGATATGAGAAAAGAGGGGCTTGAGTTTGTTGCCCAGCCCTATCCACGAGAGGCGTCAAGGCTTGCGATGCTACTATACATCGCGTCAGGGGTTACTCTTTTACACAAACATGCCACTTTGCTTACGAAGGCCTTTATTAACCCCCTGGAGCCGTGTGGAGCAGTTATATGATGGATAGATGCACTTTTATGGACTTCAAAAACAAATCAGCAATTCACTGCCATTATAAAGCTTGGACTTTTTAAATATAACTCTGATTTTATGCATCTGAAAGAAGAATGTCATATACACCTAGGATGATTTGAGGGCGAGTAAATCATGGGCTAATTTTTGGGTGAACTAACGCTTTAAATAGGGCAGCTCAATGTGTCACAAACTAGTAATCAAGTGATAAAGAAAATACTTTTTTATGTAGCATACATCTAATTGAAAGGCTTCTTATGAGCTTCAGATTGTCACAATATACAGCAGTGTGCAGAGAAATAGTAGAAATGAGAGCTCTTTTGAGATACACATATAATAAAAAGTACTCACTTGCTGAAGAGATAATGCTCCAGAGGAGGGAATCCCATACATGCCCCCCATTACTGAAGAGGGTCCCTGTGGTGGCAAACATACACACATAGCATGTGGTGAAATGAATGTAGCCCAAAATTACAAAGCAAACAGATGGCTATTTAAGAGAGAATGCACACTAAGATGAAAAGACAATTCACTGTCACACACCCTTTACACACACATTCTTTTCTTAAGTCACAGTCAAGTGGTGTATAGCATGTCCTAATACTCACCAGCAGGGGGCTGTAGTTGGCTGGGGTGGACATAGATCCACGCAGACCAGAAGTTGGGGGGAGGACAGACAAGCCAGAAGAGAAGATCCCCATCGCACTCAGGTTTAGACCTGGCACCATGTTAGAATGCTGCTGAAACCAATATAGAGAGAGATGTGAATGTGAGCCATATGCAGCGAATGATATTAATCATTCTTGCTCATTTTTACAGGTTTATGTGAGGCATGAGCATGAAACAGTTCAGCAAATTAAATGAGATAATGCCTATTTACATTTACACTCTGCCTGATAATCACTGCCTGTCCAGGCAAAACAAGTTTTGCTTTACTAAGATTAAAGAAAAAGTATTAAAGCATGACGCCTACACTGTTAAACCCAAACACTGTGTAAGAACAATTAAACTATATTGTTTATTAAACTGTTTATCAGGTCATTTAAATCAAGAAAACATATCTCAGAAAGAAATTAAAACAGAACAATTATACATTATACCTAAATATGTTAGCTAACTAGTCCAAGTAAAATAGGAGATTAAAATTTGTAGAGCAATATATAAACTATTATTGTAAACTATTATTGTCTTGTTTTCTATTGTATTGGCAGAAGCTCTATGATAAGTCAACTCTACAAAATGCAATAATCAATCATTCAATAATTAATAATGATAATAAATAATTCAACTCAAATCAATATTTCATGTCCATGAATTAATTTATTTGGTTAAGTGTTACTTGTTTAGAGCATTCGAATTTGGATCAAAACAATATGTCACGTTATATTTGTGTATGTTGGAAGATCTGTGTCCCTAAAACTGGATCCTGTTTCAATAATGTTAGTTTATGTCTTTTTAAGAATATTTGATGACACAAAAAAGAAAGGAAACTCTTTGGGTAGTTGTTTGACTGCATTCAATCCCAGGAAAAGATTGAGAAAACAAGGTCTTTTTCTACAATGTAGTTTTATAATTACACATTTTTAAATAAAATACAGTTTTACAGTTCAACAAACAATTCAAAGCGACTTCATGTCTCTAAAAACAACTGATAGACATAACCCAAACTAGCATCCATCCACCAATAAACTGTAACCTCTAAAGCTATGATTTACTCACATTAAGTGAAGCAACATCATTCTCATGGGCTTCTGTAAGTTTCTTCATGATCTCCACTTCTGCATTACAGCACTCCTCCACCGCACCTCTCACCGTGATGGTACGTTCCTGGTTATATATTGTCAGGTCTTGTAATCTGCATAAATTAAAGAAAACAAGCACTGTCATTTGAGATGAACATTCAACATGTGGTGTGAATTGGCCTTATAATGGGCGATTTAATCTTTGACTCAACCGATTCGTTCAAACGGATGATTCTTTCAAGAATGAAACGCGTGTTGCTGTGAGATGTGCTATGGTTTTGCAGTGATCTTTGTTTGGAAATATTTTCGCTGCTGAAATAGGACAAAAACAGTCAATATTGAATCTAAAATCTAAGTTACTACAACCCCAAATCAGAAAAAGTTGGGACAGTATGGAAAACGCCAAAAAAAAAAAGAAGTGATTTCTAAATTTACTTTGTCTTGTATTTCATTGCAGACAATATGAACACAAAATATTTCATGTTTTGTCTGGTCAACTTCATGTCATTTGTAAATATGCATCCTTTCCTGTCATTCAGACCTGCAACACATTTCAAAAAAAGTTGGGACAGTAAAGCATCTACCACTTTGTAATGTTGCCATTCCTTTTCACAACACTTAAAAGACGTTTAGGGACTGAAGACACCAAGTGATGAAGTGTTTCAGGTGTCATTTTGTCCCATTCTTCCTGCAAACAAGTCTTAAGGTGGGCAACAGTACGGGGTCTTCATTGTCACATTTTTGGGGTTGTACTTGTTTATAGAACTGTTGCATGAAATACACATTCATCAGGCATGTGGTCAGTGTGATCAATGTGATCAGGCATAACATTATGACCTAATATTGTGTTGGTCCCCCCTTTGTTGCCTAAACAGCCCTGAGCCCTGATTCGTTTAAGTCCTGTAAGTTCCGTGGTGGGGCCTCCATGTATCAGACTTGTTTGTTCAGCACCATCCCACAGATGCTCGATCGAATAGAGATGTGCTCCTAAAACTATCCCTGAACCATTTTTGCTTTGTGGCAGGGCGCATTATCCTGTTGAAAGAGGCCACAGCCACTATAATGCCGTTTCCATGAAAGGGAGTTGATAGGGGATAACAGTTTAGGACCCAAGACCAGTTGTGAAGAATGAAGACCAAGAGTCAGGAGTGCAAATTTACTTAAGAATAGTTTGCAGTGTCATCAGCAGAAGCCAGCTTCAAGTCACACAAGGAGTTTGTAGGCCACGCTCCCTCTCTACCAGTTCCCCTTCGAGAGAACTCAAACTGCGTCATCGTGACGACACTTTGGGGAACGGCCCTCACGTAAAGCATCTGAAGAAACAGTAGAATCAGCCCCATCCGATTGGTGTTGCGTGATGACGTAGTATGTGACGGCAAACCCGGAAGATACAAATTGACGTCTGAACACAACAGAGATAGCTTTTTGCTCTTCAGCGTTAGCGCTCTGTGTTACCAGTCTAAGAGTATTTGGTGTTGTTATCTACCAATGTTGTTTTCACAAGCATTCAGGGCTCGCGAATTCCGTGGCCGGTCCCGTGCAGTTGGGGCAGCACGGTTGATCTATCATGAACTCGCAGATGGGTCTGTCAAGGGAACTTGAGAGTGCCGAGGCATCTTCTCCTTCCCAGTGACAGCTCCATTGTTCTCCTTCCCCGCGTGGAAGCCCGCGCTGCGGCTTCTTCCCCCGGGGTGGAGGACCCGATGCGTGAGCTGTCTGATTCTGAGGAATTAGATGGGCTCCGTATCGAGGCTCGCCTTTTCTAATGCAGATTCAACCTTGCGTTGCCGAGGCGGCGCGTATGTTTGGGTCTGCTATTAGAGTGATACAATGTGACACGGTGAGAAGGTGCATGTGATGCTGTGGGTGCGAGGCATGGAGTCAGCTCCTGAGGGGGTGGGCTGTTTTTGTCGTAGAGACCCGACTCGGCTCCAGAGCTCCTTCCACCAGGAGGTTGTACAGCCTGAAGTGGAATGTATTTTCCACTTGGTGTAGAGAGCGGGAGGTGAACCCAGTTATCTGCCCAGTGGCTTCAGTGCTGGAGTTCCTCCAAGACCGCTTCTCTGCCGGTCTTTCCTCGTCCACACTTAAGGTGTATGTGGCTACCATTGGGGCTTTCCAGGCACCTTTAAGTGATGGGCCGTTGGGAAGGCACCATCTGGTTGTACGATTCCTCCGTGGGGCTCGGAGGATGAGGCCTGCGGCTCATTCCAGGGTCCCAACCTGGGACCTGGCGGTGGTGCTCAAGGGTTTGGCTGAGGCCCCCTTTGAGCCGCTGGAGTCGGCTGAGGCGAGAATACTGACCTTCAAGGTGGCCTTTCTCCTTGCCATTACTTCTCTGAGGAGAGTGGGGGACCTCCAGGCCTTGGCTATCACGCCAATTTGCCTGGAGTTTGCCCCTGGCATGGTTAAGGCCATCTTGCATCCCAGTCAGGGCTACGTGCCCAAGGTGCCATCTAATGTGGCACGGTCAGTGGTTCTCCAGGCATTCCATCCTCCACCTCACATGACGGCGGAAGAGAGCAGACCTCACCTCCTCTGCCCTGGGCGGGCATTGAGGATTTACCTGGAGAGGTCTGCTCAGTGGAGAAAGTCAGACCAGTTGTTCTGCGAGGCGGCTGGGTGGGCCACCCCGCACGCCTTCATTAGATACTGCAGTCTGCATCTCCCTGAGACGTCTGACGCTAGAGTGCTCGCCCCCTTGTTGTGCCTGAGTCCAGCTTCACACTGGGTGGGTATGATTGGTGCGGCCTAAGTTGGTACTCGTTCCCCAAAGTGTCGTCACGATGACGCAGTTCGAGTGTCCACCCAATCATCAGAGCACTAGCTTCATCGCAAGAACGCTATCTCTGTTGTGTTCAGACGTCTCTTTGTATCTTCCGGGTATGCCGTCACATACTACGTCATCACGCAACACCAATCGGATTGGGCTGATTCTACTGTTTCTTCAGACGCTTTACGCGAGGGGCGTTCCCCAAAGTGTTGTCACGATGACGCAGTGTCTCGTTCCCTTCTCGGGGAACAAGGGTTATAGCCATAACCCGACACGTTTTTCGTACATACAATTTCTCAACAGTTATACTCTTTTCAAGGTCTAGCTACATCATCACTTCAGGTTGAATGGTTCTGATTGGCTAAGAGAAAATAGATAGTCATAGTAAATTTCCAGACATTTTTAGTTAATCAGATGCACGTCTCCATAGATCACTTGTTGACGTTTTCACCCCGGAATTAGGCACGTAGTGACCTTCCAGGTCTGGAGCAGGCGCCAGCTTGTCCAGAACTACATTCTATCACTCTCCCTAGGCCTGTTGTACACCTTCAATACTGATGTGTAACACAGAATATTACGCACATACACAGATACACAGTCTCTCCAAGGTTGGAGTTGATTGAGCTCCAGTTCTGACCAGAAAGTTTTCCAAAACATGCTGATAACATGTGCTTTCTCTCAGTAAGAGGTGCAGACAATATTCACCATAATTCTTTAGTGTTTCAGTAAAATAAAACATTTTTTTTTTATTTTATTTTTATTTATCCTTTGTTTTACCAGGGTAGTCACATTGAGACAGTAGTCTCTTTTTCAAGTGAGCCCTGGCCAAGAAAAGGCAGCACATAGCTAAAAAAGACATAAAAACAGAGATGGACACAACATAAAAAACATAAATACAATTAACAAGTAAGAATATGCAGGCTGTAAACAACAAAAAGTCTAGACACACTCACATGTATGATGTAAAGTGTCTGCCAGATATGACTTGAAATCAGAAATGGAGATAAACATATTTAGTTTCAGTTCTTTCTGTAGTGCGTTCCAGGTTGACGGAGCATTGTAACGATAGGCTGTTTTACCAAATTCGGAGTGAACAGTAGGCACATTGAAAAGTATGCTATTGTTAGACCTGAGGTTATATCTATTGTTTGTTGCCAATGAGAATACTGATAAATATGATGGTAATGATCCAGTAATTGCTTTATAAATGAAAATCAACCAATTGCGTTGTCTGCGTATAGACAGTGGTAACCAACCAGATAAGCTGTACAAATTGCAGTGGTGTGTGTTATAGTCGGCTTTTGTTATAAATCGTAGTGCTGAATGGTAGACAGAATCCAGTGAACGCAATACAGACTTTGAGGCATGCATATAGATAATGTCGCCATAATCCAGAACAGATAAAAATGTGGCTGCTACAAGTTCTTTTCTAGCTTTCAAATTAAAACAAGCCTTATTTCTAAAAAAGAAACCTAGCTTTACTCTAAGTTTCTTTACCACATGCATAACATGAGGATTAAAAGAAAGATTTTCATCCAATAAAAAACCTAGATATGTGTAGCATGACACCTTCTCTATTTCCTGTCCCTGTGCGGTTACAATTGGAGTTAGAGATTTTACTTTGGACTTGGAGTGTGTAAACAACATGTGTTTGGTTTTTTTAGCATTAAGCACTAACTTTAATCTCCTTAAATTTTCTTGCAAGACTGTGAAAGCCTCCTGCAGTTTCACTAACGCCTCACATGGAGAGGGTGCAGTGCAATAGATGATGGTGTCATCCGCATAAAGGTGTACATTAGCATTTACACGTTCAGAAATAGAATTAATGTATATGGTAAACAAAAGTGGCCCTAAGATGGAGCCTTGTGGAACCCCAATTGTAATTGCAGCCTTCCCTGATGTAATACTATCACATGTAACACATTGAAACCTACCAGTAAGATAGTTTTTAAACCAATTTACCGCATTTGATGACACCCCAATTTTAACTAGACATTTTAAAAGAATGCTGTGATCCACTGTATCAAAAGCCTTAGAAAGGTCAATAAACAATCCTGCACATGAGTTTTTGCAATCAATGGCAGACACAATGTCATCAATTACTTTAGTGGCTGCCGTGACGGTGCTATGCCCCTTCCTGAAGCCTGACTGAAAGGGGGTGAGGATACAATTGCAGGTTAAAAACTCTTTTAATTGTTCACTGACTAATTCCTCAAATATCTTAGCCAGTACTGATAATTTAGATATAGGGCGATAATTGTCCAATAATGTGGGGTCCCCACTTTTAAAAAGAGGTATCACATGTGCTGCTTTCCAGGATTCAGGAATAACATTTTGTTCCAAAGACAAATTAAAAATCTGAGCGAGTGGTTTGGCAATAATATCAGCTGCAAGCTTCAGGAGCGATGGATCAAGCCCATCCGGTCCAGCTGACTTTCTACAGTTTACACATTTCAATTTTGACAGGACCATTTTCCTTGTAAATGGCTGAAAAGAGAAAGTGTTAACATTACCAACATTTCCAACATTTGGGACCTGTGTGTCCAAGGGTTGATTTGGCATTGACTTGAAAAGATGCCCAGCAGAGGCAAAGTGCTGATTAAAGGAGTCCACTATCTCATTTTTATCTGTGATTTGTCTAGAATCAACACTTATTTGCTTTGGTAAACTTGATGATGAGGAGTTAGATTTTAAAGATTTAATAGTTTTCCAAAATTTAGCTGGATTATGCAAATTTCTGGTTGTCTCATCTAGATAAAACTGTGCTTTAGCTTTACGTATCTGTGCTATACATTTGTTTCTTAGGCATCGGAAGATGGACCAATCATTTTCTAAGCCAGATTTCCTTGCCCTTGCCCAGGCCAGGTCCCTCTCATGTAGCAGAGAGGATAATGCATCAGAAAACCAAGGGTTATCCCTCCCTTTCACCTTGAACCTCCTTAGCGGTGCATGTTTATTTAAAACTCCCATAAATAGACCCTTAAAATAAGTCCATGCCAAATCAACATCAGGAATGAATGATATTCTATTCCAATCACAATGATAAATATCATGAATGAAAGCTTGTTGGTCAAAGGTCTTAAAGTGTCGTTTCTCCACTATTCTTGAAGGTGTTTTCACAGGTTTACAATTCCTAATAATCCCAATAGCACAGTGATCACTTATGTCATTTGGGAAAATACCAATCTGTGTACATTTATCAGGTCGGTTTACTAAAATAATATCAATTAATGTGGATTTGTTTAGATTTTTTGTGTTTGGGCGAGTTGGAGTATTTACTACTTGTGTTAAATTAACAGAATCACAGTAAGCCTTTAAGTCCTTTGAATCATCTTTCATCCAGTCCCAATTTAAATCACCAAGCAGAATTATTTCTTTGTGATTTACAATATCTGTAAGCACGGCTGAGAGTGTTGATAATGTTTCTTTAAGAGCTGACGGGGGCCTATAACAACAAGCAACAGTCAAACTGGTAGTTCCTAATTTCAGATCAATAGCCAGCAATTCAAAACATTTTGTGATACTCATAGCCTTCAATAGAGTGGTATGATACTTAGACTTCACGTAAATAACCACGCCTCCTCCCTTACTCTTCCTATCCGCACGAAATACATTGTATCCTCTAATCGCAATATCATTATCACTAACAGATTTTTTTAGCCACGTTTCCGATAAGACAAAAATGTCTGCATTTGTCGAATTTGCCCATATTCTAACAAAATCTATCTTTGGCACAAGACTACGGATATTTAAATGTAAAATTTTCAAGCCAGATCTATTAGCGAAATCTCCTGGTGTGTATAAACATTCAGGCTCGGGTCCTGGGTTTGGCTTGACATTTCCAGCCAGCAGTAACATCAGTATAATAAAACGACGTTTCCAGACATGCTTTAAAATATCATCTCGTTTGATTGCACAATGCTGAATGAGACATGATCTTTGTCCAAACATTATAAAATTGTCTCTAATCAGACTCAAACAAACAAGGGAAAGATGAATATCAGGTTCATGGATGAAAAGTTCGGCGCAATACTCCTGTTTTGGAGTGCGTGTGTGTAGTGTGTTCTTTGACGAAATGTATGTAGTGTTTCGCAAAGACGTCGGAAAGTCCTTGTGATACGCACAGGTTGAAAAATTCAGATCCAAAGTAAAAAGTAACAACCAGATTACCTGTAGAGTTCCCATGATGGGGAGTAGCTTGCCTACGGGAGACCAGGAAGAATTCAGCAGGCAGTTTCGCAGGTATGTCCACAAACGCTTGTAAACGACGGTGTAGCTTAGGCTATTGGGTGTTTGTCCATAAGCCTAGCGCGACAATATGGGAATTGTGGTAGGAAAGGGGAATATGGAATGGGTAAGGGGAAATGTGTACTTGTTGTTTGGACTGAAGTAGGCCTCCTGCGCGTTTGTAATAAGTTTTCAACCACCGAAGCCTGGAGCACTTAGCTGCAGGAGGTTTAGATGCTGCCCGCAGCCGACTGTAACGCAGAGTTTCAAATTACATAAAACAGACTGGGTATAGGCATAGATCGTGTCCACAAACAGTCAGTTTAAAATAACGTTGAACAAGACAAACAGGACAGAGACGGAAGAGAGGAGAGACATGCTGCCAAAACATAAAATGAATAAATTATAATATAAAATGAAAGAAAAATAAATGTTTCATCTCTGGAAGCCGGGCTAAGTGAATAAGCACTGTTATTGCACTCCTGGCATTTTAGGGGTGTGTGATACCTCCAAAAGGCAAACACACGACAACATGTTCTGCTATCAAGCAAACAACCAGAGGTTCTATTGATTAAGTAATATCATAACTGGAAATAATCATTGCAAATCATTATAATAATATAGGAGGATAAATATTGATTAATGCTTTGTTTATAAATTTAATTAGTATATAAACTGTTTGTATATAGGTATATTGAAGCAGGAGTGGATTTCAGAATCCGCACCCTTCAGTGTACATGTTCTGCAACAATGCTTAGGTAGGTGGTATGTGTCATAGTAACATACACATGGATGGCAGGACCCGAGGTTTCCCAGCAGAACATTGCCCAAAGCATCACACTGCCTCCGCAGGCTTGCCTTCTTCCCATAGTGCACCCTGGTGCCACGTGTTCCGCAGGTAAGCGACGCACACGCACCCGGCCATCCAAGTGATGTAAAAAAAAAAAGCGATTCATTAGAACCGGGCCACCTTCTTCAATTACTCCGTGGTCCAGTTCTGATGCTCACATGCCCACTGTTGGCGCTTTCGACGGTGTACAGGGGTCAGCATGGGCACCCTGACTGGTCTGCGGCTATGCAGCCCCATACGCAACAAACTGCGATGCACTGTGTATTCTGACTCCTTTCTATCAGAACCAGCATTAACTTCTTGAGCAATTTGAGCTACAGTAGCTCATCTGTTTGATTGGACGACACGGGCCAGCCTTCGCTCCCCACATGCATCAATGAGCCATGACCCTGTCGCCAGTTCACCACTGTTCCTTCCTTGGACCACTTTTGATAGATACTGACTGACCATTGCCAACCGGAAAACCCCACAAGAGCAGCAATTTTGGAGATGCTCTGACCCAGTCGTCTAGCCTTCACAATTTGGCTCTTGTCAAAATCACTCAAATCCTTACACTTGCCCCTTTTTCCTGCTTCTTACTCATCAACTTTGAGGAAAAAAATGTCACTTGCTTCCTAATATATCCCCCCCACTAACAGGTGCCGTGATGAAGAGATAATCAGTGTTATTCACTTCACCTGTCATAATGTTATGCCTGATCGGTGTAAGTGTCACATTTTCAAACATGAAGATATTCAGGAAGACAGCCCTCTTGGTTGTGTGATGTTGCTTAACTGTCTCTTCACGAGTTTGTGTGCCCATATAATCTTAGTGAATGTGGTAAACAGATTTGGCTTGCTGTCTGCTATAGAGGAGCTCGGAGAGGATATTCTACCCGAGCTCCGATTGCCCCCTTATAACAGGCAAAATTGTACAAAAGGAGGAGCAGGGGAGGAGGAGGGATGCTACAGGAACTAAAAATGGGAAGAGGTAAGCTGCTGGTTTTATACCTTATTAATTGGAAGATTAGATGGGCGTACTCCTCTCGAAATTACGTTTAATAACTTCACATGTTATAAATATAAAAACTCCACATTTTGAACTATCACAGTTTGCTAACTGAGTTTCTTTGTGTGTGCTGTGCTCATTTGTGAGCCTAAACAGTGCAACCTTGTTACCATCAGTACATTATACATATTGTTATCCACTATCAATCACCACTTACACTAAATGTAATACAAATCAGAATCATTCTCATGTTTCATTGATTCCCTAGTTAATTTTTTTGTTATTGATGTTTTAATCAGGCTACTTGTCTGGTCTGGCAAGTAACATTTTCGTTCACTTGCCCCTTCAAAAAATCCACCTGACCCAGACAAGCGTTAATATCATACCCTGTATTATAATACCCTGTATATGTAAATATGTATATATATTAAAGATTGTATTTATTTCCATGACATTTCTTGGTCTGAAAATAACGCTTTTAAAATTCACTAATATTTCTAGGTTTTCCATGACAGTGGGAACCCTGTGTCTGTAAACTAATCCAAATATCACAATATTATCTGATACATTTAGTTTCCTCACAGTCTCATGTGCAAATACAGAAATTACAAAAATCAGCTATATTCTAAGACCCTTTTCATGGCTTCTGCTTGCCCAAATAAACAATGATATCTTATAGAAAATAACAGTAAAGTTTCCACGTAATGAAAGCGCTTTATTTTAGTACTGGTGTCCATGCAATGAGTTGGCAGCTTTATCAATGATTTGAGCAGTTTGACCCTATTGTGAGAGAGAGCTCCAATAATCTGCGCATGTAAGAAATGTTATGTTTATATATTGAATCACTATCAAATCGTAGTTCATTCCATTCTTAACATTTTAAATCGATTACAGAATGAAACAAATAATTCAAGTTCATGTTTCAAAATCAATACATATGCTTCGGCAGCATTTGTAATTGATGCATGGAGAAAACGAGTGAATCACTACACCTATAAAAGACATTGTTAGAAGTTTTAACTGATACAGAGCACACTTACGCAGAGATGGTGATCTTGGTCCCTGTATCTTGCTCTATCTTCTTCAGGTTCCTGCCCTCCTTCCCTATGAGTCTCCCAACAAGGCTATTGTGTGCCAAGATCTTCAGAGGAACCTCCTCAACACTGACACAGAGAGAAAGTACACAAAATTGTTTATTTATTTATTTATTTATTTATTTATTTATGTATTTTTAATTATAAACGGGCACAGTTTTTATTTATCTAAAAAGAAACAATCCTAAAGCGATTGAAGCATGTAAAACTTAAATGTGCCCTACAGTCAGATGAAATACTGACATCTTGGTGTCATTAGCCTCTTTTTCCATGATTTCCAGGATCATCCTGCATGCTTGTGAACTGCCCTCTTTAGATGAGTGAATAGTGATGGCCTTCTCAGTCGCCCCAGCATTCTCTTTACGATGGATATCAACCCTGAGACAGAGAGAGAAGGATGAGAATGGTTTGAGCTAAATAGGTACAGAGAACAGTTTATAATCTCAGAGATAAGAATGAGTGTGAACAGTTCGTCATGATTAGAGGTGCACAACATATGGGTAGCCAATGTATTATTTGGCAATTACTAGAGAAATTAACTTATTACTATTAAAGGGGCTATATGTAAGAATTTGTCATGTATTAATCACTTTTTTTGTTGCCAATGTGTGAACAAGCTTGTAACGAAACTTAAAAACCGAGACCATCCCCGACTTCCAATGAATTCGATGAAAGGCTGTAGACTGATTTTTATGTGAAGGACAAGGTACAATCAAAAGGATGTGACATTTACATGTGCTCCGGAGAGCCTCTCTTCTGTTCTGTGACACATGAAACTAATTCTTATGTTCAGGATAATGCAGAAAGAGCAATTTAGCTATTGCCAATGTGTCGTGCAAAGAATTAAAATAAATGGCTCTATATAGTCTATAGTCTCAATTAGGCCTATACTTTATAATCAAACCATCATAACAGTGTAATTTTAATTACTTCATCTGTCGACATGATGCCAGTGAATTGCAGAGCTGGTGCAAATATATCCATTGCTATGATAAGATTTGTTCTTAACTGCAGCTTTTCACCACTTTCATTTTTGTTGTGTTGAGAGGAAAGCATGCAGAACATATTTACATATTCACCTAAACGTCACTCTCAGCAGCGTGGGTAGCAGCGGATATCGCTGTGAGTAAATACTTCTTTTTAATTCTAAGCAAAGAATGAAAAAAACTTCGCTTGTGAGTATATAGGGGCATTGAATCATGTTCAGTCTCTTGTACATTACATCTGCACAAGTGCGAGCATGAGCAATACTTTGCTGGATTCAGTTCACTTAACAGCCACCAGTGTTGCTAATTACAAGGGCTTCTGAATTATACATATAGCCCCTTTAATGCCCATAGTGGAATTGCACACAAAATGTGTAATTACAACCTAGTAAGACACTGTGTTTAGAATGTTGAATTAAACTTATCAAGCAGCATTTTTCTTAAGATTTCAAAGTCAAGTTTAAAGTAGTCAAACAAGAAAAACAACCCTCAAGACCCCTCCGGGTTTATTCCATCCCTTTTGTGCTCTGTATAGTTGACTTTGAACAAATTATAGCTCTGAATTTGTGTCAGAGAGTTTTCTTCCATACAAATATTTGCTGTAGTTTGTGAAACAAATGCTCATTTTACTCTACTAGTTATATGACATAACTATCCAATCTGTATGGAGTTCTGAGCTGAAGTATAATGCTGTTTTACTATTATGATTGTTATTCCCTGCATGTATTATAAAGTGGATTTTTGATGGCCGATATCTTAGAAAGCAGGATGACCAATATAAAGACAATACAATGATATCACACTATTTGAAGATAACAATTAACACATGCAAAACAATTTCTCCAATTAAATAATAGGTTCAAAATAAATAATTTGAAAAAATACTTTCAAATATGTATAAATCTATTTTACAGATTTTAATCAAATATAGAAACTGTATAATTCTGTTCTGTAATAATTCTGTAATACTACTATACTATTTTTCACAAATAATAAAAATAAATAAATAAAAAAAACAAAGAAACACTGAAACCAACCAACTCAGCATTCTGGTAGGTCCACACTAGCAATCATATTTTTTCAGATAAAGACCAGGTAAGGGTAATTTTACACAAGTACACAGTGAATATGACATAGCAGCAAACCGGATAGAGCACAGCATAGTTTGAAATGAAGGATTTAAAGTTGCTCGATGAGATGAAAAAGTTTGTGAGGTTTGAGGCATTTGATTTTCCATTAATCAAAGATAGTCTGAGCTCAGATGCAGGCTTCTCAGAATAATAAAAGTTTTGCTTCACACTCTTATCGGCCAAACCTTCAATTATGAAGAATGCCAAATATCGGCCTTGATGATATTTGATGATATCTAAGCTTTTAAATGGATCAGCTAAGTGATTTTTAAAAGGATTAATTTAACTATAATAGCCATTACATCTTTAAATTATAACATCAGTTCAATTTAACACAGTACTAATTAGACAAGTACTGATTGAAAAAATATCAAGACTTCTTACTTGGACTGTGTCTGCTTTGTGATGTTCTTTATGGTGAGTCCCTCTTTTCCAATGATGGCTCCCACAAATTGAGTGGGTACTAGGATTCTTAGAGGCAGTTCTTGCTGACGCTGCCTGGGCCCCTGGGGGCCTCCCATTGCCCCTGGCTGACCAAACTCCTGCTCCTGCCTTCCTGTGCCCATTTTAGATGCCCCTCGTGGGACCTGGGGTCTTCCACCCCCGTCCCTTCCTGCCTCCTCGTCCAGTATGTACAACACACTGAAGGAGTGATTCTCAAAACTGTGGCCTGTCAACTTCTCAACAGCCCTGGAGATAAAAGAGAGAGCAAGAGAGAAAGAAATAGATCAATCAGTAGAACATGATATGCTTTACATAGATCCAACGAGAAACATAAAGCACGTGGTTACACTGGCTAGGGGTGTGAGATATCACAATTTGATATTGTGAATGATTAAAATATCTGCCTTTGAAGAAAGGTCGTAGTATCATGCTACAGTGCAGGTTCTATCAGTTGCAGTTCTCGCGCTACCATCCCAACATACTGTACAATGTTTAACAACATAGCGGTAGAGTTACGCTCACGTCACATTGTAGTTATTCGCCATCACAAAGGTTTACATGAATTTTAAAGCATTGTCAGTTATATTTTTTCTTCACATAGTGTTCTGAGCATGTACACCCGAAGCATGTGCACACTAAAAGCCTGTCAAACAGCGCACGAGTACTGAATTAAGTTTTATTGCACTACAACTGCCAAATATACACAATGTTTACACAAACACAGAATAAAAAAATCTAAAATCTCAGAGTTCAACGCAGGATTCACAAAATGCTTGCTCTTGAAAGATGGGTCAGTACCCAGTTTATTTGGACCAGCTTGCTCCTCAGAATGACAACCTGTAAGTATGAATAATTATTGATCTATATATTTTCTAGCGGGTGTTCAAAATATCATGCTAAGCAGCTGTATGCCACTAAAACCGTGTCTATTAATGCAGATTGTCTGTCGTTCTTACTACTTTGAGTAAAGATAAAGGATGGAGCAAGATTTGTTTGCAAACTTTAATGTTACATCAGTCATTCATGTTAGTGCTTGGCTAACATGCACCGTTATTGATACAGTTAATACAGTTCTTGCATGTGCACCGCAATGAATTATAAATATACACATGGGTTTGTTGATGGACATATACTTGTTAATGCTGATGGTGAGGAATTACAGTTGCAACATCTCATAATGTACCTCAAAATGAGTAGTGTATTACTGAGAAACGTCCTCCTCAAGTCATCCTTGCGATGGTGGTTCGGGTTGAATAACTAATTCTTCCAATGTTTCATCATTGGACTTGCTTGGATTGATATGGTAAAATCTACACTATTGTTAAAGTGTGTACAATTGCTGGGCTTTAGGAAACCTCCGCACAGAGCTGAAGTTTGTGGTAATGGATGTTTGTTTCTGACGTGCGCTGTAAGCGGAAAACCAATCACAACAGACTGGGCCATCTACCCAATCACAGCAGAGTAGCTCACGGAAAGGAGGGATTTAGAGAGACTGACTAGGTTTACATGTGCACCAATAATGCGACTATTTATAATAATCAGAGTAAGGTCTTAATTGCAGTAAGATGTTTACATGACATGAGCAGAACCCTTCACTCCAGTTTACATGCAATTTTCATTATTCTGATTCTTTTCTAATATGGTTATACCACTCTCAGATAGGCATACAGTATGCATGTTACCGGCCATTGTTTTAATCTACTCGCATCAAATTCATAATACAATTTTATTGACGTAGCTTATCGCAATGCCAGGTTTGCCTGCTGCCGTCGTGTTCTTCGCGCCGTCTAGATGAAGACAGGGAGCAGAGACTGCGCAGCGAGTTGCGTTGACAGAGTTTAGTGATTTGGAGAAGAGAAAACTTCAGAATAATGTCAGGAACTTCATTCATGAAGTTGTGCGAACAACACACGGTATCCGTGTATGTTCGCGCATATGCGCACTTTGGTCAGAATGGTAATAATGCGATTAAGGTGTTTACATGCCTGTTTACATGCCTGTTAAAATCGGCATATGCCACCTAGTTTAATGCGACTATGGTTACAACGATTATGAGCTTAATCGCATTAGTTTGATCGAAGTATTGCGTTTACATGAGGTAAAGTTTAATCCCAATTGTTAGGGGATAACAGTTTAGGACCCAAGACCAGTTGTGAAGAATGAAGACCAAGAGTCAGGACTGCAATTAATTAAAGAAAAATTTACTGAAGAATAGTTTACAGTTTCATCAGCAGAAGCCAGCTTCAAGTCACACAAGGAGTTCGTAGGCCACACTCCCTCTCTACCAGTTTTTCGTCCATACAATTTCTCAACAGTTATACTCTTTTCAAGGTCTAGCTACATCATTAGGTTGAATTCAGGTTGAATGGTTCTGATTGGCTAAGAGAAAATAGATAGTCATGGTAAATTTCCAGATATTGTCAGTTAATCAGATGCACGTCTCCATAGATCACTTGTTGACGCTTTCACCCCGGAATTAGGCACATAGTGACCTTCCAGGTCTGGAGTAGGCGTCAGCTTGCCCAGAAAACAAGTCCATCTCCTAGGATGCCCATAATCCACCTCGAATACTGATGTTTAATACAGATTACTACGCACATACACAGATATACAGTTTCTCCAAGGTTGGAGTTGGTTGAGCTCCAGATCTGACCAGAAAGTTTTCCAAAACATACTGATAATAACATGTGCTTTCTCTCAGTAAGAGGTAGAGACAATATTCACCATAATTCTTTAGTGTTTAAGTAAAAGAAAATATAAAATGAATAAAATCTCTGGAAGCCGGGCTAAGTGAATAAGCACTGTTATTATACAAACTTTAGAAAACATATATGAAGAAACAAACAATCAGTGGTTCTATTGATTAAGTAATATCATAACTGGAAAGAATCATTAAAAATCATTATAATAATATAGATGATAAATATTAGGGCTTTGATTATAAATGTAAATATATATATATATATATATATATATATATATATATATATATATATATATATATATACACACTGTACATAGGTATAGTGGATTTCAGAATCCGCACACTTCACAATATTGTCAAAATCCTATTATAATCGCATTACGAGGGAGCATGTAAACGTAGTCAGTGATTAATCCATTGAATGAGAATCATTGAACAATGTGGTGATGTGCAATGTATATTATGAGAATATTGTTTTCAAAATGTTTTTTGACTTTTTGACCTCCAAAACTAAATCAGGATCCTTTAAAATAGCATAATAGGGGCACTTTGTTGTGAATCAAACAAAATACAAAGAGAAAATCACTCTAAGGTTCTTGACTGAAAAACTTCAGTAGCTTTAAGAATCAGTGAATATTTAATTCATACAGTGAAGTGTATGTACGTTTTGTTTATTCAATTTCTTACTTGAATGCTACTGCTACAGAATATACACAGTTTTTCATGTGTATCTTATATTGTATTTGTCCTATTATTTATAATTAAATTTTTATTTTTAATAATAAAGATAAAATAATAATACAATTTTTACTTTGGCCATTCTTTTTTTTCTTGTGTTACCTTATACGGCTAAATTTTTCAAATATGGAAATTAGTTTGGCTGTACTGCTCAGTGACTTAAAAAACCAACATGAATCATGAAAAGATCATGCAATGTGATCCTGTCTGAAAAAGACATTGTTATATGGTATTATAGCCATATCACCCACCCCTAAAACGGTCTCTAAGAAGGAATGGATTAAGAAAATGAGAGTAAGGCTATAAAAAGATGAATTCCAACCTTTACCATCATTCTAAAGACATATATAGATTTCTCACATTTTGCATAACCTGTTGCTGTGATAGCCATCTCACTACTAGGGTTGGGTAAAATGCTGAATTGAAGAACTGACGTACATTCACAAGGAATTTGAATTTAATTGAATTGGCAACACCCTGCAGGCTGCCTTGGAATTTGAATTGAAATAACAGGAAGTGGTATTGCTATTCAAATGACGTCAATACAGTCACGCAGAAAGAATTTCATTAGTCCAACACAAGTTTTGCAAAATATACAAGTTATAACAAAATATTTAATTGCACCAATTATTTTGACTAATTATGCTTACTTATTCATTGATATTTAGAATGAATACATTGTTTGATAATGTATTAATATATTACGTTTAATATTAATGTTTGATAATATATTAATCTTATAATATACAGTACTAATATATTAAGTAAATTAGAACATTCTAAAAAAATGTGTTCCTCAATTGTGAGGCATAGAATCTATTTTAATTTATGTGATAATTTAATTATTGGAATATAATGAAATGCACTGTTCATACGTTTGGGGCCAGTACTCAGTAATATTTATAATATCTCAAATTCAAATTACAGTTCTACATCATAAGCTACCTCAAAACAAAATTCAGGAAATGAACTACAATTGAATTAGAATTTCAGTTCAAATCTGAATGGTGCACAACCCTGCTGCTCACTACAAATGCTGGTAAAATTAATGACAGGAAATAGTAAATCAGACAACACACACACACACACACACACACACACACACACACACACACACACACACACACACACACACACACACACACACACACACACACACACACGCACATGCACTTTTGTGTAATAGGCAATGTTCCCTCTAAGCTGCGCATGAGAGGCAACGAGAAACGCAAAGACGTGGAATAAAACCTCATCATGTTTTAAAGAAGAGTGGCTTGATTAAGTGGTGGAAATAACAGATGATGGACACAGCACGGTAACAAAACAGACATTTACAGTTACACCCACCACAAATGTAGCATGCAAACTCTAAACACCAAAGTAACACACATCAGTTCAAATAGATGTGTGTGTGGTTTAGGTTTCAGTGATGTTTAGATAACTATAAAAGAGTTCACATGTTTCCATGAACATATTTAGCTATTAGATCTATTTAATTACTTCAGTTCGTTTTTTTTTAACAAATTGAAGCATCTAAACTGATATAATATACTAGAAATACTTCCATAAGTTTTTAAATTATATTATCGGCTATTATAATTGTATTATAGTGTAAGCCTAATAAAGAATTTATCAGGGGATTGTTTAGGGATCCTTGCCATTAAAACGTTTGAAAAGCCCTGATATAGGAAATCTTGGAAATTCATAAGCAATAAACAAACATTTAATATAGATGGTTTAATGCTGCCTGGTGCCAATAAATGACTGTACAAAAACACTTTAAGAACCATCTCAGTGTAACCGCTTAATTTTTGTTCATATTATATTATATTATAAAGAATTGAACTGTCCTGGTGGAGATTTTAATAGTATTTCTTGGTAAAGAAGACAACAGTTTAACAGCACTGTAAAATGTGCTTAATTTAGTGACTTCTGAATTAAATGTTTTTTATTTTATTTTTTTTATTTAATAGATCACTAAGTTACATCAATGGTTAAATAAAATAGAAATGGCACATTGAAGTTAAAAGTTATAACTGGATGATGAAACCACTTCGTTTACATACGCTGTACAGGTAAAGAATGTTTTTGCTCAGGTGACCAAAATGTCCGCCCAATGCAGAAAAGTTTTAAGCCCACCAAAGTCTACATTGAGACATTTTAGTGCACAGGGTATTGGATGGTTTCAGTACAATAAATTATGTTAAAATAAAATATTAATCTCTCACACATTGATATTTAATATAATTTTAAATGACAAAAGCATTTCAATTAAGATGTACATAATTAAATGCAAAAAGTCTGGCTGTGCTTAATGGGTACATGTTTGTAACCTTTGAGCACACCCCTGTTGCCATTAAGCTCACAACATGTTTTTTTGGAAAATTCTTGTTTGTTTTAAAAAACATTTTTAAAGAATAATTTATTTTATAAAGATTAATTTGAAGTGACTAGCATCAGTTAATATTTAAAGTCTGTTTATGAAGTATAGATGTTCAATGTGGATGAACTTAAAAAAGTAGCACACTGAGCTTTATTGGAACAGCAAACATTTTTTTATTAATAAATATTATTAAATTAAATTTAAAAGGACAATTGTGTCAAATAAATAATCTAGGTCATGTATTAAATTCATACAGATTTTAACATGAACAGCTATTGTTGAAAATATCTATGAAATTATACTTTTTCTTGTCACACTGAAGCTGTGTGATTTTTATAGTAGTGCACCCTTTAAGCTCACCTTATAATAATATGAAGTCTTTAAAAATGACAGATGTGTAAAACCACAGAAAATCAATAAAATACTAATTTATAATATAATGGATTGAAAAAGTCAGTAATGCCTGTGAAGTAATATATGTGTAGCACACAATCTTATACAGCTAGTATGCTAACAATGTTCTGTATGCTAACTATGTTGCTTCCACCACACACATACATAAAATACATACCACAGTCAAACCACATTTTACAACTAACACCTAAACTCTGTTGACTGTTTGATTGATCCATCATGACTTCTATTGCCATTTAAATACAAACAGATCCATTAACCTATTTTCTACATTATCCAACTGGGAGAAAAACCCCACGTTCACGGATGTGGAATAACTTTAGAAATCTAAATTAGCTAATGGGAGCATTTGATGATTCAGAACGGGAGATTTATGGCTTACAGGGTTGTTTCAAAGTGTGTGTTAGCGATATGAAAGAAGTTGAAGATGGGGTTAAACACCAGCTGGCAAGACCTGGCGACTGGTCCAACACACACACACACACACATTCACAGAGGACTTTTATCAGCTGCTAGGAACACAGTTACTATTGTTTGAGGCCAAGTGTTCAGTTAGACATAAGTCCAGGAGCAAACATTCTCAGTATCTCTCAGCTGATGTCCATTTATTCACAATCGTAACGCTACAAATGCAACATCAGCTATGTGAAGTGTTGTTCACAATTCTGGATGGGGTGTGACTGCTTCTTTGTGACTTCAGGACAGGTTTTTATACACAAACGACGACTTCATCATATACAGTACATCATGACCAAAACCACTAGCAGCCTGGCACATGACCAGCTTGTCACATGCACACACACACACACACACACATACGCACTGACATTATACATTGCAAGGATTGATTTTGAACTGGCCAGGGTGTTGTCAGGGTATCTCTGACTACCTGGGTTAATTAACTAGAACTAGGGATGTTAACCGATGACCGTTTGACCGATGGTTGACCGTATCAACGTTAACCGATCAAAGTTGTCGGTTGTCGGTTAAAAAAAAAAGTGATCTCTAAATTAGGCTATTATAAACAGTGGACTAAACTCTACTACAGTTAGCCATCTCATTCCAAAATATTTTTGTGTGAAGTGAACAAATCCCTCACACTCAATTTTTCATAACTCGACTGTTTGTACTTAAAGGGTTAGTTCACCCAAAAATGAAAATTCTGTCATTAATTACTCACCCTTATGTCGTTCGACACCCGTAAGACCTCCGTTCACATTCGGAACACAAATGAAGATATTTTTGTTGAAAGCTGATGGCTGAAAAAGGCTTCAGACAGGCCTCCATTGGCATTCAGTACATTAATACTCCCAAGACCCAGAAAAGGCACTTAAAAAGTCCATCTCACCACAGTGGCTCTACAATCATTTTACGATGCGACGACAATAGTTTTTGTGCGC
Organism: Gobio gobio; assembly: GCF_949357685.1. NCBI lineage: Eukaryota > Metazoa > Chordata > Actinopteri > Cypriniformes > Gobionidae > Gobio > Gobio gobio. The sequence continues at coordinate 34,555,084 of NC_137099.1, forward strand.
AAAAAAAAATCAAAATAACACCTTTATCCAACTTGTTCTTGTCTTCCGTGTGTGCCTCCACGATGCATGCGCGAGAATATGACGCAGATCCGGCGTTCGGACACATGACCCAGAAGCGATTTGTTGACAAGCAGAGGAAGACGCGCGTGTCTAAGCTGTTGAATTCTACATTGATCGTGCTTTAGGTCTCGGCGTAGTTCTCAAAATGGGACTAAAGTGTGCATTTCATGGATTCCCGAACCCCGGCGCTACGTCATATTCTTGCGCATGCGTCGTGGAGGCACACACGGAAGACAAGAACAAGTTGGATAAAGGTGTTATTTTGATTTTTTTTTGCGCACAAAAACTATTGTCGTCGCATCGTAAAATTATTGTAGAGTCACTGTGGGGAGATGGACTTTGTAACAACGTTTTAAGTGCCTTTTCTGGGTCTTGGGAGTATTAATGTACTGAATGCCAATGGAGGCCTATCTGAAGCCTTTCTCAGCCATCAGCTTTACACTAAAATATCTTCATTTGTGTTCTGAATATGAACGGAGGTCTGACGGGTGTCGAACGACATGAGGGTGAGTAATTAATGACAGAATTTTCATTTTTGGGTGAACTAACCCTTTAATAAACCAATAAAAACATTTGGCACGAGGTCACAGCGTTTGGGTTTGCGCGCTCACAAGGTTTGCGGTTAGAGCCAGGGCAGACGACAGTATGAAGCGTGCAAAGAAAAGTAGCCTAGTGTGTGGGACCATTTCACCAAAAAGAACGACACAGATGTAAGTTGCAACTTGTGTGATACAGTGCTTAATTAGAAGGCACACAGTGAGTTAGACCTGCCTTGCCCGGTGCGTCTTTTACGCATTCTGAAGGTGCCTGTTCTATCCATTGGTTTTATCGTGTTGCAGTCTATTAGACAACATTCCGCATAAGATGGGCTTACATTTGGAAATATATTACATCTACATTTCAGTGGTAACACATAAGGTGTTGATCATCATCTTTCTTTATTATTGTTAGCACTACCTCGAACTAAAGCGGCGTCTCTTCGGAGCTGTCATTTTCTTAAATGAGCCGTGGCAATGTTTCAAATGAGCTTCTAACGCTAGACAAATGCCTTTATTTTCAACGCGATCACCTTGTACCCAAACCATTTCGAAACTAAGGAGCCATTTGTCCTCCGAATACAAACAAGCTCCTCAGCGCCGAGTTTGCGGGACTCATGTTTCGCGCTGTAGGGGATTTTAAAAAAGTGACGTGAGTGGAAGGGAGGCGGCGGCGCCGGGACAGTGTGTGTGTGAGAGCGGGAGGCAGAGTGGCAGAGAGATGCGACAGAGTTGCGAAATTGCAGGCGCGGCTCGCGGCTGTTATTTCAAATAGCGCAGCATATTTTAAACGAATCGGTTAACCGGTTTCAACCGGCTAATGAGGCTCGGTGGTCGGTCAAGAAAATGTTTAGCTTTCGCCATCTCTAACTAGAACTGGAGAAATTGACCAATTGACCAATAACCAATTCACGATTAAAATAAAAGTTTTATTTTTCATACTGCTAGCTACACACTACAAAGTTTGTAATAGATCTGTGCATTTAAGGGTTAGTTCACCCAAAAATGAAATTTATGTCATTAATTACTCACCCTCATGTCGTTTTCAAACCCGTAAGACCTTTCATCTTCGGAACACAAATTAAGATATTTTTTATGAAATCTGAGAGGTTTCTGAACCACACAAGGCCCAGACAGGTAGTAACAACATTGTTAAAATAGATGAGAATACTTTTTGTGCACAAAAATAAATAAATAAAAGCTTTATTCAACAATTTCTTCTCTTCCAAGTTAGTCTCCTACGTGGTTCACGTAGTAAACACAGTGCAACACGCCCGGGTTGTACTACAAAACTTTGTCTCATTATTGGCCGACGCAGTTCACGTGAGCACCACGCCACATGTGTGCGATGCTGCCACAGCAGCTGGCCAATAGTGAGCAGGGCGTTCTGATGTAGAACTGCACTGTGTTTGTATAACCAAAAATTATTTGGATAACCTTAACAAAGTTTAATGTATTCTTTTACCTAATATACCATACTCTTATTTTGATTGTTTAATTGAAACTGAATGGTCATTAAAAGCAAATATTGTGTAAATATCCCCTCCGGACATCACTTTTGGCCACTACTGTATATCGATATTACATTGGCAAACGGCCATCCTGTCCTCTTATATCAGCATCTTCCAACAAAAAAATCAACAATGGCAAGCAATGGCTACTAGAACTGACTCTGTATCTTTAATCTAGGTATTCAAAAGTAAAGCATGCATCTTTTTAACTGTACTTGTGATTTGTGATTGTGACTTCCGGGTTGGAAGGCTGTCATCCTGCCATACCCAGCTGATGCAAAGTGTATGTGAATTTATATCTACACAGAAGAAAGCCCTGTCTAGGCTTTGCCCTGGTACGGGTTGTGTCGAGCCATTTGTTAGTCTAGTTGTTTGATGAATAAAAGATTAAATGTAGCTGCAATACACGCGTTAAGAAGCCGTACAGCTGTAGCAGCGCTGTGCGGAAACTGAGGAAGAACTGATGACAGAACAGTTTGATCTTCGGCTGAACAATCAGCAGAAAGGGGCGTACAATTTCTATCCACGTCTAGAAATCGAATATTCAAGCCGTTCATTCATTTTTCTACCTCTGAAGCAAAAATTTAAAATCAACCTGATTTCTTGATTTTTGTTTTGTTAAAGAAAAAAAAAGAAAAAGGAGCGTTTTTTTGTTTTTTTAATACCCGTTTCTAGGAAAATCAAATGGCCAAAAGATACACGGACCCCCCACATTCAGATACTCATTGAGCAGAGTTATCTCGCTGCAGTTGACATGCACCATTACAGAGAGAAGCACAGAATGAGCAATTATAGTTGACACAGGACGCAACAGAATAGAAAAGATAGCAGGTGTCTCAAAATGCGTTTTTAAAAGTTGGAGTACTTTAAATTTGACAAGCCATCTTAATGCTTAATGCAGTGCACTCTACATTTCCAACAGATGAACGTAATGCCTACAAGCAACATGTGAGCAGGGGTATATGATACACTAGAAGCTATAACCAGCTGCATATTTTCTGCAGTCTGAATTATCACTACTGTAACAAGAGCAATAACTGACAGCTTTGTTAAAAGCCTGGACATTAAGTGAGATTCACTTCAATCAAAAGGGATGAGCCAAGCCACACATTCACACAGACTTGTTCTAGGGGTGTGTGTGCCAATCAGTTGAAGCAGGGTCATAGGAATAAACAACAAGACTCACTATCAATCACCAGTGACTGCAACAGGGTGACATAACAGCACTTGCAGGCCAAATGACATCACCAGCTATAAGAAGATCACTAGGGCTACATCACCTCAACTAACAGGGTCAGTTGAGTGTCAGTTACTGTTCTGACATCACTTGTTTGGGTCACATCACACATCAAACTGTAAAGTGTGGTAACATGTACAGTACAGTAGCTTTAAGAACTTTAAGTTTAACTTTAATCTATTTCTTCCATAATGTTCTTTTGAAACGTATATGAATCAAATAACTGAAGGAAAAAAAATGATCACGTGTTCCACTAGAACTGTTTTCAAAATTGACAATAAAAATAAGTATTTCTTGCATCAAATCATCATTTTAAAATGATTTGTGAAGGATCATGTGAAACTGAAGACTGGAGTAATGGCTTCTGAAAATTCAGCCTTGCCATCACAGGAATAAATTATATTTTAAATTACAGATTTTTTACATTGTAATAATATTTCGCATTATTAGTTTTTACTATATTTCTAGTTAAATAGATGCAGTTGTGGTGAGCATAAAGTTTTTCAAAAATCTCCCATACCCCAAAACTTTGAATGGACAATTTTTTTAGGTTACTTCATTTTTTAATTTTCATAATGAATAAAAGTCATAATTAATTATTTTCCACACATATACAATACAAAACTGCATGACTGACACAATCATTACATTTTGACTGACTACAAACTATCATGTGAATAATTGTCATCAATGACTTAACTGTTTGTTTTTGTCAGAATAATTTCTTTTTTTTGACATTGAATTTGCAATCATACAGTAAATTGTGTAAAAATTGCAATTACATGACTAATAATAATAATACTAATATTAAAACATTAACAAATGTTTAATATCCACTTTCCATTCACAATGTAAGATATAATATATGTTGTAGTTGTTGTAATTCATATTTTTAAATTAGTAATACATTTCTGTCCAAAATTGTTCCCTAATACAAGGTTGACCATTTTAATAGTTACTTATAAACATTCAATTTGAGTTAACTGTCTGAGATATAGAAAGATTAAGTCATTTACCTTACTTTGTTCACACTTTTGCTGAGACGGATGCAAACATTAACTGTGCTAACTAAACATCTAGTGCTGCCAGAGATCACCTTCACACAAACCCTGCTCTTCCAGTTCTGCAGACATGCTGAAACTCCTGTTAAATCCCCCCATTTGAAATACGCACAAGCGACACACCTCTTTACAGCAAAAATAAGAGGCGACACACACAGAATGTAACAATGTGACTATCCAGGCACCACCTCTGACAAGAGACAAGACAGGAGGTTGACAAGAGACGTGTGCCATGAAAGTTGTTCCACTAGCCACATCGTTTTGGTGTCACCGATCAGCGTTAGTCATACAATAGAGGTTTCAGGACCAGACAGGTGCCAGGACGGCTTTCCACCCATGTGTTTGTGAGAAGCCAGGAAAACTTGATCTATTGTAATGAGTCACAGGGTAAGCCTAACCAGTTGTACAACCATTGTCAAAGCACATCAAGGCCATGACCAGAGGCAAAGGCAAAGGCAAGATAGCAACTGTATTGAAACTTTAATGAACCAAAACATCCACGTAGGATGTTTGGAAGCCTGCACATGACACGTCACTTATGACTTGAGATCTTCAACGCTAATCCAAAGGCATCAAGACAAAGGCTACAGGAAACACACACAGCCAGTACATTTGACTGTAATGTGAAATGTTATCAGATGTTGACTGTTAACCGTTAACCAACAGTAAGAATTTTGACTGATAAATAATATTGGTTGAATGCTTTTAAAAAGTAATTTTTCAAGATTTTTTGAAAACTCTTTGGTGCATGGTTAAAAATAGGGTGTAACAGTACATGTATTCGTACCGAGAATCTTCAGTACGTGTCTTTCGGTTCGGTACACATGCCATTGAGCTCACGTAGACAACGATGTATCTCGATGTTAACTATTATTTATTATGTAAACTAGGCTTTGTACTTCAATCGCGTTCTAATATCCCCATAAAACATCATCCTTCACCAGTGCAAAAATGTGCTTGGCATAACGGCGGTGCTCACACTGAACGGCACAGATTGTACTACGGACTATTTAAATTGAGCACAGTAACTTGTTATATGTTTGGTTGACTGTATTTTAAAGGTCTCAATATACCTTAACTCGCTTGTTCAGACATACACACCCTCCAGGAGCTTGCGTTCTGCCAGTGAACGACGCCTTGTGGTGCCATACCAGAGAGGCATGAAATCACTGTCACGGACCTTTTCCTGGACTGCCCCCACCTGGTGGAATGACCTGCCTATCTCAATTCGAGCAGCCGAGTCTGTAGCCATTTTCAAAAAACGGCTAAAGACATGTCTCTTCCAGCAGCACCTGACCAATCAAGAATAGCACTTAACATTCTATTCATTTTTCTGTCTGTCTAATTTATTTAAAAAAAAAAAAAAAAAAAAATTCCTGTGTGTTCTGTGTTAGATTAACTGAAACTTGTTACAGCACTTGCATACTGTAGCCTCTGACTGTTCTAGTTGCTTCTATTGCTCTCATTTGTAAGTCGCTTTGGATAAAAGCGTCTGCTAAATGACTAAATGTAAATGTAAATGTCTCATGAACTGGCTTTTAAAAAAAATGTAAACTGTTGTCTGAGGTCAACTTATGACGTTTGCGTGGTTTTTACATTCAGAAACATCATAATGAGGCTATTTTCTGCCTTGGTTTTGAGGCTCTCTGAAAAACGGTCTGTTTTGATTGGAGTGCCACACTGAAGACGTGGAAGTAAACGGCCACGGCTAGGATTGGATAAGATTTGCATATCAGGGCTCCAGAGTGAGACTAAATGGTCGCATTTTGCGACTAAAATTTGAGAGTGTGCGACTGAATTTTACATCCAGTCGCACATGTGCGACCAGTAAATTTGCCTGCTGTCGGTACTGGAGAAATTAAGAAAATACACTTACTAATTATAATTTATAGAAGTTATGTCTGGCAAATTCTATCTTTGCCAGCCGTTTCTATATGAGATAATATTAAACCATTTGTCCGTGATGCATTTTTGCCATTCGCAATCCAGAAGAGAGAGAAAGCGAGCGAGCACTGTCACGTGGAGCTCCAGCGAACACAACACATCAGTCAGCTTAATGAGTGACGATGGCCAAGAGAACTACACAAAAGTTTAGTCTTCTTAAACTTTAGGGATGTGCTGTGATATTAATCTAATTTTATTTTCGATTTTGGCTTTCAAGAATTATAAAAAGATGATATGAGGTAAAACTACTCCTATAGCCGTGTTCCGTCGAGCTCATCCTTCCCTTCACAGCCTTGCGCTGTCATTTCTCCCTAAACCTAAACTAAACGTCAGATTCAGTGATTGTTGTAAACTGCAGTCTCTACTGTTGCTAAACAGCGGGACGTGTTTGATAATAAAGAGCTATTAAATGCACAATAATACGCGCAAGAGACGCTGTTTCCAACTTCAAGGCGGTTTATGTGAGTGTGCTGCGAAATTGACCGATTTGCACATTATATTGTAGGCTAGGCTTCGTGTGCGCGTCTAAACCATCAAATAAACAACAAATAGCCGGTGTCAAAATGACCGGATTGGAGAGTAGTTATTTTAACAGTTTATATCTTAAATGGGCGTAAATAGTTTGGAGAAATAGGAGAATATGATATTAGGCTATTAGTTCTACATTGATCGGTCTTAAAGGGGCAGCATCTAATAAACCTGCGGACGATTGAGCCATTAATTCAAAACGAACAAAAGGCAAAAAGATAATATCCACATCTCTTGAATGAATAACTTTAGCTTTTATAAGCATTAATCTATCAATTTATACAGTGAAAACTATGCAGTGTTATTTTACATTTCATTGCTTTATTAGATTTCTTTGTAGGTTTGTTCTTTCTAAGTAATATTAATGTTAGCAGACCTTCCGAATGCCTGCACACTGGTCCATTTACAAATAGATGTTTTATATTTTTGTTCAAACTTTGCGGTTTCTTTTGCTATAGATATTTTACTTTTCAGATTATAAAGCCATGTTAATTATGTTCTTAATTATGTTTTTTTTTTTTTATAAAAAAAATATATAAAGTATAATAAAAAGAACCGGTAAGAATACTGTTAAAGTACCGGATCGATAAGCAGTATCGGTAAGAGTAGTAATACCATTAAAACCTTAACGATACCGATCCCTATTAGTAAAACAGTGGAAATTAGTAGATTTGGTTAGCATGTTGATTTACGGTGTGCGCCCCTAAAATTTCTGGTTGTGCCCCTAAAATTTTCAGTTGGGGGCCACTGTGCTCCTAGTGAAAAAAGTTAGTCTGGAGCCCTGCATATTTAATGAGGTTCCACTCCCCTGTCAGTACACATGAGGAATAGTTTTGAAAGCGACTGGAGAAACGTTCACAGGGCTCGAAAAATATCTTTATTAAACAAACACAATGATTTCTCTCTCATCCACCTGCGATTGATTGAAATGTTATTTCTGTAGTATTTCGCCTGATCATCAGTGAATATAAACGCGAACTGTACACACTCCCACACACACGCGCGCGCGCGCACGCAAGAAAGGAATGTTATTTCACTATAGCCCGCCGGTGATAGCCCGTCTGAAAAACATATAGCCCCGGGACTTTGGGCTTTGCGAGCTGGCGTTACAAGTCCGAGTCTGATCACGAATGAACCAATAACACCTTCTCCAGCCTGTGACAGCGTGCTAAGGTATGCAATCAATAGATATCAAATGATCTGTAACAATAACACATAAAAAAACATGTTTTACTCACATAAGTGTGTGTTGCACCGTTCCTGTCCAATATAGAAGGCACAGCATTGTGTCTAAATCTCAATATGTCTGCACATACAGTCTCGACCTCTGTCTTGTTTACAATCGATTCCGCGGTGAAATGAAGCGTACAAACGCAATGTCTTACACACGTGAACTGGAACCGGCATGTTTATTGCTCGGTAGCGACCCGTTTAGCTCCACGAGTCGGTGGGCGGGCTTGGGGCGGTGCTTCTTGCCCCTATTACGTCAATGGTCGACATATTGTGAGAGCTCTTGTTTTCTGGGCCTGCTGTCTATAAAAGCTTTTCTTTGACTAACAAGGACGTTTTCAGCTCTGAAACTTACAGGATATTCTTATATCACGATGAACTTTTATATACCAAAGCTCAAAGGAAAGTTGATTTCTCAATTCATCACCCCTTTAATTTATTGTGATAATGAAGTGATAAAGTTAGCAATGCTAGAACTGTTATGTGTGTGCGCGTGAGGCAATCTGCGCATTCACTTAACAGCGGAAAGAACTTAATATACTCGGTTAATATAATTCGGTTTTGCATTTAATTAATTATTTTTCTACAAATTCTATCATTTGCCTCCATCCAAATATAGCCTATACTAAACAACATACAGATTTTTTTTTTTGCAATACTCTTTCTTTATTTTACTTAAAAGAATTGAAAAACCTACCTTAAACTTAAAACTTTACTTAAAAAAACCCTTGTATTCCTAGTGTATTGTATAATATAAAAAAATATATATATATAAATAAAGATTTACACTGGCAGCTCAGAGCAGTACAGCAGCAATAAGATATGAAATTGAATGAATGAATGTAAAAATAAAACACTACATAGACTTCACTATAAAATATACATTGATTCTACTGTATTAGTTTTTCAGTCAAGAGCAGTGAGTGATTTTCTCTTTGTCTTTTGTTGTTGTATTAACATTAAAGGGATAGTTCATTCAAAAATGAAAATTCTGTCATCAAGAAATGAATACAGGTTTGGAACAACATTAGAGTGAGTCAATAATTACATTATTTTAGAGGTGAACTGTCCCTTGTTATATATATATATATATATATATATATATATATATATATATAGGTTCGTGATGTGATGATGTGTGAATCCTCATGCTCTGTTTTTTTATGCTGGTTATTAGCGCATGTAAAACTAAACCCCTGGAAAACAGATTGTCATTTTAATGGGTCACAGACACTTATTCATTCTAATTTAAAATAATTCTAATGTAACATAATCTTGTCATTTAGCAGTTCATTATTATTAACAAGCTTCGGGTATCGGTTAAGGAAAAAACCTGTAATGAACATCCCCATGTTCATTTCACATCACTGAGGTTATAACAGCCTCAAACTTTTGTATCTCAAATAAATCTGGAATAACCATTTCAAAATAAACAAAACAATGAGTCTAGAACCTGTTAAACTCTTGCAGGTAGATGTAGGACATGTTTGAGGCCATGGGGACCCTGAAGTGGCAGTGGCTCCCACACGTTTAAAGACACTTCTAAGCTGAATTAACCCGATTTCCCACTTCGTCTCTTAATCACTTAAGCACATAAGTGTCCTGAAAGTGTGCAAAGTGTCAGAGACAAGAAAGAGAACAAGTGCATTTTCCACTGGGACAAAACAAATGGCATTATATGTGCTAAAGCAAATGAGAATGGGTGAAAGATATAAGTCTCAATCTTGGTCTAGCAAGTGAATTAAGATTTTCTATTGAAAGGTCTCTAGCCAAGCAGTAGGCATAATCTCCCTCAGTGCTTTGGTACATAGAAAAACAATTTTGCCTCCTCAGCAAATAATGCCTCATCTTAATCAGATCTACACTATCTAGCCATAGCAGAATCACACCTGAATGTCTCGATCAGGTCACGATCGGCTCTAGCAAGTGTGCAACACCCTGAAGTGGACCGGTTCAATTCTGTCCCATTGCCAATCTCAGTCAGAGCTACTGCCATTGGGATAAAAGCTAATGCATTACTGACCCCTTAATACATTAAGAGATCCATGTGAACCTTCACCTAGGCTCATTAGATGGATCTATACTAGTCAAGCCTGAACTTAAATGTCACTTTGAACCAACCACTTTGAAGGTATTGGGAAGATTTGCTTTAGACAGCAGAAATATTGTGTTGAAATATTGTCCTTCTAATGTTACACGATTAATATTGTACATGTTCGGTTCTAAAAACCTACTGAGCTGCCCATAGAAACAACATTTTAAATCCGACATGAAATGAAAAGTAACCCTTTCTATTTTCTAAATGCATGTTTTATTTAGGGCTTGAAATTAACACCCGCCAAATGTGGGTGAAAAATCAACCAAGGCAGGTAACGCATACCCACTCACTAGCCAAATTGGTGGATTATGATTCATAAACTATATCCTCCTAAAAAGAGGGTCCGACCTCAACAAAAGCGCACACTGCATGAGAAGCATTATTTTTATACATTATTTTTTTATGAGTGTAAGGCAAGCACACCGGCAGCTAAACTCCTACAACTGTTCAAAAGACTGTTCAAAATCCTGCCGTGCCACTTGCATAGTTAAATTACATTACCAGCGATTTGGGACAAATGTTGGAATGTACTGACTTCACCCAAGGCTATATTGTGCAGTCTTCAGTTTTGTGGCTTGAATGAAGTCTATGCTTCATATAAAATATAAAAATATAGTTGTTTTGTGATTACATTCACTGTTTTTGACTTCAGCCACAGTTGTGATGAGGCCACGTATTCCAACCCGTTGTTCTCCTTAGGGTTGTTTTTTTTCATAGATGTCAATGGTGGAGAGGCTCTCAGTTAGCCTGGTTAAAACCAGACCATTCTCAGTAGTGACTGAGTTATCAAATCTAAATTTGCCGGAAGTTGTCTGGGTTTTCCCAGGCTAGCTCTCAGTGTGCCGAGTTATAAATAAATAATAACAATACATGCAGTTTCATTAAGAGTTTTTATTTTATTATTTAATTTTTATATCTACAATAATTGACTGTCATAAAATGAAAAACCATTCAATGATTCAGAATCCGATTTAATAATAAATATATTTTGATTTTGGTATTCTGGTTTACTTCTGATTTTTTTTTCTATTTTATGTCTAAAGTTCTACATTAAAGGCACCTTAAAATGTAGTTGCCAAATTGCCTGGTGAGTGAAAAAGTGAATTTCAAACCTGATGTTACTGATCTTATTGTAAATTATCCATCAATGTATGTTTTATTTATTTTTTTATTTTGAACTCAAAAGTTTCCCACACCCACATCTCAAAATCTCTTCTCTCTGCATGCCATTGGATAGCGCCACAACCAACCAGAGCAAAGAAGAAGGTGAAGCCAAGCTAACGTTAGTTGATAGACTTTCGCCGTATCCGGTAGGCAAAACTTCGAACATATCTTCTTTTCCTAAGAATGACTTCAGTGCCGTTCTTTGTTCTTTTCTCAAAGAAAAGCTTAACTCCAAGTCTTCTAGAGTTGCGGACAAAGCCGTAGTGTTGGGTCCGAGTCCACCTTTGTCGAGTTCGAGTCAAGTCCAAGTCTTAAACAATCAAGTCCGAGTCCAAGTCCGAGTCCAAAAGGGGCCGAGTTGGACTCAAGTCCGAGTTCTTATCGGCCGAGTCCGAGTCGAGTCCGCCCGAGTCCAGAGTGTAATTAAATTGAAAAAAGATTAGAAATTGCTATTGTAAATTTTTATCTTCTATTAATATTTTAACCTTTCAACCCATTAAACCAATGGCAATATAAAATGTAACAAAAAATACCACTATTACATCTAGCCATTGCCATTTAACATTTTTATTTTGTCAACAGATCAACTACTTTCCAATCAAAATGGTTTCAAACAATAGAATGGACATAGATATATGTAGAACTTTTATTATTACAAGTGCAAGAAAAACACAAATTAACCTGTTTTATTGTATTTCAATTATTTAATGCCTCTGGTATCACCAAATGCTAATGTTTAGGCGTGGGCGATACTAAAATCTTATTTCACAATAATGATATATTTTCTCAAGTAGGATTATTCAAGTAAGAATAAATACTTTAGAAATTGAATAAAACAATTAAATGTAAAATAAAACAAACTTCACTGTATTACATGTACAGTGATTCTTATTAAATTTACTAAAGTTAGTCAGGAGTGAGTGAGTGAGTGATTTTCTCTTTGTCTTTTGTTGTTTTATTAACATTAAAGGGATAGTTCACTCAAAAATGAAAATTCTGTCATCGATTACTCACGCTCAAGTTGTTTTACACCTGAATAAAGTTCTTTCTTCTGTTGGACATAAAATATATTTTGGAGAATGTCGGAAACCAACCAGGTGGTCCCATTGTAGGAAATAATTATATGGATGTCAATGGCTACCATTCAACTGTTTGTGTTCAACAGAAGAAATGAATACAGGTTTGGAACAAAATTAGAGTGAGTAAATAATTACATAATTTTAGAGGTGAACTGTCCCTTTAAGGACAAGCGGCAGGGGCAGGGTGTTCACTATAGGCTGTGCTGCTGTCAATTTAAGACCTCTACACATCTAATATACAGACACACGCCGATTTTACTTTCACTTCATACATAACTGACTGTGTCTAGGTTAACCTTGTGTGTATTTGACAGTATTAGTGCAGTAAGACTACTTAGTCCAGTAATCACGTGTGTTTAACAGGCTTTTAGTGCGCGCGCTTAGTGTATGTTAAAACAGTGCATGAGCACGCGAATGAAACGTTTAACCGGCAAGGCTTTAAAACGCAAGCAAATCGTGATTGTGAATAACTATAGTGTTCCGTGAGTATAACTCTCTGACACCAGCATTGCAAGCGTGGCTAAACACCCCCTAACTTTAGTGCATATGATTGGATATTTGCTTATATCAGCGCGTAGACAGCCCTAAGTTATTTGGATTTAAGTTGGTATTAAAAGTTATAATAAGCAACTTACATTTCTCTAGGTTTTCTTTGAACATGTCGGTAGAAAGTCGCGCCAGACACAATCAGTTGATTTGCAATCCGCAGAGTGCTTCTTTTTACTGGATTTCTTGCAAATAAATTCTTTATGATTTTCAAAAGCAAAACAAATTATTGCTGACATTGAAGACATTTTCCTAGCCACGCATTGCATCCGTGTGATGTGTGTATTGTCTGCAAGCATAAGATGATGCTACTGCTGCCTGCCGGTGTGGTGCAGTAAAATCACAGGCGGGGAGGCGTTCATTCATTTCTTATCTTAGTTTTCTGCCGGTTTTGTTGTTACACATGACGTGGACTCGACTGCACTCGGGATATTTTCCGAGTCCAAAATGTCCAAGTCCGTGTCAAGTCCGAGTACAAATTCAACCGAGTGCGTGACAAGTCCGAGTTCATTCAAAATTGGACTCGAGTCCGGACTCGAGTCCGAGTCCAAGTCCGAGTACCCCAACTCTACAAAGCCGATTCAAAAGACAGCTGTTCGTCAGCTTCTTTGTTTACGAGTAGCACGCAGAGTTTGGTTTTTCCAGCTCTCAGGTCTACCGAGAGTTGCTAGACTAGTATTTTAATGGATTTTGGCCGAAAGAGAAAAACAGCCAAGAAAATAAGCAAAAAATATGAGCCAAAAATATGAGCAGAAAAAATATGCCGCCCCACCCCTCAGTGTTCAGCGCTCAGGTTTCACTCTTGCTCTAGCTGTTATCACTGCACGGTGTGACAATATTACGCTCTATGCCCGTGCGCATTCTCAGTCACTCAGCCCATGCAAACGCTTCAGTCATGTAACGCTCATGATCCACAGAAAAGCAAAGTCTGTTCAAATAATGCACCAACATGAAATTTCTATGTAGTAGGCTTGCTGCGATTGTGTTACAGGTGTTATGCAGTGTTCAGCCACACACAGATTATACATCACTTGCCCACAACGGCACCGCCCTCCACCATTGTTTTTTTTTTTATAGTAATACAAATAATTTAGTTTAGTTAGAGAACAGACACTATAATTAAGAGCTGAACGTATCTCCTCAATTCAGCGTGAGCTGAACGCGAGTCGCAGCACAAATCAGCAGCAGGAGATTTAATTTATCACATGACGAGAGTGAGGCGAGCTGACTGACAAGATGATGGCAGAAGATTTGAAAGCGGATATTTAAGCAAGTCATTGTACTGTTTTGTTGTTATGTTTTTCAGTAAGAATAATGAACCAATAATTCAAGCAATTGCCATCCCAGAATTGCCGCTAATTTGAAAGCAAAAGTAAAACGCGCCCAGCCGCACAGCATTCATAAGCGATATAAAAGCGTGATGGAAAAGAGGGTAAAACTCCAACATTTATCCCCGGTACGCTCTGCTCGCATCTGCTATACATTATTTGCAAAAATTTTCAAAAAATACATCTGTTAAATCTTATTCTGAATAAAGTATAATTAACTGAATAAAGAATAATTAATATAAATAATATTCTTCCTAATTTTAGTGTTACTTTCAATAAAAGCGCGGTTATTTTATTGGCTTGTATTTTTTTTTATTCAGTATCATTAAAATTATTGAGTATAATATTAATAAAATGATACAATATTTTTATAAGGCATCATTGCATGTATCCTTGTATTTGATCGCAGAGTGCACTGCACCGATCTCTGTGAAAAATATTCAAGATGGCGAACAAAGCGAGAGAAATGTCTTTATTACATAACCTTAGATTTCATTCTGTACGGAAAAGTATAGTTCATATAATGTAATTAAAAATAGATTATTTTATAATATTTATGTGTGTTCTGTATTTTTATGATAATTACAAAATATCCCCATTAGTTTAGCAACATGCTAACTTCAAATTGAATTCAAGCTTCCTGTTTGGAGCTCCTGCTTATAGAGAGTTCCAGAAAACTGACTTATGAAGTTCCATGATGGTTAGGACACTTTACTAGAAGTCAGTGGGCAGATATACTGCTCACTAGGTTTTTCTAACAGAGCTACAGTCTTATGACTTAATTATGCAAAAACGCTGCCTGGATCCACTTAAGATTTCACCAGTGTCTGCATGTGTCAAGCAGATTGGTGTGTCGGCATTGTTGCCTTTAAACCATCATTTACTGTCAACGACATGGTTTTAATTCTGAAACCCCTGGTGCTGTTTCTTTATTGAATGTGAAAGAGCCAGAAATAGAACAACTCTTCCTCTCTTCGCATTCCAGAGGTACACCTGGACATCGCTTGCCACATTAACATTCAACATGCGCTATTTTAACACAGCAGCATCCCGCTGCCCCTAGTGGCTAATCCATTAGCATTCTGCATAGCTCAGTCAATTATTTATGAGTTGCGCTGTGTGTATTAGCATTCTGATGCCCTCTACAGCAGAAATTAGTGTTTAAGAGTAAACAGCATTAATTAGCATTCTTGACAAAGTGAGTACACACAATGCATTATCCATTTCTAAAACACAACACAGCAGGATTTTTGGCTAGCTGAGACAGGTGTTACAAATTGCAATTCAGTTCTAGTTAGAAATTCTTATATTATATTATATTTTAGAGCTGCACGATATTGGAGAGCATAATGCAAAGTTCATGGGTTTTAATTCCAGGGACTGTACACTTTGAACTAGTGTTGTCAAAATTGCTTGCACATAAAGTGCTTCAGAGTTCTACGTCAGAACACCGGCTCACCATTGGCCGGTGCTGTTCACGTGAGCACCACGACGCATGCGTGTGATGCTGACGCAGGAACTGGCACAAAAAGTATTCTTGTCGCTTCATAAAATTAAGGTTGAACCACTCCAGTCACATGGACTATTTTAACAATGTCTTTACTACCTTTCTGGGTCTAGAAAGTGGTAATTAAATAGCTGTCAATGGAGGGGTCTTAACTTGTGCAAACAATGTTAAATAATGCATGAAGGGTTCTGTGTAGCATTCTGCAGTTTTTAGGAGAAATTTGACAGATATCAATAAGAGCAGGTAACATAGAGGAATACTAAAACATCAATGCATCAACAAATTCTGTGAGACTTGCACAAGAGATACACAGAAAACAACAGTGAGAGAAAGGAGTTATAGAGGAGGCTCTAATCACTGCCTCCTGCCAGGAAAAAAGACATTTAAATCTGGACTCTGCCAATAAAAAGGCCCACACTAATAAAAGTATCATTCTGCAGAAAAAGGCAAAAACAAAATCACAAAGATAACACTCCTGGTTAGAGACACACTTTGGGGCTCTAGAATTTCAGCTATACCTTTTAATGTCATATGCAGCTACTCCTAAGGATGCACTTCCAATTATATCCCACTTGCAACACATTTAAGATGTATGTGATGCAAATGAGGTTGGAGGACTCGCGTCCATATTTCAACATGTGAGAGGCATACTTTCATGCATAAATATACTCAGCATGCCTGATTTGCATATGTATGAGTCTCCCGTTCCACATCCTCTTATTAAAAACAAGACAGTGAAGACAGAAACTCTAAAACACATTCTCAGTGTGGAAAAAAGAGAACAACTATTGTTACCCTTCTCTACCAGTCAAAAGTTTGGAATCGTAGGATTTTTTTTATGTTTCCAAAGAATTCTCTTGATCTCACAAAGGCTGCTAATATATGATCAAAATACAGTAAAACTTTAATAGTGTGGAATATTTACAACCTAAAATAGCTGTTTTCTATATTATTATATATTAAAAATATATCATTTATTCCTGTGATAGCAAAGCTGATTTTTCAGCATCATTAATCCAGTCTTCAGTGTCACGTGAAACATTTCTTATTATTATCAATGTTGAGAACTGCTTAATATTTTGATGAAAAACATGATACATTTGTTTAGGATTATGAATAGAAAGTTCAAAAGAACAGTATTTATTTGAAATATAATTTTTTGTAACATTATGAATGTCTTTACTGTCACTTTTAATCAATTGAATCGTTGTTGAATACATTTTAAACCTTACTTACCACAAACCTTTGAATGGTAGTGTATCAAAAATATTAAGCAGAAAAATGGTTTTGAATATTGACCAACTCAGCATATGAGATTTCTGAAGGATCATATGTCACTGAAGATTTGAGCAATTATGCTGAAAATTCAGCTTTGCCATCACAAGAATAAATTACATTTTAAAATGTATTAAAATACAAAACAGTTTAAATTATAATAATAGTTCACAGTATTATTCCTGCATTTTTTATCAAATCAATTTAACCTTGTTGAGCACAAGAGACTTCTTTCAAAAAACCTTACAAAAACGTAATGATTCCAAACTTTGACCAGTAGTGTATATAATACCTTTATCCAACTTGGCGCTGATGGTCCGGTGATCATGAAGACTGACAGGACGAAAACATTTTAGAAAATATCATATGAGAGAAGTGTTTACCCAACAACTCTCGCTGTCTTTTCTAAGTCAGGTAGTACTGTCTCTAAACCACAGAAGAGGCGGCACCGTGTTCTAGGTCTTCATCGCTACAGGAATCACAGACTCAGTCCAGAGCAGCCACTCATTCACTGTACTGAACCAGACACCAATATTCCTCCTTAAATATGAAAAAGACGGAGTTCAACAATTTGTGTGGTCAGCACTCTTTGTTCCAGATTCTTGCCTTGTCAAACCCAACGTAAGCAAGCAATTGATGCATGGTGGATTCCCTCAGCAGGACACAACGTGGCCAAAGTCTGAGCCATGTAGCGCTCTACCAGACACGTCATCCTTTAATCTGAGGACACTGGGATTATAAGACACAAGCAAGGCCTCTATTAAGTGTGGTTACACCCCCCCCAGCCCCCACCCTCCACCCTCCCACCCCTCATCTCCATCCCTCCACGCGCCCAAACAAATGCACATATACCTATCCTCTGCTCACTCCAACCCTACTGAAGGGTTTAAAAAAAGACAATCCAGCACATACACCATCCGGTGACTACATGTAACCACATTAGACTGTATGTGTTTGTGTATGATTTCCCTATTTGTGTAAGAGTATGTGCCGCAATGGATGCAATTAGAGACCAATTAACAATCTGCTCATGTGTTTTAATAATATCAGTCTCGGATATAGATCTAACCATGCCATCAGATCACTGACTATCACGTGATTCACAAGAGGCTGAAGAAGCATTATCTCCATCATAACCTGATCCTCATCCTCTGACCCAGTGTGTGAATCCATATCCTGTAGCTCAGCATCTAAAGAGCTGACCTAGTGTGTGTGTAATCATATTATTTTGATAATATATTTTAATGTTTGACATTTCTGATTTATTGTTTTGTGTTTTAATATCATAAGAACAGAACAAAAAGTCAATAGCAGTGTCTTTTGTGGAAATGGAAGTTTCGTGAACCTTAAAGAACACAAAACACAACTTGCCTAATTTTGAGTCAGACATGACTGAAAGCTAAGACTTGCAGTTCACTGAGAGTCATATTATCGTTACATTATTTCAGAAAGTGTTCAGTGAGTTTGTTTTGTAAAGACTTTAGAACTTTTCAAATGATAACTCTTTGAAAAAATGAGTTATTTGAGCTATTCTGTAAAAGATTGGCTCAACAGTAAGGCCCTATCATTTAAAAGATACAGAAAATGCAGACGAATCCAGTCGTAAAAATAAATTTTTTTGTATAACATGGAATGTCATGGAATTGAGCAAAATTGCTATTGAAATCTGAAGTCTGCATGTTCTGTTTCTCTGCATGAAAGTGTGACGCAGTTTTGTCTACTACACATACTCAAGCACGCTTGACGCTCGTTGTGTTTTTTGCCATCTCATTATATGAGGGCTTCATCGCCAGAGCTGCTCTGAGATTTCATTAGTACTTCATTTTATTGATAAAAAGTAATAACAGTCTCAAAGTAATAACAAAAACAATAATAATAATAATAGTTTTTACAATTTTTAATAAGTGCCCCCTATCATTGCCCCTATCATGTAAAGTCGAAAGTGATAAATAAACGATAAATAAAATCATTGTCTCCCAAAAGAAAGAATCGACTCAGAACCGCCTATACGAGTTGTTTGTCTTTCGAATCCTACTACGTGACGGTTCTACGTCACTAGAAAATACCTATGTTGTACGTGGTCCCCGGCGAACTTGACCAGCCCTCAAACATCATTTTACCCAGTAGTACCCAGTTTATTTGGATCAGCTTGCTCCTCAGAATCACAATCTGTAAGTATGAATAATTATTGATGTATTTTCTACCGGGTGTTCAAAATTACGTAGTTTTGTGTTTTATATTGTGTAAGTTTCCAGCTAACTCACGTTATTATGGTCTTACCGAAATACTTCTGTTAAGCAGCTGTGGAAACACTATAACTGAAAACCGTATACAAATGCAGATTGTCTGTCGTTCTTACTACTTTGAGTAAAGATAAAGGATGGAACTAGTGCTGGCCTAACATGCACCTTTATTGATACAGTTCCCACATGTGCACCGCAATACATTTGAAATATACACATGGGTTTGTTGATGGACCTACACTTGTTAAAGGTCCCGTTTTTCCTGTTTTTTGGATGCTTTGATTGTGTTTACAGTGTGAAATATAACGTGTTCATGTTTCGCGTGTAAAAAAAACAGTATTTTTCACACAATTTACTTATCTGTATACTGCTGTTTTCACTGTCCTAAAAACGGCTCGAAGATTTCCTTATTCTATGAAGTCCCTCCTTCAGAAACACGTAACGAGTTCTGATTGTGCCAGCGGTTCCCGTGTTGTGATTCGACAGCAGCTTAGCGCACGTTGCCCGGAAAGATCACGCCTCTTACCATAATGGGGAGATGCATGTGCTCAAACTACAGCCCCTGAAGGCCAAACAAAGGTGATTTGACTCCGGGATGAAAATAACAGCGTCTCGACGACATGGCGACAAACAAACTACAAACGCAACCAAACGCAACACTTCCTATTCTCCACGCGGGAGCAACAAGACCACGCCCCCTTTTTTGCGTATTCTTGTGGGCGGAGGTTAGTCAACAAACTGTTCTACTGACGTCATTAAAGCAGGATGTACAGGGATGTAGTCCAAACCGGCCGTTCGCTGTAGGCTTTGAAAGGGAACTTCTGTTAAATAAAATATCTCGCTTGGCATTGAACTTTGAGCTTTATAATTTTACAGGTATTATTTATGCTCTAACACCAACATTACACATTAACTAAAGTTTGCGCTGTAAGCTGTATATTAATGTATATTCCTATTTAAATCCGTAATAATAAGAATTTTACATTAGTGCACAAAACAAATGAACAAATTTTCATGCATGCAGTAGTTTTATTATTTATTTTGCATAAAGCTTATTAATCGTCTTCTATGTGTGCCTTAAACATGCTGCCTAACCTGTTGACCAGCCGACACCCATAAGCAAACAGGGAGTGTTCCCCTCTTCACTTTCACAGCACGTCTTTATTTCTGCTTCCCCACCTTTCTCACAGTACTTATAGATCACAATTTTCCCAGTAAATTCCCTCTCCTGTGAGCTGGTCTCAACGGGCTATTGTGTTGCTTTAGACTCCACTCACACACATCCATAAAAAAAGCCCAACCGACCTGCCTATACCTCCACACTCTCCAGCTATGGGGTTACCATAGCAACCCCTGCACCATCCCTAAGTCATCAGCATTGCCTCAGCCTAGGTATGGGGCAAAGGCATTGAGCGTGATCAAGTCAATGCATGTGAGTGTGTGCGCGTGTGCGCATGTGCGTGTTTAAAGTGAAAGAGACACGGATACAGAAACAGAGACTGTGAACACCTGATGGACCATCACCACCATGCAGAATATCTAAAAACAGTCAAAAGTGCTGTTAGTGGATGCATGCAACGAGAAGGACAGAGACAGTGAAATGAATGGAAATGGGTTATTCATGCAATCTCTAAATACCCCCATACATCCTCTACTGGTGTAACAAAGCTCATTTACTGTCCTCTGAGTCTAGGCATATCACGAGTACTGGCAAAGCAAGAACACAACTCAGCTTTAATTGCCATTTAACTTTCATGTTATGACACATTGTTTATTAATTAAACAGGATATTCAACAGGAAAAAAAAAACAACTTAACACTTTGCTGAAAAACCTGGAACATGCTAGTTTTGTTTCTCTTGGTTTCTTGGTTTTTGATTGAGTTATGCACATGTTTCTGGTTATGGTCCCTAACTCTAACCCTGTGTATTTAAACCCTTGTTTAGTTTCTTTGTCCGGTATTGTCAATATTAATGTGGTTTTGTTAAGTCATTCTCCTGCGATCTTCTGAGATTTCTGTTTGAAATTTTTTATAGACGGTTTTTGGTTACAGTTTATTTTAAGGTGTCATTGTTCCAATGTAATTATATATTTAAGTACTGAGTATTATCAATTAACTACATGTACTTTTACTATAAGGTTAGGGTTTGGTTTAGTTGTATGTAATTATGCATAATTTACTGTTACTATGGTAAATAATGTTACTATGGTAAATAAAGTGTTTGTTTCTCCACTCCTTTGTTTCGCTTTATTACATCCACACGCACCCTTAAGGTGTGTTCACATCTAATTTTGCTGTGAAATCTTTAATAATTTTTATAAAGTAAACGTAAGAATACATTTTATATGGTTGTAAAAGTTCAAACATGGACACTTCCAGAAATTAGCTTACTTGATTATCCATGTTTTAGAGAAAAAAATCATGTTAAAATGTGAATATCAAATATGATATACCAGGCTGTTGTGGTTGATTTATACATCTCTCACTCATCATTGTATTACAGGGTTAAGACAGCATCTCTGGAATTGAAAGAATCATGAAAACTGGGCATACCACACCAGAACGGAGCCAGATTGAATGTGGGGTGCCTAAACTGCTATTAGTTCAAATTATTTGCCCATGCAGCCCAAGTGACATCAGCAGCAGGGGTATGTATTAAAGGTCCCATGGCATGAAATTTTCATTTTATGAGGTATTTCAACATTAATATGAGTTCCCCTAGCCTGAATATTGTCCCCAAGTGGATAGAAATGTTGATCGGTGTAAACCCGAGTTCTGGCTGTCTCTCTCTGCCTTTGAGAAAATGACAGGCCAGACGAGCCAATCCTGAAGCCTCCTGGTTTGACGTCCAAGCAGGAACGGTTTCCTCCCTTTCCTCCGCCCAGAGAATCTGGCACGCCCATGCAAACGCTGGAGAGATCATTAACGTTACTTGTGAACGAGTGAACACTGGCAGTTTCTCAGTGTTTGGATGTACAAATGAAAACAGAAGTCTTTCTTCAGTTCCTTCTGATCTGTGATCATTGATTTCTGATGTGTAGCTAATTATGTATTATTCGTGCACACGCTGCGGCTTCTCTCTCTCCAGACAGAACGGTGTTTTCGTGTTTTCTATCTTGTGAGTCAGTGTTTTGTACGTCCTCGTCGCGTCTATCTGTTCTAAAATGTGCATACAGTCTTTTCTGTTTAACATCAGCAGTAACATCTTTAGAGATAAACCTCACACACGCCGAAGCTCGGCCTTCAACATCCCCGACCCCCAGTACTGCATCTGGCCCACAGCGGAGGCACCAAACGCGGCGTGAGATTAAGCAGAAGGGGGGTAAGCGTGAGGGTATCTGGGCTAGGCTAGCCAGCTTTCCCCACAATAAACTGGATTACATTCGATTACTGCTGTTGTGTCTTTGTTTGCGCTGTGTAAGTTACTCAATGCGCATCACTGACGCTATTCATATGATTGGAACATATCTAGAAATAATGCTTTAATCAAACTTACTAACTCGTTCATCTCGCTGTAATGGTACATTGCATGTGTTACAAAGTTGGTAGAATAATGATGAAGAGGACTCGGTGTGACTGGGACTCGTGTTTATTCAGAACTCTCAGATACAAACACAATAAACTCGCGCTGACAGACAGCGCTCTCATAACTCAGTAGTTACTATAAATAACTTTGTTAGCAATCGCTCCGTCTCCGTGATGTCCTGTTCGCGAACGAATCATTCTTTTGAATCGGTTCTTTTTAGTGAACCGAACCAGTTCACCAAATCGGACTGAATCGTTCTAAACGGTTCGCGTCTCGAGTCAGCGCTGATCCATAATTTACTAACTTTCTGACATGAGTGACAGCCCCTCTGACTAGAAATAAACTAATAACCTGAAGTATATTCTAGTAACTACAACAGTTCACCCTGAACTGAGACATGCTGAGAGAACTGATGTGAAGTGAACACAGGTCCATCTGTCTCTGGCAGACTCGTGCCTGCTCGTGCCTCGTTAAACCACGCCCCCTCCGCTCATTTAAAATGCAAAGATGTCAGCCAATCACAACAGTGGGCGTTTTTCCTGAAGTCTCACAGCAGACACGCCTCTTGAAGCAGGGCAGTCAGCCACAGGGCAAACAGCAGTATAGAAAAAATGCCTTTTATTTCTAAATTATGACATTTTATGATGTAAAAATCATACTAACAATATAAGTACACCTCAGGAAACACTATAAAATAATAGAAAAATGCCATGCCATGGGACCTTTAATACAGATTTCTAGATTTTATTTGGATTTATTTGCTATATTTCAGTTACACTGTCCATTTTGCTTTTACATATGAAATAAATTCCCTCTCTGCTAATGCTGTAAATTATCCCAGCTCATAAGAGAAAATTCTAGATTTGTCAGCGATGGGGTGCTGCTGCATAAAAGCAGTGTGGGAAACACAGGGAATCTTCTAATTCTAAAAATATTCATTAAAAAATTTGCCAACAGGGTCCAAACTATGCTCTCGAGTGAGTCATGTAGATGGGAAGCGCTGCACGAATACGTTACCCACACAGCCACTCAAAGCAGTCAGAGTAAAAGATCGATCTAGGGATTTTAAGAATCAATATCAGGAGTGTTCAAATGAATACCACAATTACTCTGAAAATGTAGTTGTTGCAGAGGAAGAAGAAGAACAAGGTATGTTCATTAACCATTTTGTTAATGTTGTTAACAAAAGTAACAAGAAAAAGATTAGAAGGAAAGAAAATGATTACACTTTATTTAAGTGTCCTTGTTACAGTGTAATAATACATTAAAGGTCCCATGGCATGACATTTTCATTTTATGAGGTTTTTCAACATTAATATGAGTTCCCCTAGCCTGAATATTGTCCCCAAGTGGATAGAAATGTTGATCGGTGTAAACCCGAGTTCTGGCTGTCTCTCTCTGCCTTTGAGAAAATGACAGGCCAGACGAGCCAATCCTGAAGTCTCCTGGTTTGATGTCCAAGCAGGAACGGTTTCCTCCCTTTCCTCCGCGCAGAGAATCTGGCACGCCCATGCAAACGCTCGAGAGTCGAGAGATCATTGCATCATTGCTTGTGAACGAGTGAACGCTGGCAGTTTCTCAGTGTTTGGATGTACAAATGAAAACAGAAGTCTTTTTTCAGTTCCTTCTGATCTGTGATCAGTGATTTCTTATGTGTAGCTAATTATTTATTATTCGTGCACACGCTGCGGCTTCTCTCTCTCCCGACAGAACGGTGTTTTCGTGTTTTCTATCTTGTGAGTCAGTGTTTTTGTACGTCCTCGTCGCGTCTATCGGTTCTACAATGTGCATACAGTCGTTACATCTTTAGAGATAAACCTCACACACGCCGAGGCTCGGGCTGCACTGGCCAGTCGGCCTCCAACATCCCCGACCCCCAGTACTGCATCTGGCCCACAGCAGAGGCGCATTACGCGGCACGAGATTAAGCAGAAGGGGGGTAAGCGTGAGGGTATCTGGGCTAGGCTAGCCAGCTATTCCCACAATTAACTGGATTACATTCGATTACTGCTGTTGTGTCTTTGTTTGCGCTGTGTACTCAATGCGCGTCACTGACGCTTTCCATATGATAGGAACATCTAAAAATAATGGTATTATCAACACTTACTCATAACTCGTTCATCTCGACAGCTGTAATGGTACTTTGCATGTGTTACAAAGTTGGTAATAATGATGAAGACGGACTCGGCGTGACTGGGACTCGTGTTTATTCAGAACTCTCAAATACAAACACAATAAACTCGCGCTGACTGACAGCGCTCTCATAACTCAGTAGTTACTATAAATAACTTTGTTAGCAATCGCTGAGCTCAGTCTCTGGTACATTAGTGATGTCCGGTTCGCGAACGATCTTTCTTTTGAACCGGTTCTTTTTAGACTAGAAATAGACTAATAACCTGAAGTATATGCTGTAAGTAAAACAGTTCACTGAACTGAGACTGACAGAACCGATGTGAAGTGAACTCCGGTCCATCTGTCTCTCTGGCAGCAGCTCGTGCCTGCTTGTGCCTCGTAGACCTCGTTAAGCCACGCCCCCTCCGCTCATATAAAATGCAAAGATGTCAGCCAATCACAACAGTGGGCGTTTTTACTGAAGTCTCACAGCAGACACGCCTCTTGAAGCAGGGCATTCAGCCACAGGGCAAACAGCAGTATAGAAAAAATGCCTTTTATTTCTAAATTATTATATTTTATGATGTAAAAATCATACTAACAATATAAGTACACCTCAGGAAACATTATAAAATAATAGAAAAATGCCATGCCATGGGACCTTTAAGTATTGAGTAATATTAATGAACAAAATGTACTTCCTTTAAGGTTAGGTTTTGGTTTAAGATTAGTTGCATGTTAATAATGAAGCATAATTTATTTTTATTACTAGTACATGTATCACGTAACAAGGACACTGTAAAATAATAGGTAACATGTTACATGTATTTGCCATAGTAATAACAGAAAATGATGCATAATGCAACTAACCCTAAACCAAATCCTAATCCTAAACCCTATAAGTAAGTACATGTATTTAATTAATATTACTCAGTACTTAAAAATATAATTACACTGTAAAAATGACACCTTAAAATAAAATGTAACCAAATAATGTGTAACCGAAAACATGAATTATTGGCCACAATAAGACAAGAAACATAAAAATTAGAAAGTGTAATTTTTGATTTCATTTTGAATAAACCACAATTAAATCCACATACAAAAATGTGTAACTATAAAAAAAAGTATAATCATATAAACTGTTGCCATGACCATAATGCATAAACTAAAACAATTACCGACCATCATATTTGAACAGTTATATCATGTTAACAATATAAAATAACATTTTCTGTACACTCATCTGCTGCTCTAATCATGATACCTACATTCAACATGTGTTCTATGACAGGATTCCTGTGCATCAGATGACACAGGGTGACAGAACTGAAGTCCTGTTCACAGTGTGGCATCTGATCTGCTCAGCTCAGGTTACACACACACACACATACACACACACACACACACATACACACACACACACACAGTCGGGTGGCTTGGCCCACTTCCACTGACTGTAGTAGCGCTGTCTCCGTACCGTATCTCTCGATGCAGTTTCAATGAAGAAATATAATGCCAAAAATGCACTTAACGGAAAACTCCCTCTCTACTCAGAAACACTTCATTTGAAGAGTAAGAGCTTTAATTATTTATGAAATAATGACAGTATTTTATCTTTTAATTACATGCATTATGTCTAATTCTTCGAAAAGTAAAGAAAAAGTTGGTCCGAATTTTTTCAACTTCTTCCAAATAATAAACAAGATTTTATATTGAAAAAAAACCCAACAACAATTTGATGCAAACATAAACACATCTTTTCAATTAGATCATGTAAATCTTAAAAAACCTGGAAATGTTGAGACCTATAATAAATTATTTTCATAACAATCATATACAGCTTCACAAAACTACAAAGACTACCCACATATTTCTTTTGTTATGAACCTTTAATAATCATTGTACTTGTATGAAATTTAATGTATAATTAACAACTGCATATTTTAATGTTTTGTTCAATAACATGTTATTTTATTTATCAAATAGTTGTATTTATTAAATTCAATTAAACATTGACTGATTCTGTCTAATGTTGCTGACACAAACTTTTAAAGCTGTTGTTAAAATCATGGGTTTACTATTTCTAAAAACACATGATAAATCTCCAAATCAGTCTCGAGTCATTTTGAATCTGGTCTAGTTTGTTTTAAGACACCACAATTAAACACACAAACACCCTTTAATGCATCAAATGCCACATTTTCAAATGTACTTGTGCATTTGAACATAAAGACATAACAATTTGGTAACACTTTACAATAAGGTTTCATTTGGAAACTTTAGTTAATATAAACAATACTACATCATTTATTAATCTTAGATAATGTTTATTTCAACATTTACTATTGTAAAAAGCTATATTTGTTAACATTAATGCACTGTGAACTAACGTGAACAATTGTATTTTTATTAACTAACATGAACAAAGGTTATTAGATGCTGTAAAAATATACTGCTCATGGTTAGTTCACATTAACTATAATGCATTAACTAATGTTAACAAATGACAACTTATTGTAAAGTGTTACCAACAATTTGAACAACAAATATATAACTTATTTATCAATAGTTTATAGAAACCTCAGATATAAGCACTGTTTTTGAGTTCAGGTTGATTCCTAATCACTTAAAATAAGTAATATATAATTTACTGTGGGAAACCACGATAATAATATTGATCACATTTGCTATCTGATGACTGATGTATTAAGCACAATTGGAATATTTAAATCATTATTTCAGATTAATTATTTCCTTCATGAACTTACATTGTAAAATAAATTCGTTTGAACATTTGAGAAACTGAAATTGTTTGTAATCAAACAAATACAAAAAAAACTGAATATTGATATAGTTTATTTATAGTTTAACATTTTATGTATGTTTTGTAATAGAATAATTATCATAATAAAATAACTATCATTTGAAAAACTGAGTGGCCCATCTGTGATTAAACGAATATTGACAAATATAAATGTTTGAGTTTTGATTTAAATTTGAATATTGATTTATTTGATGTTTAAGATTTGATTATCAAAACATTGAGTTACTTACTATTTTTGCCACAAACCACGGTGTAAGATGCCAATATGCACCGTATTATATATTTTATACATATTATATTATACATATAATATGTATAATATACAGCGAATTTGCTTAAAAACTAAAAGGGGGCCACACCATGTACAATGCAACCTATACAAAGTGCTTTGCTACATTACAGTGAACTCTAATTATGTCCTTTGCCCCACATCCCACCTCAGAGGGTGGTTTTCTCTCTTTGTGTGAAGACAACAGGGAATCTATTAATACAATCTAATACTAACATCATGTTGTTCTTGGTGGCCTAGCATTAGCAAAAAATAAATAAATAAATCTTATGGAAATGTCTAATTAAATCTAAAATTCCCCCTCATACTGATGGAATGCTTTAATCTAGGATGAAAACTTGGCAAGTTACTGTACACATAAGTACTTACAAAAACATTTTGATTAGCCTGTTTATTTGGGCTTTGCACTGAACAACATAAAAAAAACTGAAGATGAAATTACCTCCACAAAATTCAGCTGATCAAAGTGATTAATTTTGTATGGGTTTTTAAGGATTTTTTAAATGTGCCATTCACCCCACCAATCATGAATTTAATATGGTTTTCCATACTACTTTTTCTTTCTTTTTTTTTTTAAAGTGTAGAAAAGGCATCAGCAAACACATATGCTAAAAACTAGTGGAAGCATAGGAGGAATGTAAAGCTGGTCACGTGGTGGTGCTCTATGTAGTGACCTTTACCATAGTAACCATAGTCACCTTTGTTATTCAAGCATGTCTGCATGTCTTTGAACAAATTATTTACATTAACCATAAACCAAATCTTTTACACCACATTTTAAAAATTCACTGTGATTATATTTTTAAAAGACTGACTATATAGTGAATGAAGTACAGGCAGGCCTACACCAAGCAGCTCAAGTCTATAGCCTATATTTGATTTTTTTTTTTTCACACCTTTTGAGATAACAACAGTTAAACAAGGCAGTGCCATTATAAACAAACATAAATAATGCACCTAATACAGATTATAATATGAATGATTAACATATTAGCCTACTACTCTTAGCCTAACCTTTAAAAACCTATAATTGTGATGCAACATTTAAAGCCCGCAGACATTCTCCTCTATATCTGCTGTGAATCTAACAAGATGAAAGTTACAATAACAAATACGTAAATACAAATTAAACAGAGAAATAGGCAACTAAATGCATGCTATACGAACTCCAACATACGCAATCCACACAACTTCAGACGTCATTCCCTCAGAGCCAATGGTGTAGGCCTATGTGTGTATGAGTGCTGACACAATGGACAAAAGCACTCGACCTAAACAGGAAGTTTGACTTTGTGGCATTTTAACAACCTTTGTCAAGCTCCGAGTTATTTTAACACATAGCTTTTGTCTGTAGATGTCATTTATTTTTATACTAATTCGTAAATGCTGATAGTATTTTTCCCTGAATTAAAAAAGTGTGTTTTCACATTGTTTGATCTATTGAGCAAAACAGCGACCGAAAACAACATTTCCAGTTACATAATAACAACTTTGGATATAAACAAGTCCGACTAGGCCCATACCACCATTCAAACAACTCAGTGAACTCAAACAAAACACAGTGGGACCAAGAAACAGGCAATTACCCCGTCAAATATGACAGAAGAAAAAATTACCTTAGGTTTTGGGAAATCTTGAACGCCTAGAGCTATTCCCTGTGAAAACATTGGAATAGACAACTTAACAACCGTGAAAAGGCATATATTTCCCAACGTCGAAATGTCAGCGTGGTTTATAATATTCCACACACGTCTTGCTCAAATAGTAGGCTAATATATATATTTATAAGAACATGTTCTGTTCACCAAATTTAAAAAAATAAAGGTTACAAAAATGACCATATACAATAGCTAGCCTATTATTTTGGGAAAGCAGGCGCAAAATTGGTGCCAACCTAAACAAAAACTGTTCCCTCCCACTTAAAACTGACCCATCTGGACGTCTTTACATTAAACTAGACCTTAAACGTTGGTTACTTAAGTACTTTAGTGACTTACTATATTTCGGCAGCCTGTTGATATGCGAAATGAAACTGAATTCTCATTCATAAGCGAGCTTGACGGAAAGGATCCATGCAATCACACACCCCTCACCCTGAACTATATTATCGTCTGTTTTCTTCAACCCCATTGACCCTAATCACAATCCACCTCGTAGAAACATACTCAGAGGTTGCACCAACTTGGCAAATGCATAAACATACCGTTTCGTCCCGTGAAGTCTTTCAAATAAATTCGCCAAGATATTACAGAAAATTATTTCTGCGGGAAATCCCTGAAATGCACCACCCGGCGTAAATATCAAAACTGCACTCCATCATAAAAAAATAAACCCATTCCTCATGGATGCGGGTAACTGTGAAGCACGGAAAGAACTTGTTCTCTTAAATATTCACGTGGTTAATAAGATTTTCGCGTCGTTTCGCGGTAGTGAGAGGAGTGGCTGTCTTCCCGATGGTTCATGGAATCTGTCCAATCAGAACTATTGTCCTTCTTGACCATGGTTTACTTCATAGCCCCTCCCCTATTTTACTATAGATGAAACTAAAACTCTTAGCCAGTGCAAAGGAATAAACCAGAATTGCCTTTGTTTGATTTAAGCTCTTTTAATAGCCCTGCCTGCACTGTAGCCTAAATATTGCCAGAATCGGACAAGGTTTAATAATCATTTGATACAATTAGAAGACAGTATTCAGATTATTATTTGAATTGATCAGGTCATTTTTTGGTCATTATGCTACAGATTACTGCAATAATGCAAAGTCATATTGTGGTGAGTGTTTCGTTTTAAGTCATTGTGATTTATTTATTCCAGCTGATAATGGTGTAAGCTCTAATCTGTTAATACGATTTGCAGTCTAAACTTGCATTGTTCATTCATTAAAACAAAACAATATAAAAATTATGCAGAACATTTTACAAAAATTCAACTACAAAATTGGACAAATGGGAGCATTAGTTAATCATTTACCTGTAAATATAGCCTACACGATTAATGAATAAATGAACCACTGTAATTCATCACTGTGCTAGTTAACCATGCACAATACTTGAATATTACAGTCATTGTCTGATCCTGTGCATTAAACATTATACATATATAATGTAATTGTAGCCTAATTATAACAGCTATTTTAAAAATCACTGTAAATGTTTAGAAAGAAGCCTGTAATATACAATAAAATTCATTATAGTTTCAATGGCTGCTAAACCCATTTGTGGTCAGGGAAAGGAACAAAAGCACAATCACCAACATGCTTCAGGTTTTCCACCATGCCATTGGGACACGTATAGGGCCTACATTTTGTTCAATCTCTGTAACAAAATTTAAGAGAAATATAAAATAAAATGAGTATTTAAAGAATAAACTGCAATTTGTCTAAGTAAATTTTAAAATGGAGGGTGACCTTGAAGAAAGCTGGCTACAAATGTCCTTCCAGTGGGTACCAGCTACACCTCTGGAATAAACTCAAATCACATTACACCATGTCTCTTTAATTCAAGTCCAGATGTTAACGTCAAATGATGGAGAAAACATACAAAATGGCTACTCATGTAATTTATTTTCAATAATCTATTGAAGAAAGAAAGAAAGAAATCATTGTCATTATAAATATCTCATTAAGTGATCAGCAACAACGACCTTGATGTAGCTATATGCTACACCATTTTAAAGTTTGGAATCACTAAAGAAATGAATGCTTCCATTTACCAATAATTTATTAATCCAAAATACTATCAAATACAGTAGCATTGTGCATTATGCAATATTACTGTATGTAATATTTCACTGGGAGAAACATTGAGATGCATCATAAACCCTTGTACAGCAGAGCCCTAATCTTGAGATTATAAAATATTTATGACATTGGCCTATTCAAATCTCAGTTTACTATTTGTACATGCATTTTTCATCATTATATCTATAATGCCGGAAAAAGTTTTTGTACTGTGTGTGTAACTATACGCTGCAGCAGTATCCAGCAAAATGTTTTTAGAATAATCACATAAACAAGTTTGAAGTAAAATTGCATAAATTGTACCCTCGACGCCTATTGCCCCCTGGTGGTGTTTTTTTTCTTCTTCTCGTATTTAATTAAAAATCAAAGCAATAATTACATTGTTACAATTGTAATAATTACATGATCCTTATAAGAAGTTGTTAAGTGAACAGTTAAACTGGAAAAAATAACATGATTTTCAAATATCTTATGTAAGCCTATATATATATTTCAGAAATACTAAGCTATTTCTCCCTTTTGTTTTAATGAGTCAGAATGTTCTCTGATAAGGACTCCTCAAGTTTGTGTAGAAATAAAACTACAAGGAGACAAAAATAAACAAGTCAGAAACCTGCACCTGTACACATAGACTCCAGTAGTGGGTAAGAGAATTAAGCCTGTAAATAAAAGACATGATCTTACTTTATGTCAAATAACACACTCAAAAGAGGAACACTCAAAACCACATTTATATTTAGATATTTGAATTATCAAACAATATAAACTTTCATTCAGTGTCTATGCAAAATGTGTTGTTTGTATTTGAGCTGTAATAGTGCTGTCAAACGATTAATCACGATTAATCACATCCAAAATAAAAGTTTTTGTTTACATAATATATTTGTGTACTGTGTATAATTATTATGTATAATTGAATACACACATACATGTATATGTATATTTAAGAAATACAGTATGTACAGTATGCATGTATATACTGTATATATATTTATATCATTTATATTAAATATAAATACAAATATTTTATATATAAATAATATTTTTTTCTCAAATATATACACTCACCTAAAGGATTATTAGGAACACCAGTTCAATTTCTCATTAATGCAATTATCTAATCAACCAATCACATGGCAGTTGCTTCAATGCATTTAGGAGTGTGGTCCTGGTCAAGACAATCTCCTGAACTCCAAACTGAATGTCAGAATGGGAAAGAAAGGTGATTTGAGCAATTTTGAGCGTGGCATGGTTGTTGGTGCCAGACGGGCCGGTCTGAGTATTCCACAATCTGCTCAGTTACTGGGATTTTCACGCACAACCATTTATAGGTTTTACAAATAATGGTGTGAAAAGGGAAAAACATCCAGTATGCGACAGTCCTGTGGGCGAAAATGAGCAAAAAGAGGTCAGAAGAGAATGAGCCGACTGATTCAAGCTGATAGAAGAGCAACTTTGACTGAAATAACCACTCGTTACAACCGAGGTATGCAGCAAAGCATTTGTGAAGCCACAACACGCACAACCTTGAGGCGGATGGGCTACAACAGCAGAAGACCCCACCGGGTACCACTCATCTCCACTACAAATAGGAAAAAGAGGCTACAATTTGCATGAGCTAACCAAAATAGGACAGTTGAAGACTGGAAAAATGTTGCCTGGTCTGATGAGTCTCAATTTCTGTTGAGACATTCAGATGGTAGAGTCAGAATTTGGCGTAAACAGAATGAGAACATGGATCCATCATGCCTTGTTACCACTGTGCAGGCTGGTGGTGGTGGTGTAATGGTGAGGGGGATGTTTTCTTGGCACACTTTAGGCCCCTTAGTACCTGAGCATTGTTTCTGACCATGTCCATCCCTTTATGACCACCATGTACCCATCCTCTGATGGCTACTTCCAGCAGGATAATGCACCATGTCACAAAGCTCGAATCCTTTCAAATTGGTTTCTTGAACATGACAATGAGTTCACTGTAATAAAATGCCACAGTCACCAGATCTCAACCCAAAAGAGCATCTTTGGGATGTGGTGAGCTTCGTGCCCTGGATGTGCATCCCACAAATCTCCATCAATTGCAAGATGCTATCCTATCAATATGGGCCAACATTTCTAAAGAATGCTTTCAGCACCTTGTTGAATCAATGCCACGTAGAATTAAGGCAGTTCTGAAGGCGAAAGGGGTCAAACACAGTATTAGTATAGTGTTCCTAATAATCCTTTAGGTGAGTGTATATATATATAAACACATGCATGTGTGTGTTTATTCAAATATACATAATAATTATACACAGTACACACACATATATTTTGTAAACACAAACTTTTATTTTCGATGCGGTTAAATTGTTTGACTGCCCTAAAAGCAATCACCAAGTAGAACAAGGAACTTAAAATACAAATTAATGCTCATTCTCTAACAAATTCATTTTCTATAGACATTTTTAAATATACCTTTTTGATTAAATTAAGATGCGATTATATCAATATGATATTGCCATTTATATACAAGAGAAACTAAAATCAAGTTCCCTTTCGAGTGGAATTCAATGGCGCATCATGGCTTGACACTATGGGGATGCTTTGCGTGAGCCGGTGTCTGAAGCACGCGTTTACACACACCAACCAAGGATTGGCTTGGTTATCAGTTTTTGAAAATCATAGTGACCTGATGACCCACATAGGACTCACTATACTTTGTTGACTATATTCTAAATAAACAACAAAAAAATATATTTCCTTTTTCCTGTTTCTTAGGCCCAATCCCAATTCTATTTTATACCCCTTCGCCTTCCCCTACCCCTACGCGTTCCCCTTGCCCCTTGCCAAGTGTCCAGAGTGCGTAGGGGTGAAAATATTCCACTAAGAAATGGGACACCACTACTATACCATTACACGTCATCATACCCCGTTCATTTTATTATTGTCCTGTGATATTTAACCATTATAAACAGCAAAATGAAGTGCGTAGGCTATATCAGGCACAAGCACGTTTAACATATTACTCACTCCCAACAGAGTTTTGCGCTGTATTTGGGCTTGATAAAACGGCGCTCATTTTCAGTTCAAAAACGTATGAGCCAGTTTCCTAAGATGACACAGAATGATACAAGCCTGGTGAAGCCGCTTTTCCATCGGGCCAGACTGTTCTCTTTGTTTATTAACCGTTCCATTCCGTGCTGATCCGAGCCGGCCGGTACGGATATGGTTTCATTATCTACTGTGGTGCTGCGATAATGTAAATACGTTATACGTCAAGTCAGTCATTGCCTTGGTAACGCAAGAGTTTACAGACGATATGTGCTGTAAATATCGACTGCATTATGAAGGATGACCATATATATATTTTTTAAACCATTATTAATATGTGTTCAAATCAATCAAATTGTGAGTTCAGCAAGCTACAGAGAAACTGGCAGGCAGGCGACACGCAAGTGATCGATCCCGAGTGGCAACACACACACATTCTGGCAGCACGGGGTCGGTGGAGGGAAACTCCTCATACCCCTTCGTTTGAAGTGTGGTCCTGAAAAATCTTCGTTTGAAGGGCTTTCTGGCCCTTCCCCTTACCCCTACCACTCCAACCAAAAGAGAATCGAGACACCCCTACCCCTTCACGTGAACGCGCAAAACGAAGGGGTAGGGGAAAGAGAAGGGCTGAGGGGTAGAAATGGGATTGGGCCTAAGGTAGCTCCCACTTACATACCTGACTCAAAGGCTCATTCATTGTACGGCTTATTATGCGTTCTTTTGTTCTCTTAGGTGTGAATCCCAGCAATATTCATGATTGTTCAAGCCTCCTTGCATATGGCCTTTGTAAATAAAAAGTGTCTTACAAAATGTTAATCAATATATTGTTTTATGTGAATGAGCAGGCACAATGATTCTCACATCAGTTTGAAGCAAAAACTCTAGGCAAAAACACCCATTAGTCAAAAGTCTTGTGGACAAATTTATATTGTGGCTTTGTGGCCTTAATTCAGTTTAATTCTGACTTACACATTTTTTTTTTTTTCAAAAACCATGATTAAAACACTATTCTCTCAAAAATACAAGCATGTACATACATGTTGCTCACATATTATGGCAGCCAAGTTTGTGCTGAATACAGTGTAAAGACACTTTTGCCATTAATGTGTTTATAAGCAACTGAAAAAAGCACAAATGTCAGAGCATGTCAAAACTTCTAAAGGGCCGAAAAAAACTATACAGACCTGTGATGTCTTTACTACCTTTCTGGGCTTTGAAATGTGCAATGACGTTGTGGTTCAGAAAGCTCTCGGATTTCATCAAAAATATCTTAATTTGTGTTCCAAAGATGAACGAAGGTCTTATGGGTTTGGAACGACATGAGGGCGAGTAATTAATGAAAGAATGCGTGACTGATATCTGAAGCAACTGTAAAATCACGGCAATCGCATTGGCCGGCGAAAGCCTATATGACATCATACTAGTGTGACCAGGAAATAGGGGGCGTCTAGAGAACATGTCATCCACTTCTTCGTCTGAAGGGACTTAACAGCCAGCCCGGAGGCCAGGGCTGGACTGGGGCTAAAATTCGGCCCTGGACAAACCCAGCCCATCCAGCCCATGAGTTCCCCCGTGAATGTTTTTGCCTTAAATTCAAGTAAATACTTAAAACTAGGACAGGGACAAATAATGATGGATGTATTGAATTTACTGAAAATGCTAACTAATTTTATATTGCACCTTTGTCACACAGAAATGCATATGACAGTAAAGAACTGATTTTGAGCTGCGATGCATTAAAGTGAATTTACTGCTATTAAATTCTGTCATCATTTACTCACACTCAAGTTGTTCCAAACCTGTTTGACTTACTCTCTTCTGTGAAACACAACATAAGATATTTTAAAGAATGTTGGCAACCAAAT
The DNA here is from genome assembly GCF_949357685.1 of Gobio gobio. NCBI lineage: Eukaryota > Metazoa > Chordata > Actinopteri > Cypriniformes > Gobionidae > Gobio > Gobio gobio. The sequence goes on from NC_137099.1 coordinate 34,591,819, forward strand.
TTTGGTTAGGCTACCATTGAATATTGTATGAAAAAAAATCCAAAAAATAGACTCAAATGATTTTCTTTTATGTTACACAGAAAAAAATTCATTCAGGTTTGGAATGACATTAGAGTGAGTAAAATGATCACATTTTAGGTTGAACTACCCCTTTAAAAACAATAACATTTTAGAGTTAACACCTAATTTATGTAATACACTGATATCTATTTTTCATTAAGCTTTCATTAAAATAACATTTAATTAAATTTCATTAGAACTATTACAAAAACTTTTAAAGAGGAAAACTGTTTTGTTCTTAATTCATAATTCATGGGATCCAGGCTTTAAAGCTGTTTTGTTGAATTATCCTTTAATTACCCAAATGACATTTTATTTATAGGTTAACTGTAGTTTCATTTAACTGAATAATCATGGTAGTCACAGGTAAAACCATGCTCCTCATTACCATGGGTTTCTAAAATAAATAAATAAATAAAAATAAACTATTGAATTTGTAATAAAAAATATTGTAAACACATGTAGAAAATATGAAAACAGCCTCTATAAAAGTGATTTATATTCTGCAATATTTAATGTAAGTAATAATAGCAACATTTTTAATAAATACATTTCTGCCAAAACACCCTATTTCTTCACTGTAGCTGCAAGGTAAATTATTATAAAGGTGTGGTGGTGCTAGATTGACAAGTTTGTAGTTGTGTGTACTGGTTGTGTGCACGTTTTCCAATTTACCTCGTCATGTATTTACATGCTCGCAGCTGTTTTCAACTAGATTCACCAAAGAACCTAGAATGTTCCCATATCACACAACTATATAAAACTAAATTCGGAGTCAGTGCCGTTCATCACTTCATAGAGCAGCAGAAACGCAGCACACGTTAGTCAGCGGTAGCACTGTGCAGATATTTGCTTTTTGCAGTTTCCCATGTGCTCAAAAAAAGATAAAAACAGCGCCTAATATGGACGAGGAGGTCTCTCTCGCTTTGGTCTGTCAATTCAGAAGACAAACCAATGAGCTGTCCCTGCATGATGGGCCAGTCCGTGGCAAAATATATATAAATAACCTTGTAGGCTATTAGTCCCAAAGTGCGTCGGCCCACCAGGAAAATGCCCGGTACGCCAGAATACCAGTCCAGCCCTGCCGGAGGCATGGCAATGAGATGTAGTGTCTCGTTCCCTGTTCTCAGGGACCCAGGGTTACAGTCGTAACCCGAGGCATTCCCTTTCGAAAGGGAAATCGCACTGCGTCCTGAGACACTATGGGGAATGAAATACCCACGCCACCATACTGAGGGGAGTGCATGCCAAGAAATGGCTGTGACCAAGCACAAATATTGGCAGTTTCAACAGAAATGCCAAAAACCACTCACCCCTTCTGGTCACACACTATACTGTCAGCTACAGCCACTGCCTGAGCTATCAAGTCTCAATGAGGAAGTGCCTCTGTAAAGTAACAGAATTAATTGTCAAAGGCCGCTCAAAGGCTTGGAACCAGCATTTTCACTACTAGAAAGGGGTTTTCACTAGGATGGGTTGTCTATCTTCCCTTGGAAAGATAGACAAACAAGACTGGGGTTTCCTAACAGGGAAACGCTCACAATGCGTGCAAACAGCCCTCTCAAGACCTGAGCGTGTTTGCTCCTAGCCCAAACAAACAACGCACAAGTTGTGTGTGATCAAGTGTCAAAAAGCTTTGAAATCAAATCCACACACCACTTGAAACATTTGCTTACACAAGCTATTCTTACCCGATTTTGAACAATCGCTCAAACAAACTGTCCATGAAGAAGAAAAAGAGGATGACGTTCTCTAGACGCCCCTTAGCCTATATACTTTCCCAAGTTCCCTTTCGAAAAGGAACAACAAAGCTCCTGGCCCTGACAGCTTTTCTACAGATTTAAAAAAAAAAAAAAAAAAGTTTTCCAATCAGTTATCTCCCCCTTATTATTATAACGATACAAACATTCCCTAGATCAAGGTTTCTTATCAGCACCCTTAAACCAAGCTCTGATTTATTTAATATTAAAGAAAGACAAAGATTCAACATTTTGTGGCAACTACAGATCTGTTAGCTGTTATAGCTAAAGTATTGGCCAAACGTTTAGAGATTCATCCCCCATTCATTATATAAGATGATCAAACTGGCTTTATACTGGGTCGTCAGTTATCATCCAATATGCATAGACTCCTGAATGTCATACTTCATCCAGGTCATCAAGGCCCGAAATCTCACTAGACGCATTGCTAGAGGCTTTTGGAGTGGTTTAATTAATGGCATTATTCCCCTATTTTCAACTACATGACTTTGCTAAAGCACACTTGCTACTTTCCCTCATCAGCCAAAGAAAACTTTAATTGAAGATATATTGTCTCTTCCAAAATCACATAGCCATATTGCCAATTTATGGCCTGTTATGCTCTTGGCAGTTCCCTCCTCTTTTTGCACTCAAGGTAGAGAGAGCTAGGACTGGAACTTGATGAGGAGCTGTGGAATAATGCTTTAGCTAAAATGAACTCTGTCTGTATCCGTGCTCGTTTGAACCTTCAAAGTTGTTCATAGAATTAATTTCACCAAAGCAAAATTGAGGAAACTTTCATCAACAGAAGATGATAGGTGCAATAGATTTTCGCAATCCCCAGCAGATCATACTCATACATTTTACTCCTGTCCTAAATTGTATTCATTCTGGTCTTCTTTTTTGCTACACTGTCAAAGGCTCTTAATGTTTCTGTGAAACCCTGCCTAATAATTGCAATTTCTGGAGTACCTCTTGTTGATGGATTGTATAATAAGTGCCATGCTGATATGCTTTTGCTTCATTGGTAGCCAGAAGACGAATTTAATAGCCTGATTTTACTTGGTTAAAGGACTTAATGTTCTTTCTACTGCTTTTATAGAGTTCATTCTTCAACAATTCCTGGCTACTTCACGGTGTCATTTCACAAATCCCTTGACATTTACTGAACCATGATATTGACTAAACCACATTTCAGCCGAAACATTAACCTTTGAATTCTGACCACTGAATCCAAGAATGTCCTTAAAAGGTCAGGACTGACAGGCCCATAATCAAAAGCTTTACTGTCTGTTATGACTACTACACTAAGTGAACAATTTAAATCTGCATACACAAATTTGCCCAAAGTACAATACTAAACTTTAGTAGATAATACAGCTTTAGTTGAAAAGAATAAAAGCTATTGTATGAAAATGAAACGTTCAATTCAAATTGTTTTCCACAGTCTTGAGATATGTCAGATTAAACATCTCAAGAGTATTTCCTGTCGCATTTGGATTGGGTTTTTGTAAGGCACATATCGTTGTAAGCGATAAAATTGAATTCTATTAAAACAGCATCTTTTTTTGTATAAATATTCATACACTGTCTGTTACAGAGCTATTCATTCACCTGGACACTTCTGAGTTAACCTCATTATATTATTTTAAAAATATCTTCAGTTTCTAATTTCTGATTTCTTTAGCTCAAATTATACTAAATAACTACATTTTCCAAGCTAATGCAGTTAGCTAATTCTGTACTTGAATTAAAAAAAAAAAAAAAGCTATGTCTTTATATTTGGCTCTTTTGATCTAACAGTGGGAAGTCCAATCATTTTTCTACTAGTCTGTCTCATGCCTCCGGCTTAGTACATTATATACTAAGTGAAACACTGCCATCTATGGACAAGTGTGTATGGTTCAGGGTGGCCAATTTTACTTTCATTGCACACAAATAAAAAGTCTGTAGTGCAACACAGCATGATGATTGTTTATTTACTTTTACTGTTGGAAATATGTATCCACTATTTAAGAGTAGCTACAACATCATACTGCTTAAAAGTTAAGAAAATGTGTGACATGGATCGAAGTGATGAGTGTTTAGCACAGCAGATTTAAAAAGAGGTAGCTATTATACAGATTTCAGGGTTCCCACTCTTTTTCAGAGATCATTTTACAGGACATTTCAAATTACTTTACTACGGGAAAAAAAAAATAAAAGACAAGGATTACAGAGTCATATTTAATATTTTAATATTTTCCTGTAATATTTTCCAGAAGTCTTAAAGGTATCACAATTGCATAAATAATGCTATAATTTTTAATAGTAAATATACTTTTAAAATTAAACTAAAACTGCCAGTAGGTGCAAATAATACAAATAACAGTCTTTAAGTCATTGGAGTGACTTTCAAACGATTTGTTCAAAACGCTTATTAATATAAATCTTTATAAACGGCTCATTGAATCACTTTCTCAAACAATTTGTTCAAAAAGCAGATTCATTCAGCTTAGTTTGTGCAATGAATCGCAGAATGGGTGATTCACTGTGCATCACATTGACTCATTTTGATGGTTTGTTCTTCAATGAACAAAACCTTTTTTTTTTTAAAGATAATTTTCCAGGAAAAACTGATTTTCCAGGACATTTGACATTTTCTCTCATTTTCCCTGCGTTTTCAGTTATACATTGGTCATTATTTTTTCAAGGTTTACGTGTATTTGTGGGCATAAGTATTTTATTCTATTCTCTAAAATCTGTTGCCACACACTCAATACTATTGGACTGACTGACTGTTTAAAGTCTAGTCTGGGGGTTTATATAATGAGTTTAGTCTTTTCTTTTCTTTTTTAATTATGAAATGCATCCCTGATCCCTATCTTAAAATATGTCAGTGCCATTGTTTTATCTCAAGATGCACACCAGTAATGTTTATGAAGGCTGCTTAAATGCTTTAATTGAACAAAGGCCTAATCCTGGTTTAGTCTAAGCCTTGTCTGTGAAACTGAGTAGAAGGTTTTTTTTTTTTTAACACCCTTTGCTTAGACACAATCAAACACTGTTTAGCATAATAAAAAAGAGAAAATTCACATGAACAGTCTTATTAGCATAAAACATCATAATCTCAAGAATTAATAGTTTAAAAGGCTGTTCTTTAAACGCAAAACTTTAATGCTGGTTATGGGTATCAAGAACACTCTTAATATTATTGACTCTTCAGACACCAGTCACAATAACAATGACACAATTTGTGTTTGTTTACATAAAAAAAAAAACATTCAGAAGCATCTTCACACATTTTGTAGCAGATTTCCAAACTGATTAGCCAATTCCGGGCTAAATTCCAAATTGATTCTAGCCTGTAAGTTGCAGAGGTCTCTTCAAGAAGCCAATAAGTCCAAGTGTACTTTAAATACACTGCCATACAACTAGCCCTTTATGACTCGACCTAAAAAAGGAACAGTTAAAAAATTATAATTCTGTCATCATTTACTCACCCTCATGTCATTCCAGCTTTGAAACATCAGGGCGAGTACATTTTTGGGTGAACTATACCATTAAGACTTCAGTTTATTTATAGCAAAATAGCACGTGGTTTGATAATTTATCAATATATTATAGGATTCTTATTTATTAGAAGATATAGGTTCAAGGACAACGCCAAATGACACAAGCCCTGAGACACAATGTATGATTGTCCACCATGTTGGCTCTGTCCTGTGGATTGGGCTGCAATTTCAAGTCAAGTCTGTAATATACAGCAGCAGGTGTGCCACACTGCCCAGTCAATAAGCAGCCAGAAAGGAAGTGACTTCATCAGCTCCTGTGATTTGTGTACGAAAGTCGACTGCCCTTAACTTCTTCCAACAGGTGTAGTTATGACACCGGTGTTGTGTTCTTAAGTACTTTTCAACCCTTTTTCCTTGTCCTCTTAGTCATCTTCCATTTATTTTGCTTCAGTGCTGGAGCAAAAAGTTTGTTGCGATGTTAATGTCATTATTAGATGCTCTGAGAGCTTCTTGGGCATCCATCCTTGAGAAACCCATCTCCATTAATCTTGCAACCTAGTGATAACAGCACAGTATAAATAAAAAGTTAGTATCTGGCAAAAATGGTTGAATCTGGAAACCCACTGAGGCGAAACAAATCTTCCTGATAGACGATGTGTTATTAAAATCAAAAGAAATCTGTACTTGAGATCTCACCTGTTCTTCGACCACAGCTGTGTTATCCGGCGGGTGCGTATAGGGGGGCTGTTGTGGCTGAGGACCCTCTTGGTGCTGGTTCTGTCCTCTGTGCCGTAAAGTGGGGAAGAATCTATTCCAATTCAGGAAACCTGTCTGCTGTGGACAGCCATTGATGACAGGAATTATACATCACATTGTAAAATCATGAAACATTGTAATAGTAAATAAAATATTACAATGTTTATTACATTTTTTTTACCCATGGACATCATTTTCTTTTATTTAATTTTTTTAAATGAAAAACAACATCTCTTCTTTGATGACGTGTGCAAAAAAAGCCTCCCCTCCAGCAACTTGTCAACCTGGGACGATCCAATCAATTTCTGATGTACAAAATCCAAACCTACATTACACGTTTCACTCAGATAATAGAAATATCTCTTGATTGGGGTTCAGCAAAGGTGCTGGTAGTTAGTGCCCTACGCAGACTTCATGCTCTGTGTATAGGGAGTGGCGGTACACCGCACATTTAACAAGAAAAGGTATTTGTCAATGATGCGCAGGAACTATTGCGCTTAGTTTTACTTTTGCTTTGACACCAAATACTCCGCAACATCTTGTCAGCCATCTCTCCTTACTCTCTTCATGTGATATGTGAACTCGGACTCTTGCTGCAGTGTGCTGTGACTCTGTGGCTCGTGCTGTATGGAGCTGACGCTTTCAGTTTATAAATGAAGCATCCATTGTCCAACTAAACTACATGGTTTTTATTTCTAAAAACCATTTAGAAAAGAAAAAAAAACAGTGGCGGAGGTGCCACGGGTGAGCAAGTAATGTAATCGGTGTATGACCAAACACCGGTAACACAGACTAACGCAGCAAGCCTATCAGATATACTGTACGTCATAATCGTTTGAATTTAAGCGATTCCGATTCTGCTTATCAATTCTGATAAGGTACAAAAAAAAGTAAAACATTAGGTATCAAACATATCTATTCTGTGACTTTTTGGAAATCTTTCTGTTGCAGCTGATTACCATGAACAAAAATCATCTGCATTAAAGAACACTTACCCAAGGAACTTTTTTTCCTTGAAAAGGAAACTATTTTCTTTTGTTCTTTGATTAACATTACTAACGCAGACAGCAGCAGGTTTATTAGGCTGTTTTCACTTCAAGACCAAATGCACAGATCCAGTATACTATTACACATGTTCACTTAATGTACTGTTTATGCTCACTTAAGACAAAACCTACTGTGTTTACAAGAATGTGTCTGTTCAAGGCAAGAAGACATGAAAGAGCTCTCAATTCAGCATTCACACATTATATGAGAGGTGGTTTTCTTTTTTCACGGCACGTCTTTTGGAATAGCCCAGTTCTTAGTAATTTGGAACCGGTTCTAAAAGGGAATACCCAACCCTAGCCATTATAGGGAATGCAATTGCAATTTCTGTTTCATGCTGACTTTAAAGACAGTATAGTTATAGAGTTCAGTTAGAGGTCGCTTTTTTTGTAACAGTATTTTATTTGCCTCTCCACATTCAAAAACTCCTTTTCCTGTTATTTAAATAAAATTAATTTCCTGTTAAATGCATAGCTACATATAGAGTAGGACTCAAAGTGACATTGAGAAAACAAAAAATTTTCTAACATTGAGAAAATAAGAATGTTCTGTGCTGACTGCTGATAGCCTTTTCAGACATCTTCTCATTTTCATCAAGGACACAATTATCTCCTTGTATCAGGCATCTGTGATGAAAACATGTGGGTATCTCTGTTTGTTCACAGGAAACCATTAACTTCCTCTTGTTCAAAAACATTTTGAGAAAATAAATGGAATAAAAAAAAAAGAAATATTGCCTAATATCTTGGGCAATATTTTTTCCGGTCAGATTTGAGTGACAGACATATGGAAATAGAGATAGTTAAACTTTTTGTTTCTACACCTCTGATAAGGAAACCAAACCCATTATGGAAATGTAAGCGGACCTCCGTCACTGGTTTCCTTACCAACAACACGGTTTCTAGTCTAATAATATGTGAAACTTACCCTGAAGCACATAGTTTTGAAAGAGAAACATCTTCCAAAACATACATAAAATAAAATTCCATTCATGATGATTTCACATTCTGCTGTTTTGAAAAAGATCTCAATTAGGGTTGACTGTATAAATCAGGTAAAATGATACCAAATATAACAAAAACACCTAAAACACTAATTATGACAGAAATGTACCTAATTTACATAACCAATCTGAAAACATATGACATAGTAGAGGAACTTGAAGTGAATCATTTTTGTGATTTAATTCCAAATAATTAAATCTTAAATTTTAATTTTAAGCTGTTTTTTTTAGCAATTCACATTTTGTCAACCCTGTTATTCTGTTTAGTTGTCTATTCAAAATTGTGATCTTAATTATGATTGTGATTCTCAACTGCATTGAAAAATTGTGATTCTCAACTTATCCAGAATCATGAAGCACTCTAACTTAATTAAAATGCTAAAAAAATGCATAAAATCAATTCCCCTCAATAATTGTTTCTGATTAAATGAAAAAAAATTTTTTTTAAATACAAACTACCGGTCTAAACAAAGTGAGATATAATATGCCCTGATCTCTTGTAAATGTGGAAAAAGGAAAAGCTTTCATTTTTTATGTTCAGCTGACTTTAAGCTAACTTCTAGTTCTTACAGCTAGTTCTTCTTTGTCATGTGAGGGGGTGGTGGAATAACCTTGGGGTTAAAGCTCTGTACTGATAACTTAAACGCTATAGGTAAGTCACCTAACCCCAGGAATTTCCAGAGAGACTTTCCCTGTAATAAAAGTACTATAGAAGTACCTGAGCCTGCTGTTGCTGTGTATTTCTCCTGAGGTGTGCCAGCTGAGACAGGAGCAGTTGCTGGTCCAGCATATCCATCCTCTGCTGTCTCTGGATGTCCAAAGTAGCACCCATCCCCAGCGGAGCCTCTGCAGTGGGCTCAGAATCTGAGAAGACCGGCTCTAGGAGCACAGAACCACATCGGGCCACCCATTCTGGCACACACAAGAACTTCTGGACCGCCAACTTATTACTGTAATACAACATGCCTGCAATCTGGAACAGAGTGATTGTGGTTACCAATCTGGCTACCAATCCACTTTTCCTAGTTTAATGACGAGAAAAATGGTTTGCCAGCCAGCCCCGACCAGGGTTTTTGATAGTTTTCACAAACATTTAATGGCCCATAGAATATTTTGTTGAATGAATATCTGAGCATGCAATATATCAAAAGAAAATCACGTTTTTGTCAAAGACTACATCCAGATCAGGGGGGCCGTATTCACAAAAAATGTTTTGGCTTAAAGTAGCTCCTAACTTGCCGATTTAGGAGAAACTCTTAAAAATAATGGGAGTGTCAGTCCAAATTATTTGCTCTAAGAGTATTTCACAAAGCATTTTAGCGCTAAAACTAGCCCCTAAATCTGTGAAAAGTTAGGGGTAATCAAGAGGACTTCTAAGTCACTAAGACCAAATCACAAACAATCCTAATGGCTGTTGTGGACCTTTCTACCCTTCCTCTCTTCCACTTCACTTCTTGTCTACTCACCGTCCTATCATAACAAAAAGGCAAAAATGGCATATGATACGAATATGGCAACATGATAAGTTCTACAATATTTCTATGACTGACAGAGACCCCTCCCCCATCAGCCAATCACTGTGGGCATAGTTAGTAAGCGTGATGACATCGTCCATAGCAACGAGGTCAACCCCGCCCTCACTCTTAGCTTAAGACTTCTATCTATTCCTTAGTAAAAGTTGGTCTCAGCAGCTTTGTGAATAGGTTAAGAGAAAACTCTTAACTAAGAACTTTTACTGCTATTTATGAGAACTCTTAGTGCTAAGAAAAAATGTTTTGTGAATACGGCCCCAGATTCAGAGTGATGATCAAACACAGATAGAGTAGATTGAGTCCATCAACACCCCTAATGCTTGCACAGTCCTATAGCTCATCCTGGGTTGACTTTAAATTCAGTAAAATTATGGCAGTTTTGATTTATATGATGATTAATGTCGATGATCACGTTATTTTACATACGCATCTGCTTGCATACAATGTTTTTTTGCGTCTTCTTCACCTATGTTTTGATCAGGAGATTCTGTACTCATTCAGAAGATGCGTAATAGTGCCCCCCCAGTGGATAACAGTGAAAACACGGAAACCCAGAAAATTCCGTGTTTGGCAGGGAAGTGTTTTCTCACAAATAACGGAAAATTATGTGTTTGGCAGGGAAAGAGTTAAAAGCCAGTTGCACTCACGCCATGGTGGATTCGCAATTTACATGGCGAAATTTGCAAGCGGAAAGACGGAACGCTTCTCCAGAGAGAAATCATTTAATTTTTTCATATTTAAAAATGTTTGTGTGCTGCTGCGCGTCCTTGTGTGTGTAATAAGCAAAGTTTATGCGCGTTGTAGGCGCATATTCACTGCCATTATAAAGCTTGGAAGAGCCAGGACATTTTTTATTATAACTCCAATTGTGTTTGTCTGAAAGAAGAAAGTCATATATACCTTAGGATGACTTGAGGGTGAGTAAATCATGGACTAATATTCATTTTTGGGTGAACTAACCCTTTAATCTATGAATATTACATAATTTGCACATTTCTACTCACTTAACTAAAAAAAAACTAAAATGCAGTAATTTACTCACCCATGTTGTTGCATAACAGTTTTTTTTTTTTTAATTCAGTGGAACACAAAAAAATTAATTTTGAATTATGTGTGCTTTTTTATTGTCTATACAAGTCAGCGGTGTTTAATGGTTTTTTTTTTCAGACCCCATTAACTTTCATTGTACTGGCAAAAGCAAAAACATTCTACAAAATATCTTATGTTCTACAGAAGAAGGAAAGTTATACAAGTTTGGAACAACATGAAAGCAAAACACTATCACTGCAAGCTCTAATGGTAAATCACCTATAGTAGCTTTAGGTAGGTACCTAGTTAATGTTACCTAGCTAATTATACTTACCAGTCCACTACAAGCAACAATCCACATGTAGGCACTTGAGGTCAGGAGCTGATGACAAGATAACAGAAGAAATTCAGAACTATGAAAAGCACTAACCAGCATCTTTAATTTACAACCAGCCCTAACTGCATCCATAAACAAGTGCATGATATAAAGAAATGCAAGAGTGGACCAAAAAACTCAAAATTTTACTTAATGAAACCTAATTATTTATTTTTCCAAGATTAAAATACGCTGGTGGGCCATGTTTATGTATGCAGGACTGAAAATTGTGATGGATCTTTAAATGTTCAAAAGCCATCTACTCTTGTCTGTTTTTCTACTGAGTAAATGTGCAACTTCTTCTGTTATCGTTAATATCGCAAAACTGCTCAGAAATGCCAACAGAGCACAAACCACACTGAATAGGTTCTCAGGTACAAGATTTCTCATATGACGGTGTCTGTTATCTTACAGAAATTTATTTGTGGTTTCTGCTCTTGCAAAAAGTTTTCAGTCTTTTAAACTGCATTTGAACTTCCCTTGCTTGTAAAAAAAGGGTGCCAGTAAATGTCATTTATTATCTTGAAATCTCATGCATCACCGGCTTTAACTTTTTATGTGCAGTTTTTAAGATAAACCAGCAAAATGGAAAATCCTATTAAAAAAACGACAGAAAACTGATATGTAGAGGATATGTTAATAGCAGTCTGAGCTCACTTGTGCTCCCACGATGTATGTCAGTGACTTGTTGGTGATTGAGACGTGGCCAAGCAGCTGAGTGACCTGAACACGTGGGATGGAGTTGTAGAAAGGCACAAAGAGAGCAAAGACTGGGCCCAGCCTGAGAAAGAGAGAGCGGGAGAGAGAGAAACATATTTAGAAACAGAGGGGGAAAAAACATTTTCACTGAAAGTGAAACTTCACACCTTGTTGATACTAGTGTGACACATGATGTGTCAATGACATATGATAGTGTCCAAAGACAAAACTTAAAATCTAGTTTAAAACATGTGCCAAGTTCTTAGAAATATACTCCTTGTGTTCATGTTGGTTTCATATGGCTTTGAAAAGAAAAAAGTATAACATTGAATAAATATTTAAACTTAATGCTTTAATGAAACACATAATTTTTTCACATATTTCACACTGTTGCAGCACCTCTTTTCCCAGTCTCTCAGTAACGCTCTGTTTAGTTTCCGGTCTCTATGACGCCCCTCCTTCCAAAAAGCACAATGTGCTCTAATTGGTTGGCTGAACCAGTGTATTGTGATTAGTCAACCGCTTTGAGCATGTTTCGGAAATGTCACAGCCTTTACAATAACCACAAGTTTCAACAAATTATTAACGCAACTCAACCAGACCTCGGCCCCTTTTTTTCATGCATGCCTAGGGTGGAAATTATTTTTTGATCTGTATATTCCCGAAATATATATATTTAGCCATAAGTATATTTCACAGACATCACTGAAAAAAATAACTTTTTGGAATAGTAATATATATTAAATTAACCATCATAATTTTTACTAAGTAAAACTCAATGAGAACTAGAATTTCCTAAGTAAAATTTGAAATATATACACATTTAACTCATATAATACATTTACTGGATGGAAAGAGTAACTTTTTTAGTACATGTGAATGATAGACTTTTGTTAATGTTGGAAAAAATAAACTGTTTAAAGGTTCACTATGTAATTTTTTCGTCCACAAGAGGTCGCCTGTTCAAAACAAAGGCGTAGTTCGATGACGCCACGTTTGAGCGCAGAATCTTGGGACATGTGGTCTTCACCTCACAGCCGGTGGAAAAGAATCGGGATAGGACAGAAATCATGTTCATGGATGCGATTATTAACATTACTGTAGTCTGAAGCAGAGCAGGACCGAGTGCTGTGGAGCTGAGCAAGGCCATTGCAGCGATTGTTAAAGAGAAGAGCGGCGGGACTTTTATTATGACACAGTCGCCGGCGCCACTTCCTGTTTTCCGGTCATGAGTATGAGGTAACGCAGCTCTGTTTATCATACTGATACATCTGAGTGTGTTGAAAATGATGTTATGACATTACTCAGTGCGTTCGCTCAGCGGCTGCTATGACACTTGTTGCACACTGCAGTAACTGGAAACCGAGGGTAACGCAGATATGACGCAATTGACAGGCGACTCCCTCACACGTCCCAGTTCCTTGGTTAAATTAGCAATTTCTCACGATTTACAAATAGTTGGAAACATTTGGGATATTGTAAGTACTCAACTGAACAAAATATATAACACTGGCCTAGTGGTTTTTGGATATTTTACTAAAAAATTTTACATAGTGCACCTTTAAGTGTATCTTAGTTTTGAGATTTGTGATAAAGGTATAGACAGAATGAATACATTTATGTGGTAATATTAGAAAAAAGAAATTCGTAATGTTTACATATTCATAAGGAGTAATATAAATTCATAAAACCAAGTAAATTAAAATGTCCCAAAAATAAAATCTACTTATTTCATTATAGTAAATAGTACTAAGATTTACTTAATATTTAGCTAAAAGCAAGTTCCCCATCTAAAAAAATTTACTTAATTGTTTTAAATAAATATAACTACTAAGTTAAATATAAATGGTTATGGTTAATAAACAGAACTGCATGCGTCTTGCGGAAGAACGTTGCAGCCGGAGCTACTTCTCTCTGTTTATGTCTATGGCGAGTCACGCAGGGACTGTGCTCCACCGCAGCGGTTCCTACCAGACCGGTCTGAAATAGTCCCTATATAAACTCTTATTATAAGTGTACCATAATGATTCAGGGTAAGACAAAAACACGGTTTGGAAAATGGATTCATGTTGTAGATTCTCATTATATAATTTTTGTAAATCTTGAACACAAAAAAAAGTTACGGACAGCAGCTTTAATTTCTTTATGCATGTTAGTTTCAATGGTAAATAAGTAAATTTTACTTGATAATGACAAGTGAGTTGTACTTGATATTAGAGCAGTAAAATTTACTTGTGCAAATTGTTACAAGGAATTTTTCAAGTAAATCTTACAAGTTATTTTTTCCACAAAATATTTATACGAATTTGTGTCGCCAAAGGTGATAGATAAGCTCTGTGGTAAGAAGTTTCAAGTTAGAGGAGTCAGATGAGCCAACAACATGAACGTCAAATTCTCAGTACAATCTACAATGAAGCAACAATGATTACAAAATTCAGAATAAGGTTTTCATCAACCATCTAAGGTGCACAAAGGACAATGGCATAACTGATGATGCAAACTAGTACATCAATTAAGAAAATATATTACTTATTTCTCATTGTCATTTTTACTTCCTTTGTATTGTTTACTTGATAAAAAATAATAATAGGACTAAAATGTAATTTGTAGTGATTTAGGAAACTAATTGTGTGTTTTAATACAGATCAACGGTAATGGCTATGTCTGAAAAATAGTGTCTCTATTATATGAAAGCCACATTCACTTCCCCCATAGACTTAAGCAGCCTCCCCCCACACTGCTAGAAAGAGAGCAGTAAAAGGAGAGGAACAGAGTAACAGACAGCTAGAAAGCGGCAGGAAGAAATGTTGAACTCTCACTTTTGCTCACTTTTATTCTACTACATTTTAAAAGTGAGATTAGATGTAGAGACAGTAATTCCAATGTCTGACTGAAAATCTTCTCTATGCCATTTGGTGAGTACATCATTCCATTAAATTATAGATTGAAAGGACAGAAGAGATACAAAATGATATACGTTATGGAAAATGAATGTGTGAAGCGCATGCTTGAAACAAAAGAAGATTCAAATTTTATAGTGACTATGTTTGCAATTGTTGGTTTACACAAAATATTAAGCAGATATTAACACTTAGCAAAATATTAACTGTTTTCAACACTGAGAATTATGAGAAATGTTACTTGAGAGCAACAAATCAGCAAATTAGAATGATTTATGAAGGATCATGTGACACTGAAGACTGGAGTAATGGCTGCTTTGCCACAACAGGAATAAATTGCATTTTAAACAGTTCATGTAAATTTTAATAATTATTCACAATATTACTGTTTAAACATTTTTTTTTTGGTAACACTTTACAATAAGGTTAACATTAGGAGTCATTAGTTAACATTAGTTTACTACATTAGTTAACATGAACTAACAATGAACTGCACTTTTAAAGCATTGATTTATCTTTGTTAATTTCAACATTTATTAATACATTATTAAAATCTTGTCAACATTAGTTAATGCACTGTGAACTAACATGACCAAACCATGAACAGCTGTATTTTTATTAACTAACGTTTACAAAGATTAACAAATACAGTAACAAATGTACTGCTCATGGTTAGTTCATGTTAGTTAATACATTAATTATTGTTAACTAATGAAACCTTATTGTAAAGTGTTACCTTTTTTTTTTTCAAATATATGCAGCCTTGGGGATTATAAGAGATTATTAGATAATTTTTTTTTTTTTAAATCGTACTGACCTCAAACTTTTGAGTGGTTAAACCAGTTATTATACCAGTTGCCTCTCTCTTTTCAGTGAACTCTCCTGTGTATAACTATGATGAATCCAGTTATCGGCCAAACCAACTCTTCTGAATGCACCAATTTGTACAACCATCGTCCAGTGGCACGAGTTCTGATTCCTCTGGCATATTCCATCATATGTCCATTGGGACTTTTTGGAAATGCCCTGGCTCTTCATGTGGTGATCTCCAAAATCACCAAACTTAATTCAATCACTCTTTATTCTGCCAACCTGGCTGTGTCTGATATCCTGTTCTGCCTGTCGCTTCCCTTACGAGCCGTTTACTATGGCCTTGGCTTCCATTGGCCACTGGGGGAAGGACTATGTAAAGCCATAGCACTGCTCTTCTATTTGAACTGCTATGCCGGAGTTAACTTCATGACCTGTCTGGCAGTCGATCGTTTTGTGGCGCTGGTGTTTCCTCTGCGGCTGGTGAAATTGAGAAAGGCAAAAAACGCACGGTTTGTGTGTCTGGCCATATGGCTGCTGGTGTTTGCCCAGACATTGCCTCTCCTGACCATTAACTTGACCAAAAAGGAGCCTGACGCCAGCATCACTTGTATGGAATATCCCAATTTTGAGGGTGTTTTCAAAGGGCTGCCCTACTTGCTGATCACAGGAGTAGTTCTAGGCTTTGGCGTCCCGGTGATGACAATCATCGCTTGCTATTCCATTCTGACCCATAAACTACATCTTGCAGCAAAGTCGAACCGGCTGACGGAACGCTCTGGAAGGGCCAAAAAAGCAAGAGGAGTGATCGCAGGGGTGGTATTTGTGTTTGTGGTGTGTTTCAGCCCATACCATCTAGACCTCCTGCAATACATGATCCGAAAACTTCTCTATGAAACAGACTGCACGGATCTACAGTCCTTCCAGATATCCCTGCATATTACGGTGTGTCTTATGAACCTGAATTCATGCCTGGATCCCTTTGTTTACTTCTTTGCATGTAAAGGCTATAAGCAGAAGGTGATGAGGATGATGAAGTTGCAGTTTGGCACCCACTTCTCCAGTGTTGGAAGAACCTCGCCTGAAAGTTCAGGCACAGGTGATGTGCTTGGCACACGCCGCAAAAACAACAAAATAACAATGAACACTATTAGAGAAGGTCAGTAAAACTGTTACCGACCACAGCCGCCATAAGGTGATTGAGGGTTAAAAGCCACTATCAAGGCTAACTGATACCACAAATGGCCTAAAATGGTCACTGACACCAAATGTGTCCCTCCACATTTGAAACAGCACACACTTCATGAAGCAGGTGGACGCTAAGCAAGCACTGGCATCCAAGTTGAGAGAGAAGAAATAATCACAGCAAAAATACTTTTTCATAAAAAAATTAATTGATGAAGGGATAGTTGACCAAAACTGAAATTACTGTCAATATTTACCAACCAGTTTCAAAAGTGCAGGACTTTCTTTCTTCTATGGAACATAAAAGAACATTTGAAAAATGTCTCGCTAGTGTTTTTTTGTTTTTTTTTACATGACTATCCAACGGAAGTCAATGTTCACCAAAACAGTTTGGTTACTAAAATTTTTCAAAATATATATTTCTTTTGTACTTCACAGAAGACAAAGTCATACAGGTTTGGAACAAATTGAGGATCATTTTCAGGGACAAAATGTACAACAGATAATGGTTTACCCATAAATACGTTTAGAAATGGCAAAATACAGCAGTTAAACTATATCAAAAAGCTGTTTTTATTGTGAAAATGTGAGTGTGGATGAATCAACCAAGATGTCAAAACTCAAGCTGAGAGATGATGACACCTGAAACATGTACTTTGTGGATTTCCTAAGACTTTTAACTAATTTATTTTCCGATTGACTGGTGCATGACACCATCTTACCTTAGTGCTGTCAAGACCCCTCTATGCAAGTCTAGTCTCTTATAAAGAATTTTCTAAGTGCTAGTAGTACAAAGGAATAACTTTAAATAAGAGAGTACTTCACTTTCACAAGACGTTACTGTTGTACTTATAAGACCTTGTCATTTCAACATGTATTTCATATATTGGTGAAGTGAAGAATACTTTCACAACAATACAATGATACAAGAAAGTTAATCCAAATAACAATGTCAAAAAGGGAAGTTGATGTTTGTTCCACAGGACACACAAGAGCTGCACTTTCAAATACAGACAGTTTGCTGGAAATAATAGTAATACATCCTGTGCCTGCAGCATAAGCAATACTTACGTACATGCCAATACTGTTAAAAACAACAGTTTGTAAAGAGCTAAACATGGTATAGAAAGTCATGTTACTCACAGTCCAGCTGGAAGAACATCCACCTGAAGTTCAAACATGAAGTGAAGAGCCTCTGTCAGCACCAAGTCCACAAAAGCAGAGAGAATCCAGGCTCCAAAAAGGAAGGACTAAACATCATGGACAAAAACATTACAATGTTTTAGGTGTACAGTTTTCGCCATGGTTTTAGGTGTACAGCATCATGACATTGTAACAAATAAAAACAGGAGTTTTAAAGGTGTACTATGTAAAGAAGATTTCAGTAAAATATCCAAAAACCACTAGGCCAGTGTTATATATTTTGTTCAGTTGAGTACTTACAATATCCCAAATGTTTCCAACTATGTGTACATCATGAGAAAATTGCAATTTTAACCAAGCAACCGGGACGTGTGAGGGAGTCGCCTGTCAATTGTGTCATATCTGCGTTATCCTCGGTTTCAGAAATGCTTTACTCTTACTGCGGTGTGCAATAAGTGTCATAGCAGCCGCCGAGCGAACGCACAGAGTAACGTCATAACATCATTTTCAACACACTGAATTGTATCTAATATGATAAACAGAGCTGCGTTACCTCATACTCATGACCGGAAAAGCGGAAATGGCGCTGGCGTCTGTGGCATAATAAAAGTCCCACTGCTCGCGAGGCGTGTGTTGTGTTCATCCTATTAACAATCGTTCCAGCGGCCTTGCTCAGCTCCCACAACATTCGGGCCTGCTCTGCGTCATACTACAGTAACGTTAAAAATCACATCCATGAACATGATTTCTGCCCGAGTCCTATTCTATCCCCATTCTTTTCCACCGGATGTGAGGTGAAGACCACATGCCCCAAGATTCTGCGTTCTGCGGAACAAAAGTGGGCGTTTTCAAACTAATGGGTGTTTATAAACCATGCAATGAAAATGATCCCCTTCACCCGACCCCACCCCTAAACCGTACCCACACTGTGACGTGGGCAAATCAGGTAACGCAGTGAAAAACGCCCTCTGTATATGGCCTCGCCCACTGAGCTACCAACTCCTATTACTATCCTACAGAGACCTATACTTGCTCAAAGTTGGTGTCATCAAACTACGCCTTTGTTTTAAATAGGCGATCTAGTGGACGGAAAAGTTACATAGTGCACCTTTAAGTCATTAACATGTGAATACGTCAGAACATTAAAGGAAATGTTTGGTAACATGTGAAATGTCTTTTGGTTTCATAAAAAAAAAAAAAAAAAAAAAAAATGATTAAGTTTTGTTTATAGTATTTGAATAACGTACATTCTAAACGCCTCCAAAAATAAATAAACTGATTGCCAGATAAGATGCAAGTGCTCCAAGTTTCCGTTTAACCTTTATGCACTTTATCTTGAACTGGTAGGAGTGTTCAGTACTATACTGGTATTTTTGAGTGTATATCAAATTTATCCTGAAATTATATTATAATTAGAGCAGTCAATTAAACGCTTTTAATTTGGTGTGATTATGTAAAAAATAACTTAAATAATAATAACAATACAATGTACAGGCCCAGAACTCTCATCTCACAAAAGTGAACATGATGCAGAGCAATGACTGACTGCATTGATGAAGCCTATTAGGGATGCACGATACCATTTTTTCAGAACCAATCTGATCAAATACCAAAAATGTCGGCTGATCCCGTTCCGATTCCAGCACAGTTTTGTTTAAAAATTCAATGTAGAATCTCTATACCTGTGTTGAACTGATAATCACTATTTTGTGTGTTAATAAACACAGTCTACTAAATACAGACAACTTCATTAAAAAGAAAAACAAATAAAAAAAATTAGGGCTGTCAAAAGATTAATCGCAATTAATCGCATCCAAAATAAAAGTTTGTGTTTACATAATATATGTGTGTGTGCTCTGTTAATTATTATTTGTATATAAATACACACACAAGCATGTATATATTTAAGAAAAAAATATTATTTTTATAAATAAAACATTTATATTTATATATATTATAGATTATATAAATGTATATACAGTATATACATGCCAATATTTCTTAAATATATACATGAATGTGTGTGTATTTATATATAAATAATAATTAACAGAGCACACACACATATATTATGTAAACACAAACTTTTATTTTGGATGCGATTAATCGCGATTAATCTTTTGACAGCCCTAAAAAAAATATATATAATCACAACCTATGGCAAAAATACTACTATAAACTAGATGGTGGATAAAATAGATTAGTGTATAATTCAGAAGCAAAACTTACTATAGAAAAAGTTTTCATGACGTATTCTTTATTTCTATCTTTATTTCTATGGGGGTTGGTGTGGGTCGTGAATGGGTGTCCCTTATTTTACAACCCTATCAACCCTACTTAAAGCAGCCGTTTGAAATGAATCGGTTGAACGATTGACTGAATGAAGACAGTCATTACTGTCATAAAGACAGTAACTTGCTGCTGGTGGTTTTAGTTTAATATTTAGGGGCTGTTTACACGACAGTTTTTACCTAGAAACTAAAAACTTTGTATGCGTTTTGGGGGTTCATTTACACAATATTTTGGTGGCCTGAAAACTCATACTTTTGAAGACGTATTTCAAAGTTTAAGTTTTTGAAAATGATCTATTTCCATGTAAACTAGAAAAAGGCGAAACTGTGAAAACGGTGATGCATGCACATGCGTATTACGTGTTTAGTCTATATAGGGATGCGCGTAAAAGAATGCGTGTATGTGTATGCGGTTAGTCTTTCTTTACAAAGTGACAGGTCCTGTTTTCCGGTCCAAGCCTCCTATCCCAACAACCGTTTATGAACACTATTAATTCACATTACACATTTAAGATAAGCTTTTTAAAAAACGTACAGTGTACACTACAGTCTCTGTGATCACAGTGTCCCGGACAACAGTACTTTAACGATTTATAAAATATTTTCAGTAGTATTACTGTACATCACAACATGATTGTATATTAGCACCAGTCACTGACTACGTTTACATGGACAGCAGTAATCTAATTATTGACCTTACTCTGAATAAGACAATAATCTGATTAAGGCGTTTACATGAGTTGCTTTTAGAATATTACGTTCATGTTCCCATTTTACATGTTACAGAACATAGCTCGATTAATAGTACGTCATTACATACCCATGCCACGCTACGCTGTCCGGCGTCCAATCATAGCGCGACTTTCGTAGGTCTGTTCAAATCAATGGGCTCAGGCAACCCGCTGTAACTTTACCTGCGGGTGTCGCTGTTGGACAGTGTGACTTTATAAAAACGAGTGACTTTTATACTTTTTAATTATATATATATATATATATATATATATATATATATATATATATATATATATATATATATATATATATATATATATATATATATATATATATATATATATATATATATATATATAGTTTTATTTTTTGTATATATTGTGTCTTTCAGTTTTTTTTAAGAGACACTGCCCATCTTGCCTCCTTCTTGACAGCCAACATTTCGAATAATAGCTTTGATTAATGATGAAAATTAAGGTTTCAAAATCGTGATTGTTTGGATTGTTTTTTTCTGCCATCGAGCCAAGCGCTCACTGAATGGCCATATGGCTCGCGAGCCTAGAGGTTCCCGACCGCTGTTAAGCAGACAATTATGAATCTGGGATTACAGATACAAACATATTGTATTTTACTTTTACAATGAGCAGAATTATTACAACACAAAGAAAAAAAATATAGAGGAGGCCATGTCCGAGTGAGCAGTCAAGCAAGACACGCAGTCACGCACCATAGCAACACGTCATGGCAACGACATTTCAGACTGTAAGATACGTAAAAGATAAACGGGAATGTGAGCGCATTGTTACTGTTTTGTACGCGCGGTTATATTAATTATAATCCAAATTCTGTTTTATTTGTCACAATATTATTGATGATTGTTTAGAGGGGCACTTTAAATACTTTTGATACGAGCCCTCAAAGCCCTCCCCTCTGCACTTGCCTAGTGTGTGTGCCTGGTGTGTGTGTCCTGTCACAAAATGCGGCGAAAACTCATACACGACGTTAATAGTTAGATTAAGGTGTGTACATGTCTACAATGCACTTGGATAATGCGACTAAAATAGGCATACTCCACATGTCTTAATTCGATTTTTGTTTAATTCGAGTATGGCTTTAACCGGATTAAGGTAATTAGAAATCGCTGTTTACATGGTAGTTTCTTAATCAGAGTATGGTCTTAATCAGATTAATATCGGAGTATTGTTGTCCATGTAAACGTACTGACTGTTTTCTTTGGGCATCTGATAGAGCGTTTGGACCAGGAAGCAGAAACACGTGACGTCAGACTTATTGAGCAGATTATTAACACCTGAGACTTACAGCAAATTTGTGGCTGCCAAACCTCCTCTCAAATATGCGGAAATTGTAGATAAGCAAACTGCTGCAGAAAGTGTCTTTCAGGTCCAGGCAGATGAGCCGTCCACTCACCAGCCTCCAGAACTGCAAGAGAGACATGGAAAACAAACACAATATTAGAAATATCTCAAAATATGCGATTGGTTAAAAATATTTATAGACAATCACAATCCAATAAAATGTAACACGTCTATGTGAACATAGCAACATAAAATGAAAGGAACTAGAGCAACAGAATGACTAATAACGCTCTTTTATGAACAGTATGAAACTATTTTACCAGTATGAAAGATATTTTTTAAATATTAAATGACCATTATACTACAACAAGTAAGCATTATATGCATTATGAATATTTCATTATTAGTAATTACATTAATACTAATTCATTAATAATAGGGAAAACATTTTAGAGCCATTTACATTCAAGTCACCATGAAAGCAAAATTGAAAATTCATATTATTCAAATGAAATGTTACAGAATTTCTTGTAAATGATTTATACATACACAATTTTTCGATCTATTCATATGTTATCATAATCTTTAATCAAAATAACTTCCTCTTGCAACAACATCTCTTCTCTTTTCTGGTGATGTGCTTTCGGCACAAGGGCAGGACAAACTGTCACTCACTCAGATCACAGCTATAGCAAACACAGCAATCCAATCAATTCCTGAATGACAAAATCAAGCCCCACCCAACATTTACGGCGCAATAGAGATAAAAAGACTATCATACCTTCCGTTTCATGTTTAAATGTGTACACATACATATAGTGCAGTGAATTGTTCAAGTAAATTCAGGTAGATTGATACATGATCTCACCTGCTTACCCTGCCTGACAGCCTGGAGGTTGTATATGAACAGATCCTGGTACTGAGGCAGAAGCACAGTCAGCAACACAGTGAGGACTGTAGGAAGCAGCAGTAAGCTCTTGGACAGGGGTGCTTTATCTGTAGGACAGCAGAGAAGTTGTAATTGTTAAATCCTATGTCATGTCAAAGGATGAAAGATTCCAAATGGGGAGAGTACACCAAGTTCATTCAGACAGTGTCAACTGGTTATGTCAGTGTTATTTTAGTACCATTGAAATACTATTAAAGTTTTTATTTCTATTTTGAATTCGTTTTCATTTTTATATTCTGTTTTCATTTTCTGACATTACGTGTATATCTTATTTCCTTTGAAAAGATAATTTGATTCAATCATGAATCACTTAATTCTATAAAACTTATTTAGTTTTAATTTATTTCCAGTACATTGAAATAAATACTATTTTATGTTTTGGTATCTTAAACCCCCAAAAGGTCTATGGCATTAAAAAAGTAAACCAAATTGAAAATCGAAATAAATAAATCTCCTTTTGTATTTCACAGAGGAAATAAAATCATAGAGGCTTAGAACAGCATAAGAAAGGTAAACTAATTTTCATTATTATCAGTAATAATGTGAACTGAAGCTCTTTGCTG
Organism: Gobio gobio; assembly: GCF_949357685.1. Lineage (NCBI taxonomy): Eukaryota > Metazoa > Chordata > Actinopteri > Cypriniformes > Gobionidae > Gobio > Gobio gobio. Next base: position 34,615,443 of record NC_137099.1, read on the forward strand.
GTGGTGATTATGGTGATTTCGAGAAGAGTTCATTAAGTTTCTATATGTCTAGCTCTCATAGTAAAGATTAACAACACATTAACGTAAAAACATGATCATTCTGTGTCATGTCGCATTTCCGAGAGCAGCACCTGGTTACACACCCCCAACTTTTTAAACGACAGCAACACTTTCCCCTTAAATCATAAGCCAACGCAAAATAATTTGAAGGCAAGGATGATGTGTGAAGTGCGATAATAATCGGTTGAAGGTCATGACGACTGAGCTTTAATCTGAATGAATGACAGCAGGATATGATCTTCATGACATGATCATTTTGAGCTATACTTACACAATCCCCACGAACCGGTGGACGTGAACATTATGCCACTTACACGCGGAATAATATAACTAAGAAGACTAACAAGACTGCGTTTTAAAGGCACTGGATTTACAACGTAAAAACATTAAAAGTTAAATGGAAATCTCGCTATGAGTATGAGAGAGGGAAGGGGGAAAGGGTATCAAGGATGGTGCCTCGCAGGAGACAAACTTCATCCGCGTCACTCCTACGAAATACGCGTTTTCTGTTACAGCAATAAGCCACTAGAGGCCGTGAGTTAGTGACTTTACCACAGGTAAGGGTTGTTTCGACTTTTTGTCAATAATTTTTTTCTTTGTATGTCATAATTATATCTTTTTGTCAATATGACTGTTTATGTCATAATTGTGACTTTTCTCTTAGTTAGACATTATGATTTAGGCTAGCCTAACGTTAAGGGCTGTCCTTAGCATGTTTTTTTCCCTCAAGTGACAGAAATGGGCTTCCATAGTTTTGTCACCTGTTTTTCATAACAAATTTGTTGAAACTGATCTAAACATTGAAAGTGATTATCCAATATGAAGTGATTATCCATGTTTTTAATCATGCGTGGTTTTGTCTTTGATTACAACGGTTATAAATAGGCCTAGCACTGTTGCTTGTCCAATAAATGTTTTCAAGAGGGAAAATCGCGATTACCATGACTTTGTGTAAGCTCACTAGCATTTTAATAATCATATATTTTTTAAACATATTATTTAAACTATCAATTGTAATAAGGTAAATGAAATCAAGAACACAAGAAACACCTCTTGCTAAGACAAGTTTTTTAGTTGAACGTTTAACAACGTTAGTTGCTAGCCTGTGTTTATGTTTATATAGTTATATTTGTTTATCTTTGAATTACATTTTTGTAATTGAAGTAAATTTAATTACCAATATAAATTCATGCACAAAATTAAAATATGTCCTTTACCAAGCATAGGTTGTACTTGACATTAATGTACACAGTTTATGAATATGAGCTTGCTTTAATTTGAAGCAGATATGGGAATAATGTACCAAATAGAAACATAGCAAAACAAAGCGCAAACCAACAAGAATGCATATTTATTTTATTTATAGTATAGGGCTAGTAGTAGAAGTAGTATCATGTCATCTTTATTTATTTTCACTATTAATAGGCATATTAGCCTATTTAATGAGATGTGAAATAGGTGTAATGAAACACTGGATGACTATCCCGTCCGATGACTAAGAAAACAGTCCTTTCTACATTTGGAACATATCTCTGAACATTTGGAATTTGTGTTGGGCCTATGATTCTATACTGCACTGTGGCTTTATGACCACACAGTGGCAGCGCAAACTGCTGGTTTGATTGACTAGTCATAGTGACAATTACCAAAAACAAGATTGATTAAACCAAAGTTGTTATCTATTACTTACAAAGCATGCACTTTCTGTTTGTAAACTTGGCTATGCATGCGTATCACAAAAAAAGACTTATGACAAAAATATAATTTAAATAATTGGTTTAAATTAAATGAAATTTTTTTACAAAGTTTTTAAAGTTCATACTCCTCATAAAATGTAATTAAATATTTCAAATTTGTATGTCTCAATTATGTTTGTAGCAATATTGACCAGATCTTTTAAAAAAGTAATTTAATGACGATGAAATGACCCACTGTCTACAGTTTCACTGTGTTCATGATATCTTTCCTTTTACTTTTAAGGGGAAACCTTTCAACAGAGCCACATCACTGAATGGTAAAGACTTTTACAATATTTAACATTGATTATTACTGAAAGTAGTCCACTTTGTTTTTTCTAATACGATATCCGGAATATTATATATATATATCTGATTGCATTGAAGATGTGAACACCATGTTATTTGTGTATATATTTCTAATCGAAATGTTCAAAGTCATGTTTGTTCAGATAACATCACAATCAACAGTACACTTCTATTTCATACAGCATCCGCAGTGGGCCAATCCACTGTTCTTCATGCCCTTCCTGTGTGTCTTGAGTTTAACCTGCATGGTGAGTCTCCTTGAATCATTTTCAGTACCACTATGTGAACATTTAATCAAAATACAAACTTGTTTTTACTCATACCATTGTTCAGTCAATTCATCCATGTAGTGTGTGGTTTGAAGAAGTTTGATTGGTTTTCCTTGATCTTCAATATACTGTAACTGTGTTGTCTTGTTCAGTGATATGGGTGTTTACTTAAAGGAATAGTTCGCCCAAAAAAAAAATAAAAAAAAATAATGAGACATTATTTACTCACATAAGCGTAATAATCAATAATAATCTTTTAATTAAAACATGACACACACAGATCCTAGAAAATTATGCATATACTTTCTTCTCTCAGGTGAATTAGCGTGTTATTGCATTCACATCTGTCTCTGTCATTTTGACTATCATCTGACATGCAGAGACCTTGACCTCATTGAAGAAAGAACATGGGTTATACTTATGGGTTTTCTGGGAGTTGTGTTTTGTGTAGCGTTTTCATTCATCTTGATTATTCTTGGGTGAGCCAGAGTGAACTGCTGTGCTAATACAGTCTCATAAACAAGCTGTCCAATTCGTGCACACCGACAAAGTCAGGATTTTTGCTAAATAATTTTTGCTTGTTTTTTTACCATTTTATTATTTCTCCTTTTGTGGTCTGAAAAAGAAAGAAGGTGATATGTCATTAGAACAACACAAGAATGAGCAAATAATGACTGAATTTCAATTTTTGATTAAACAAACAAAAAAAAACATAAAGATGGGTTTAAAAATAATTATTTCATTGCGCCCTCTTGTGGCCTGAGGAAACAAGCCAAAAGCGTTTTCCCCCTAACTGAAATTATGCCTTTTTTAAATTCGAATGTAATTTTTTAAATATAGCCTATATATAATTTATGAACACAAATCACATAAAATGCATTCCCAGATTTATACAAAATGCTTTATTATAAGCTGTAGTTTTTTAATCATTTTAAATTCTTAATTCATAATATGAATAACGTTTAAGGATTACAAAAACAGGCTTAAATATTTTTGGAGTGTACAAATAGCCAAATTGATTGTGGTTATATGGACATATAAAATGAATCTGGAAGAGTAAAGTTATATTGCTACCATATACACAATAAATAAAGCCAATATGGCTTTAAATAGTTTCCAATTATGAAACGGGCCGTTTGGCTTTTGATAAATGATCAGTGCTATCGTCTGACTTCAATTTCACAAACAAGAGCTTTCTCTGCTGGAGAATTAATGAAAACAAGACATCTTTCATTTGAGCCGGTTTGAAAGCTCAGCTGCAAGTCAACGTCAAGCTGCTACATTAAGTAAAATACTTTAGTTTGTTCCCCACTGCTGGCGTTGAGATAAATTAGCCTGTTTGTGTAATGACCATCTGTTGGGTGTTTTAGACGTGTTGCGCAGGCTGGCGGTGACGGTGGGGCGATGCTTATGGGGAGTTACTGGTTTTCATAAGATAATCATGAAATAGGACACAGTAGTCATGGCTAATGGAGATAGAGAAAGACATCAGCTTCTGTGTCCCAACTATCTCCTGATGGAGGTTTCTGGGTTGCTTGGGTTGTCTGAAAGGTGTACGAGAGCGAGAAATAGCTCATCTGGGTCAAGGTGCCCTTGTTACATTGTAATTATACAAATAAATATGAGTAATATCAATTAACAACATGTACTTACTATATAATTAGGGTTAATTTAGTTGTTTGTAATTATGCATAACTAAAAATAAAGTGTTACCCTCATTAGTATTAGTGAGCATATAGGCCTACACCTGTTTGAGCTAACAATGAAATGGAAGTGCCGCAGTAGAATAAATAACCTAACTGGGAATGTTCTCAGAACTGTGGCAAACTTCCTGGCAAGGTTTTCTCAAATTCATGAAACCAGTAATGTTAACAGTGCTTGTTCAAATCAAGTTATCTGTCTTTAATAATGTTTTCAAAACATTAGCATAAAACATTATTTATGCACTGCTCATTTCAAGTTTTTCTGAAACATTTTAGTTGGACGTTCGTCTAACTTAAAAAAAAAACAATTATTAACTAATTTCAGAGAATTAGAGAACATTCATAAGTAACACTCCCATAATGGAACGGTCACATAATGTTGCTCTAAGGTTCACAAAACCAAGAAAAACTTTTGAGATGCTGCATCATCGTAGCGATGCTATGAGAACGCCTCTGTGTGATTACGGCGTGAAGCACGTGTGAAATCAGTCCAACATCTTAGGAACATCATAGGCAGGTGACGTCATGACCAGGAAGCAATGTTAGCTTCTGTGACTTCAGCAAGCGCTCTTTGTGAAATTGTCTCTCTCTATTTATTGTTTGTTTGTTACAAGCATACATACAGTACATCCGGAAAGTATTCACAGCGCTTCACTTTTTCCACATTTTGTTATGTTACAGCCTTATTCCAAAATGTATTAAATTAAATATTTTCCTCAAAATTGTGCAAACAATACCCCATAATGACAACGTGAAAGAAGTTTGTTTGAAATCTTCTTTGAAGTATTCACAGCCTTTGCTAAATACTTTGTTGAAGCCCCTTTGGCACCAATTACAGCCTCAAAAGATCACAGCAGAGACAGTGATAGTGTTGGAAGACCATAGAGCCGTTCTCGGGGTGAGGCTGTAATACGTTAGTATTAAGGATCCTGCAGAGACCAGCATACACATGAGAAGGACAGTGAGAGTGTATAGATGCTAAAGACCTGTTTGCTCGTGTGTTTGAGTTAACGTTAGTGATTGTAGCTTCTCGACGGGATGCCGTCACCTTACATTTTGTTAGGGGAATTACCTCGAAGTATTGAAATTGTGTTAGAAATTTTCGAGAAGGGAATTACCTCGAGATACTGTAGTTTTATATTAACAACTGGGAGTTGTTTTGAATTGTCCATGGTGAAGTCAGATAAACGGATTGAGAATTTCCACGACAGTGCTTAGGGTTGTTGTCCTGTTCGAACATGAACCTTCGCCCCATTCTGAGGTCCAGAGCACTCGGGAGCAGGTTTTCATCAAGGATGTCTCTGTACATTGCTGTATTAATCTTTCCCTCAATCCTGACTAGTCTCCCAGTTCCTGCCGCTGAAAAACATCCCCACAGCATGATGCTGCCACCACCATGCTTCACTGTAATGGTATTGGCCAGGTGATGAGCAGTGCCTGGTTTCCTCCAGACATGATGCTTGCCATTCAGGCCAAAGAGTTAAATCTTTGTTTCATCAGACCAGAGAATTATTCAGGTGCCTTTTGGCAAACTCTAGGCGGGCTGTCATGTGCCTTTTACTGAGGAGTGGCTTCCGTCTGGCCACTCTACCATACAGGCCTGATTGGTGGAGTGCTGCAGAGATGGTTGTTCTTCTGGAAGGTCCTACTCTCTCCACAGAGAAGCACTGGAGCTCTGTCAGAATGACCATCGGGTTCTTGGTCTTTAGACCGCGGTGGAAACGCAGACAGTAGCAGGTCTGGGGGGAAAAAAGTTCCTGTAAAAAAAGTTCCTGGTACAAATTGTTCCGGGTAATTTCGGTGGAAATGGGGCTTAAGTGATGGGGTTCCAGTAATAATGATTTCAGTCTTGTCCATATTTAGTTTCAGAAAATTGGAGTTGAGCCATTCTTTTATTTAATTCTCACAGGTGGAGGTTTTATCTATTTGAATACATAGAGGAGCAGGCTTACACATACAACCCCAAATCAGAAAAAGTTGGGACAGTATGGAAAACGCAAATTAAAAAAAAGGAAGTGATTTCTAAATTTACTTTGACTTGTATTTCATTGCAGACAATATGAACACAAAATATTTCATGTTTTGTCTGGTCAACTTCATAATTTGTAAATAAGCATCCTTTCCTGTCATTCAGACCTGCAACACATTTAAAAAAAAGTTGGGACAGTAAAGCATTTACCACTTTGTAATGTTGCCATTCCTTTTCACAACACTTAAAAGACGTTTAGGGACTGAAGACACCAAGTGATGAAGTGTTTCAGGTGTAATTTTGTCCCATTCTTCCTGCAAACAAGTCTTAAGGTGGGCAACAGTACGGGGTCTTCGTTGTCGCATTTTGCGCTTCAAAATGCGACACACATTCTCTATTGGAGACAGGTCGGGACTGCAGGCAGGCCAGTCAAGTACCTGTACCCTCTTCCTCCGCAGCCAGGACTTTGTAATGTGTGCAGAATGTGGTTTTGCATTGTCTTGTTGAAATATGCATGGACGTCCCTGGAAAAGATGTCTTCTTGAAGGCAGCATATTATGCTCCAAAATCTCTATGTACTTTTCAGCATTAATGGTGCCTTCACAGAAGTGCAAGTTACCTTTGCCAAGGGCACTGACACAACCCCATACCATGACAGACCCTGGCTTTTGGACTTGTTGCTGGTAACAGTCTGGATGATCCTTTTCTTCTTTGGTCTAGAGCACACGGCGTCCATTCCTCCCAAAAAATACCTCAAATACTGATTCATCTGACCACAGTACACGTTTCCACTGTGTGATGGTCCATCCCAGATGCCTCAGAGCCCAGAGAAGTCGATGGAGCTTCTAGACACTGTTAACATAGAGCTTCCTTTTGGCACAGTACAGTTTGAACTGGCATTTGTGGATGTAACTACGTATTGTGGTACTTGACAAAGGTTTGCCAAAGTAGTCCTGAGCCCATGTGGTGATATCGCTTATAGATGAATGACGATTCTTGATGCAGTGCCGCCCTGAGGGATCGGAGATCGCGGTTGTTCAGCTTAGGCTTGTGCCCTTGTCCTTTACGCACTGAAATTCCTCCAGATTCCTTGAATCTTTTAATTATGTTATGCACTGTTGAATGTGAAATATCCAAATCTCTTCCTATCTTTCTTTGAGGAACATTGTATTGAAACATTTCAATAATTTTCTCACGTATTTGTTGGCAAACTGGCGATCCTCTGCCCATCTTTGCTCCTAAAGGATTAGACCTTTCTTGGATGCTGCTTTTGTACCAAATCATAATTACAATCACCTGTTGACATCCTGTTTCAAATCACATCATTATTCAACCATTTTACCTCATTACTAGCCCTAAATTGCTCTTGTCCCAACTTTTTTAGAAATTTGTTGCAGGTCTGAATGACAGGAAAGGATGCATATTTACAAATGACATGAAATTGACCAGACAAAACATGAAATATTTTGTGTTCATATTGTCTGCAATGAAATACAAGTCAAAGTAAATTTAGAAATCACTTCTTTTTTTTTTATTTGCGTTTTCCATACTGTCCCAACTTTTTCTGATTTGGGGTTGTAGTAGATCATTAGACCATAGTAATCCCTTAGTAGACCATTTGACAACGTGGGAACTTGCCAAATGTTTCTCAGTGGGTCCTGTAGACTATAAAGAGAGGATGCAGAATTCAGTTACCTTTCTTATTCACCTCGGTTCAATGGGATCCTAACCACAGTGGTAAAGCAGGCTCTGGTAATGGCACGAGAAGTCGGAATGGCTCATTTATGGAAGGAGGCAATAAAGTGTGTTCCTTCTCCCAAGAGAGAGTCCAAGTTCTACAGTCGGTATTTTATCTTTCCGATATTGGATGGGATAGTCCAATTCTATATCTGCGCGCTGAGGCAAATCGTGACACAAATCAGGTTCCGAGGGCTGGTTTCCTTTCGGCCTTGCCTTGTCAGGGTGAAATTTTACTTTTGTAAAATTTCGTACTTTCTTAAAATTAGTACTTCCACAAATTGTGTGGATGCAGCTCTTGCTCCATGTGACTTCATTCACACATTTAATTACATTACATTTTTTTAGATTTTGGCTCAATTGGAGCAGATGTCGTTCTCGCCCACATAAAATAATTGGGGTGTAGGCTGAATGCAAAGAAAGGTGTGCTTTCTCTGTCACAGAGGACCACTTTTCAATGTGTGATGTCTTTTGCTCATATCGATTCGATCCTTACAGCCTTGAACAAGATAAAGCTAGGCCAGTCACTCACTGTCAAACAGTTTTGAGACTGTTATGTGGCGTTCACACTGGACGCGAATGACGCAAATAAATCACGCTATTCGCGCAAAGTTGGACGCTTGAACATTTTGAGTTTACTCGCTTGATTCGCGCGTGACATTCCATTCACAACAGACGCGAATTCGTGTCATGGGAGGGGCTTCTGCCAGCCGGCTCGTCTTGTTGAGAAATGGCTGACATGAGCTGTGTTTACACATCTTTTTTGATAAAATCTACTGTTAATATGTGACAAAACGTAGTTTAAAGACTTTTTCAGGTAATAATGTAGTTGTTTAAAGCTCAAATCTGTGGTTTATTTATAAAAAGAGTGCCTATTTGAACATTTTATCTGGCGTTTTCGGAGTTGTGAGCTCCAGTGGATCAGCGGCGGTCAGCGCTCGTTAACGCCGGCGAGAGCAACCTTTCCTCGGCCAGTCCTTCTGACGTCTGCCGCTGGCTCTGATGTCTCTGTGGTGTGTCTCGAGCTATAATTCGTCTTGTGTATATGTAACGGGCGATCTTTGGTCTCATGGATCTATAATTTGTTCCCTGGCAAATCGTTTAGGCTGAGGGCAAAGTGAAGTTTCATTACTTTTTTATTTTTAGGCTATTTAACTTTACGTTACCGTTGTAGCCGACTAGCACTGACTTTGATTGTTTGACTGAATTGTTTGCTTTATTTCATGTATAGCTTCTTATACCTTTTACTTATACTTTTGTATTATTGATTATACATAAACTTGCATTTAACAAAAAGAGACTGGGTTGTGTTTCATGTCATTTAATGTTATCACAGTGATAATCATATTGTCTGAACCAGATATTAATATACAGATTTTCTCCTCATTGTTGTCACTACTAGAGCAAGCTCCTGATTGGTTCACGCGGCTTCCGCCAAAGTTCAGATTTTTCAACTCGGGCGATACGCGTGAATCACGCGTCAAAAGATCGATTCGCGCCGTGTCATTCTGCATTGGAATCAAATTGCACCGCAGAATGTCTATTCGCGTCTTTGCATTGGCTTAACATGTAAATCACTCGTGCGAATCGCGTCCGGTGTGAACACACTATTAGGCAGGGTTTTAAAAAAAAATCGCTTGCCTTGTCAAATCAAGTCATAGCCAATACAGCCTGTGCATAACACTTTGTCTTTTATAACACAAGCTTTTTGCCAAATTTATTAAATGGCAGTAAAAACAGCACCCAAAAAGCTACAATGACCTTTGTAACCTGTAAGTTGATAAAAACTAAATGCGATGCACTTATCAGGCTGCGTCTGTACACAATTCCCCTGATTGCTCTGCTCCTGGGAGATTCCGTTGGGACAGGGTTGCCCCGTTCTGGCCAGCCCGGTTGTGGTTTTCGGACTTTTTGTCCCCCCTCGACGGCTCTCCAATGGAGATTCCGGTCAGGAGGGACCTTCTGTCTTAAGCAGGGGGCTCAATCTTTTCCCTTGCCCAGAGTTATGGAAGTTGCAGGTTTGGCTTCTGAGTGGGCCTAACTCAACTGTTGGGTCTCTCAACTGAGGTTGTTAAAACCATGCTTCACTCCAGAGCTCCCTCCCAGAGGAAACTGAATGCCCTGAAGTGAAGAGTATTCACTTGATGGTGTGGAAATCATCAGCTAGATCCATTTCCATGCCCGGTTGGTACAGTGCTGGAATTCCTGCAGGATTGATTCTCCACAGGGTTATCCCTCTCCACTCTAAAGGGTTACACGGCGGCCATAGCTGCTTACCATGCACCTTTGGGTGGTGTGTCATTGGGAGAAACCTGTTGGTAACTTGTTTCCTCCATGGTGCGTCGGACCAGGAACGGCAGCTTTGTAAGCCTTATCATCAGGGGTATCCCTACAAGATGTTTGTGATCCGGTGGGCTGGTCTCTCTGTACACGCTTGTGAGGTTTTACAACCTAGACTTGGGCTCCACACCCGGGTCCCAGGTGCTGATGTCTTAGTTGATGAGTTAACACTACACAGGCACTTGTCAGTACCGCGTGGTGGGTATTTCGTTTCCATAGCGTCGCTACGACATAGCAGCGCAAGTTTTCTTTGAAACAGAGCGTTTCAGTTTATAACCATTGTAACCATTGTTCCCTGAGAAGTGAAGAAGTGACGCTGCATCACCCTGCCATACTTCCTGCATGTCTGTGATCGACTCGCTTCAGCTAATCACAGGCAAATATTGTTTGGTTCGTGTGTGCTTTATAGCTTCCTGGTCATGACTGGCCAAAGGAGAACTGGCACCCCGACTGAACTGGCACTCCCAAGGTTTATTTTTCTCCATTATGCCACCTGATGGAGTTTTGGTTTCCTTGCCACTTTCGCCTTTGGCTTGGCTTGCTCAGGTGGGGACACTACATTTTCAACTAAATATCCAAATAAATCTAATTAAGTAAACTAAATTAACCATATAAACTAAATTATTGCTCTTCCCACATTGTCACTGTATGATAGTTTAAATGAGCTAGATGACATCACCGTTTTCTCCGGAGTGGCTATACGGCCGAATAAAATTCTGTTGCATTATTTTCCTGTTTAACACTGTGAAGCTGCTTTGAAGCAATCTGCATTGTAAAAAGCGCTATATAAATAAAGTTGACTTGACTTGACGTCACCACCTAGTATGTTCCGTCACACCATTGGACTGATTTCACACGTGCTTCACGACACATTCACGCAGAGACGTTCCCATAGCATCACTACAATGACGCAGCGTCTCGTTCTCTTCTCAGGGAACAATGGTTACAGTCGTAACCTGAGACTGCACATTCAGAGATCATTCAGAAATAATGTTTTCATAGCTTAATGTGAACGTTAGCAAAACATTTTGCTCAAAATAAAATGCCTCAAAATAAAGTACATGCAAGCACTTTGTAGTCAAATCTCGTATGCGAGTGGAAGAGATGGAAAATGGATCTCAGATTAACCTTGAGTTCATCAGCCTACACCTTGTTTTACTCATGTCACATTTTAGTTTTATTAAAATGTGTGCTAATGGGAAGCTAAACAGGCATACATAATTAATTATTCACCACTTGTTTTTCTTTCCTACCTCTAATCTAATTTCTCACTGATGTTTAGCTAATGCTAAATAAAACAAGTTTGACTTTTCTAGCAGCTGTAATTAATATAATATTTAAACAGGAAGTAAGGCTTTCACAGACGGTGGTGATAGAGCCAAAAGATGACTGTAAGGAAATACTGGTGTTAGTCATAAAGATGAGAAACCACAGAATTGTGTGAGAGTCATGTTTATTCTAATAGTAATTGTACATAATATAACATCCAATGTCAAATTCAAACTGAACCAAGATAGTCATTATTTTTCTGATGTATGTCATGTTTTTTTTTTATTAAAACGATTTTTCTGCTAATATATGACATGCATTTTTCAAATAACCAAATAACATTTTGTCTGAAAGCCAGACAGATAATGACCAAATCACACTTGTTTACATTAAAAAAGAACAGAAGAATGGAGAGTAAAAGACCTGAATAGAAGAAAGAGTAGCTATGTTTCTGTCTTTGTCAACCTCAACAAATTAGAAAGTGTATTCTTGTAATAAAGAAAATCCAGATTTGTCGGCAGCACTGTCTCCTGCTGTTTGCTTTGTCCATTAAAAGGAAATGAGCAGATGGCAGTTGGCCTCCTCTCGTCCTTTTTTCTCTTCTCCCTCTCTCGATGTCTCTCCCTTTCTGCCATCTTCATTGTCCATTAATCTCTCTCTTCACAATCTGCCTGAGTATAGAGCTGACAGCGAAGCCCCCAGGGAGAGGGAGGGAAAACAAGCCAATCCAGCTGTCAGAAGTCCAGCGAAGGGACATAAGTCCTCTCAAGCACCCAGTGCCCCTGTCAAGCAGCTTGAGTGAGAGCACTCACACACTCACACACATCTCTGACAAGGCAATGGCAAAAACAGACAAAACAAACAAATAAAACAATATATTCTCATTATACAGAAAACCGTTCAGCAAAGGGTAGAATGTGAAAAATGTCTTACAGTGATTTGTTGCCCATGTGCAATTGTAAATTAAAGGGATAGTTCGACCAAAACTCACTCACCCTGATATCATTCCAAACCTTTCTCTGTGACTTTCTTTCTTCTGTGTAACGAAAACTGTTTGGTTACTTCAGAATATCCTATTCTGTATTCTGCTGAAGAAACAAAGTCATACAGATTTGGAACGACATAATGGGGAGTAAATGATGAGAGAAACCAACATTATTTCTCATGATTTGCGACTATATCCCTCAAAATTATGCCTAGAAAAGTAATAACTATTGTTACTGAGATATTTAGCCTCTCACTAATTACAACTTCAAAATGATATTACTGCAGTATTTTCATTGCATGATGCAAATAAAATTATCACAAATATAAGAAATAAAGTAGCGTTTGAAATGAAGTCATATGTACAAGAATGAACATGTGTTTAACACATTTCAACAAACATGTACAACATCAAAGCTGTGATAATGATTTCAGAAGCTACTATTAATGCTGAGGAGGTTCCTGGACTGGGATGAATAACATTTCTCATTTCCTTATTTATTTCACATTGTGCCAACAGTAACTGGAACACATTCAAGCACTGTTCAATATCAATTTGACTTTGGCAGTGCCTTGTTTTTGTATTGGGTGAATACGGGCCTCTAATCTCAAGGCCCTGGGCCTCTGACTACTTTAATGTTGGCTCCTTTTAAATTGTCAGGGTAGGCCCTATATGTTTTGATTGTCCACAAAAACATTTGAAAGCCCATTCCAACAACATTCCCACTCTTTTTTTACCTATGAATTTACATTACTTTTCAGTTGTTTGTGAATTATTGGACAAAGACTAAGGATAGCGATTTTTTTTTAACAAAATTTTATTTTTCATTATAAAAATGGCCATGGAGTTTTAAGATTTTATTAATTTACATGACCTCACAACAGATATCACACATTCGTTGAGGGGGTGAATTAAAATAAGAGATATCTTGATTTAGCCTATTTTAATCATTGTTTTGTCTAATTTTATGTCATTAGTCATCTTGGGGCCCCCTTGAAAGTTTGCTGAGCCCACTAATACAGAGGGGCAAAAAAGTATTTAGTCAGCCACCAATTGTGCAAGTTCTCCCACTTAACAACTTAGTGCCATTTTTCAATGTGCAGGGTACTCCATTGCTTTCAGTTCCCATTCAGTCGGTCACTCTCGACCCCACATCGGAGTACCGACGAATAGGAATTTCGCTCGCGAGAGCCAATCTACTTCGAGTGTAACTAAACGAGCCAATGCACATTGGCATGCAATGATTGCACCAGGTGCTCATGCCACACCATGCGGGTATAAATGAGACACAGGTGATTGCATCAAATCAACCTTTTGCTGAGGAGCCGAGTGGTAGATGGTAACGCCAGATATCACTCACTACTTCGCAGTCCTGACTGAAGACGGAAGCCGCCTTTCGGAAGCGGTCTGTGTTGGTGTGACGGCACAGTAGCGGGTCGCGTGGTTTTCGGATCATCTCTCTGTGTTGTTTGTTAGAGCAATCACAAAGGCTGTTCTCACAGCTGGTTCGGTGCGCAAGGTGGAGAGCGCTGAAAAGCCGTTCTTACGGCTGGTAAGAGAGCGCGCACGTCAGGCTGCACCCACCCCCTGACTGTGTCGCCGCGACCCCGCCACCTGCGTGCTTCAGCACCAAGGAGAGCGTCCTTCTGAAAGAGCAAACACAGATAGAGCTTGCGTCTTTTTCAAGATGACATTCTATCTGTGTGTTTCTGGATGCGGTGGTTACCTGTCACCGAGGGATGGTCACCAGCGCTGTATCTCGTATTTGGGTGTTCAGCACACTGAGGTAGCGCTGGTGGATGACTCATGTTCTCACTGCGGGAACATGACCATCTCGGAGTTGCGATCTAGACTTTATCGCGCAAGGGATGGAGTCCCTGTGCCTCTGCCTCGATCTAACCCTCCAGAGAGGGTTACTTCAGGCAGTAGCGCGGGTGATCTGAGGGTTACGGTGAGCGCGCTTCCCCCGGGGAACCCTCATCCCTCTCGCACTCCGCAGCCAGTAGAGCTGCCGTTGGAACGTGGTGGGCCATCCACGAGGTGTGCACCATCCGTATCCTTCGGGGCTCTTCTCGAGGACCAGATGTCCATCGCTGCATCGGAGGGAGGGTCAGATATTTCGGGAGATGGCTACACGGCCGAGTCCCGAGATGGGCGTGGCAACGCCTCACTCACCGGGTGAGCATCACACCGGCCTGCCGCCAGTCTTTCAGTCCATTGTCAGACCCCTCGTTCCTTCGGGCCGGAGTGCCTGAACAGGTGTCTAGGCACGCTGTGGTTTTCACGGATGCCTCTGCCATGGGCTGGGGAGCCTTGTACAACGGGCATGCAGTGTCAGGGGTTTGGACGGGCCCGCACCTGCATTGGCATATCAACTGCCTCGAATTGCTAGCAGTGCATCTTGCTCTGAGCCGCCTCAAAGCGCGGTTACGGGGCAAAGATGTACTGGTCCGCACGGACAACACTGCGACCGTTAGGTATATCAACCGACAAGGTGGTCTGCGCTCCCGTCGCATGACGCAACTCGCCAGCCATCTCCTCCTCTGGAGTCAGAATTGTCTGAGGTCGCTTCGGGCCATTCATGTCCCTGGTGTGCACAACCGTGTGGCTGTCGAGCTTTCACAAGCTGCGCTCCTAGGCGAGTGGCGACTCCACCCCCAGGTGGTTCAGCTGATTTGGAGACAGTTCGGGGTGGCACAGGTCGACCTGTTTGCCTCCCCAGAAACGTCCCGCTGCCTGTGGTTCTATTTGCTGACCGAGGGTACACTCGGCATGGATGCCACAGCTGGCCCCAGGGGCTGCGCAAATATGTGTTTCCCCCAGTGAGCCTACTTGCACAGACTCTGTGCAAGGTCAGGGAGGACGAGGAGCAGGTCCTGCTGGTGGCGCCGTACTGGTCCAACAGGACCTGATTCCTAGAACTTATGCTCCTCGCGACAGCCCCTCTTTACCGATTCCTCTGAGGAAGGACCTTCTGACTCAGAGACGGGACACCCTTTGGCACCCACGTCCAGACCTTTGGAAGCTTCGTGTCTGGACGCGCAGGTTCTAGGTGACTTACCCCAAGAGGTAGTTAACACCATCACTTCGGCACTGTCGCCCTCCACCCTCAAGGTTTATGTTGCTGCAATATCCGCCTATCACGACCATGTAGAAGGTAAGACGGTTGGGAAGCACGACCTGGTCGTCAGGTTCCTTAGGGGGGCGAGACGGTTAAATCCTCCTCGCCCTCCCTCCATACCCTCTTGGGATCTTGCTCTGGTGCTCCGAGCACTTCAGAATGCCCCATTTGAGCCTTTGCAGTCAGCAGAGCTAAAGATTCTGTCTATGAAGACTTTGCTGTTGGCTGCATTGGCCTCCATCAAGAGGGTAGGGCACCTGCAGGCATTTTCGGTCGACGAATCGTGCCTAGAGTTTGGGCCGGGTGATACCCACGTGGTGTTGAGACCCCAGCCTGGCAAAGTGCCCAAGGTTCCTACCACTCCCTTCAGGGACCAGGTGGTGAACCTGCAAGCACTGCCCCCGTAGGAGGCAGACCCAGCCCTAGCTTTGCTCTGTCCCGTCTGTGCTCTGCAGATTTACGTGGATAGAACTCAAAGCTTCAGAACCTCAGATCAGCTCTTTGTTTGTCACGGAGGCCAGCAGAAGGGAAAGGATGTCTCCAAGCAGAGGATGGCCCAGTGGATAGTGGATGCCTTCACCATGGCTTACCAAGCACTAGGTGTGCCCTGTCTGCTGGCTGGGCGACACCCAACATGCTCGCTAGATTCTATAGCCTACGTGTAGAGCCGGTCTCCTCCTGTGTTCTCACCTCAAACGGGTAGAAGCACTGAGAGGCCCCGGCTCTTGACGGCTTGCTGCGCTCTGGCGCTCTTATTCTCCAGAAGCAAACTCTGTGAGTCCTCCATCTCCCTCGGTTCCGGACGTGGCGGAACGTCTGGCATCAGGCCCCTTGCTGCTGAATCCTTCAGAACAGGTATTGGGCTCGGGTTATATGAGTGACCCTGCAGGGCTCAGCATTGTACTTCACATAACTCCTTCTCTAGGGCACGCTTTCCCAGTGTTATCCAATAATCACTGAGCGGGTCATGCGGAACAGCAGTGGTGGACTTCCCGGTGTGAGCCCCATCTCATCAGGTAAGAGAGCTCAGGCGGCTCACACAGGGCACTGGATGGGGGCAGAGGCCATGGCGCTTTGGTAGGGATTCCTATTCGTCGGTACTCCGACGTGGCGTCGAGAGTGATCGACTGAATGGGAATGTCTCGGTTACGTATGTAACCCTCGTTCC
The DNA here is from genome assembly GCF_949357685.1 of Gobio gobio. NCBI lineage: Eukaryota > Metazoa > Chordata > Actinopteri > Cypriniformes > Gobionidae > Gobio > Gobio gobio. Next base: position 34,632,109 of record NC_137099.1, read on the forward strand.
CTGAAGGAGGGAACGGAGATGCCACGTCTCGTCGCCATGTCCTCTGTACCCTGCTGGGGTGCCTGTCTACCTACTCGGCTCCTCAGCAAAAGGCTGATTTGATGCAATCACCTGTGTCTCATTTATATCCGTACGGCGTGGCATGAGCACCTGGTGCAATCATTGCATGCCAATGTGCATTGGCTCGTTTAGTTACACTCAAAGTAGATTGGCTCTCGCGAGCGAGATTCCTATTCCTCGGTACTCCGACGTGGCGTCTCCGTTCCCTCCTTCAGGGAACGAGGGTTACATACGTAACCGAGACGTTGTTTGCCTTACGATCAATATGCAGTTAATCTTTAGATTAGGGTCCAATTCTAACTAACTAACTAAACTAACTATTAACTATGACTTTTTCCTCAATAAACACCTAATTACTGCATATTAATATTTAGTAAAGTAGTTATTAAGTTAAGGTATTGGGTAGGATTAGGGATGAAGGTAACACTTTACAATAAGGTTGTATTAGTTAACATTAGTTAATGCATTAGTTAACATGAACTAACCATGAACAACACCTGTGTTCAGCATTAGTTAATCTTTGTTAAATTTGTTAAAAATACAGCTGTTCATGGTTTGTTGATGTTAGTTCACAGTGCATTAACTAATGTTAACAAGATTTTAATAATGCATTAGTAAATGTCGAAATTAACATTAACAAAGATAAATAAATGCTCTATAAGTGCAGTTCATTATTAGTTCATGTTATCTAATGTAGTTAACTAATGTTAACTAATGAACCTTTTTGTAAAGTGTTACCGGGATGCAGAATATAGGTATGCACAATAAGGAATTAATATGTGCTTTATAAGTACTAATTAACTGTTAATATCCTAGTAATATGCATGCTAATAAGCAGCTAGTTAATAGTGAGAATTGGACCCTAATCTAAAGTGTTACCATTCTTTGCATTTGTAAAAGTAGAAATAACTGTATACGTAGTTATACTTTCAAAGATATTTTGGAGCACCTAACCCCATTACCTAGCCTGGTTAAAACCAGACCATTCTCAGTAGTAACTGAGTTATGGTCTGGCAAAGCTTCATAGACAAATCATTTCCAAAGGGGCGTCACCAACGGACGACGCTCAAATGCCTCTCGGCGCAATTGGATAGACCTAAAACCAATCAGAGCGATGAGGGAGATGACGTATGCAGAGCGACGGAGAAACATCTGACTGGCCGTTTATCAATATGCGTTCTTGTCTGTATACTTGTGTTCTCAAATAGGAAATGTCCCCGGTTTCCATTTCAGAAATCTGGTTACCTTACCTAAACCACATATTAATGTTTAATATATTATTTTTAAAATGTAAACAAAAAGAGGCAGGGTGTTTTATACTTCGTTTTATTATAAATATATAAGATAACCAATGTAGGCCTAGCTACGCATTGCCTGAACCACATTCGTGTGGCTATTATTATGTTTAATTTTTATTTTTTTATGAAATGAGGCAGTGGTGTTTTATGACATATTTCGTACGCGAACTTCTGACTTGCGTCCGTGACTTACCAAGTTTGACTCCGGAGAACGAACTCCCGAGGACGGGAGGACACTAGTCCGCCTACTATGCTCTTGACAGCATCACTCAGTATATATTTGTATATGTAGTGCACGCAATGCATATTATCTTCAATGCATGTTTATAACAAAACGAAATATAAAAAACCCAGCCTCGTTTCGTTTACATTAAAAAAAACACACACACATAATATAGGCTATGATTATCACTGTAATAAATTAAATATGACACAAAACACAACCCAGTCTCTTTTTGTTAAATGTCAGTTTATGTGTGATCATCAATAGCAATTATACAAGTATAAGTAAAAGGTATAAGAAGCTATACAATAAATAAAGCAATTCAGTCAAAGTCAGCGCCAGGAGACTAACGGTTAAGTTTAATATCTTAAAAATATAAAGTTATGAAACTTCACTTTGCCCTCAGATAAAACGATCTGTCTAGGAACAAATTATAGATTAATGAGAGCAAAGATCAGCCGTTAGATCTACACAAGACGAGACGGTTTAACCACTACAGAGACATCAGAGCCAGCGGCAGACGGCAGAAGGACTGGCCGAGGAAAGGCGCCTCTCGACGGGCTCAATAATCGTTTGAGCGCCGCTGAACCACTGGAGCTCACAACTCCGAAAACGGCAGATCAAATTTTAAAAAAGGCGCTCTCTTTATAAATAAACCACAGATTTGAGCTTTAAACAACTTCATTCACTCCTGAAAAGGACTTAAAACTATATTTTGTAAAACATTAACACTACCAGAGGACTCTTGCTAAGACCCATTCGTTTTTCCACACGACTTTTGCCGAATCCAGTCGGTAAAACAGCGATAACATCTTTTTTAGATATAAAGGCTTCGAGTGTTGTTCTTTGCTCGGGTTTTAACGAAAAGGAGAAGTTTAAATCGCTTAAAACAGACGCGATAGCTGATTCGAACGAGTGATGCTCCACAGCAGCTGCAAATCTGCTTCAACGTCGCTGCGCTGTCGTCATCGTGTAAAGCCCGCCCCAACGTTTCTGATTGGTGCCTCGATTTCTGGGGTTTAGAAATGGGTTTGAATGGACTCTTTGCCAGACTACTTGCAGAGCAAATCTAAATTTGCCGGAAGTTGTCTGGGTTTTCCCAGGCTACCCATTACCCACTTCTGAAAAATATACATAACATGTAAACATATACTGTACGTAACATGCAGAAATGCGTTATATGAAATAGATGTACAGTCATAGGTATTTATTTCCAAATTGATAATTGATTCCTTCATTATTATCATTTTTTTTTATATCAATTAAAGGTAGAGTAGACAATATCAGAGCAGCAAGCAACAGCAAGCTAGCTAGGAAAGCACCCTCTCTTCAGCGCGCTATCCAAAGCCATGCCTCCTCTAAAACACATAAACGCACAAAGCCAGAGCAGAGTCTGCAAAGTATCACAAAAGATGAAAATGATCTAATGTCTCAATGTGATTGGTTATCAAGGCACATGCAGGGTCGTAGCTAGGGAATTCTGGGTCCCCTAAAAAAAAACATTGATTTGGGCCCCCAACGCCCTCCACTCATATCATGTACAGTGAGCCTATAAGATATGGGCATGGAGGCCCACATCTGGTACCATGCACAATAAGGATTTCGAACAGAAATAAATAAATGCAAATAAAGGTTATTGCTTTTACTTATTTTTTTATTACCAATTTCTATATAAATATTATAAATTATATTTTAAATAAACATGGCATTAAGTGATTAATAACTTATTATTGTGCAAGGCAAACTAATAAAATAACAACAAAAGACAAGAAATTAGTCAAATGATAGAATAAAATTTTTTAAAGTATAAGCCTACCAGCAATATAATAGACCTATAAAATGTATTTCCTGTCAGTCTGTCTAACAGGTAAGATACATATTCAGAAATTAAAGTGCATGCATGCACTCAAATGTAAAATAAAACCATGTAAGTTTCTCACTGTCTTCATTTTTGATGAAGAGATGAAGATAATGTGCTATTTTATTAAATAAAGCTAATACATTTATCCATCAATAGCAATGAGTTGTATTTCCGTTTTCTTGATAGTATTGTTAAAAATATCACATCAGCAGCCGGCAAGTCTGTAATCATTTTGACATGCATATCTATTTTTCTGCATGTTATACAAACCAACAAACTACTTAATAGCGCAAAAAGACAGGAACTTTGAGCGAGTAATCGCTCGGGCGGTGCGCACCGCGCTGGTATACAGAGATGTGTATCTTTTCATGACGTAACTGGTACCAGATTTTTTCCCTGACATTTTCAGTCAGTTTCACTTCCACTGTAACTTTTTCTAACTTCAATTGTTCTCAGAGCAGCCTCAACTCTGATTGGTTCTGTTCACCAATTAACCATCAGACTAAACAATTTTTTTTTTGGGGGGGGGGGGGGGGCCTTCTTTAACTAGTATATGTTTTTTTGGTTTTCATATAACTCTCAGGGATACAGATTAATATATTATAATGATCCATAAGAGTGGGGGAATATATTGCATAACAACTGAATTAAGTGGGCCCAATGGGCAGTGGGGGCCTATAATTGTCACCACCTTTCACCCACACGGCCCTGGGCACACATGACATGATGCAAGTTAGCTGTATACGCTTTCTCCAATGGGAGAGCCATGGCAGGCAGATCCCATCATTGCATTCGATTCAGTTGGACAAACATTTTTTGTCCTGAGACAAAGATGTACATTATTTAATATTTTTAATATTGATTGCTATCAGGATGTGAAGAGAGTTTCAACAAGTATGACAAAAAGTGTTTATAAAACATTGCCTATACCCTACCTTTAATACATGCTGTAAAACTTGTTCATTGTTAATCCATGATGTTATTGAAAACTCAATATAAGATGCTTCCAAATTACCTTTTACCAGCTGGTCCCAAGGTAATTTTTGGTGGATGAATGAAGTCTTTTTCCTTCAGGTTCACACAGGTGTCCTAGCAGAGTAACCACGTGTGCAGTTCTTCACATTAACACTGACATTTCACAGCCAGAAAGTGTCCTACTTGGTGTCTTCATTTTGTATTATGTATCTTTTGAAAATAATGCACTTATTTTTGTGAAGTGATTGTACTGTATTTCTTGTTTGATATTTTGATAATGGAAAGTCATTCATAAATTTTGAACTTAAGTGTGACTTAAGTGTCCACATGCTTTTTGGAGCTGCTGCATCTCTGTTAACTTCATTCCTTTTTTCTCTGTCATGAACTAAATAAACAGTCCCTCTTTTGTCAGGATCACTAAATTCACCATCATTTCCTCTGAGGGCAGTTTAAAATCAAAAGTTGATCTCCTCTCCTCTCCCTTTCCTCTACTCGAGAATGAGTCAATTTCACGGCACATTATCCCTGCACCATTCTCCCTTTCCCCCGACTCTCTCTCATTAGGAGCGAGAAGGAGCAACATGAATTAGTAATGACAGTGAAAGGTTTGAAAAGCTGAGCGCTACTCTCTTGCCCTTTCATTACCCGTCCACGGCCTGACTCTCATCCTGCTTTAACACTCATTTGGATAACTTGTCCTGCACCTCTACCACTGTCTGTGCTAATGTATAATAGGCACTCTCTGATTAGATTATACATTTGTGCTACTCTGTCGTGGCTGGATGTCTTACAGACTGTGACGAACCATTCAGCAGTCTTGTTAGAGTCATTTTGGTTCATAACTGACCCATAGACGAATGTGAGAGTTATCAAAGTAGATAAAAATGATCACTGAAGGGGAAAACATCAAGCACCCCCCCCCCCCCCAATTAAAATTAACCCATGATTTATTCACCTCAAGCCATCCTAGGTGTGTATGACAATCACAGTTATATTAACAAAATGTCCTGTGTAATCCAAGCTTTATAATGGCAGTGAATGGCATTTTGAAGCCCCAAAAAGTGCATCCATCCATTATAAAAGTAATCCACATGGCTCCAGGAGGTCAATGAAGGCCTTCTGAAGCGATGGGTATGTGTAAGAAAAATATCCATATTTAAAACTTTATAAATTAAAATATCTACACTAAAAAATAAAAATGGAAAATGTATTGGTAATTTTCTGCCAGGACATTATCCAGTAATTTTATGGAAATTTACGTTAATCCATAAAACACAAACTAATGCACTGTGTAATTCAAAATACAGGTAAAACACTTGTAAAAAAAGTTTTTTACAGTGTAGCTTCCAGCTTACCGTATTCAACTTACAAAGAAAGTGCCTCTCACAGTTCAAAACGCTAACCCTACGCAATATCTCACGCCAGTTGTGCTTTTTTCATAATTGTATTCATTCCAATTGTATTGTCATATACACCTATAATGGCTTTGAGGGTGAGTAAATCATGAGGTAATTTTCAGTTTTGGGTGAACTATCCCTTTAAGGATCACTACAATAAGTGTAATTGGACTTGCATAATAGATAATAATTTTATCAATCCTGTCAGATTGAGTTGATAATGCAACTTTGGTCTGGTGTCATCCATTTTCACATATAGTGTATAGCAGACAAATTATTGTCTGGACAGAACTGTACACTTACTCTGAGTGCACCAACTTGATACACTAGCTAGGCGATGAAAAATGCCTCTCCCTTTCAAGGTTGATTGAAACTTTAACCTCATATTCAATATGCCAGAGAGACCTGGAATGTGCCAGAGACTGGGCTTTTTTCCACAATAGGGGCCTGAATAATGCAACAATCAGTCAATTATTCATCTCTCCTGGCTTCTTATTATGTTCAGAGAGAGAGAAAGAGAGAGCCCATACCGCTAAACAGTATAGCTTTGAGTGATTGGCTAAATGCTGCGTCAACACATTTAGTGCATGTGCTCTTGAGAAAAGCGAAAGAGTCGATCTCGATGGCTCTCTGTCTTGGAAGTTTAAAATAAAATAAAAAATCATTGCAAATTTTTACCAGTGGTAAACATGAATGTCTTTATGTCTTGAAAATAAAATAAAATCAATAAAAAGTCATTAAAGTTTAAAAAATAGAATAATCAAATAAATGACAATAAAATAAATAATGAAGCATTGTGAATATTTACCAGAGGTAAACAAGAACAAGAGTGTCTTTATGACTTGGAAGTAAAATAAAATAAATCAACAGTAAAATAGCTATTAATTAAAAAAATAAAAAAATAAAAGAAACGATGCATTGCATGCTTTAGTGGTAAACGAAAACAATTGAGAGAGTGGTAGGGTAGACTTCAATCTATTTGTATTTGACTACTTTGATTTTGTGTTGCTGTATAAGTCACACAAAACAAGTATCAGTTTTTTTAAACGTCTCCCCTGTAAAGCATGTGGGAAAAATCTTTATTGTATTCCAGATGGACAGGACAGAAGTAACGACATGCCAGCATGCTCTCCATGTCGGGTAGGATAATAAACGGCAACTGAACAAAAAATAACTCTACAGCGTACAATGCACAGTAGCATGTCTACACTTTTATGTACATATTTGATGATTTTGAGACATTTCTGCTATGATCGATCCCATGTACAACAATGACAAAAAAATCTGGACAGCTATAGCTTCTTTTTGAAATAACAGACAGATACACAATACGCATTTAAATGCAGTGTCTATATTTGATAAATAACTAAATAAATTGAAATCTCTCTTCAGTCACCTCCCTTCAGGAAATGCTGCTTTGAAATTGACTTAAAATGTGAAATGATAGAATGGCATTAAATGGCAAAGTGTGATTTGAATATTTCATCTGTCAGTGTAGCCAAGCAGATTTAAATGCTTTATAAAATGTTTTGCATTTCTCAGTGTTGCGAAAAGTCCCTTGGAAACATGGTTATCCAACCAGGTGTGCATTGTGATGCCATTTTCTTCTCGGCCATTTGATGACGATAGCTTGGCTCGCGCTTCATTCTACTGAATGCTGACTTCCGATGGCCATAATAATCTTGTCAAGTCCTTGTGCTGCAACACACTGACAACAGCCTATAAAATTGCCTCATTGTCTTCCATCAGTCCTCCAGCAGAATTGCAGACGTTATTTACCAGGCGATTGACTACAGTCTCTTCTATACAGTATGAATGCGTTTACTCCTTGTCTTCGTTCTTCAGTACATCATTGTGGACTTTAGAAAGAGCCTTCCATCTGTGGACCAAAAAAAATGGTATGAATGGAGTTTGGCTGATGTCACAAGCGGAACATAATAATGAACATACAAATCCATAATGTTCTAACGTGCGGACTGAGAGGGAGATGAAAGGATTGTTAAAGGAGAAGATTCTGTATTTGAATAAATGTCAAAGAAATTAAAGAAAGAGCCTTTCCCTCCCTTCCCTCTCAACCAAGACGAAAAGAGAAAGCAAACCCTTTGAAAGATTAATTACAACACGTAGATTATGTAAATTATGCTCATGCAAATATTTCATGAGGACAATTAAGGGACCATTAATTACTGCTCCCCTTTTTTGTCTTTATTCTTTCTTTCCTTTTTTTCTTTTAGAATCAGTGGCATTTAATTTCACTGCCAATATTTTAAATGTTCAATATTCTAACAAATGCTTGTGATACATCGTCAGAGTTGTTTACCTATATGCATACATACATATCATATCATATCATTATATATATATATATATATATATATATATATATATATATATATATATATAGAGAGAGAGAGAGAGAGAGAGAGAGAGAGAGAGAGAGAGAGAGAGAGAGAGCGCGTGAGAGAGAGAAAGTGTGTGTACAGGAGAGATGGAAGACATTGTGTTCTGTTTCTTTCAAGACTGAACATTACAGGAGAAAAATACATTTAAATATAGACCCATAAAGAAATAATGCAACAGAACATGGACATTCAGAAATCTGTACCTTGTATTGTTCTGTCAGTGTCTGTTTTGCTGCTGTTATGGTTTGTCTCCATTTCATGTTGAGGAGGGTCTGTTAACACAAAACAGTTATCAATGTGGCTACAAATGATCTGAACACACATTTTAAAGTTTACAATACTGCTGTTATAGCAGATATTGTACTTGACATGGTGATGTTGCAGATAGGGGAGACCTGAAATAATTATAACACCATTTTCTTTAATGCCTATACCTTTGATGATATTTATCCAATTATGTCAGGACCACTATCGTCAAAGATTATTGATTGACTATTAGCATACAGTTTGGATTGGCGGTATGGTTCTGTTCTGGGCAAGAACAGCCTAGCATGGATAAGAGCCGGGAGAGCAGCGATAACCCCCCTTAGGGTTTTTTTTCTTAACAGAACAGAATGACATAATGTATTGCAGGTATCATTAATGTTGATATTAAATATACAAAATAATTTAGAGATTTAGTCTGATTCTAATTCCTTTCCCTTCCTATTGATGCAGTAATGCAACAAGAAATCACAGTTAATTGTGGTTTTAAAGAAATATAATAAACAGCTTTAAAAGGTGACCTAACTTCGAACTAGATCATTAACTAGTCTACTTTTCATGTACAATTATGATCTATTAAAATTGTACTGCACTCTTGTCATAAACACTTTGTGAAACATCAAACTTTTAATTGGGTTGATAATATAATCCCCCTGCCATTGTGACAATATCTTGCTATTGGCCTTGCTTCAGTCACACAGAGACATAAACATTCAGCATGCAAAACACAAAAATGGTAACAATTAATTTTGATAAGACTCTGACCATTTGTTTTCTTTGACCTGCACCTCTTATGGTGTGAGCTTGCTGAAGTGTTTTATTAAGACACTGACCAATACAAAACAATTTGCTGTCTTTGTTGAACTAATACTGACACAAGACAAATAAAACCGGCAAATAAAAGCAAAAAAATAGTAAAACAAAGCGATTGCTTAAAGGGATAGTTCACCCAAAAATGAAAATTAGCCCATGATTTACTCACCCTCAAGTCATCCTTGGTGTATATGACATTCTTCTTTCAGACGAATACAATCTGAGTAATATCAAAAAAGTCCAGGCTAATCCAAGCATTATAATAGCAGTAATAGTTGCTCTGTTTTTGAAGTCCATAAAAAATGCATCTGTCCGTCGAATAACGTGCTCCACACGGCTCTGGGGTGTTAATAAAGGCCTTCTGAAGCGAATCGATCCATTTGTGTAAGAAAAATATCCATATTTAATACTTTATCAAGTAAAGTTCCAGCCGATCGCCTTCCGTGGAAAAGTGTTGGAAGTGCCTTCTCGCAATTCAAGATATCTGGTCGCGTTTGTCTTTCTTTTTTTTTATTTTTGGGTGAACTATCCCTTTAATTTATTTATGCCGCAATGCACTCTGAGAGTGAGCATAGTAGGCCACACAGTATATTTCACATGAAATTTAGTTGTTGAAAATAGTAATTCTGAGTAGCTAGTAAATCTAAAGTAAATGATCAAGTACTTTAAATTGTTTTAGTTATTTAACTTTTTAAGTGGCATTGACACAATAAGGATGCAGAAAATTGTATGTGCAATATTGATTTAAGCATTAGCATTTTAGCAGATGTGCATTCTAACCGTTTTGAGTTGGTGATCTCTCACTGGAGGCCGTCCGCTGCAGCGTCTGCTCGGCCTGGTCTCTTCTCTTAGACTCAACCTCCAGAGCCTCCTGCAATTTTCTCTTGGTCTTCTTCTCTTTCTTCAGCCGCTTCTGGATGAGTGCTAAAAAAAACACAGGGAAGAATTAAATAAGAGTTCCTGATAGGAATGCACATGTTGAACAGTTTGGGATTGATAAAATGTTTAAATGTTTTTGAAAGAAGCCTCTATGCTCACCATTCTGTATTTATTTCATTGAAAATGCAGTAAACAAAGTAATACTGTGAAATATTATTGCAATTTTAGAATAAATACAAAGTTCTGTCATTAAACTCTAGATAGAACAGGCCAATGGCACAGGTCCTTAACTCAATCCGCTTGCAATCACATCATTATCTATAGGGCAGCTGATAAACCCGCAAATGCCCCACAAAATTGAGCTCCAACCCCAATTAAACACACCTGAGCGAGCTAATCAAGGTCTTACAAGGCATACTAGAATGTTCTAGGCAAGTTGGAGCCAAACTCTGCAAGAGAGTGGCCCTCCAGGAACGAGTTTGGACACCCCTGTCTTAGCAGCATGAAAAAAAACGTATTCAAATTTTGAATAGATTATTTAAAAAAAAAAGCGAGCAAAGAGCGCTCCCTTTATAATGACTGAAGCTGTCAATCACTTCAGTTGCAGCGCGATTGTAATTGGAAAACTTTGATGGTCTTCAGACTATAGAGCTTGAACACAAATAAGCACGGGACAGTTTGAAAGCAGCTGCCTATCAGTGAGGACCAAACTGAGTCGAAATATTGGTCTTGGCTATTGGACCCGCAATCCATCTTTGCCTTTCGATCCCCCGACTCGCAACCACAACGCAAATTACAACGCAAATATTATTCCACCCGTTACATCAAATATTAGCAGTTCACCCATCAGGTACCCGCCTGTGTGCAGGACTCTGGGTCTGAGTTTGCTTTAGCAATTTGCAGCACACTTTCAGAAAACACCCACCTCCCCCAGCTCCACCTGTAGAGATTTGCTGGGGTAATTCATGTACTCTCTATTGTACAGCAGCAGCATGTCTTACTTGCTCACAGCAGCGTGTCACGTATGTATTGGCAGTAGCAATTCTCGTACTTGCTCTGCAGTAGGAGAAATAACTAACAGCAGCAGCGTAGCAGATCTATTCTGCCAAGACCAAACATATTACCATTGTCATATCCATTACCATGCCAAACACCCCAGGAGTTGTCATGACACAACTGTTTTTTAATACATTTTAAAATGTATTTTATTCCTGTGATGATAACTAAATTTTCAGCAGCCATTATTCCAATCTTCAGTTTCACATGATCCTTCAGAAATCATTCTAATATACTGATTTGATACTGAAGAAACAATTATTATGATTGTCAATGTTAAAAACGAATTTTTTGAATAATAGAAAGTTCGAAAGAACAGCATTTATTTGAAATTTTAATTGTTCTAACATTATAATTGTCGTTACTGTCACTTTTGATCAATTTGGTAGTTTGTTCCATATATCTGCTACAGTGGGGAGAACAAGTATTTGATACACTGCCGATTTTGCAGGTTTGCCCACTTACAAAGCATGTAGAAGTCTGTAATTTTTATCATAGGTACTCTTCAACTGTGAGTGACGGAATCTAAAACAAAAACCTACAAAATCTCATTGTATGATTTTTAAGTAATTAATTTGCATTTTATTGCATGACATAAGTATTTGATACATCAGAAAAGCAGAACTTAATATCTGGCACAGAAACCTTTGTTACAGAAATCATACGTTTCCTGTAGTTCTTGACCAGGTTTGCACACACTGCCGCAGGGATTTTGTCCCACTCCTCCATACAGACCTTCTCCAGATCCTTCAGGTTTCAGGGCTGTCGCTGGGCAATACAGACTTTCAGCTCCCTCCAAAGATTTTCTATTGGGTTCAGGTCTGGAGACTGGCTAGGCCACTCCAGGACCTTGAGATGCTTCCTCCGGAGCCACTCCTTAGTTGCCCTAGCTGTGTGCTTCGGGTCGTTGTCATGCTGGAAGACCCAGCCACGACCCATCTTCAATGCTCTTACTGAGGGAAGGAGGTTGTTGGCCAAGATCTTGCGATACATGGCCCCATCCATCCTCCCCTCAATGCGGTGCAGTCGTCCTGTCCCCTTTGCAGAAAACCATCCCCGAAGAAGTTTCCACCTACATGCTTCACGGTTGGAATGGTGTTCTTGGGGTTGTACTCATCCTTCTTCTTCCTCCAAACACGGCGAGTGGAGTTTAGACCAAAAAGCTCTATTTTTGTCTCATCAGACCACATGACCTTCTCCCATTCCTCCTATGGATCATCCAGATGGTCATTGGTAAACTTCAGACGGGCCTGGACATGTGCTGGCTTGAGCAGGGGGACCTTGCATGCGCTGCAGAATTTTAATCCATGACGGCGTAGTGCGTTACTAATGGTTTTCTTTGACACTGTGGTCCCAGCTCTCTTCAGGTCATTGACCAGGTCCTGCCGTGTAGTTCTGGGCTGATCCCTCACCTTCCTAATGATCATAGATGCCCCACGAGGTGAGATCTTGCATGGTGCCCCAGGCTGAGGGAGATTGACCGTCATCTTGAACTTCCTCCATTTTCTAATAATTGCGCCGACAGTTGTTGCCTTCTCACCAAGCTGCTTGCCTATTGTCCTGTTGCCCATCCCAGCCTTGTGCAGGTCTACAATTTTATCCCTGATGTTTTACACAGCTCTCTGGTCTTGGCCATTGTGGAGAGGTTGGAGTCTGTTTGATTGAGTGAGTGGACAGGTGTCTTTTATACAGGTAATGAGTTCAAACAGGTGCAGTTAATACAGGTAATGAGTGGAGAACAGGATGGCTTCTTATGCCGCTTTCCAGGCAACCCGTAACCCGTGTTTTTCCAACCTTCTACCCGTGAAAGTGCACTGGAACGGCAGTCAAACCCGTGACTTCCCACCCGTGAACTCGTACTAGATCGATGTCCTCCCAGTTACGAGTTTTGACGTCACATAGCCCGCGAAGCAACAATGGCAGCCCCTACAGATGCAGTGTTTATGAAACAAATATACAAATAACGTAAAATAAAAGGTATAACAGCTTCTCTTGCCGTCTGCGCTGTTTTTCTCCTCCGTTTCCCTCAAATAAGCAAGGAGTAAGCACCTTTGGCGATAGAAATGATTGTAAATGAGCATACACCCCGTAGGGTCCGCCACGCTTTGTTTACATCTAACTACCACACAATTCCTTGCGCTCAGGCAGTTTGGCGTGACTTTGCCTGGAACACTACAAAGTCGTGAGTCGTGGTTTGAAGTTGTAATTTACGGGCTCAAAAACCTGCCTGGAACGCAGCATTAAAGAAAAACGAACAGGTCTGTGAGAGCCGGAATTCTTACTGGTTGGTAGGTGATCAAATACTTATGTCATGCAATAAAATGCAAATTTTGTCATGCAATAAAATGCAATTTTTTTTTTTAGATTCCGCCTCTCAATTCCGCCTCTCACAGTTGAAGTGTACCTATGATAAAAATTACAGACCTCTACATGCTTTGTAAGTAGGAAAACCTGCAAAATCGGCAGTGTATCAAATACTTGTTCTCCCCACTGTACATCTTATATACCTGTTGTAAAACATGAAACTTTGAAAAATGACTTTGGAAAAACTTTATGCCACTGGATAATAGAAAAATTATTACATCAAATCCCACATCACAGCAAACAGTAATTATAGCAAACCATGAAAAGCTGTTCCACATGCCCTTATTCAGCCTTTCACTAAATACTGTGTCTGATATAATGCACATCTAATGTGAAACTAGGCTGGAGCCCAGTGGAACATGTTAATTTTCCAGTTTGCAGCAAGAGCTTAATTCAGACGGTGCAGTCAGCAGAAAAAAAAGCAGGGAAAAAAAACCCACTTTCTGTCCGGTAGCTGTGAGCCTTTCCTTGTTGAGTGATCTAGGACTAACCTTCCTCTTCTTAATCTTTCCTCTGACCACACTGGGTATAAAACACAGAAACGGACTCTAAGTCAGTTGGCTGGAATATAAAGACATCTCTCACTAATGGAAGAGCCGGTTGATTTGATGAATTATGCAGGAGATTCATTATCCTCATCAAATGTGATGCGGCGAATATTAACACAGCAATTCTGTTTACGCTGATAATAAATCATTCACACTAATATCATAATATGTACTAGTAATTACAAAGGGTAATTCTCTGTGTCTGTATATGTGTGTGTGTGGCTGAAGGAAAGTGCTGAATCTGCAGTAACATGACTAGCTGGAGCACAATGCGGGTGACAGGAGAATACGAGATGAGGGGCTCTCTAATTAAACAACATTCATTAATGGTGCATGTTGCCCTGTCACCTTCTTTAATGATTCCGCCGTTTTATGACGGCTGCCTCGGAGGTTTCTAATTTATGGAGAGTACAGTTTTACGTACATTCTGGAGAACAGACGATTGAGAGATTAGATTGAGAGTAAATTTATTTGTTAGTAAACATAATGTGAAAGATCAAGTGCCGGACAGTTAGATGTGAGAACCTGATTTACTTGTTTTTGTGATGTGGGCAGATAACATTACATGTAACTGAAGATAAACTCTACTTATAATACCCATATGATTTCAACTGTGAAAACACAAAACCTCTTTTTCCTATTAAATCCTTATTTGGAGTGGAATCTACAACTTCACATTAGTTTATCTTGCAGATGTCTTGTCGATCATCAGTCATGCACGATGCAAATGAGAATGTGTGTTGCCAAGGCATTGCATTCTCTTTTGCACAAATATCCAGCAAACATAAAGTGTCCATAATAAAGAAAAGGATAAAACACGTACTCTGTATTCATGTTCCATATGGTTTGAAAAACATTTATACCATTGTGAGTTTAAACTGTGGACATTTGGAGTTACCATCAAGTAAAAAGTTGTTTTTATAACATATTTCCTTATACCCTACATTTTTTTTTAAATTTATTTTATATATATTAATTCATAAATATAACATTTTGGGGGAGTCACACCACATGGCATGGTACCATTTGAACTAACTTTGTTTGTTTCTTTCTTTACTAGTCTTTAACTACTTTAACTACGAACATTTTAATTAATAATTTAATACAATGCACTTTTGTGTACATGTTTTAATATGTGTAATGTTTTAACTATAATTACACTGTTCACCCTTCCCTTAAACCAAACCAAAGTTTGCAATACAACATAAAACAACAAGTACATTGCACCTAACATTTTTTATGTAAGTGAATAGTAAAGACACCTAATATAAAGTGTGACCAAAAAAATCTTCGACATTTATTCCTATATTCCAAACCTTAAAGGGACAGTTCACTCAAAAGTGAATCATTGTTTGTTCACCCTCATGTCAATCCAAACCTGCATGCTGTTGGAACACAGTATAAATGTACATGGCTCTTTCAGTACAACAACTGTTCATAGTGACCATCACTGTCAAAATGACATAATAAACTAAGTATTTTTTGTGAACTATTCCTTTAAACATCAAAGATACAGCTGTCAAATGTCCATCTAACATCTGAAATTAGACATTTAGCATTGTATTGTAGATGAGCAAATGTTTAAAATATGACATTTTGCAGATGAAGATGAACAGAATAGACACCTTGGTGACACAGACCTGACCTGACAACGATTCTGCACAAAAACCCACTTCTTAAACAGAGCAATGTCTGCAGACTGGTCTCAGATCAGCTATTCACCTCTGTTTTTCTGCTCGGCGCAGAGCTGCCTCTCCAGCGTCTCACGCAGTTCTCTCTCCCTGTACAGCTCCATCTTCAGCTCTGTGCGCTCCAGCTGCACCTGCTTCTCCTGCGTCCGCGCATTATCAATAGCCACCTTTAACAGACCCTGGAAAAGAGGAAATGGGCTTGAAATGTGAGCTATACACTTAGCAGGGTGAATCTTTACTCTGATTTTTTTTTCAAACTACTGAAATATACATATTTGTAATAGCTTTATATACCTGTATGTTGGTGAGGAGGGTTTCTATGGAGGACAGGCCCTCAGGAAAGAGCAGCGGAGCAGGGAATCCTGGGGGTAATCTCGGCCCGGAATGAGACACTCTCTCATAGCTGTCTCGGGACGTGGGCGTGCAAAGGACATTCTCTTCTATCACAAGAGAACACAGCACATTAATAACTATTTTTTAGCAATACAACTTTTTTAAATTTCTCATTACAAATAAAATAAAATAAAACTTGAAATACATTTTTATTACATACACTAATGTTAAAGTTTGGGGTCGGTAATTAATACTTGCCATCACATGAATACATTACTGTTTTACGGAGCCCCTAACGGGACATGGTGATGGGGTGGGAGATGGGATACTTTTACTTCAATACTTTTGCATTCTCTCGCAAATGTTTTGCGTTCCTCAGAGAAACTTTGCGTTCGCTCACAAAATGTTTGCGTTCTGTGCGAGCGATTGCAAACATTTTACAATGGAATGCAAAGGTATTGTGAGCAAACGCAAAGTTTCGCAGGGGAATGCAAAACTTTAGCGAGAAATCTCAAAAGCATTGAAATATATTTGGTTCCTCCCATTTGATATTTTTTGCATCACCATGTCCTTTAGGGGCTCTGTACTGTTTGTGTTGCATTTTCATCAAATAAATGCAGCCTTGGTGAGCATAAAGACTTAAACAAATCTTACTTACACTAGTGATTGCCTCATTTCTATGGGGTATTTATTCAATCTGTTTAATATGTCTGACAACAGTGATTATAAATTAGTTAGTTCCTCAGCTCAAAGCATGCCAATAAACTGTATTTTGTTCAGACTGGGTTAAAGAAAGGTTTTAACGATTATTTATTTTAACTGAAAGGTGGGACGGTTATTAAACCACCATATCAAACTGTATTAGGATTTCTCCCATTCATTTTTCACACAGAGTTATCAAAGTGGAAAATGTGGCTTTAATTATGGTCAGACACTTGATGTGTGATTATATTATTAACACTTTACCAAAATCAAGCTCAAATGGAGTTACAAGGTTTTTGACAAGCGAATTTCAGACATATATGTTTTGTCCGTCATTAATACTGCCGCAACTTTGGCAATAAGTGCATCACATTACGATTTCATCAACTAACCGGTTATAAAGTTTACCGTATGTGGGGGCTTTTTCATGGTCATTTGGCCAAATCCCCATGTTATTAAAGACGATGTGTTATGCACAGGCTATTTAAGTATTGGCTATGACTCAACAACAAATGGTAGATGAAGACACTCTTCTCTGCTCCTCAAATATATTAAATCTTTATTTACCCTTGCATTACAAACAATCAGAAGCAGTCCAATATGAGTGCAGCACTTCATTCACGATATAGAGGTGGAGTGGAGTTATGAGGTTTTACAGACAACAATGGAGTTAAGAGAGACCCTCACTGGTCTCTTTTTTTTTAATTATTTTAAGAGAGACCCTTTTTAAGAGAGACCCTCACTGGATGTAATGGGTAAAGCTGATGGTCCAACTACAGCCTAACCCTACCCCATAAGTTCTCTATATTCTAGCCATATTTTTAGACTCCTTCTTTTGCAGAACTCACACTGAAATACCCCACATCTTCATATCCAGTGCTCAGTGAGCCTTGAGGACAGAATGCTAGTGTCATAATGATTCAAGGTCGGTACACATTAGAGCTACTTTGTTTCTAATGGACTCCAAATGTCAGCCCGTTCATTTGCTGAGAAAAAGCGATGTCTTCAGTTAAATCAACGTAGTTTCAAAAAGACACAACACACTGGTTCTGGTTCAGTTTTGTGATCTAAAAGGAAGTAAATCTCATTTAACTTGTGCCACAGCAGATACTCCCTCTATCTAACGGATCTGTTCTCAGGTTTAGTCACAGTTGTATAATGACATTCATAAGGCTTAAAAAATGACTGTAACATTATTACTGATGATTCAAGAGCAGCCCTGTGACTAATAATATCGGTTATAAAAATGGTTTCGTTTGGAGCCTAGGACTGCTGAGATATAAAGGATTCTCATAAGATGTATTTAGCAAACAAACTTTTTCCTGTGTATCCCTTGTGACAATATTGTAAAACTTCTCCATTACAATGTGTCCTTACCCAACAATCTCATGTCATCAGAAGGTTTAGAACGAAGAAAATACTGAGAACACTGACCAAAGACGAGCACTTAAAGCACAGGAAGAGGCTTTAAGATACAGAGCACCAAGAAATGTTTTTGATCAGGCCGAAGCCTTGATCTTGTCATTGTCACTCACTTCAAAGAGTTTGCTAATGTATGGACTATGGGGCCTCCTGTTATCCAGAACTAACAGAAACACCAGAGTGTGCCTCGATCGGACAATTTCATCTTACTCCTCTCATCTCCTCATTACCAATTTGATCTTAATCTTTAATGTGCCTTAGTCTAATCTTTATAAATCACGCACCATTTCATATTTTAATTTTTGATTTTTATCTTAATTTGGTGGAAAATTAAAGTCTAAATTTTAGTACTACATCATTTACATGAACGTTGCTGTATTACCTAGAAATCTATGGTAACACTTTATTTTAAGGTGACGTGGTTAAATGTTACTGCTTGTACTTACTATTGTAATAACAGTAAACAATAACCATAACTCTATAGTAAGTACATGTAGTTAAGTAATATTACTTAAGTTGTGTACTACGTCACCTTGTATGTAAATGTAACTACGTCACCTTAAAATAAAGTGTAACCATATTTACACTGTGCAAACAAAAACAAAAATCTGCCCATCATTTTTTTTTTATAGTATTTCTAAGTATTTTAAATAGTATTTCTACGCTATCATTCAAAAGTTTGTGATCAATAACCATCTCAATAGCAGCAAAAGTGTTTTGCAATACAATATGAACACAATAATTTTTTTTATGTAAGTACATAGTAGTTAAGGACACCTAATATAAAGTGTGACTCAAGCATTTCTTACTATCATCACAGTTGAAAATAGCTGTGCAGCTCGAGGAAACCATAATACATTTTTAATACATAATAGAACGTTCAAAATAACCGCCTTTATTTGATTTTTTTTGTGTAACAAGTCTTTGCTTTCACTTTAGATCAATTTAATGCATCCTTGCTGAATAAAAGTATTAATTTCTTTTTAAAAAATCTTACCGAGACTAAACTTTTGAACAGCAGTGTATTTATACTTAGTTTGAATAGCATTTATCACAATTTGCACTTATTGTAAACAATGCTATTTGTTGCTATTTATACCTGGTGTGAACATGTAATGTAATGTAAACAGCTGCTGCCATAATGTTTAACACATGGAATTCCAAATCATAACAAGTTGTGCGATTTACAGTTTAACAGTGGAATTTGATTTCATAAATAGTGGACAGAAGGTCTTTGGGCCCTATCAAACACCCAGCGCAATGCGATACCAGGCACGACGCAAGTGTATTTTGCTAGTTTCAGCCCGATGCAGTTATTATTTTCATGTCCAGCGGCACATTGTTTAAATAGCAAATGCACTTGCACCCATCTGTTCGCCAAAAGTCAATTTTCTGGTCTGAAAATGAGTATTTTACCATACTGGCTGTACAGTTCACACTGATTTAACCCATATAAATTTGTTTGTTGGTATACATTAATTTAGGTTGATTCAGTGAAGTTAAATAATATTTTTGACTTGAAATATAGATGGCACTTTTTGGTTATATTTCTTTAGTGCAACGATAGTTTACAATGTATATATACAAGCTAGCCAAGATTTTATGTTTTCATATCTACACCTATGCAGGTTTTCTCCAGTAAAAGAAATTAAAACTATAAGATTATTTCTTCAGCCTAGGGCACTATTGTACCTATCAAAGCTGTTTTAATACATTTGCACAGTAAGACCAGATGGGCTCTGTTCGTTCTGTAGGGCTGTATTAAAGCATGGGGTTTACGCAGGTATCCATAGTTCTGTAGTGGTAATAACCAGCCCTGTGTATGCTAATAAAAAATGTCAGCAGGGAAGCCAGAGAAAGGTGACTTTCTGTCCTAACACAGCTGATCTATTAGCATAATACTGAACTGCCATATGGCGCTGGCATTACAATTATATACGGTAGGGTAGGGCATGGAAGTTCAAAATTATTGTACTGCTGTAACAGTTGTCTTATAATCAGCAAGACTGCTTCAAAAGAAAAACTTAAGCTGCAGATTGACTACATAGTCAGCTGTACATTCTACACTGTAATGTGTATTATTGTGGTGTAATGCAAGTGTTAAAGTTCAGGTTGAAAGGATGCTGGTATAATCCCACCAAAGAGCAAGGCATGTGCAATCGCCATTATTCCCTTGAGCAAAGCACTTAACTGCAGGTTTCTCGAGAGGGATTGTCCCTTTAATTATTTCACTGCACTATTCTATTAACCTGACATCGTCATATTCAGATTCTAGTCAGAATATGAGTCTGATACTGCGCCATTGGGCTGTGAATATGCGGCGTGTTTCAACCGAACAGGAAAGAAAATGCCTCTGCACTTAATTGGATAGACCTACAAACAATCAGATCAACGGAGTAAGTGACGTATGTTGAGCGACGCATAGTTGTCAACAGAACTCAACTTCAGGCACGCTGGAAGAAGTACAAGAAGGAGATGAGTGTAAATGATCTTTGCCGGAGTTGTAAAAAATTATTTAAGGATACACGGAGTACTTACCAACACGATCATCATTTTTGAGAGAAATAGTAAAGGTGAATGCATATACGAACATGTTGTAAACAAATTCAACCCAAGCTCTCTTTGGTGACGTGCATGATTACGTCACTGTTGATCATCTGTCCATCATCGTATAAAGCCCGCCCTGACAATTTGATTGGTCCAAACAACGGATCAAGTCCAGACCGAACTTCCCGACCTCAAATGTTGTGGGTGGGGCTAAGTTCAGCTGGCATCCAGGCTATGCACTCTAAAAAAAAAAAGGTTCTATATTGCACCAAAAATGGTTCTTGGCTCGTAATCATAGGGGAACCTTTTTTAGTGCTATATAGCACCAATTTTGGTGCTTCAGTGGTTCTTCAGCGGTTCTTCAGAGGTTCTTCAGCGGTTCTTCAGAGGTTCTTCACCGGTTCTTTGACTAAGGTGCTATATAGCACCTCTGAAGAACCGCTGAAGAACCACTGAAGCACCAAAATTGGTGCTATATAGCACTAAAAAAGGTTCCCCTATGATTACGAGCCTTTTTTTTAGAGTGTACTATTCTATGGCATTGTCATGTGAACTGACTCTAGTGGCCTGGATGTGAGAGTAAATAACAATTCCATACAGGATATAAGTTGCAAACAATATGATTTGGAGCTTTTAAGCTTAAAAAAGGATGCATACAATGCACCATAAAATAATCAAAGAAACAACTTCTACTATACGTAAATGTTCTGAAGCCATATGATAGCTTTGTGTGAGTACTGGATCTCAATTAAGTCATTATTCACAGATCATTATCCCCTCTAGTGAGCTGTTAACTGATGTGACCAGATTACTGATTCAGTTGAATCACTACAACTCAATACATGTATTAGTTTGTTTATTGAACAAATCATTTAGACAGCTCTTGTGAACTGGATCAACTGATTCACACACAAAAAAACCCATCAGAGTCAAATGAAGGCGAACTAGGGTGGATGCCAAAATTTTGACTGAATATCAAATTACATTTTTATCTGTTCCTTATACAAAGCTATTGTATAGATTCAAAATAGTTAATGGATAAAAAAAAAAGTTTGGGGTCTGTAAGATTTTTTAAATGTTTTTAAAAGAAGTCAAGTCAAGCTCAACAAGGCTGCATTTATCTGATCACAAATACAGTAAAAAAAGAAATATTATGAAATATTATTGCAATTTATAAAGACTATTTTCTATTTACATTTTGCAATGAAATGTATTCGTGTGATGGCAAAGCTATCATGTGACACTGAAGACTCGAGTAAAGGCTGCATAAAATTAGCGTTGCCATCACAGGAATACATTTCATATAATCAATGTTGTGCCAGTTAATATTTTTGTAAACTTGAATTTGAATGAAAATGGCTGATTTTCTTTTTACGAATGGAAAGTATTCGAATGAACAGAAGAGCAGCATTTTTTAGTTTTTTGTTTGTTTTGCTGTAAAAGTCACTTTTGATCAATTTAACGTATCCTTCATTTTTAATAACATGTTTAATGACAAAATGTAAAAAATTTGAGTCGGTGTGGTGAGGCCATACACAGCCATGCTTTAGATGATGTCACAGATATATTAAGCAGACATATTCAAGTTTATGAACTCAACCTCATCATCTTTCTCTTTTTCTGTCTTTCGTTCGGTCCGTTGTTCTGTCTGTATCTATTTCTTTCTGTATGCCCCATTTTTATAATCTAACCCCAAAAATCCAAAGCATCTCTTCAGTTTTGTTCTTGAATGTCCTTCGCTTAAAAAAAAAATGCATTAAAAAGCTCAGCACAGCTCTTTGCCCATACTGTATTTAAAGTATATATAACTCAGGATCCATTTAAACAAGTAGGTGCTCAAAATCTCACCTTCCCCTGCGCCTGATAAGGTCTGATTAGATTTACTCACCCCTCCCTTATCTCTGCGGATTCACTTAGCTGACCAAAGCATCTTAATCTCACACTATCTGATCTTCACATCTTGGCAGAAGAGAGATGCCTCTGTCACATTCAAGGTGTTTCAAAGAGGAAAAACAATCAGTCTCCCGCTTCCGCTGGCTCTCGGTCACTGTCAACTCCCCTCACTGCCGATCTCCCTCTCTTTGCCCGTCTTCCTCCCGCCCTACCTCTCCTCTAGGGTTCCTAAAAGCATGGTGTTTGCTGGAATGTGATTAGTGTGGGCCGCCGGAGCACTCAGCGGGAGGAAGCTTGGGCCGTGCCGCTGAACTACGGTGCCCCGGAGGGACAATCAGTGCTGAGTTAGCACTACTCTCTTTTCTCTTCTCCATCTCTCCCTGTGTCTTCCAATCTGATTGATCCTCCATTGAATTATTATGGTTTGTGCACTTGCTTTCCAGCAAAAAAATCCTGGCAGCCTGTTAGATCATAAATGCATCTCCTCAACCAAGGTCACTTTTTTCTCCCCTCTTGTTTTGGATTCCCTAATGAACTCCTACGTCCACTGCAGAAGTCCTCCACAGTCAGCATAAGAGAGCGAGCGGAGAGTGAATGAAGGTTGAAAAGCTCTAAGATAGATAAAGGAATCGTCTTTGAACTCTTCTGTCTTTGACAAGCCATAAAGAAGAGATACAACTTCTGATCTTCACACTTTCAGCGCTGCCCCTAAAGATTAATTTCAGGAACATGAAGGTGGAAGTTATCCTTCAGTCTAGCGACTGGTAAAGGTGTCCTGGCAGTGACTGAGAGTCTAGAATGACATTCTTCAAAGGGGGAGCCATTGATTTTTGAAGTTTCATAAAATAAGCATGCATAAAAATCGAGACGAACTTCACAAGAGCTCAGCAGGACGGGAATTGTGGCAAGGGGCTAACTTCAAAATCATAACTAGTTAAAGGACAGGACATCGTTTGTATGATAGTGTGCTTAACTGTTTGAATTTATGCAGCCTTCAGTGAATTTTATTTTTAAACACAAAAGAAGAATATCAATTAAAAGCTTGTACATTTCAAGAAGCATTTGACCCGACTTAAAATGACACATTTCCTTCTTTTGTAGGGATGTAACGATACCCTCATGTCAGAATGTGATACATTTCACGGTACTGAACTCACAATACGACATTATTGCTATACTCCAAGATATATGGTAAAAGGTTAACAAAAAATGTACTGTTGATTAAAATTCTAAATTTGGTATTACATTGGGGGTGGGAATGAATAGGCTTGGACTTGGTGCTGGTAACACAATGCACAGGACAATGGTGACACCAGAATAAAAAAATATTCATAATTTTGCTGAAAATACTATTTATTGAATTAAAATAATGTAGGCCACTTTTTACTGGTACTGTAACATAAGACATTTGGCATTATCAGGACCAACACATTTTCCCAAACTGCATTATTATACATTATATTCAACATTACATATAGTAGTTTAATGCAGTACTGACAATGAACGTGATTTTCTTTTCCTCACAGAGTCATTTTAATTTTGGGTGAACTATACACAACACAGATGGTCACTATCTATGATACATATTGTTGCATTTTTATATTATATATTGTTACACTCCTATTCTTTTGTGATGGATTGCATGAATTCCATGCTCGTATAATCAGGGTTCTGTCACTTCGGTCTGTTTATTCTTGGGTTGGTGACAGAGCTCTGACACTGCTATTGTCTTGTCCACGTGAGTTGTTTTGTGTGCAGAGTGTGATGTTCGAATCCCGGCACTTCGGCATAGTTTGGTTTTGGTTCTGTGTCGGGATTCGGACATTCATGCTCCATTTGTTTGTCTTCTGTTGTGAGCGCGCAAGATGAGCATCTTGTTGAGTCTTGTTGTGGGAGCGTGCTGTTTTGAGGTCGCTCGGGCAATACGCTCTTCTATCGGCGTGTGGTTGTGTTCTGTGTATGCTTCCATGTTATGATTTGTCTTGTGCTGCGTAGCGCGCAGCTTGTGTTTTTTCACTTGCTGCATGCTTTCATGTTGTCTTATTTTGTGTAAACACACAGCTTATGAGTGTTCTCATTAGCTGTGTGTTTGTGTATCATTTCGTTTGAGCACAAGGCTTGTGATTTGTGTTTGCTGGCAATGTGCTTGTGTTTTAGGCCCCGTCCACACGGAGACGCGTTTAGCTGTATACGTAAACATTTTGTACCGTATCAGCGTTTCGTCCACATGGATCCAGCATTTTGGGGGCATGAAACCGATATTTTTTTAAACAGGGTCCCAGAAGTGGATAAATCTGAAAATGACACCCTTGCGTTTTCGTGTGTATAGTCAATCTGTATATTTTGTGAATATGTCCCGCACGCGGGAAAGACTAGAAAGGGATACAACTACGGGCACTGGGCATGCGCACATCAATATTGCGTCATTTAATTACTGTATTTGCATTATTGTAAGAGTAGGTTTAGGGTGTAGGCGTTAATAAAACACATCTGGTAAGTAGCAAATTTATTTATTGTTATTTTATTCTGAGATTTTGCCTCACATCCTACCAGTGTTGTACCCCTTCTAGCCACAACTCTTCTTCTCCATTTTTAGTGTATTTCTGTGGCAGAATTACAGCGCCACATACTGGCCTGGCATGTATACTACATCGTTTTGAGTCGTTTTCAGTGCTCGTGTGTAGGCAGATATTTCTTGAAACGAGGGGAAAAAAAGATTGGATAGGAAAAGCTCTGGCTTCGTGTGGACGGGGCCTTAGTCATGTTTGGTGTGAGCACATGGCCTGTCATGTATGTTTCCTTGTGCCATGTCCTGTCTATTGTCTAACCCCGCCCATCTTGTTATCTGATTATTGGTTCATTTGCCCCACCTGTCCTCCCTCATTACCTGCCTTGTCTGCTCCAATATTTGTTCTATAGTGTGTTTGGCCCTGTCCCAAATGGCACCCTAAACCCTTGCGGTCTTCCTACGAGTCCGCACTTTCATGACGTAACGCCGCTTTGACTGTCGGGAAGATGTCCGTTGCGGAACCCGCATCAGTGCGGGCCGACCGCAAAGGGGACGCTCGCGAGCACCCTTCTGAGATCAAAAATGACAAATGGAACACCCTACGGTCTCGTGGGCTTAACGGACATGTGCATGCGGCAGCCATTGTAAGTGTGTGCCATTTGGGACAGGGCCTCTGTTTGCAGTTCTGTGCCAGTTAATTGTCTGATGTTTCCTTGCTTGTTACTGTCCTGCCTAGCCCAGTCAGTCAAGCTGCCAGTTGTGTTTTCCCCCATGGGATGGTTTTTGTTGTTTGTTTTATTTTTACTAATAAAAAACCCATTCATTCCTGCAATTATGTCCCCGCCTCATCCATTCACCCAACCCTGACATGTATGTCATGATACCATTTGTTGTAGTACATTCTCCTAATAACAAGACCGAACCATCATTATGCTTTCAGATTTAAATAAAAACTAACCTAGGCCTGGTTTCACAGACAGTGCTTAGACTAAGCCAGGATTAGGCCTCAGTTCAATTAGGGCATTCATTTAAGTAGCTTTTATAAACGTGTCTTAGAAAAAAAACATTACTGGTGTGCATCTTGAGACAAAACAATGGCACTGATATATTTTAAGATATGCCAGTGCAAGTTGCTTTCAATTAAAACAGCTCAAAGATGCATTTTAGTCTGGGACTAGCTTAAGCCTTGTCTGTGAAACCAGGGGATAATGTGTCATAGTAAAGAGTTCAGGATTTGGCTGTATGGTTAGCATATTACCCCCTGCTGCTTGATGCCATAACTACACAATCTGGTTCCAAAAAGCATCTTTCCGCACTGACAGACATTCTAAAGTAGCTGTGAATTCAGAGTAAACTCAATTTTCAAAAGTTCAAACAAGTGTAATTAACATGCATGGCAATTCAATTGGTTAGGGTTCATTTGTACACACCGTTTTTTTTTTTTTTTTTTTTTTTTTTTTTTTTTGCTGCTGCTTTAGTCATAGTCTTGACATTTGATGTAAATATCTTTTAAATGTAGTCCTTATTTTCTTTTCTTTCTTTTTACAAAATATTTTTTTTATCTTCTCATATTATCACTATCAGTATTGTTTTAATTACAGTCTTTCAATTAACATTATGACGCACTTTTTATCATTCATTTAAAAAAAAAAAAACTCAATTAACAAACATTTCAATCACTGCTAATGGGTTTCTTTCACCGGATATACAGATAATGCTTTCAAGAGTTTGGGGTCAGTAAGATTTTTTCACGATTTTAAAAGAATTCCCTTATTCTCATACAGTAATAATGTGAACTATTATTACAATTTAAAATAACTGTTTTCTATTTCCATACTAAAAATGTATTCCTGTGATGGCAACGCTGAATTTTCAGCTTCATTATTCCAGTCTTCAATGTCACTTCAGAAATCGTTCTCATATGCAGATTTGGTGCTCAAGAAGCATTTCTTATCATTATCAATGTTGCTGTTCATTTTTTACTAACAATTATGCTGCTTAATATTTTTTTTTTGAGGATTCTTTGGTGAATAGAGAGCATTGAAATTAAACATAGTATATTCCTATTTCTATAAATAGTCTTTAATGTCACTTTTGATAAATGTAATGTAATTGTTCTTTGAATAAAGTATTCATTTCTTTCACATACACACACACAAACAACAACCCTGTATTGATCCCAAACTTTTGAACAGTAGTAAACCTCTTTTGTCACAGTATACCTTATCATCAATGTCACCACGTATAATGTAATGTCATCAGTGGTACAAAAAAAAATCCTTTGAAATATGACACATTTGATACAGGGTTTTAGCACCTGTGTGATATCTACGATTTCACCAAATCCCGAAAGGCTGTGTTCAGTCACACTAAAGCCCCCTTTTCCGATTTTGGGTGCACTGTCTTCTCTCCACGGCACAATGAGGAAATTGTGCTGACTACTCGTCCTTGCAAAGTCCTCATTAGCCTAATGAAAGCCTTCAAACGCAAAAACCAAACAAGGGTTCTGGGAGGTTATTAGGAAAATTACACCTCCAGGAGGGCCAGGGTAAGGGAGTTGGTGGAAGGAGGTGGGGGGGGGAGGGGGATCTTGCTCATTACTTCACGGTCTGCAAATCGCTAACTAATTCAGCCCCACTACCGTGCCATTTCTACCTCTATGGATAATTTTCACAGAATTGTAAATGAGAGAATTCATTGATTTCTCAGAATACAAACATCAAGAATCGCATATGAATAGAAAGGAAATATACTGAGTATTAAGTGACACGTCAGCGGGATCAGCAGTCATTTCCTGCAGTCAATCTAAACCATTGCTGATAAATGATCTGCTAAGCTGAAGGAAAAATATTAGACACCATTTCAAATCTGTTTAGGAAAAATGCTTGCATTTTCCATTACCTCTTTTTTTTGTTATGTAATTCAAAACGTGTTTTTATAGCATTAGAAGATCGGTAAAAGTGCAGTCATTGCTAAACTTTTTGACCTTGTTGAACTGCACTGTAATGAACTTGTTTTTGCATCTGAGATAAGCAATTTTTTACTGTTTAAACAATGTGATAATCTGTGTTGTTCACCAGTATCAGACAGAAGGCACATAAGTAATTATTTCCTAATGCATAAATATGGATAAATCATTTATTTTTTTAAATAAACAGCTTATACAAGCCACATTAACTATGTTTTATTTATAATGGCAAAAGCTAATGTTTGACAACTTGGAAACTATGTAAGTGTAGTTACGTTGTGATATAATTTAGTAAAAGTTTTTATATATATATACAGTATCTTGTAGAATGCCTTGCAAATGCAATTCAACACAGAATACAATATTAGCATCTAACCTTTTTCTGTAGAAGCCCTCTTTGTTTCATGCCCTGTGACATGGGTAGCCAGATCCCCCTCTTTTGGTCCTGGTGGTGCACTTGGAGACAGGCCTAACAAGGCGTGGCCAAGAGAAAGACCATTCTGATGTAAATCTAAAGGGAAAGGAGGGGCATATAAACAGATTTTTACAAACAAAGGACATAAATTCAAAGACTGATCCTTGAAGCTCAGTGTTCTCATATATTAGGTATAAAATTTGTTGTATACAATTTTGAATTGTATGTTTTTTGGAAGATGTACACTACCATTTTTTTTTTTTTAAAGAAAGAAATTAATACTTTCATTCAGCAAGGACACATTACATTGATCAACAGTGACAGTTAAGACATTTTTAATGTTCTAAAAGATTTCCACAAAAATATTAAACTATTTTTACAACCTTTATAATAATAAAAGAAATGTTTCATGAGCACCAAAGCGGCATATCAGAATGATTTATGAAGGATCATGTGACACTGAAGACTGTAATGACTGCTGAAAATTCAGATTTGCCATCACAGGAATAAATTACGTTTTAAAATATATTAAACAGTTTTCACTGTATCTTTGTTCAAATAAATGCATAAGAAACTTCTTTCAAAAACATTCAAATATCTTACCGACCCCAAATGTTTGAACGGTAGTGTATGTTTTAATTCAACAATGAAAGGTTCACTTAGATCCAAGATGTGGACATTAAGCATATCTAAGTACTGAACAAGCTTCAAAAACTCTTAACAAAAAGGCAAGTAAATAATATTATAGAAGCAATTTTAAAAGCATAAAAATGATTACAAGAGTTGAACCTCAGTTTTGTCAAAAATAGGATTTAAAACACATATTCTGTCCCAAATTATATCATACTACTGATATCTGATATCTTGGGTAAGATTTTTAATGCATCTGATGATAGACTGAAAAAAGTTGAGAGCATTATCTGTAATTGCATAGTTTTAGTTCCGGTTAAAGCAATGCACATGAACAGCTCTGATGGCTTTGCTTTTAGTAGATTCTGTGATATCACCTTATTCTTTAATTCTAAAAGCACATTTGTAAGGTTATATGTGCAGTTTCACATTATCGTAAGAGCATAGTGCTAAGTGCTCAGGGACCAAACTCAGTGGTGCTAAATTAGTATGTTTGGTTTTAGCCATACGACAGGATACAGAGAGAAATACAAAGGTAAAAGTATACATATTATTACAGCAAACATGACACTGATGACAACTCAAATCTTGAATGTATATGCAAGGTAGACTTTGTAAAAAGACACTGAGGAATAAAACAAAAGAAATGACTTTTATGCGGTCAGGCAAACGTACGTGGCCGGTCAGAAGAGCTCTCTGTGTGGGCAGGAGAGCTGGACACGCTGCTGCTCTGTCTGGAGGATAAGTGGCTTCCTGACCTACGGCCATCATCCAGAGAGGGTACGGGTGACGGGCTGTCTGGAACTCGCTCCTGAAAGTGAACACACACATTAGTCACCATAATCTGTAATATTTGATAAAACCATAATCAATTCTAAACCATTGTAGAAGAACTTTCTCGGTTGTGACTCTTTCCCCGCCAATGTTTTTTTTTTAAGTTGCCAGCCACCGCCAGCATTTTTGGTTATTTTCACAAAAATGTCATGGCCCCCAGAATTTTGATATGAATATATGAACATGCAATATATCAAAAGAAAGAACAGACCCTTTGCTTTTATTCTGGCTTTTATTCATGCATTCTTTTTTTATCAACACTTGAATGTGGGTAAGTTTCATTTAAAAAAAAAATCAACATTTTGAGCAAAAAGCTGAGAAAATTGCGTTTTTGTCTAGACTACGTCTGGATCAGAATCAGTACGATGAGCAAAACACAGATGGGGTAGATCGAGTTCATCAACACCCTCAAAGCTTGCACAGTCCTAACCACTTCCTGGGTCGACTCTGTAACATTAGGCTGTTTTGATTTATATGCTGTTTATTGTTGATGATCGCATTATTTTTCCTATGCATCTTCTTACATATGAGATCGCTCGTTTCTGCCTCTTTTTTCCTGTGTTTTTTGCTTGTGTTATACTCGTTCAGGAGATGCATAATCGCGCAACAAGGAACGCTGTATCAACTCGTCAATGGCAGGGAAAGAGTTAAGAACCGTATGTATAATCTGTGTCCTTGTACCTTTATAACTGACGTCACCATTCTGGATGGGACACTGTGAACCTGAGCAGCAGCTGCCATATTGGCAATAGTGTTGAGATGGTTCATCTGGTTCATCGCCATGGTGACCGAGGCATGAGGCAGACTGACTGGAATCAAGGGATGTGGCATCATCATGAATGGCAGCTCCAAACCTGTACATAAAAGCATTGAAACAAATGTTAATTAATCACCCAAAAACTATAATCTAATACATATTTCTGCATAAACGCTCTATTGCATTGCATTCAAAAAGGCAAGCTCATTAAAATAACACATGCTGTACCAACAATTTGAGAATATTAAGAAACACTCATCACATTGAATAGTAAAAATTAAGATGCTTCACGTTATGAAATTTCCTCAGTTTCTGCTTTGTTAGAGCTCTCTTTAAAGACATGCCATTATGGCACAGCATGTCTACAAGTATTAGTAGAGCTGCTGGAGTCTGCACCTCAAACCAATTAGCTGCTTCTCAGACTGCTGCAAACGTCTTCATACATAACAACCCCATGATAAATTAGACCACACACTCTATTTGTAGCACAACAAGCTACGTGACAGCAAGACTGCAGTACATACGCCTGCTGTGTGACCGGTGTTTTGCTTGTTTTAGTGTGCTGATCCAATCCCTCGCAGCACTCTAACGGTGTTATGCTTTATAGGAATGTGAACGGATATTCTCCAGAGAGGAATAACAGCAGAAAAAGGAAATGGATCCTCTCACAACTGAACAGGTCAGGGCATAAGGTTACAGTCAGCCACTCTACGGCCGCCTGTACTCCACCGCCACTTTGAAAGTGAAGGATGAAAGAGAGAGAGAGGACATTTCGCCAGTTTCCCTCAAAGACTTTTTCATTTCCCATCAGTCGCCTTAAGAGACGCTCCTGAACTGTGTTGGCCTTGTGGTAATGGATTCACTTGGGTTGATACTCGCGGTAGTAGCGGAGCCGTGGCCAGGCGATGATGAGAAGGAAGGACAGGAGATGATGAGCCCTTTGGAGGTGATAGTTTTCAAGACCCTCTGCTTTCCAGCCAAATACCAGGCAGCTCTAGGGGTCGGAGGTCACATTTCAGCCACAGAGACTTACAAATGAAAGTTCCACCCGAGCCCCCCCTCCCTTTCGGCATGACATTTTTAGTCAAAGACGAAGAGAGAACGGAACGAATAAAAAAGCCCCTGATTTTCATGAAACAGATGACACGCAGATCAGTCACGGTGATCGGGCGACAGAAAGGAAGTGAAAGGGGGATCAAAGAAAGGAATTGAGTGTTGAAGGGATTGATGTATGGATGGAAGGGGATCTGAGCCAAGCACAAGCACATGCCAAGAACATGCAAGCTGCTCCGTCTTTCTCAGTAGGCCATCACTAACATTCTTAAAGATAAAACGACAGTGCCATCCGCACACTCGCCTTTTCAAGTGGAATTTAAACTGTCATATTACGCTAGAAAATGCTGATAGGAGCAATATTTGGCCTTCTAAGCACATTCAGGAAAGGGCCAAAGTGGCAAGGAAACACTAAACCCCCTCCCCATCCAAAAAGACACTTTTGAATGAGACTGGAACTCCGCCAAATGCATCAACATCCATCACCCTTCATCTGTATCTCAAGGGGCCTACGTCTCAGCTTCTGCTGCAAAAAGAATAACAATGTGATCCGCTAGCGTCTGCTAACACCACAGTGCCACTGAGGCCTGTTTCTGAAACACATGGTGGCCAATATCACTCACGAAGAGCTTTCAATCTTTATTTAACTAAAACAAAAGAGCCCAGGGCTAAAAGAAATTGGAGACACGCCATTTTAAAATATCCCCCCGCAGCAGTTGCCATTGTGTGCTTGAGTCTGAGCTATTGTGGGAGCGTAAATGATTTTGACAGGAAGTTGCAAATTGTATAAATATTTAGCGTTTAATAAAAAAGGAGAAACAAAACAAGCTGAACGCTGAGGAAAGGAAACAAAAGAAGTCTAATGACAGGGCTGGGAAGGAGCCAAGTACTTGGCTGGATAAATCCAAACACAACAGGGATCTTGGTACAAATTTGGGCACAAAACTGTTGCGTAAAATGGCATGGAGGGCAACAGAACAACACAACACCTGGAAAGGATTCAAATGAGAAACAGCAACAAAAAATATACAATGTAGCCTGCTGCTAGAATGAAGTGTGAAGATTTTTACATGCTGATTATCGCATGATATTGTTTTGCTGACTAAGGAATCAGCTTAAAACATTTATTTGATAAAGACACAGTCTATGAATCTGGTGCCCTATTACTTTTTTAAAGCTTTAGAGGCAAAAATGTGTTCAAAATATGTTAAATGAACTATTATCTGAAATAAAATCAACCTTACATGAAAAGCAGCTAGTAAAAGGATTCGTTATTCTGGCCTGTCCTACATCAAAAGTGAGGAGCTTTTGAATTTTCCTCGGATTTGGACTCAAATTTGATTTATCATCTTATCTAACAATTAAAATCATGTAATAATGTCATCATTTAGACATTGTAGTAAAACTATTTTGTAATTATTATTTTTTTTTAAACCAAAAACTTATATTTAACTGCATCCAACACTGTTGCAACCCTGTTGCTGTATAATTTCCCCAATGCAAAAAAATGTAATAAAATAACATCCATATTGTGACATCCATATAACATTGGACTAGTAATAATCTTAATTTTCTTATTTTTTCTTATATGTGGTGTGGACTGAATTTGTTCGTCTTAAATGCTTAGCTCTGTGATCCAAGCTAAGGAAAAATGAAAAACTTTTTTTCTTTATTTATAGCATATATAAGTTCATTAATAACTATGAACTAGCATTTAGATACTAGATAACCCCTTTCAAGTTCATGTTAATCCAGGCTAAGTTTGCAACCCTCATTCTTTAAAATGTTGTTAGGTTTTGGCGTTATTTTGTACACTTTTCTAAGAAAGGGGCAAATTATGCCAAGGCATTTTTATATACAATCCTCTCCTTTTCCGAAATAACTATTGTTTAAATATGTATATTTTCTTGTGCTTTCGCTTATGTATCATATTAAGAAATTAAATGAGAGACAGAAATGAGGCTTCCGAT
Source organism: Gobio gobio (assembly GCF_949357685.1). Taxonomy (NCBI): domain Eukaryota; kingdom Metazoa; phylum Chordata; class Actinopteri; order Cypriniformes; family Gobionidae; genus Gobio; species Gobio gobio. The sequence goes on from NC_137099.1 coordinate 34,665,973, forward strand.
TGTCCTAATGCTACTGGAAACCCCTTCCTCTTTATTGCTACTTTAATCTCAGTCATAAATGTTTCTGCTCATGGCATGTGCTGTAAACCCCCTGCAGGTAACGCAGCAGTTCTCTTTTCCTCAGGCCAACCTCCCCTGAGACAGAGACCACCGGCAGGTGTGTGTGAGAGGAAGAGACGCCAACATCTGAGAAGCATTTGTTGATCTGATAGCACCAACCCCTGTGTACACTTCTATTTCTCACACACTACAACATTCCCAATGAATTATTAACCTACGATAAGACTATTTGTTTTCTCTCTTTCCCCAATAAAGGCATTAAACGCGTTCTAGCCTGACAGTCGTATATAAAACAGTAGCGATAGGCAAGCTTTCTTTCCCAGACGAAGGTGCGGCTGCCAGTAAGCAGCTGTGGTCTAGGTGTTTAGTCTGTACGTTTAGCTCTGGTCTTTGTAGTGGTTAGACACCGTGGAGTAATTTCCACATTCCCGTCAGTAGGGGGTGGGGGAGGGGATTATGGAAAACCGGAAGTCTCGTTTCTCCTTAAGATGAAATTAATGATGCCTCCATGTGCTTACTGTTGAGTTACTTCCCTTATGGAAATAATCACAAAACAAGCAACAACAACCGCAGTGGGGGGAGAGAAAGGGATGAAAAAGAGAGATGGAAAGAGGAGGTTATGTGGTGAGGCCCTTGAAGGGTTTTGTTTTGGGGGCTGTTTCAGGAAAATTTAATGAAGGTGCAGATATTTTGATACGCAGAAGAAAAAATCGTGAGGATGTCATCTTCACTATTTGGCAGCAAAAACAGAGGACTGAGACAAGAAATAAATCTGAGCTCAAAATTAATTCTTAATACCATATTATTAGATTTGCTGAAGGAAGAGGTATTAACAGGCAGACTTCCCACACTTCCACTGTTTGTCTGGTCAGAAGAACACGCAGCAGAATTATTGAGTGCTCTAGACAGAGCATCACACACACACACACACACACACACACACACACTTTTGCCACCCACAGCCACACAGAGACTCAGAGAAGCAGTCGTCCTGACCAGCTGCTTGTGATTACTTGTGTTTACAATGAGCATCAGGCATCTGCTGCATGTAATCCAAAACATACACACCCAGAGTCTGTGGAAAAACCTAACGACACATGTGCACAAAAACACAAACACATTATTAAAGCACTAACACAGACTATTAAAATGTGTATAAAAGAAAAAAGACTGCAAATACATACACGCATACATTCGATGTGAGACTTTGTAGCAACATGACCGTCCTTTTTATTTTCTTCTTATTTTGGTGATAATAATAAAAAAATGTTTCTTAGCACCAAATCATCATATTAGAATGATTTCTGAAGGATCATGTGACGCTTAAGACTGGAGTAATGATGCTGAAATTCAGCTTTGTCATCACAGGAATAAATTACATTTTAAATAATAATAAAATAGAAAACAGTTATTTTAAAATGTAATACTATTTTACAGTATCACCAATTTTACTGTATTTTTGATCAAATAAATACAGCCTTCTTTTAAAAAAAACATTTAACAAATCTTACCAACCCTAAGCTTTTGAACGGTAGTGCATTTCAAATATTGCCTTAATTGTGTATATGTCGGAGTGTGGGGGAATATGGCCAAAAACGGGGGAAAAAATTACATATGCTGTATCTCTTCTCTTTTTTTTTGTATTATAAACTCTTTTGTCCTTTAAAAGTGAAGAATATGATTTCTAAACAGAAAAAAGACCACTATGTTATTGACCCATCAGCCAGCAGGGGCTAACAAGGCCATGTCATGTCAAGCAGTGATCTCTTGGTCTTGAACCTAACAACATAAACTCAACCAATATGTGTGTGTCAGGACTTCCTCACTATCTCTGATTGTGTTTGGGGCCTGTAGTGGTACAGGAATTACACACACCTTTAAATTTGTGTGGAACCAAACATACCGTGTTTTAATAAAATCTTTCAAATGTGTTCTTTCTTCAAGGTGGCCAGGCCCAAGCATTCACAAGAACATTTCGGAAAGAACAACTCAATTCAACTCAACAAACTTGCTCACACGCCAATTATAAAAAGTGCTTGCTCGATGTAGCAGTCTTCTCAGATTGTGTTTGTCACTCAGTTTTTCTAAAGGTCACTGTATTCCATACCACAGCTTTATTATGAAAAGCAATAAATAAATAAATCAGTGGATAAATGGAACCCCAAGAGCTCAAAATAAAAGTTTTATTAGAGATGACAATACATCTCCAATCACTCTTGAGTCAAGACTATGGTAAATACTATAGCCTGCATTTTGCAGTAATAGATATAACATTTTTGCTACACATATGAACCTATGGGCCTGTAAAGTGCACCATTCTTTTATCCCAACAGCTCAGTTGGAGATAAGACATAGCTCAAAAATAAATAAGTATTGAGCTGTATCTAGGATGATTTTATGGTTTTAGATAAGACCGCAAACTATTTTCAATATACTAAAGATAATAATTACTTCAACCAAAGGTTGACATATTATCCTCACTATCCTCCACGAGGAATTAGCACAATTCCACATTTCTGAACATCTACTTAGGCAGCTAACTTAAAAGTGGTGGAGGACACTTTTTTGATAATGTCAAAGGCCAATCAGCTGTAATATTGTAAAAGGTGGCCAAATTAGGCAGATACTTCTTCTTAAAAATAAATAAATAAATAAAATAAAATATGACCAAGAATGCATTTAATTTTTTGTTTAGAATGCATTTAAAAATAATAATAATAATAATGTGATCATTTTGTGTTTTGCATTGTGAATTATTGGCTAATGAAAAATCAAAACTCAAGAGACCAAATGCTCAAGTTATGAAGACAGGCACTGTTACACTAGTGCGTTTTCGTTTTAAAACAGCGTTTTAAAAATGAAAACGATCCTCGTCTACACTGGCGTTTCAGAAATGATCTCTGTCTACACTGCACAACCGAAAATGCATGTCACATGACCGCTCATGCACAATGTGTATGCGCGTACGAAAGTGTAAACTGTTGCCTCTTGCGCATGTAGGCAACTGCAGTTTTACAATACAGCGTTTGCTAAAAAGGACCACAAAGTCAGCAAAGCATGCAGTTCTGTCTCTGTGTTATTGTTTACACGGTCGTCGAGGCTGGTATGTTACAGAGCCGTTGAGAGAGACAGCTCTGGGTTGCGTTTTCCAAAAGCATTGTAACAATAACCACCAACTGTCTCTACGATCAACTTAGGCGTGCAGTGCTTTTGGGAAACACAGCCCTGATCTGATATTGCCGTGTTCAGGTAGCGTAATGTGGGCAGCCATGCCATCGTTTTCAAACGTGTCCGTTTTGGTCCGTTTACACTGAAATGCAACCCCAGGGTTTTCAATCTTAAGTGGGCCTAAGAGGGTTAGATTACCCAAAAATTTTAATTCTGTCATCGTTTACTCACTCTCTCCCACACACTCTTCATAGCTTTATATGGACAGACATTGATCGAGGCACATACATAGAGCACATCAAATATGGCAAATGGAAGCTCAGATGAGCTTGGATGACGCATGACAACAAACCTCATTGGTTCTCATGCGTCGTTTGCACGTTTGAGTTTCCGTTAACCATATATGATGTGCCCTGTAAGTCATATTTATGAAGCGATTATTACTCTTTAGGAGACTTAAACTGATCAATTCAAATGGATTACTTTTAAGATGTCTTTATGGACTTTCTGAAGCTCAAGCTCCTCATGCACTTCATGCAATCATTTGATCACTATTGGTAATACTGGTGTAATTATAGTTACAATGCTACATTTATTACTGACTTCCTCTGAGTTCTGGTCGTGTCATTCATATTTTCTAGTGTCATCCATTTTGGCTCAACATAAAAATGACTTTGTTTCAGTGGAGAGTTTTAGAGGAAAGTTCACGCTACTCCAGTGATGTATCTAAAATGATGTTATAGGAATTAAAAGGAAAAAGGAGAAAATGTTCCACTTTATTAACTGCTCTTCCTTTATCGTCCAATTTTTTCCTGATTATGTTCCGCAGGAATCCCATTTCTTTTCTATTACAATTTTTGGGGAAGTTCAGCTTATCTGTCAGCTCGATCCCATGAGAATGAGAGACAGGCTCTAATGGACATGAGGATGTGCTTGTGGAACTGCAGCCCTGGAGACCATGACATTCTCTTCTCTTCTTCTTTTCTTTTCTCTTCTCTTCTCTTCTCATTTCATAAGGTTGAGGACAGTAAATGACCAATATAAACTATATATTTGTAAATACATATTATGCATAGAATTAATAGGTATCAATCAATAGGTTGTTGCCCCACAGCAAGAAGGTCCCTGATTTGAGTCCCAGCTGAGCCAGGATGCCTTCTGTATGGAGTCTGCATTTTCTCCCTGTGTTGTTATGGGTTCTCTGGTTTACCCCACAATCCAAAGACATGTGCAAAACGTGAACTGACATTAAATTGTCTGTAGGCGTGAATGTCTGTGTTTGCCCTGTGAGGGACTGGCCATGCATACAGGGTGTTTCCTTGCCCTTGGCACAAAACTCTGGGGCAGATCCAGCATCCTCGCAACCCTATATGGCAAGCGGTTTTAAGAATAGATGGGTATTATTATAGATCTAATTTAAAAGTGGCGGAGGACACTTTTTTGATAATGTCAAAGGCCATGTGTCCAATCAGCTGTCATATTGTAAAAGGTGGCCAAATTAGGCAGATGCTAAAGACAGGTTGTGTGACATGTACTTGTTCTTCTTGCATTTATTTATTTATTTATTTTTTGTTTAGAATGCATTTTAAAAAATTGTGAATTATTGACTAATGAAAAATCAAAACTCAAGAGACCAAATATTCAAGTTATGAAGACAAACATCTTGAGTTTTTATGGTAATGTTAATAAATTACCATTAATAAATCAATATTAATGGTATTTTAAATATATTTTAGGCCTACATTTCAAAGTTGATTTTACGGACATCTTTGCTTCTAAACAATTTTAGTGTTGGCTCACCACTCAATGTCCAATGTAAAATCTGTCCTCTAACATAATGCCCTTCTTGTTTGAGTTTATGATTGTGTACTATACACGTCTAACTAGCCGCATGTTATCTTTCACCAGTTTAACGTCAACAAGACACATCCTCTCCAAATTCCTCCTTGACAGGACGGTGTGACTATATCCAGAGCCCTCCACTTCCTGCTCGGGGGCACAGCTGTTATAAGAACCTTTATTTAACCAGAGATGAGCTCATATCCTGGTAATCACGGCAAAGGGGGAGCTGCTAAAAACAGTGCCCCAATCACCAACTGGATCAGTGCCACTGGAGTTCCGCTCCAACACTGACATATCTGTCTGGCCAGCCTCATACATGCCACACATCCCTTCAGATCTCTTCAACAATCTTCAGGGTTTAAATGTATCACATTTCTCAGACCGAGAGTCCTATTCTGGGAACAGATTGTGTTTGTCAAATGTAAATAATTATATGATCAGTGGATGAGGGTTCAGGTTCAAAACAGGCATGAGCGACTGATATTTTCAGATATGTTACACAGATAAGGCTGTCTTTGTGTCGGTATCAAAAATTACAGGCCACAAAACCTGGTAGATGGAAAGAGACATACATTTCGAAGATGGATAGAATGTAAAAGGAAAGAGAGTTAAAAAGAGAGAGTGGTTCTGCACCACTCAGCTCTCTTCAACTATATTAATATTCCACACCAAGTGTCCACACTCAAGGTTATTCTCACTCTAAATTGCTGAAGATAAAAAAAGCTCTTCCTTATTAGCATTTGTGGGTAAAACCTGGCTAATCTTATTCACACTTATCCCTCTCGCTGTGACATCCTGGCCTCTGTTTTCACTTTTTCCCCACAGAAAGGTCACAACCTCATTTTCATGGTATTTTCTTGCTTAAATCTGCTTACAATGCACAGTTTCTGAAAAATAAGCACCGCATCAATGCGCAGCTTCTGAAAAATAAGCATTGCATCATAGAATAATGGCAAGTTCTCTCTTTTATTGTGCCAATGTGACGAATAGCATAAATGTATTTACAAAAATGTTTTATAATGTTGTGAGCACATTTTTATTCATGTTCACATTTAACTTTAATTTTTGCAATAGTCATAATAATTTAAATAATTTTTTTTGCCCCTGTATCTTGCGTTATTTAAGTTTTGTTGGCATTTTTACCCCAATTTCCAACCCTGATTTATATTTACTTGGATTCATTTAGCAGACGCTTTTATCTAAAGCGACTTACAAATGAGGAACACAACAAGCTATTAAACTTAAGTAGGCCTTAACAATATGAGAATACAAATACAAAGTTACTTTAAGATTGAATAATACAACTCTAATACACAGCATGGTCATGAACAGAAGAAAAAAAAATTCTGCATTTAGTGGGCCTGACTTTGTGGAGCATTTGGGATGGCTTGACATGTGAGCATCTCTTTAAGAGGGGAACTGACACTTACCCATGCTGGAGGTGATGTCACCATTCTCAGAATCTGTGCCGTGGTTATTGCCATGGTAACTATTCATCACCTCCAATTTGATCTTCTTCTTCATGGCTTCAGCAAGTGTGGCAGCTGTTAGGCCTGTCAGAGAATCAAACAGAGAGAACGAAAAAGTGTTAATTCATAATAATTCAGTTTTCTTAGCCCCCCCCCCCCAAAAAAAATTCTATCACTTCAGTTGCCCAAATCTTGTGAGAATATGTGAATAATAATTGTTAACAGATTCACCTCACTGCTTTTCTATAAATGTGCTTCATTCAAATGCTTTTGTGAAAGCAATTATGAATATTTCACATCCTATAATTGAATTTGACAGAAGAATACACTGGCACTGTAACATTAGATGATAACAACAGGTCTATTATTACCAACAGCGTCATCCCAAAGCTACAACCACACTCTGTCCCACATCACAGTTCTACAGTCAGTCAAACTACGTACCTCTGTCTAACTAACATCCGATAACAGCTGGTCCTGGATCTGTTGAAGTTGAGATCTCTTTCCCCTGTCATGCGTTGATAATTCAAGCTGCCTGGCACCTGCCCATTGTCACAAGTCTCCAATACCCCTTGTTAACTGTGTGTGTGTGTGTGTGTGTGTGTTTGCCCCAGTGCACACATGTTATAATTCAATTAAAATTAGATTAGCATCCCTTCATTGCACAGAGAGCTGCTTCTAGTCACGCGACTCAGACTGCCACTCATCTCTTTCCTCTTCCAATCGCTTTAAAACATCTCAGTAAGTCAAAATGAAGTTTTTTTTTTTAGAGTGAGATCACTTTAGTCCAGCCCCCTGAAGACGAGAAAAAAAGTTTTGGGGAATTTAGCTTTTTCCATGTAATTTAAGTTTGGAGCATCATAATCATACAAAACGAACAAAAAGTTAAATTATATTATATATGTATTATATTTTTGTGTTCTCTGTAACAAAGTGATATAATAATAATAACAAATTTGTTAGCAATACTTAATTAATTAGTAAGGGTGTGATGAGATTTTTGCACAGTATTTTTAAGAAATCATCGATGACAAAATTCATGCCTGAAAAAAAAATAGCCTGCAGGTGCATGATTAATTGCTTTCAAAAGTACAGGACTGTAAAATAAAGTGCCATCCTTAGCTTGATTCATTTATTAAATAACATTGCATGACCGTTGGCTTGACTTGCTCATTCGTACAGACAGTATTTGATCGGCTCCTGTACACTATTGGGCCTGTACGCTGTTGTACGAACAGGACAATTTGGAAGTCACACTTTCTAGTAAAATGCGATTGTTCAAACACTGACTTTGTAAAAGTAGTTCCGACGCATTTAAAATCTATCCTTTTTAAATCAACACTCTAGTCTGGGCAAACCGCTCTGAAATTTAACTTTGGCTTGCTGGCATTTGGCTGCAACGCACAACAGTTATGTGCAAATATGAGGCAAGCTCTGGCAGTGAGCTTTAGGAGTGGGGTGTTTTTTTTCTCACTCTCTCAGTTGCTCTCCAAATGCTTTCACTAAATGTCAAGATCAGAGCATGAAAGCCAAGGTCCCTATTCAGCCTGTGAAGAGGACGATATCAAAGCATTCCCCACTCTCGGTCTGCAATCCACTCAAAGAGGGAAAAAACTGTCCTCTCTCTCTCTTTCTCTCTATCTCCCTAGTGGCCTTTGAGTTTCCATCTCTGTGGCTGACATTGATAGTGTGACCTCTGCTGAAGATAAAAGAGGCCTGTGCTGTTGAGCATTTTCTTTCTCTCTCCATCACCTGCTCTTTCTAAACGAGTACAAATGTGCAGCCCTTTTTTGGGGCTCTCTTTGAGAAGTCGTAACGAGGAGACTGAGTACGCGCACATACACAAAGAGAAGGGCAGCTTAGAAGTCGGGCAGCAATTGCGCATTTAGCTTCACATGCAGAATGGACAGAATTTGTGATGCTTTAAACGACACTCTCTTGAGCAAGAGGAGAGCTGACACCACAGAGGCCGAGGTGAACATATCTCCAGGCAAAATCTAATAGGTTTTAATCATAATATCACAACACAATAAAGGGCAAATTAGAGTTGGCAAGATGAGGTTACATACTACCTCAGGCAAACCTGCATTGTGAGTGTGGAAACAATAGCTGTGTTTTGTTGGCTTTGGGCTTTTCCAAAGCACAGCATGAGTCAGATTGTTTATTTGCGTCACTTCAGATAAGTGCTGTTTAAAGTGACTGACAGAGAAGTATAACAGGCTGCAACTGGTTTGTAACAATAAGCACCATTTCAAGCAACTGAATTAAAAAGGTAAAGAAAAGAAAGAGCTGACAACTAAAGTTAGCTTCATTTGAAAATATTCTTTTCCCTGCTTGGGAAAACTACAAGTAAGCCATTCGTAGGTTGATTCTCTCCCTGAACATAAATCCCTGTATTTCGTTTTTCAGCCTCTCTAAAGATGCCTGTAACACCGTGGCCAAACTAAACGCGAATTGACAACGCAACATGCAATAAAAGGTATCTTTTCCTTGTTAATCAGAGTTTTTTTCCTACCCAAGCAATGGCAGCAATACATGACTGGGGATACTTCTTTTAGAAGTATGGTTGACAATTCAATGATTATTTCAGTTACTTATATGTTTTATACAATTCAAAAATAGCTTAATTTAAAGACCCCCATGTGGTGAAAATCAACTTTTTTAATGTTTTTTATATGTCTATGTGGTGTTTTTTAATATACTTTCAGACAAACCATGTGAAAATTCAAAATTCATTCACACCATTGCTGAGTATTTTCTCCTTAAAACACCAGTGAACCTAAAGGTGGTTTGAAATAGCCGAAGCGCCACAAACTACCATGTAGCCAATCACGTCAGCAGCATGCTGGTGGACTTTAGCATATCATGACCGCTCAGAAGCAAGAGAAGCCAGGTTATCCTGGTATATTTTTCTGTTGAAAAATCAGTACATTTAGCAATATAGCGGGTAAATTATGTATATGATGTATATTACGATGTTATGATGAATTATATGCCTTTCTCTGATGACACTCTAAGTTGTTCAAAGCGTTTCTAAGGATGCTGGTTTCTAAGGGTGCTTTCACACTTGATTCGATTGCCTGGACTGAACCCGAGTTCGATTGCTCCCCCCTCCCCCTGCCCCCGCTGGACTGTGTTCATGTTATATTATTTGAGTCCGAACCATTTTTTTTACAATCTATGGTCCGAACCAGGGTGTGTTTCAAAAAGCAGCAGCTGTTTACCCGGTTGCTTAGTAACGACAGCGAGCATGAAGGCGGCAAAATGCATAGCGTTGCTCACCTCACTTCTATATTTTTGTTTATGAACCGTTGGTTTTGTTTCCAAAGCTTCAGTACGTAATGGCACTTGCGTCTATCTACCGCGAATGTACTGCAAATGCTCTAAAGAGTGAACGAACACACATTTTTATCAAATCATACGTCATTAATAGCGGTTCACTTCCGCGATTTAGCATGACTGCGTTCACATCAACAGCGAACCGTACCAGAGTTCACATGAACCGTACCCCAGACCGGCAGGTGCTCACCAGAGCTCGGAAGACAGCGTTCACGTCATCCATTCCAAATGAACCGAACTCTGACGTCAATCGAACCCAGTTTCGCACCAAAACTGCTAGTGTGAAAATACCCTAAAAGGCAGACTGAGATGTGAATGCATGGTTTGTGTAACATTAGGAACACATTATTTGCTGTTTGATAACGTAGTCGAGCAAAAGACTAATCATATTAATCACCGCTATGTGTCCAGCGTTGTAAAGAGCTACACCATTGAGCAGTGTTTACTACAGTAAAGTTGACCGAGTGGATCTCTGAGCTGGTGTGTGTGATTGGAGGCGGGGATAATTAGCATATTCATGAATCCGTATATACTAAATGAAGCAAGGGTGTAGAGTTAAAATAAAGCTATTTTAAGGCATGAAGATTTTTTTTTCACTGGAAAAAGCGTTTAAATATGTCATTTTGGTGATCAAAGATGAGTTTTAAGGGATAAAATGATTGACTACAGGCAGGGGGGGACTTTAAATTATTTATGCATGACTTTAATACCCATAATGAAAGAGACAATGAATAATTAATCTTGGATTTTGAAGATAACTTTACACACCAAGGGCCAGATTTACTAAACAGGGCAAATTAGCGTGAGCGCAATTCCATGAAAGCGCCGATGGGAGTGGACAGTTCTGTGCGTGATCTACTGACGACACGCAAATTAAAGAACACAGACACAGCCGGATCATTTCCATAATGACCAGCGCAATCTACCTGTTAGCGTTCAGCTTTGACACACGCTTTTTTGGGGCGGTAAATAATGCCGCAAACACCAGTAAATTTACAAGAGTAAACCTTAGTAAATCACCATTGCGTTATTCATTTAAATACTCTCCTCCCATAAATGTGCCTGAAAGGGAAACTCCTACAAATGCATATGCAATAAGGTCAGCTGCAAAAATAACCCTGTCCACGCCTTTTCTGCGCTAATGTATCACTGCGTGCTTTAGTAAATCCTGACAGTAGTTTTTTAACGGCAAAAGAGGGTTTGCGCTGGCGCAAGCTGTTACTAAACGTTATCATTTTCACAAATTCACATTTTAGTTGTTTACATGGAGACGGTAAAGGCATAGTTTTCAAAAACGTGCATTTTTAGGCCCCCAAAACGATGTTGTCGTATAAATGAACGGCCAAAATGCATAAAACGTTTTCCGGTCTCAGGTGAAAGCGGTGTTGCGTAAACATACCTTTAAAGGAAACAATAATGTTCAAACTGTGAACTTTATGTGAACAAACAAGTGTAGTCAGTGACAAGAATTGTATCAGTCACTGAGTATGTATTTTGAATAATGTTAACTTGGCTAATTTTGTATTCATTTATTTTGTTGCAAGTGCGAGACAGCAGTGTGTTTATGGGAAGAGCCCACACGCTCTTCTGATTGGATGTGATTTGGGATTTATTTTGTTGCGTCTTGTAGACGCTTTTCTGTTGTCAACAGACAAATTGCTTGCCGCCGGAATTTTACTTTGTTGTATCTGGTTAGGACACAGTGTAAGTCTTCATCTACACGATTAATTGACTGCTTCCTTTTCCTATTCTCCTTTCACTTTTAATTATGAATGCTGATTTGATCATCTTAAATTCTGCTTTTCTCATTTTAGAAGGAATGAGATTTGTTTGTTCTGGCAGTAACAGCGAGGTAGGAGCATTTCCTCATTTTCTTACCAGTGTGAGACATCATTCCTGAGGACATGAGTCCAGATACGGAGTGGGGCAGGACGTGAGGGCTCTCGGGTGATGTCACGCTCTGGGTCCTTTTGGGAGGTCTGCCAGGTCTGGAGCTGAAAGATGAACAATGTCAGACAAGCATTTCATTTTGGTTACATGTAACAACCCATCTAGAAGCCAATGCACTGCTTGCACATTGCAAGTTGCAGTGTAGACAGTTTTGTTGATTATAATGGGAATGCTGTAGTTTTACTGCATCACGTCACTCACTTGAAGAGTAGACATGGTACAGAATGATTAGAAACTACCAAGTAGGCCTGAGGCTAGTTGTCACACAGGGAAGTTGTCAAAAGGGCTATATCTCAGTAACTACTGAATGTGCTCAAATATCCAGTTACACAAATGTGTGTTTTCTATTGCTGTGGTTTTGTATGCTAGTTTCAAACATCCATTTTAAAATGTTCTTAACAATAATAGTTTAGTGATTTCTGTCCTCCAAACTCATCATATTTAGCCTTTGTAAACAATGGATAAATAAAAATCAACTGGTATCGTTTGATATTTTAATAAAAATAATTCACTGTTTATATTCTGCTGAAAAGTTGATAATATGTTGTCCCAGTCCCATCAGGGCAAGTTGTCACAGAACAGCTTTTTTTGTAGCCAAGACTTGTAGCCAAGGTATTATGTTTATAAATACACAAATTGACCCGCTCTGAAAAATGATCACGGGGTAAAAAGTGTGACGACTAGCTATTTAACTAACTATTAAATAAATAAATAAAATGAAGCATGATTAGCACACACTCACACACCCATTTGTGTTCAGAGCTGAACTCATCTACTATGCATACTAGCATGCGTCAGTAAATACTCTCAAGGACAGTCTTTTTTCTGCCATCTCTTGTACCCCCCTCCCTTCTCTTTTTTCCCTCTCTCTAATTAGATCACACAGCAGACACATCTCCCTTTTCCATAATCAGCCGATTTTTTTGCTCATGTATAATGCATGCTGCACACCTTGTTACCTGCTCTTGTGCATTCATGTGCAATTTAAATTTGTTGGGTTTACAGTACATGTGCTAAAATCAGCCCCGGCTCTCTGTAGCAAATAACATCTGCATTAACTTGAGGTGTTTATCTAGACAACCAGGTTTACCTAATGGAGTCTAAATGGGATGGGAAGTAGGTTATGGTCCATTTCCACTCGTTTGACTCGACACTTTTGATTGCTCTGACCCTCTGTGCATCTCTATCTGTACCTATAAGCAGGTGTCAGATTTTAGGGAAACCTTTAATGGAAAGAATTTAAAAGAAACTTTATCATTTAGCTTAGCATTCTAGAAAAAAAAAATCCTCTATTTCACACAGAGCCTCCGCTCACACCTCCCCCAGAGCTTGTGAGCGCCAATCATCCTTCATAAAATATTAAAGTCCTCACCGTTTGCCCTTTTAAAATCTCCCTCTCCCAATTCCCTAATTGTAGTGTTTCTTTATCTGTCCACTGCAGAGAGTAAATAAATGAACAAAATAGCTATTTTATCACAGCGCCTGACCTTTGAAATGGGAGAGGATTATCACAGGTTTATTTCTCACCCCATTCTCTCACTCTACACACACACACACACACACTCACAACAGGAGTCTGTGTGTGTGTGTGTGCGTGTTTGTCTTTGACAGAGATGATGACTGCTGTGGTACACATGGACTCATTTTTTGTCTGGATCTATAAATTTAATTTAAAAAAGGTTCAAATTAAACTCATACATATAATAACTTAATTACACCTAATCTATAATTAAATGTTTTGCATTTCTGAAATAATATTTTTTTTTTTAAATAGTGTAGGGAGCTTTAAGTAAAAAATGCCAGGGTGATCCCAGTAACAGGGAACGTTCTCAGAAATTGGGCTAATGTTCTGGCAACATTTTCACAAAGTTATGGACAAACATTCTTCCAGTAATGTAAATAGAATGTTTGTTCAAAGTTATCTGGTCTTAAATGTTCTCAAAATGTTAACACAAAAACATTATTTACTCATTGTTCATGGAATGTTTTTGGAATGTTACTATTTGTTTCATTCCCATAGTAACATTCCCATGTTTTCAAAATGATAAAATAGAATGTTTTCTTAACGCTTGCAGAACCGCTTTTAAAACATGGATGTTTTGAACGTCCAGAGAGAACATTCAGAGATAACGTTTTCATAACTTGCAAAAAAATTCTGCTGGGATACTGTCCTAATATCAGAACAAAGAACAAAAGTGCCACAGTTTGCTCAGGAACGAACCAGGAGTAAAACAAAAGACTGACAATGAGAGAACAACAGGAGCTTAAGAAGTCACAAGACACACATTAACACAAACAATAGCGGACTGGGAACTAACTCAAACTGAGGACTTAAATACACAGAGCAAACAAATCAAACTAGATGGCATACAGTTGAAAGGAAATTAATATCTAGGCAAATCAAATCAGTGACTATGACAACCAATAAGGAGCGGGAACATGGGAAATTTGTCAAACTAAACAGGCAAAACAGGAACAACAGGTAAACAACAGAACAGAATACAACAGTTACAAAAAGCATCATTAAAATAATTAAATTCTTGAGAAGAAAACCTTAAGTGCAGTTTGCCATGTTTTATTATTATTATTATTTTAATTTTAATAAAACTGCTTCACTACTTATTAATATTTGAAAAGAAAACGTGAGTACACACACAGTATAAGAAACAAAAAACAGGAAATTAAATCACAGAGAGGACCCCGGCAGACACTTATGACGATGTGACAAGGTCAGTACGGTTATTTCAGATTGTAAAATAGGATAAAAACTCTGTAAAATCTTAATGATATTTAATTATTAATTCAAGACATTGGGATAAAATATTACTTTTTACTTGGTTGTCAGGGTTATGTTGTCATCCCATGTTTCCCTGTGTGTGTGTGTGTGTGTGTGTGTGTGTGTGTGTGTGTGTGTGTGTGTGTGTGTGTGTGTGTGTGTGTGTGTGTGTGTGTGTGTGTGTGTGTGTGTGTGTGTGTGTGTGTGTGTGTGTGTGTGTGTGTGTGTGTGTGTGTGTGTGTGTGTGTGTGTGTGTGTGTGTGTGTCTGTTTGTTCCTTTGATTGATTCATCCCGCTCACCTGTTGTTCATTAATTAACTAATTAGTTCCCTTTGTTTGCTCTGTGTATATAAGCCCTTTGTTCGGTATTGTTTGTGTCAAGTATGTAGTTTTCACTCTTATTCTCCTGTGTGTTCTTGTTTGTGATTAAAAGTTACTTGCTTATCTTTGACTAGTGCGTGTGCGTTACATTGGTTGCACCACCTGACATTTTTTGTCATTAAATGAACTTTTTTTAAAAGGCATAATATGTTTCAAAAAGTGTACACATTACTAAGAATTTGGCACAATTTTTCCTTTTCTTTATTATAGACACTATTATTTGAATTGGCCCAAATGACAACACCGTGGCATGAACAGCATTATTTCAGCTCACATTCTATTGCATTTCTTTCTCTCATGAACTCTCACACATGTATATAGAAACACATTTCATATATGTTTCTAGATATGAGATCTAGGTGGTCTTTTCCCTCTGTGGTCTTAGTTTTCCTCTTTACTAACAACCAGTTGAAACCCACGCAGTTTCGTGTTTTATACAAACTCGACCAAAAACACACGCACGTATCTGCGCAATCACAATCATCTTCTGATTCTGTTTACAATAACAGCATACTCTGAGAGATGTGCTAGAACGTTAGTGCTAATGACGCAGTTCTGGTGAAGAACTGTCTTCTCTCTTCCAACAGCCATGCTGAATGCCTAACAGGCTGACGTTTTTAATAATTCCTAATGGGGCGATATTTTAATTAAACTGATACTGATGGAATCAGATTAAATGTGGTTAAGCCGTTCAGCGGAAATGACTCAAGAAATTCAAAGAGAGATCAGGAGATAAGGCACCATTTTAACTCTCACTCTCTCCCTGTATGATTCATTAACTACGACCCCCTTCCGTTCGCAAAATGAAGAGTTTTTTTATCACTGCAATTTTTCTAGATACTTCATTTGAGAGGACAGATGTGCACAGGAAACAAGACTTAAGATTAACATGGTAGTCTATGAAAGAGTGAGTCAGAGGGGGAGAAAGAGAGAGAGAACAAAAATGCAACGTACAACTCAGGGTGCCTTTGAGGACATTTAATTAAAATCTAATCCTGCATTCATTAAGGCTCACATAAATTAAGCTGTCATTCATAAGATTTATGGATTCTCATTTGCATACCACATACAATTCATCAATTACTGGGGTATGAAAGGGGCACAACCCCCTCTGGGCTGCCCATTGCCACACAAACAAAAGAGGGGGGGTGCAGAGAGAAATAGAGGAAGGGGGGTCTAATTCTCCTGATTTCCACTGACAAACATTCAGACGTACTTTTCAATTATTATGTCCAACTGAAGCTGTAAATAGGGATTGATCTGTGTCCAAAGCGCAAAGAGATAAGGCAGGATGGTCAAAGCAGGAGGTACAGTATTTCAGAGAGGTCACTGATTACTTTAAATTACAGAAACAGAAAAAGGGAACTAAGAGAGACAGATACCTCAATCACTTATCTCTACAATAACTACCCGTTTCACTATAAAGCTGTCATTCTGGATAAGCTGGAGAAAACAAACAAGTCAAAAAAGAATGAGAACCATATTATTATTCAGGGTTAATGAAGCAAAGAAAAAGACACTGTGTGTGGATTTGCCAAAAAAAAGCATTAAAAACACAATACTTGACTCGTAAGACACTTCTTTTGCATTATAGCGAGTGTTTAGCTAGTTTTAGCTAGTAAGTGTTGCCTCAGATGGGGTTTAAAACTATTTATATTCAGTAATATTAATAATTTGACTGCACTGACACTATCAGATGAGAACAAGTTATTGACCTGAATTCAAGTTGATTACACTGGATAATGACACTATTGTCTTCTGTAGAGATTACTTTGAAGTTTGCAACCTTAAAATATTTCTTGAACTGAATTGAGCCCAATGATGACACTACTGCATTCCGTGGAGATGTCTTTGAAGTCATCTCATAATTGATATAACTGCAAGATTGACACAGATATTGAACTGAGCGAATAACGACACTGCTGTCTTCTGTAGAGGTGCTTTACAGTCGAAACTGAATTTGCTTTTGATGAATTTTGCAACATTAACACTGCTATTTTCCTGTTTATTACTGTCAAGCTGCTTTGAAACAATATGTATTGTATAAATGTGACTTGACATGAATACATATAAGCTAATATGAATTGAAGACAAAACAAATAGGAAAACGTTTAGAAGGAAATGCTCTTTGATGAAAAAAAAGCCCAACTGAAAGGATAAGAGCAAACATCCTTTATTCTGAGCTCAAACAGGAAGTTCCTTCATGATGGGGCGTAATCGGAGCTCTTATCGCAGTGAAAGACTGAACCCAAATAGTCCACTGTTTGTGTTTCAATCTGCGGCTCTCTGTGATGAATGAAATGTAAATAAGTGTTGTGGCCCCTGCAGGGGGACGAAGAAAGAAAGGGAGAGAAAAAGACAGACAGAGACTTAACATCTGTCCCATACACACACAGACACTTCAACATTCTTGTTCCCAAAGCATACGTGCACACACACAAATATTCACATGCACAGGAAATAACAGCAATGGAAAAAAAACAGTACTGTAAACATTTTACAAACAGACTGCTTCCTCAAACAGACACACATTCACACACAAACAAGCTCACCAACAAACTTCAAGAAGATCAGTCAGTGAGTCAGTTAAGACTGTGTGTGTTACAGTAATATACTCTTTGGCGTGGTTCAGCAAGCCAGCTTGCTTTTACAAGCCTGTTTACATTATAAATAAAAACTCATATCATAATCATAACAGATTATACTCACAATTACAAAATATGATTGATGAAATTATATTTAATTTACAAAGCTCCAGAGCTCAAGAGTCTATCAGTTTATATTAAACACTAATCAGAGGATCATGTAAACACACTTAAATGTGTTCATGAGAAAGTCTGTGAAAAATGTATAGTCTGAAAAAACAAATAAACGTAATGAACGAACTAAATGAAAACATGGGATTGTGTAGCCAGACACACATGGGGTGGAAATTAATGGTGAGCAAAGGATGAGTGTAATGGACTATTTAGGAGTTGTTGACTTGTCTTGTATGTTAGTAAATAAGTACCATGTGAAGTGAACCATTACACCACTGTCTTGCTTTGTGTAAGCCGGGCATTTCATAAGGTCATTTTAAAAACATGTCAGGCTAAGCTGAAGTTCAACTAGTTTTAAGAGACTTCCAAATGAATACCGAGACACACAAGTTTAGGATCTGTAAGATTTTTAAATGTTTTTAAAATAACTCTCTTTTGCTCACCGAGGCTGCATTTATTTGATCCAAAATACAGTAAAAATTGTAAATACAGTAATATTGTGAAATAGTATTAGAATTTAAAATAACTGTTTTCTATTCGAAAATATTGTAAAATATAATGGTAACACTTTACACTAAGGTTGTATTAGTTAACATTTGTTAATGCTTTAGTTAACATTAACTAACCATGAACAACACCTCTGTTCAGCATTAGTTCATCTTTGTTAACGTCAGTTCATAAAAATACAGCTGTTCATGTTAGTTCACAGTGCATGAACTAATGTTAACAAGATTTGAATAATGCATTAGTAAATGTTGAAATGAACATTAACAAAGATAAATAAATGCTTTATAAGTGCAGTTCATTATTAGTTCATGTTAACTAATGTAGTTGACTAATGTTAACTAATGAATCTTATTGTAAAGAGTTCCCAATGTAATTTATTCCAGTGATGGTAAAGCTGAGTTTTCAGCATCATTTCTAAACACAGACTGGAGTATGTTTGCTTCTCAAGCCACCAGTGGCGCTCACACGGACATTGACTCCTACACCTCCTCAGTATTGGATCATATCAATACCACCATCGACAGTGTTACAACCCAGAAACAGATCACCACATACCCAAATCAGAAGCCTTGGATGAACAGGGAAGTACGACTCCTGCTGAAGTCACGCAATACTGCCTTCAGATCAGGAGATGCACAAGCCTACAGCGCATCCAGGGCAAACCTGAAGAGGGGCATCAAAAAGGCCAAGCACTGCTACAAGCTTAAGATTGAGGGTCACTTTTCCAACTCTGACCCTCGACGCATGTGGCAGGGCATCCAGGCCATCAGTGACTACAAACCCCCCCACTCCACCCCCGCAGCCACTGATGTCAACTTCCTGAATGAGCTAAATTACTTTTATGCTCGTTTTGAAAGAGACAACAGAGAAACTGCCACCAAGCTCAAACCCTCAGCTGACCACCCACCAATCACACTCTCCACCACAGATGTCTGCAAGGCACTGAGCCGGATCAGCGCGCACAAGGCTGCTGGACCAGACAACATCCCTGGACGTGTGCTCAGGGCATGTGCGGAGCAGCTCGCTGGGGTTTTTACAGACATTTTCAACCTGTCTCTCGCCCAAGCAGCTGTACCATCATGCTTTAAACGCACTTCCATTGTGCCAGTGCCGAAACACTCCAGCCCGAGGTGCCCTAATGACTACCGCCCTGTAGCACTCACACCCATCATTATGAAGTGCTTTGAGCGGCTGGTCCTGGAACACCTAAAAGACTCTATACCATCCACATTGGACTCACACCAGTTTGCCTACCGCAGCAATAGGAGCACAGAGGATGCCGTTTCCATGGCACTGCACTCTGTGCTCACCCATCTGGACCATAAGAACACGTATGCACGCATGCTGTTTGTTGACTTCAGCTCAGCATTCAACACTGTCATCCCATCCAAGTTAATTGCCAAACTTGGAGACCTGGGCATCAACACTTCAATGTGTAACTGGATTTTGGACTTCCTAACTGACAGACCCCAGAATGTTCGATCAGGATCCACCTGCTCCACATCCATCACACTCAACACTGGTGTACCACAGGGCTGTGTGCTAAGTCCGTTTCTCTACTCCCTCTTCACCTCCGACTGCAAGCCTGTGTATGGAACTAATTCCATCGTCAAGTTTGCGGACGACACTACGGTGATTGGTCTCATCAGCAACAACGATGAGACTGCCTACAGGGAAGAGATCCAGCACCTGGCCACATGGTGCGCTGATAATAACCTGCTCCTCAACACCACCAAAACGAAGGAGCTCATCGTGGACTTCAGGAAGGAGTCAAGAGGCACACACGACACCATCCACATCAATGGAATGGCTGTTGAGCGTGTCTCCAGTTTCAAGTTCCTGGGGATCCACATCTCGGCGGACATGTCGTGGACGACCAACACCTCCAGCCTGGTCAAGAAGGCTCACCAGCGCCTCTTCTTCCTGAGGACACTGAGGAAGAATCAGCTCTCCTCGGCCATCCTGGTGAACTTCTACCGCTGCGCAATAGAAAGCATCCTGACCAACTGTGTGGCAGTGTGGTATGGGAGCTGCTCTGTTGCGGAGCGCAAGGCACTGCAGCGGGTGGTGAAAACTGCCCAGCGCATCACAGGGACTCCACTGCCTGCCATCGAACACATCCAGAGGAAACGCTGCCTGCATCGAGCTCGCAGCATCCTCAAGGACTCCTCTCACCCAGCCCACAGACTGTTTTCTCTCCTGCCCTCCGGCAGGCGTTTCAGGATCCTCCGGACCAGGACCAGCAGACTAAAGAACAGTTTTTTCCCCAGAGCTGTCTCTTTATTGAACTCAAACCCCCGTTGATCCACTTCCCTCATAAACTGATAACTCTCCTACCTCACATCTGCCTTCACTTTGTTATTTGCACTACTGACTGTTTATTACAGTAACAACTGTTTACTTATGCATTCTGCACCACCATACCGTAACTGGATAATGCTCATCTGCACTGCCGACTGTATTTACAGTAACAATGTTTACATTTGCATTTTGCACCGTACTTCTAACTGGAATATGCAACCACTTTCCACTGCACTTTTACACTTTCTTTCGGATAGCTCTGTCCATAATTTATTGTACTAACTTAATCCACTGCTATATTCCTCATATTAGCCTAACATATTACTGTATACCTCTAACTGTAAAATTCTGTTCAAGTAATAACCGTCTGTATATTTATTCATAGTACATAGTCACCTGTAAATTCTGTTTATAGTAATAGCCATCTGTATATTTATTCATAGTACATATTCACCTGTAAATTCTGTTTATAGTAATAGCCATCTGTATATTTATTCACTGTATATATTCATCTGTAAATTCAGTTCTACTTATAGTAATAACCATCTCTCTACTTATACATATTTATATATATTCAGAACATTTTTATGTCCTGCACTTACGCAACCATTGTATATATCCTGCACTTGCTGCTATTGCACTTCTGGTTAGACCTAAACTGCATTTCGTTGCCTTGTACTTGTACTTGTGTAATGACAATAAAGTTGAATCTAATCTAATCTAATCTAATCATTTCTCCAGTCTTCAGTGTCACATGATCCTTCAGAAATCATTCTAATAAGCTGATTTGCTGCTCAAGAAACATTTATTGTTATTATCAATGTTGAAAACAGTACAATTTCATGATTATTTGATGAGCAGCATTTATCTGAAATAGAAAGCTTTTGTAACATTATACACTGTTCATTCGTTGATTTTTTTTAGAAAGAAATTAACACTTTTATTCAGCAAGGATTCATTAAATTGATCAAAAGTGACAATAAAACAGATAAATGCTGTTTTTCAGATAAATGCTGTTCTTTTGAGCTTTCTATTCATCAAAAAATCCTAAAAAAAAAAAAATATCATAGCTGTTTTCAACCAATTATTTATTTGTTGAAAGGATGTAAATGAAGTTAGTCTCACACGTTTAAGAAACACTAAATTGTTTTTAATACAAGGGAAAAATTGCATGTATATGGGTTTTGTTTTTGGTATAAGAAAAAATGGCAATTTTTAACTTGATAATTAAAAGCTATTTTTTGCAACAATTAATTGAATATAAATTAAGCAGATTATGAAACAGTTACCTTATTTTGATTGCTGGATACAGTCAAGAATATCAAGACCTTGATAAAGAGGTTTATTGTGTTTAAAACAAGCCATTTTTCATGCAGGGTTCATTTTATCCCAGATAGAGTAATAGACTAGTACTCACAACAAAAAACATAGGGCTTATGCCAAAGTCAAAAGTAACAAAACCAATCGGAGAGAAACTGCTATTTTTTTTATTAACAAAACAACGTAGGGTTCAGATTATGAACAAACTGAATAAATCAAACTGCTTGTTCCCTATTTGACAAACGTTCAGTTCAGTTAAGTAAGTTCACAGGTCAATTTGATCATACTGTAACCAGGGAACATTTCAATCTCATATCAGGCAGATGTTAAAAGGTTAATTGTAAAAGTCTATATCGTCTGTTCAGGTTCTTGCTCCTCTTTAACTTGCTGTTATTATTGTCTCTCATTACAGAAGAATCCAATAGGGACCTGACAGGTGACATCCTATCATCAGAGGGAGGGTTATAAAGCTGCTACTCCGGATTACTAGAGGAATTTTAAGACCTATATAAGCCAGTATTTCCTTCGTGTTAATGCTTTAAGAACTTTGGGATTTACCAAGCAGAGATAAAAAGGCATATTCCCAAATAAAAAGCAGAGAGGCCAGTAAATATTCATTTGAATCTCAGTGAAGTACAACACACCGCATCCTGTCTCTGAAGAATTGATGAGAGAGAATTACACAGACAATTATAATTAGTCTAAAAACGCAATTTTTTAAAAGTCACCATAAAATCAAAATTGACAATTCATATTTTTTAATGGAATATTGCAGGGTTCAATATAAATGATTTATCCGTACATGTCATTATTTTTTATTTTTAATGTGCCCTCATAGGGCCAGATTTACTAAACAGTGTAAGTTCCTAAAAAGTGCCAATGGGAGTGGAAAGATCTACAGACAATTAATTTGATTCATGAATTTGAATCGTCAGTAGATCTTTGCGTTGCCAATAGATGTTTCCACTGACGTCACTTCCGTTTTGTGCCATTTTTATATGCGGAAGTAAATTTTTCACACGAAAGCGACTCCAGAAGCCTTTGTAGCGTATTTATAAGTTTATATAGTTCCTAAATTATTTTTCTATACATTGACTCACTGGGGGCTCTAAGCTGCAATTCTTAGTTTTCAGTCATGTGACTGCCGCGGAACCTTGGAGGGCAAAACCGCCATAGAACTCCATTCCTATAAGCGTGTGACGTCACGTGAAAACTATGAATATGCCCTTTAAGACAAGTTTTTTTTGGGGGGCGGTAAATAATGGCACAAATACCAGTAAATTGAAGGTAAAAACCAGTAAAAATCAGGCCCATAATCTTTAATTAAAATAGCTTCCCCTCCCACTTGCAATGTCATCTCTTCTTTTCTCTAATGACGTGTTCACCGGCGTGAGGGCGGGACAACCTGCATTCAGGCCCATATGCAGGTTTTTATAATTACTAAGCATCCAAAACTGAGCTTGCTAAGGGAGTTCAGGGGCATTCCTGTCTCGTCACATTGGCTCTTACGAATTACATCACATGAATCACGAAAATTATATATTTTCAATTCAAAATGATGAAATTAGACAGAAGTGTATTAGTTGCATCCCTGATTATTTATGTCGGTCATTTACCATTTCTATCATAAAACAGCTGTTAAATATACATTTTTTAGTTTACTTAGACTACATCTTATCTCGCACTTTATGACCGTTAACTGAAGCGCTGTGCTGAAATTCGCAGTAGCTCCTCACTGCGATCCAGGGGGTGGAGTTGGGGTAGGTTTAGGGTAGGGGTAAGTGTAGGTGTAATCTCAGCCTCAGACATGACGGACCATTGGACTGTTGGGTGAACGTCTGATGCAAATGGCACATTTAACTGGAAACACTTCAAGATTTTTGAAGTCGTCATCAGATTGACGCCAAACTCCCTTGTGGAAGAAGAAAGCCGCTGTGTTTACAATTGTGACAATGAGTGCTTACCAGGATCAACTAAAGGCTGGATTTTCAAAAGTATGTGAAGTTCGCGGCTCCATTGTTGCAGTAATATAGCAAAGTAATATAGCAAAGTATATAAAGTGGGAGGAGTTGGATCAGGATCTAATCCAGCCCCCTGGATCTCGTTTTTTCGGAAGTGAGGACCATCTCGAAATTCGCGCTCACAACTTTTATTATATACACTGCAAAAAATACTGGGGACCTCACTAGTGGGTATGGCCCAATTGCAATAGCAAACCACAATGATCCAACGATCCAATCAATTCCCGATGGACAAATCAAGTCCTACATTTTGTCTTGTTTGATAAGCCATTTCACACAGATATACACCACAATAGGGAAGAAAAGACAATCACAACCCTTAACAAATTTTAAACCATGAACAAGACAGAAACTGCAATTTCAGTCAGGCAGATAGGGTCCTACTTGTATTTATTCATACACACAAAAAAAATGGTGCTATATGGCACTAAAAGTGGATCTTTATTCGTAATCTTATAGGGGAACCACTTTTAGTGCTATATAGCTCTACAGCACCTTTTTCAAATGGTGCTACTGTATGTAGAACCCATAAGAGGTGCCGTATGACATTTTATTTCTTCATCAGAAATGGTGCTAAACAGCACCAACAGTGGTTATTTGGCTCATAAAGAACCTTTAAAGGGGCTTAAAAGGTTCTTTGTACAGCAGTCGTGCTATATAGCACCTTAACCACCCCAAAGAACCACTGAAAACCCGCTGAAGAACCACTGAAGCACCAAGATTTGGTGCTATATACAGCACTTAAAGTGGTTCGCCTATGTTTACGAGCCAAAGAACCACTTTTAGAACTATATAGCACCATTTTTTAGAGTGTACTTGTATTTTGTTCTAGAACAAGAGCAATCAAAGCCAATAACATCTGTCATTTATAGGGACAATATCTCAGCTATGTACTCACCTCTATATAGGACATAATTTAAGCCGTGTCTTGTGCATATGTAGGTCATTTAACATCCCACTGCCTCTCCTCTCATCCTTTTGTCCTTCATACAATAAAAGTCCACAACAAAAATAGTAATTTTCACACACTGGCATATAAATCACTCTCTTTTCTCTCTCTCAGTAGCTGTTGGCAGATATGGGCCGGGTGTGTGTGTGTGTGTGTGTGTGTGTTAACTTTCCCTTCTCACGGGGACTGTTTTAAAGTACTGCCAGTTTCTTTAGACCCTCAGTTGAGAACAGTTGTGTAAAAACATGAGGTGAAATCGACACAACCATAACACAGGTTAATCTTTTCTTCGTTCCTTAGTATCCATTCTTTCTCTTTTTTTTTAGCACTGTGATCTCCCCATCTCTATTTCCGTCTGTTCTGTATATTTTCGGGAGATGCAAAATTTCCTCACTCTGTCCTCTCTGCACTAATCAGGTCACAGGCGTAAAGGAAGCTTTAGGCAAAACCTTTATATGTTACTGATACATTATCCTGTTCTACTTAAAGTAGCATTACCTTTAAGAGGATAGAAAAAGAGCCAAAAGAGAACGAAAAAAGGAAGCAAAGTTTACAACAACGTAGTATTCCCATGCACTTTGTTTACACATAGAGTTTTCCCACAAATAGATACACCCCTTCACCAGCTGGAATCAATATAAGCTAAGCTCATTCGACAGCATTTGTGGCATAATGTTGATTACCACAAAAAATTATTTAGACTCTTTAAATAACAAAAAGCAAAAATCAAGGTTAAGAGTATGTACTTCAGTAAATGGGGCCAATTTCTAGAGAAAATGTGAATAAATGTGAAGCTTATCATTTACTAAAAGCCCTTAGAATATTTTTTTTCCCTGTTAAAACGTGTTTGTTATTTTTTCTCATGATTTTTACAATCTTTTAGGGTTTCAGGCATTACATCGTCTCTGCCGTGAAGTTGCAACATTATTTTAGTATCATTGAGATACAAATATTTTGAATGAGCTTTTATTTTTATTTTTATTTTCGTTTTTCTATTTCATTTTACAATTAAAAAAAGATAACATTTTAGTAATTTAGTTGTGTTTTTGACATTTTTATTAGTTTTTGTTTTTTCTAAGTATGTTTATATAGTTATCTATAATAACCCAGCAAAGTTGTTAATATTTTTGATACTTTTCACAGCAAGTGTTTTACTCTACAATGAAGTATATTGTTTACATCTGTGGCTATACTTTTGAAACAGCAAATATTTTAACGTTTACAGATTGGCCCCATTAAACTTCACCCAGAAATGAAAATTCTGTCATTAATTAATTACAAATTCATAAGACCGCGTAGGAGACTGGCACATTGTTGAATAAAGTTGTTATTTTTATTTGTTTTTGCGCACACAAAGTATGCTTATTGCTTCATAACATTAAGGTTGAACGACGGTAGTCACATGGACTATTTTATATGTCTTTACTACCTTTCTGGGACTTGAAAGTTGAAATTACTCTGCAGTCTATGGAGGGGTCAGAGTGCTCTCGGATTTCATCAAAAATATCTTACATTGTGTTCCGAAGATGAACGAAGGTCTTACGGGTTTGGAACGACATGAGGGTGAGTAATTAATGACAGAATTTCCATTTTCGGCTGTACTAACCCTTTAACTGTGATTCAGATTCTTTTTTTTTTTTTTTTTTTAAAGATAAGTAAAAAAAAAAAACATGACGACGATTGAGCTTAATTTATTGAACACAGAACATTTTTTAAGCCATGCATTTTCCCTCTTTTTCTCTCTCTCTTACTTGAGTCTCTAGTAGACACAGACTCTATTGGCCCCCTAACCCACTGTAGTTTAATGAGCATACAACTATTTAGTCTCCTACCCACCAAGACACTTCACAAACAGCTGCATTCTACATGTCACGTTTCCTAGATACATCACAAACAAACACCGGCACAGACTAAGAATGTGTTGGTTGTGGATTTTTGACTGGTTCTAAACGTAGCAGTGATTGACAAATCTAGATACGGCCGTAGCCGTGCCACATTCTCTCAATGGTCTGGAGTCTGGACATCTCAATTAGTTTTTGGCATTTTTGACTGAAGAAACTCATTAGTGTCAAAGCCAAAGTGGTGAAACTGCCTAATCGTGAAGCTTTGTAACACTTTCCAGACTCTCACAATGGCCCTTCCAAGAGTAGCTGTATGGAAAAGAATGTCAGTTTCTCTGATAACATTAATATTTAACCATATACAATATTTAGTTAGGTGAGCCTGGTGTTAATAGGAAAGAGAAAAGCAGTAACAACTTCTAACTACAAGTTAGCCATAGCTGGGGACATGTCTAAAGAGCTTTTTTTTTTGGCTGCTGTTCTGTGCTCAAAGGGATATTTACCCCCCAAAAATGAAAATTCTGTCATCATTTACTCACCGGCAACACAAATGAAGATATTTTTATTATTCTCTCATAATTTTGTCCATCCATTGAAAATCCAAAATTTTCACGCATCAAAAAGTATAAAAAAAATTTTTAAAGTAACCATTTATAATCATATATAATATATAATCCAATGAGGTGTGTTCCCGCATCGTGTTTATATGAATGAAAGCATAAATTAAATCTGTTTATCATTTGAAGTTTCTCTTCAGAAGACTTGGATTAAACCATCAAACAGAATATTAAAAATGTCTTAATTTGTGTTCCAAAGATGAACTCAGTGGGTTATGGGTTTAAGCCATGGCATATTCAATGTCATGTTGTATTTATAAAAAGGTGACCGTTAACTGAAGCGCTGTGCTGAAATTCGCAGTAGCTCCTCACTGCGATCCAGGGGGTGGAGTTGGGGTAGGTTTAAGGTTGGGGTAGGTGTAATCTCAGCCTCAGACATGACGGACCATTGGACTGTCACAAAGGTGAATCGTCTCTGACTGAAAATTATGATAGTCTCTGATGTCACTCCTGTTGCTTCAAAATCCACATGAGTCTCATAGAGTATAAAAGTTTGGCTAGTGTTTCCAGATGATGAATTTATGCAACATACATGTGATTTTCATACTAATTGTTAACAAGTGTTAATACTTAAACTTGGGTTAGTAATTAATCCTAGGGGTAACTAGGCTATATGAGATTTCACACTGTGCATTTGAAATTCCAGGGTCAATGTTTCCATTTGCATATCTACAAGATTAATAACGTTGATGAAGAAATACAGCAAAGCTGTGGAAAGGTCACTGCATAATTCTGCCCCGATTTGATCAAATCTTCTAAAACATATTAGAATAATAATAATAGGCCTAATGTCTCTTCATTACGTCAGTTAAGCTGTTTGCTGTCACTCTACAACATTTTTCTAAAAATCTTTTAACCCTCACTCACATGCAGAAACTTTTGCAGTTTCTTCAGTTGCAGTAACTACAGTTTCTGAGATTTCATTTTTAATTGGGTAACCAGTTTATGATTGGCTGTCTGTTGCGGAACAACTTTATGTAACCATTCTGGCTTTTCCTTTTTTCTGATCCACACTCACTTGCTGAACTGACGACGTATGATTGGTAATAAAAAAAGGTAAATTTTTTATCAAACAATCAATACTGTTTTGGCGATCTTTAATGTGGCATGACAGCGAAGCAGCAGCATGAAGCGCGCGTTAACAGATCATCTCTTCTGCTTTACTAAAGCGCAAAATAAACATGAACGAACATCAGAAGGAAGTTGAAAGACACAGTACAACTTAATGAAATTTGTTTGTCTAATGTAATCGCTCAATCAGCGTTTCAACCATGGAAAGACATTTATAAATAAGCTTGTAAACAATAAGTGATGTAGGCATATTATTACATTTACCTCAGAAAAGCCATTCAGTGATCGTATACTCAATAGTCAACTAAAGAACTCTAGAGAGGAGCATTTTGCTAAATATATGCACCATATTACATATTCATTATATTTTTGTTACTGTTCTTCAATATTTAATGTAGGCTATGTTTGAAAAAAAATTCAGCCACAATTTCAATCCTTCAGCCACAATTTCAATTTAAAAAAACTGAAACAAACAAAAATGAATCGGAGTAGAAACATATTTATGTACTTAATTATCATGTTAGTATTATAACTTTACTTTATTATTATAACATGGACTTAAACTGGGTGCTCGGCTGTGCATAATCAAACGCATCAAGGGAAACTTATGCAGAGGCTATTGTTATTAGATTTTGTGTCTTTGCCTCAAACAGATGACTTCTCGTGGCAGTTAACAAAAGTAAACGTGAGAGTAAGTATAGCTAACTTAAGGAGCACCAATAAAAGTAAATGTGAGATAAAAACGCATTTACTGAAGCAGTTACGCTATTTTAGCTTGCTTGCTTCAACAAGTCTTTAAGCTCTTTTAACGTGAGCTGTGTTTCATGGGACTTGTACCAGAGTGCTCCGCATCGCAAGTGCAATGGTGTATCAGGTGAGCTCCTAAGCAAGTTTGCGAAGTCAGAAAAGCCATTCATATGGAGCTGGTTATGTGATGTACATGTCAAAATGTATTCGTTTACAAATCATGCATTATGGTAAAAGTGTTTTGAGGTCATAATACAGTATTATGCAAGGAATTGCTTTAAAGGGGATCTATTATGCCCATTTTTACAAGATGTAATTTAAGTCTCAGGTGTTCCCAGAATGTGTCTGTGAAATTTCAGCTTAAAATACTTCACAGATCATTTATAAATCAATGTTGTAAATACCCATTTCTGACTACAGTCAAGAACAGGCTGGTTTCGTGCATGTGCCTTTAAATGCAAATGAGGTTCTGCATGCCACCCCCTCTCCACACATTTTATGCCTCAATCACTGCCAAATACTAACAAGCCATCTGCTTGGTTTTGATCATTATATCATTATTAAATTATTATCATTATTAATATATTATTAAAGTTTATTATTTCCACGTGTTTTAAAGCTATATATTAGTTTAAACTTCAAATGGATAATTTTCTGAGCACACTTATCTGAAGCACACGCACCCAGACAACTGGTTGTCAGACGTCAAGTCTCGTGAGTAACTTCTCTTTCACATTTTTTGTTGTGTTTAAACTGTCAAATACACATATGTGACGACGCTTGCGAAGACAAAATAGCGCCACTGTGGGTGGAAACGTGGAGATTAAGGGGCGGTAATATTATAATAATAAGATCCCCTTCCTACATCAGAAGGGTAGAGAAATCTGTGCAGCTCGTTTTTTCACATGCTTGCAGAGAAAGGCTGGGTTGTCCTTTTTCATGCACCGGGGA
Organism: Gobio gobio; assembly: GCF_949357685.1. NCBI lineage: Eukaryota > Metazoa > Chordata > Actinopteri > Cypriniformes > Gobionidae > Gobio > Gobio gobio. The sequence continues at coordinate 34,696,042 of NC_137099.1, forward strand.
CCCGATTATAGCACTTAATCACGGAAAAAGTCAGATTTTTATGATATGTCCCCTTTAAAATACGTCTTTATTAGCGTCACGAGATCTCGCGAGACTTAACTGTGACGAGATTTCTCGTGGAGGTGAAAGGTTATCTCATGTCATATAGAGTGCCGAAGTTATGACGTCACTTTGTAGGCCAAAACGCGGAAGTGAGTTAGCATTTTAGCCCTCCCGGTTCCCTCGCCCTAAAGTCTATGGGTTTTTTGAATGGGTTTTTGCTAAATCGCCTGAAATAAGGTCTGTGGTTAACAAAGCCTCTAAATATTTTCACGTTTTGATCTATGACATAAACACATTAGTTAAAACCTGCTTGTGATTTTTTTAAACTTTATTGTGTCTTAAAAACGATGGTTGCTAACAAGTTGCTAAAAGGGACTACATCCTTTGGCGGGGACTTTAGACGTCATCGTGACAAACAGGAAATCTCTCACTAGCCCACGTTTCAGCCTCACTTATGAAGAACTTATGTGGCGTGAATAAATCGAGCTATTCGCGCAAAGTTGGATGCTTGAACATTTGGAGTTTACTCTCTTCACATGTTCGTCTCGTTGAGAAATGGCTGACATGGGCTGTGTTTACAAGTCTTTTTTGTTAAAATCTACTGTTAGTGTGTGACAAAACGTAGTTTTAAGATTTTTTCAGGTGATAATGTAGTTGTTTAAAGCTCAAATCTGTGGTTTATTTATAAAGAGAGTGCCTATTTGAACATTTTATCTGGCGTTTTCGGAGTTGTGAGCTCCAGTGGATCAGCGGCGGTCAGTGTTTGTCAACGCCGGCGAGGGCAACCTTTCCTCGGCCAGTCCTTCTGCCGTCTGCCGCTGGCTCTGATGTCTCTGTGGCATCTCCAGCTATAATTCGTCTTGTAACGGCCGATCTTTGGTCTTATGGATCTATAATTTGTTCCCTGGCAAATCGTTTAGGCTGAGGGCAAAGTGAAGTTTCATTACTTGTTTATTTTTAGGCTATAACTTTACGTTAGCGTTGTAGCCGACTAGCACTGACTTTGAATGTTTGACTGAATTGTTTGCTTCATTTAATGTATAGCTTATTATATCTTATACTTTTGTATTATTGAACATACATAAACTTGCATTTAACAAAAAGTGACTGAGTTGTGTTTCATGTCATTTAATGTTATCACAGTGATAATCATATTGTCTGAAAAAACATTAACAAAAGATTTTTAAAAAATCTCAGAGAGGCACGCATAAACAAAATTAGTTTCTAACATTTTTGGAAAAAACGAATGGGCAATATTTCTCATGAAAAAGTGGATAAGTGTTCATAAACAGCACAGATCATAATGAGCGAGCGTGTTTTTTTAAATAAAGTTTGAGGAAGCTTGATGATGACGTTGATCCGCGACCATGGTGTGCTGTAGTCCGTTTATAGCCTACCGTTAGCATTTTATATCTGTGGGCTTTATTTAGGCTTCAAAATGTAACGTATACATTTTGGATTAACTTGTAAAGATTATCTTGATAGACAAAACGTGTAAGGGTCATAACTCTTTGTTGAACACAGATCTTATTTTTTGCGATTTTCCAAAAGTCTATGGGGAAAATTGATGGCTTTTTTTCGATCGAGGGAACCCATGCGCCGCTAACTTCCGGGTTGGCCTACAAAGTGACGTCATAACTTCGGCACTCTATTGTTATGACCTTGTCATGACGGAGTATGAGGGTGAGGTAGGACAGAATATGCCAACGCTACGTTTACATTATGCCGCCACTCTAGTTTTTCTTTTTAAAGAAATACAAATAATTTAATTCAGGTGGATAACAGTCACTTCAATTCCATCCGCTCATCCGACACGAGCTGTTCGAGACGTACATAGTGCGCAGCACTGATCACGTGATGAGAAGACATTGAGCGCGTGTTAGCTGCGTCCGAAATTGAATAGCTCTCTACTACATAGTATGCGAAAAACAGTACGCCAACAGAGTAGTATGTCCGAATTCATAGTATTCGAAAAACTGTAGGCGAAAAGTACCCAGATGACCTACTACTTCCGGCGAGATTCTGAAGTGCGCATACAATGGACATCTTACTATCCCATGAGGCCACGGGAGACGATTTATGAATGGAGGTGATGGGACGCAAATTACGCTGGTATAGGTCACATGATAACGACAACAAGGCGGATGTTGTCCGTCCGGATTACATTCATACTACATTCATTCATACTATATAGAACATACTTTTTTAACGGTCGCAAAGTTTGTTCAAATTTAAATGTAGTACCTACTCACATAGTACGCGATTTAGGACGCAGCCTGTGTGTTACGTGTTATTGAAGCGCTCGCATTGAGCGTGGGTTTGGGTTACGAGTGTTACATGTTAGTGGACCATGGCGGAGGATTCGTTGCGCAGCAGAAGCGTCAGACTTATATTTTAAAATGCACATTCAGCACCACCGTTCCCTTTTCAAAGAGTACACACAGTCGTGAAATTGAAAGTGAAAGTAAACGGGATTGCGCATTCAAACGCGATTTCAATACGTTACCACTGTTTGCACGTGAATATCTATAAAAGCTATCTCATTGTAACCATCTCTTAGCTCTGTATCATGCTTGAAGAAAAATGCGGTCTCTATTTAGCACTTTGATTATGGTATTATGGTTATTGTTTGCACTTAATATCTATGACCAATTTGTCGGAAGGAGTTCAGTTAGGAGGTCAAAAGAAACTAAATAAACTGCTAAATAAATTTGCAGTTTCTAAGGTCTGAAGAAACAATCACACAGGAAAGAAGCCAGTCAGTTGAGTTTTTGGCAAAACCTTTACAGTGCTTGTTGTCTTTTACTGCCTATGAAAATTCATACTCAGAAAGTAGAACTGAAATGACATTCATTACAAGATGATGAGTTAAAACATTTCAAATGCACTTGCAAACAATTTTTCTAGTCATGCATTTCATCATTGAGGATTTCTTAAAAGTACCATGTAAAAATCTCATCTCGTCTCGTTCTCATGAACCCAATCTCGTGTCTCGTCTTGTCTTGTGAGATAAGTGTCTCGTCACACCCCTAGTCTTTATTAATCAATAATCTGATAAAAGTGATGTTTGTTCATTTCAACTAGAAACTGCAGTGAATTGTATGTATAGGTATGTTTTTGGAGTTTTGTAGGTAGTATGTTATTCCAATGAGCCTCTGTTCATTAATATGAAGAAAAAGAATCACAGCGCTCTAACACTGGAGCTCATAGTATTTCTTTCACTTCCTGTGTGCAGGTGTTTTTCAGAATTAAATTATTGTAAAACTCCTGTAATTCAATGTTTAAAATGTCCCATAATGAAGCAATCACAGGAAACTAACGAACCATTTCTGTTCTGTCCATCATCCTCTCTCATCAACAAGATCATCGGCCATGTGTGTCTGTGTGAGAGACTTCATGATCAAACAGCCAGAACAGTGTGTTAATAATCAGACCGAGTCAAAACATCATGGTGGCCACGTACAAACAGAAAAACACACATACATACACACACACACACTTTAGATTTCCATGTGCTTCAGAGGGAGCCGGAACAGAGAGACTCCCTGAGGTGGAATTAATGAAAAACCCTTTCATGGAAAACTCATCAAGCTGAGAGAGAGAGAGAGAGAGAGAGAGAGAGAGAGAGAGAGAGAGAGAGAGAGAGGAGACCGCTAGCGTGTGTATGAGAGAGAAAGGAAAGGAGAAAGTAAGAAAGAGATAGCATGTCCTTGTGTGTGTAGTGAGTGGAGGGGGGGTCAGAGCGCGTGACCTCTCATTTCATACTTTAATTAAAATCTCCCCCTGACGTCCTCCTCTCTTCCATGCTGGCTCGCCTTCCCACAGAGGCCATCAGTGCCAGCGCACACACACACACATTCTTTCCTCGGCCCTCCACACACACCGGCACCCACGTACACAAACACACACTCCATTTGAAAAGACATGTTTACTCTATCTCTAATGTCCTCCTGTGTTTCATTAGCTCTGTAACATTCTGTAAACACCAGGGGAACTTTCAGAGCATTGCTTACACCACCATTACATTGAATACACAAGAGAACCATCAGATGCTAAAACACATCATATGCAAACAGCTAATGGATCCAAAAAAATGTCTTTTTGAGCACCCGAATGAGAATTTTGTCAATTAAGGATAAAGCCCCTGGTACAATTTGTGTACAAACGGCTTTACGTACGATTTACACAGAGATCCGCTCTGCTCGTGTTTTATGAAAAAGGCCCCTTGAGTCCACAGACATCATATTTAACTTGTGCGCAACATTGCGAGAACAGCTGTTATCAGAGTAATCCATCATTTGTTTTACAGTGTGTTTTACCTGCTCAGCAAAAAGAAAAAAGAAAAAACAAGAACCAAGCACCGTTATGTTTTGAAGACGAACATGAGTGGGTGTACACCTATGAAGATGTGTGTGTGCACAAGTAACGCTGTGTCTGTCTGTGTGTGTGTGTGTGTGTGTGTGTGTGTGTGTGTGTGTGTGTGTGTGTGTGTGTGTGTGTGTGTGTGTGTGTGTGTGTGTGTGTGTGTGTGTGTGTGTGTGTGTGTGTGTGTGTGTGTGTGTGATAAACAGCAGCTGGAGTTTCCCACAGATCAAACAGAGAAAGAACAATAATGAACAAAGTGCTGAAACCCCATGATGAACTTTATGCCCAATAAAGAGGTGCTTTAATGCTGATATGAAGGTAACTCATCCATCCAATACCAGACCACAACCACTTCAAGATAAACTTTAAACCTCGGTTCACGATAAAAGAGATCTCATCTTTTGATCTCAGACATATATCACATGTGAGATAGTTTGCAATTGTCTGTGGATGAAATGACATCATCTTGACATATCTAGATTCATTTATTTAAAAAAATTCTAATTCATTCATACAGCGACTTAACACCTTGTCGTCACACCTTACAAACCTCCTATGATGAGCATAATTTTAATTTTAAATAAATTTTAAAAAAATGTTAAAACTGTTTTAGGATGAATAAAGTAAACAAATGTCATCATAATTAAGGAAAAAACTTTTAAAATAATACAATTCTTGAATAAGAAAACCCTTTAATTAGATAGGCATGTTATGTAATTAATTATGTAATTATTTTTTTTAACTAAACCGCTTCACTGCTTATTATTCTCTGAAAAACGCTTGTCCGCCAAATCAAAATCATGTGAAATGATCAAAAAAAATCATGAAGTGATGAAATGACACAACATGAAATGATATCATCAGCACTCTTGCAGACCCTCATGACTGTATGTCAAGGTCAAAAGTGTATAAAAAAAATCTGATAATTGTTCATGACATGTTTTATTCAATTTAAAGTTTCCTTTGAGATGTATATTAAAGTTTGCCCATGTCAATATCTAGAAAGTATGCACGTGTTTTAAACTAGATGTGTAAAAGTTTTTATGTTCTTTATCATGGACCCTATTACATGTTTAGGCTATATATCTCTCATATATTTTTTACATTTACAATCATATTCTTGTCAAATGTTAGTGATTTACAAGAAAGCAATTATTCACTTTGTGACATTCTTAGAGATTGTGCATCTCAACCATTCAACTACCTACAGTACTTTCTGTTTGACTGCATCTAAACAAACGCACACACATCACACAGTGTGCATGGAAGGTGATATTTTCAAAACTCTCATCAATCCATATCATCGTCAAGTACACACAGTCCTACACTTGCACAAAAGCAGATGGACACACAAACACAATAGCACCATAAAGATATCAACAGTATTTTAAGCCCTTGTTCGCTAACACGTTTCTTTTATGATACGCAGCATGCCACAACAAAGCTATCAGCTGTCTGAAGCAGCTGCATCGGCGGTTTCCAATAGAGTCACTAAAGCTTTGAGAGATCTGAACACACACACACACAAAGGGTATCTATTTCAACCACACATGTACAACAGCAGACCATAAACTCCACAGCCGTATGTAATGATTGATATTACAGGATTAAAAATATACTGCAGGCTTGAAAGTGCGGCAATCGAAACCTATCGTGATAACACAAGTGCAGAAAAACTGTGTGGATGGATTACAGATCTGGTTCTGTGTCACACATTCACACACTCGTCTTTTTTCCTTCCACTAATCCCTCGCTCCGCACTAATACACTGTGGAAGGGTCGAATCAAACCTTGCTGACTGATAGAGGCTTGTGTTACTGCTGGATAGGACCTGAAGGTCAAGGGAAGAGAGAGACGTGCAGAGACGTCTGTTTGAGGTTAGTGTGTATGTGTGCATGCACATAAGAAAGAGGGGAAAACAGCGGGTGAGTGCAAGATAACAGGAATTCTTAAATGAAAGCAATCACACTGACATCAATTAATTGTCTGCGGATAATTTGCTGTCTAGGGTGCCAGCGCCGCTGGTACGAGTATTTGTTTTGACTGTAATCCGTGGCCTTTAAAATGTCTCCCATTTGAAGATCACAGAAAGAGAACACACACTGACACACTCCTCTCACACTGAGCATTCACACGACTGTGACAAGAAAATCTTCAAAGACACAAATACCCATTTTTGCAGACTACACGCAAAAGCGTGTCTGTCATCTCACTTTCTTGCTTGGTCTTCCACAAATGCACACACTAATGCACACTCAAGCCTGCATAAACTCCACTTCACAGAGTTTCTGAGAGAAAGGTCACAATACAAAGCCAATGAGTCGTGATGCATCACGTCCGTTTAAGACTTTCTGGAAGTCAATGTGATTCCACGAAAATAAATAATTCAGTAAATAAGTGCAGGCAAACTGTAAAAGAAGACAAGCATTTTTTTACTATTACGAGCAAAAACAAAAACACAGCAAGCCAAGTGCCTTTTATGGGCATTCAGAACTTCCATGTTAGTGAATCAGCCTTTAAATAATGGAAAACATTGTGTTTGTGTGCAACAGAATCTGATTGCTCCGTCTGCTGAGCACTGTGCGGAGTGCTGCAGTAAATCAACTATTCGTTTTATGCTGATCCAAGATGCGTTTTGTTTTGCTTCCAAACAATTACAGGTAGAATTTAGTCATAAAAGGAAATGCTCCGAGTGATGAATGACTCTGTAAAGCAGACAGACCAAGTCAGCACCTATAGGGCATTTTTTTTTCTGTCTGCCAGAAAAAGCTCATGGATTAGATGACAGTCAGAGAAGACATATCTTTTCAACACTGAGAAGCACTGAGGAAGTAGTCAGATTTGATGAATTAACAGCAGCATAGCTCCAAAAAGGACATATAAAGTTATTTGAGTCTCACGACATGGGGTGGATTTGTTGTTTAGTTTCTTTCGCTAACTCGTGTTGCATTAACAACCTATATAAAGAAATGAGAACGTGCCAGTTGAGCAGAATCCCTTTATCCGGTCACGATGAGTCAAAGTGCCTGTAACTTTGACTCAGCATGAGTCATTTCTTGAATCAAACAGCCAACCTTTGAAACCTATCCAACCCAATCAAGAAAATGTAACTAATACTATATTACGAGGTGACTATTTCATATGACTTTGAACGCAAGTTCATGAAGGTCCACCCCTAAACTTAACCATTAGTGGGAATTAAACATGCAAATCACAGCCACCAATTGACAAAAATGTCAAATAGTTACAAATTGCTTTAGAATGCGTTGGCCTATCTTTCAATTCAAACTTCTCAGTTAGGTGTTTAGAGAATTCAAGGGACAGAGGTCCAAGAGTTTAACCCACACTATCTGCCCTTGCTATCTGATCTCCATTCAGCTCTGCCAAAATGAAAACATTAGGAGGCCAGACATCGATTAAATAGTCATTATACAAAGATAGAAGCCTAAATGAGCAAATCAGAGGGCGGGACAATGGCCTAATTTGCGCATATGTGTCGTGATACAAACAAATATCAAAACACATTCGTAAATTTGTAGATTAATCCTGAGGCAAAATGTATTAATACGATTAGAATATAATTCAAAGTGGAGACCAAATGGGCGAGGGAACTGTTAGAGAGCGCCCTTTTAAAACTGCCGCTCTAGGCGATATGAAAAATTAATTAATTTCTGCGGAGAATCAATTTCTATATAGACATCGCCGGAGAGCGAGCGCACGGGCAGCAACCAGAGATTCTAATCTCGTTCCAGTAACTTGTGTCACAAGCGCTTAACATCTCGCCAGTGCCAAGTGGCAGCCTAAATGCGCTCTTTAATAAGCAAGCAGCTATGATCTGGTGACATAAATTTGCCTGTAGACACCGACGTTTAGATAGGCGAACCCGGTGTTGATCTTTCATACAAGGCTCACATGGCTCTGAAGCGCACTCGCGCGCAAACGCATCAGCGCTTGCCATCATTCTAAATGTCAGACAATGTAATTTGCTATATTAATACTACTAACGGGTGGTTGTTTTCAAAGCACTTTGATGGCAACAGTGTCGGTTGCCAAGTATATAGCCTATGACAGCTCAACAGATCTTTTTATGACAGTCGTCTGAACTGATAAAGACATGGGCTAATAGATTCAGTCCACGTTGTGAGTCACTGCAGATGCATAGGTTTTCACATTTCAAACGTGGAATACACAAGAGAGATTATAAATAGTGCTTAAAAAAAAAAGACAGCAGACAACGAGTCCGATTAGTGAACCTGACACCCAACCACGGGACAATACCTACTGCCGATTAACCTGCGAGTTATTCAGTTTAACTTGTAACAAAATCAGACAAGTCCCATTAAATATTCATAGCATAGCCTGATACGATCTCTCCCCCTCTCTCTTTTCCATATCAGTCTCCTAAAGTGTTTGTTTACACATGATACTTTTTAGAAAGAGACAAAGAGTTACATTCAGTCCTTTTCTAACTGCCTGATTGATGGTGAAAGACACCTGTCCATGCCCAAAGGTGTCCCAGGTCTGGATAGGTGTATGTGGTGCGCTGTATGTTCAGTGTGATTCACTTCAGTAAGTAACCTGATATGTGCATGATTATCAAAGGCCAAACTGTTCAAACGTGGATCATAAGCAGATAAATGTGCTGTGCTCAGCAAAGAGTTTGTGAAAGTAACGTCTGCGCAAGATACATGCACTGATATGAGCTCAATAAAGGCGCATAGTACAATGTGCGTTTCATTCTTTTTAGTTTGGTGCAACTTTTAGAACTTTTCGAAGTCGTGGTTTCTGTATCCTTTACACACTCTGTTGTTCACACACTAAGAAATGATTATTCAGTTGCACCAAAATGGCACTGCTGCGAAAAACACTTTTTGGAACTTTTACTTTTAGGAGTGCAGGACATAAACGCGTCTCGCGTAGCTTTGAGAAGGCTAAGTTTACCTTGCATTGGTGCAGTCGTTATACAGGACCTCGAAGTCTTTTCTCGATATAAGTTTGCAGCGATTGACTCCAGGCTGGATCGCGCCCAGTCCACGGAGGATGCGAACCTGCTCCACGTTGCACACCACCGGCGTTATCTCTAGACGTTTGAGTTTCGTGTACACAGTGTGCAGTCCACCGACCAGGTGCTTGAGAAAGAGGTCAAACGCCTGCGGGAGGCAGATGAGCTCGTTGCCGTTGACAGTGAAAGACGCGAGCTTTGCGCCTCGGACCTCGACCATTTTACACTCGTTGTTTTGAGGGGTGTTCTCCACTGGAGAAGGAGTGGAATACACGGGTTTGTGCGGGAGACTACCGATGGGGATACCCGGGCTCGCGGAGGAGAGAAGTTCCGATCTGAAGATGCTCGGTCCGGCTGGGGTGACGGACGGTGAGGGCGAGAGGGTCGCCGGGGTCGAGGAGTTGACAGCCGCGAGTCCCGCGACGATCGACATTGGAGGCGCGTGGGACATCGGTGTCGCGGGCAGCAGCGCAGCCGGTGTGGCCATGTTCAACACTAAATCAATGTCTCCAAAGTATTCGGACTAAAGTAATGTCTCACGGAAGAATTAATAAAACAACAACAAAAACAAATCCGTTTTGTTTGGAAAGTAAAAGTCTGGCACGGGGGGGGAAAAAACGAGATATTGTCTGTGCGTCACGACATCGATCAAAGCGTGATAGTGACAGTGGGAAAAAGTGAAGAGCTGCGCTAGTGGTGCTCGGACGAGTTGAATCTGTCACATTGTGGTCCGGAGGAGGAGCCAAGAAACAAAGAGAGTTTGGAAGAGACACAGCGCGCACGTGTGTTCCTTTCTTTCAGAGCAGGTAGATCCGAGACAATCAACTTCAGAAGAACTCTTGTTGATCATGGTTTAAAAGGCATCCTTTATATTCACTCTAAAGATAAACAAACAGAACAACAGACAACACATTGAGCGTTTTATGCACTGACATCTATACATAGACTAGTTATGTTAACATGTGAGTGAAATGCTATTTAGTTGTCGCAGTTTATTGATAGAAGGTTACAAAGTTTATGAAAGGACAGACGTAATGCATTAATTCCTTATCGAGATGAAATGAATAACAACAGCACTCGAATAGTTAATGGCGCTTTGTACATGCACACGGGCAAGTGATTAATTCGCCGCGTGAGAAATTCTGATGAAACAATATTGAAAGCAATTTAAATAAAGCTCATTTAAATGTCAATTCTCATGGTTGGGGCTTTACTATAATTGGCTATTTAATTAAAACAATTTTCACGGTCATTAATACAGCCCGAGCGTTGTAGTGCACTGACATATTTTAATTACATGGTATTAACAAAACTGATATGCCTTAGAAAGAACGTTGAAAATTTGAATAAGAAATGATTTAAGCAATTATACATCATCCCCATATGGACATTACGAGTATCAGCAAATGACTGGTGGTCAGCATTGAGAGAGAATAAACCACAACTTATTGGGCAGGTGCAGCACTGTTTTTAAAGTAAAGGAGTGGAGAACATTTCAAATAGGCTACTTATACTTTCACAGACAAGCTTAAGATATAGTCCCAGACTAAAATGCATGTTCAATTGAGCTGCATGTTTTAACTGAAAGCAAGTTGTTTTGTCTCAAGATTCACAACAGGCATGTTTGTAAAAGCTACTGAAATGCCAATTGATCTAAAGCCTAATCGTGGCTTAATTTAAGACCTGTCTGTGAAACCAGGCCATAGAACAATTTCCCTTTTTTTTTTTTTTTGGTCAAGCATGCACAGAGGCAGGATATAAAGCTTATACTGCCATCTATTGTGAAGGATTTAAGAAGTGAAGAGAATGAAACTGAAATGTCAACGACTATTTGTTATTTTCAAAAGCCCAAAGTGCTCATTACAGCCCGCAGATAGGGTTTGTACTGGTTCTCAACATTTACAACAGCTAATCTCAGAATAAACACTTATGGTGTCTCTTGAGTCACAGCGACATTAATCTCAATTATCATAATACACTTCTCATAGAGGCATCATGGACATGGTATTCCTGAAACAGCATGAAGTCACTTATGTACCCGATTTCAATGACACTTACGGTCTGTCACTAGGTTTAGTGACATTTCACAACACATAGTAAACAGTTCAACCCATAACAAGATAATGGGAATGCACAATGTTATCTGCCAATATAGTTCTACAATTATTTTGCAATAAGATTTTATAGCTACAATAAGATGGGCATTATAAACAAAATGATTTTCATCATTTAAGAGTTTACTTCTGCTTTCTGCTTTCATATCTTCTGCAACCTGTCAAACCATCACAATCTGTTCTGTTTTCTGGTGTTATAACCTTGCATTCACCAACACAAACTCTACACAGAACCATGGCTTTTAAATGAATGGTATCGGCCCCATTAAATGTAATTGTATGCATTTCAGAAGGAATTTAACACTGATGTTTTCTAGTTACTTTAAAGTAATTGGCAGTAACTGCCTGCACCTCTCAGTTCCACATTCCTTTATTCAATTCACTACAGTGATTACAGCAGTTCCTCATTGACTTCTCTATTAGAGCTGCGGCCAGAGTCCATTCCCTGACCTTCTCTGCATCGATCGGGCACATTTGTCACTCCTCTATTATAATGCAAAGAGAACAGTTATAATGTACATCCGATGCCTTTGCGCAATTGCGATCAATATGTTCAACTACAGACAGTACTGTAGAGAGAGACGGCCATGGATATAATTCAAAATAGGAGAATACACGCTTATCGATTCCTCTGAGATGTGTTTAAGTGATGCCGTTCTCTCAATCAATGCTCCTATACTATGTTTACTCGCGTCAAATCTCCTTCTCACATTTGCGTACCTATCCATTTGAATTCATGTTTTACTTCCTCTTATCTCCCATGTCAACCTTAACACCTATGTACAGGACACAGAGTGGGAGGGAGTCAATGCCTCAATTCACACACCACCAGCCTATTAAGACCAGCGACATCCATCAGCTAAAGCTGCCACACTTTCAAATGCACTGTGCTGGGATGGTCCCTGCAACAGCCCTGTAATTTAATTCCCCCTGCCATGCATACACCCAGCATAGCCACGTCCCCTGATGGATTAATCATGCCATTTCCACAAAGGTCCTTCAGAAGAGAATGGAGTTTGATGCAGCCACTGACGCTTGGTGCCATAACTCAAGCTCTGCCAAAATGCCAGTGTCCTGTTTTCCTGAAGATGGATGTGGGTTTTGGGGAGCTGCTTTGAATGTGTCCTTCATTAGATTAGAATGTATGGATTTGTTCTCAGCTTCAAGGATAAAGAGGAAAATCTGACTGTATAAATTTAACACATTGCAAAAAAATCCTATTCCTCAGCTTCAAATGAAATATTTAAACTGCCTTAAAGCATTAATACAACAAAGATTGATTTTTTACATATGACAGTATTAAAAGTCTACATCGTTTTGTCTAAATTAATTAAAAGTAAAACACTAAAAATTAATCTTTTAAATGCTACAAGCAAATTTAGGCATAGCAACATTATAATATTTGCGACCCTGCATTGACCACAAAACCAGTCATAAGTCGCATTTGTGGCAATAGCCAACAATACACTGTATGGGTCAAAAATGATAGATTTTTCTTTTATGCCAAAATCATTAGGATTTTAAGTAAAGATCATGTTCCTTGAAGATATTTTGTAAGTATCATACCGTAAATATATATATATATATATATATATATATATATATATATATATATATATATATATATATATATATATATACACAAAAATTGTATTAGTAATATGCATTGCCAAGGACTTCATTTGGACAACTATAAAGGCGACTTTCTTTTTTTTTTGCACCCTCAGATTCCAAATTTTCAAATAGTTGTATCTCGGCCAAATATTGTCCTATCCTAACAAACTATACATAAATGGAAAGCTTATTTATTCTTATAGCTTATGACTTATATTATTATGACTTATAGCTTATAAATTGACCCTTATGACTGGTTTTGTGGTCAGGGTCACATTTAGTAAGAACATTTGATATATTGTTTTTTTTCCCCGTCAGATTTGCTTAATATTACATTCAACAGTTTTATTCAATTATTAGTGTTGATTATTAGTGTTGTTAAAATCTAAAAATAGGGCAAATGAGCATGCAAGTATGAAATATCAATAGAGCAATAAATACAAAAATCGTTTAGCAGAAAATCTTATTGTAAAATAGGCCTAATTGGACAAATATTGGCGGTTGAGGAGATTTCCCCCTTCCATGTAAAGCACTTTGAGAAAAGTGGTATATAAATGTAACACATTATTATTATTTGTATTGTTATTAATCTTTTAATTGTTTTACAATAAAATGTACAATTGTGGACCTGGCTACTGGAGAACATGGAAAACAAAAGTTTTCTCTTAAACAGATCCCTATCTGATGAATTTGTGTGCTTGCATTTTTGAATTACTTCACATACTATAGCCATAAATCTACTGAAGCATGCATCCATTAAATCAATCAGAGACTGTGTGACCTGACCATCCTTCATTGCTGTGGGCGTGACCTAACATTTGATACATTCACTCTTCTCTGAGACCATGTTTTGAACAGTAGACTATAAAGTGTTGTCTATAAAGTTTCAAGGGGTGACATCCAATTTTATTTAGGTATGCTAAAGAGATGTCCACCTCACATTGGAATTCACAAGCTTCTTCTAGAACATCACTTCCATGATCAAAGTGAAGGAGGGGAAAATATCTCTAGAGTGCCAGTCATGGAGATGAGATAGAGCAGAAAAATGCCTGACAGCACTCCTCTGTCAGCGCTTTAACACTTTTTTTCTGTTTTATAACAAGTTTTTTTTTTTTTTTTACAGACAAAATTAATCGTGGGGATGTGAGATGCCTGATTTACATTCATTAAAAGTCATCTCCAGAAGTCAAGTTCAGTTCCAATCAAATTTGGGTAATTATGCAGAACAAGATATTCCCCTAAGAGCTGAAAACTCAACGTTTTTGAGCATGTCACTCTAAATGAACAAGTTTAATTTTATCAAATATACGTGAGGGAAGGCAGAATAGGTTATGCTAAAAAAACACGCTCCTTGACATATTGTCAAACATATCTTAATAGTTACCAAGGCCAACAGTTAGGTTATGACCTTCTTTTTTCTTATATATGCTGCTACTCAACTTCACAACAGGGGTCATTTGAGCAATAACAGTCAGAATCAGAGTATTATTTTTCAGAATAAGTACAGAGTGCTATTTGATTACTTATTTTCATGCTGATATTTAGACCAACAACATGATGGCACATATTACATTAGCTTAGTCTGAAATTGCATACTGAGTAAATAATACTTTTAATGAGGAACTTACTTTCAGACTGTTAAAAAGGTGTGTTCTAGATAATATAAATGTAGTATTAGCATGTTGTGATTGTCATGGCTTACATCAGTTGTGTCAATTGTGTCTTTTCATTGCCATTCACAACTCCTCTCCTGTGGCCTCATGAGATAGTAATGTCTTCATCAGTTGTGCCCTTCGCAATCTCAGCAAAAGTTGGAGGTCATCCTGGTATTCTACGCCTACTGTTTTATGAATACTGTTCATTCAGACATGCTTTCACATATACTGTTTTTCGCCTACTATATGTTAGGACATGTTCTGAAAAAATAAAATAAAATAAATAATAATATATATAAACTGTATATTGCTAAAACAAAAAAAACAAAGCCTAAACTGGTTTGTTTGGCTTACTTAAACTTGTCTTAGCTGGTTTAAGTTGGTCTTCAAGCCTGGCTAAAGTCTTCATTTGACCTAGCTGGTTCCCCAAACTGTAAAGCTGAAAAATGTCCAAAAACCCCTGTGTCAAGCAGGGCGTGGCCGAGAGCTGTGGGAATGGTGCGAGGCTGGTGGCACGAGTGCTAATGAGCGTTACCTGCACGCCACAACGATTTAGAGTAGGGATGCAGGGAAATTAACATTCTTGGCCGAAGCCAAAGCCAAATAATAATAAAACACTTGGGAATACCGAATACCGAACGCCATCGCATACATTTTCACCATCGCATAAATTAGCTTTTTACTATTTTGTCTTGCTTTTAGAATAAATTCAAAATTTTTTTTTTTACAAAACTACAATTTAAAAATATTGCGTGCAAGAGATCAACTGGAGAAACACACTGTAAATGGATACATTTGACGTTCTACAGACACAAATATGCACTGGAGAATTTGCCTCTTGCTTGCATTTGAGGCTTTCAGCAGAACGGTGTCTGCCAACGGCAAGTCTTTCTCGGACACTTTTACCAAGCGGACGAGGCGCACGCGCGCACTCAGTTGAGGCTGCCGCTGCGGAGTCAGACGAAAGTATAAACAAGGCTTAATGCTTCCACGCTTCCGACATGTGCTGCATTGCTGCGTTTAGAAGGACGCACCTCTCTCACACGCGCTGGTTGCTATATTTGATCGCGTCATCAAAAACGTCATTGTAGTCTTTCCACTATTCGGCCAATAATTTTGGTTGCCGAACATTCGGTGCATCCCTAGTCTTGAGTCTCACTGAGGAGCAAGAAGGAGTAAACTTTAATCATAAAATAAACAACAAAGTGAAAGAAAAGCGACAGCCCCTCACGGACGACAGCCGCTTAAAGTAAAACAATAACATAACATAAAGTCCAGGCCTGGTCCTCCCTCATCCTTTAATGTCGTCACTTCTCCTTTTATACCTCCGGAGCTCCTCCATGAGACTCGAGGCCAGTGCTCATTATCAAATGCGCCACCGACCTTGCTCCGTTCCCACAGCTCTCGCCCATGCAAGAGCATTCTCTCTCTCCTCCAAGTATGTAGTGCTTCTCTCAGAAACTGAAGCTTCCGCGCCTCAATCGCCCCCCGGTGGTTGGTCCCAGTATAGCTCATAAACCCCACCTCTCCATGAATGGACGCAAGACACACTAAACAATTCAATTACACTTCAAATAATTGTTTCCAAAAGATGGTTTCTGTCATTTTAGGCAGTTTTTATCACGATGATTTCATTTCAAGTGTTCGTTTTTTAAATAAGTTTAGTTTTAGTGAGTTATTTTGATACTATAAAAACGGGGGGTGTGACGTCATGATTGACAGCTGAGATTGCCGGCTTCTCTGAGTGAAGTTGTCACTGAGGCACTAACAGACTTTTTTCTGGATTTTTGGGAGGAGGTTGGAGCTTCGCGCCTCTACTTCCTGCTCTCTACTGCGCAACTCCGGTCCCGAGATAGCTACTGCGCAGACTCGGTCCCAAGATGTCAGCGTCGTGTGTGGCCTATACGAAAGCTTCAACTATGGTAAGCGGAAGTCAATGAAGTCGCGTCGTCCATATTTTTTTACAGTCTATGCTCTCCTCACTCTGCCTGCTCCTCCCCATCATGGTGGACAGCAGCAGGTCTGGCCTCCGGTGAACTGAGGCAACTCTCCCCTCATGGATGGCAACTACCCCTCCTCGACCCAGAAGCACAGCAGCGAACTCTCCGTCCCACCAGTTGCTCACACTCTAAAAAATGCTGGGTTGTTTTAACCCAATTTTGGGTCAAATATGGACAAACCCAACTGTTTGGTTAAAATTGTAATTTAAAAATGTTACCCATTGGCTGGGTTTGTCCATATTTGACCCAAATTTGGGTTGAAACATTTTTAGAGAGCAATAGCTTCCGCACAACTGCTTTGGGCATCCACTGGATGTCACCGCTCCGTGATGCCCAATCCCTTAAGCGCCCCGATCCCCCATAGCAGCGAGGGCTCTCCGACAGTGTGCCCCTCCTTCCTCCCTGGTTTCGGCACCATTGTCACAATGTTTGTTGATAAGGGAAGAAGGAGGTGGGAACCGGAAAATTTTCAACAAACTATATTAATAAAATAAACAAACACCAAATGAAAGTAAAGCGGCAGCCCCTCAAGGACAACTGTTGCATATAAACATAATAAAACACAACATAAAAAGGCCTGGGGCCCGTTTCAGAAAGGAGGTTAAGTGAAAACTCTGAGTATGTTAACCCTGAAATAAGGGAAACTCTGGGTTTTCTGTTTCCGAATGGGAGGCGTGTCAAACTCAAGAAAGCAGGGTAAGTCAAGCCTGTTTCTAAAAGAGAGGTAACTTATACTCAGTGTCAGTTACCAGGGTCAGTTTTTGCATCACTGTAAAAAGGGTCTATGTGGGAAAAGCTGCTGCACATTGGACAATGAATGATATTTATTTAATATGTCAAATGTTTGTAAAGTCATTAAACCTACACCCATGAACATTGTATGCTTAAAGCTTTACCTGATTGAATTATGTTTTTTTTTCACATTCTTTTAGCTGCTGCCACATTCTTTTTTTGCCTTTTGGATACCATGAAAATTAAAATGAATTAAAATAATTAAGAATTAAACTTACATATTGACCAGGAAGTATTCAAACATCTTTTTGTTGGGTGCTGTTGCCATGGTGAATTGTAATTTCGGAGCTCCATTGATCGAGGCTTTTCATAGTTGGAGTGCATGAGCTTAACTCAGAGTCAGTCTACTCAGAGTTGATTGAACTACCTCAATTCAGCTGTTCTGAAACCCAAACCTCAGTTTCCCATCTCAGAGTAAGTCAACTCAGAGTTCAGGTTTAAACTCCTTATTGAAACGGGCCCCAGGTCTATTCCTCTCTCGTTTGTCGTCACTCCTCTTTTTATCCTCCTAAAGCTCCTCCGTGAGACTTGAGACCTCATTAGCTCATTAGCACTCGTGCCACCGGCCTTGCTCCATTCCCAAGGTTCTCGGCCCCGCCCTGCTGTCCTGTAAATTAATCATTTATTTACTCACTTATAACGACAGTGCCTTGTTGCTACCTACTGGTGTAACAAAAGAGTTTTATGGTGAGCCACATTTGCAAATTAATTAATGTGTATAGTACCATAAAATACATCCAACTTGTCAAAAAAAATGTTTTGTTGAAAACTCCCTATACAAAATCATTATAATAGAGAATATACTTCAGAATATTGCAGCAATTGTCATAGTCAAACTGTTTAAAATACAACATGTTCCTGGAACAACATCTTTGTTTATCCTGGAACAACATTCCAATCAACAAATCCAATCAGATTTGAGGGACAAGTTTACAGTTTATTTCAAGTTTAGGCTTACAACAAGGGTTAGGTGCTTCTGCATCTTGTTATTCGCCTATCATTTCCATCTGATTTTCAACCCATGTTTGGGTCCAATATGGTCAAACCCAGCCCAAACCAACCTAACCCAATTCATACAATGAATACAACTCAGTACAACCTGGTATTTTTATGTTGATCCAGGAACTTCATGGTAACCAAATGTGTACACATGTACCATCAACATTTTGTTTGCTTGAACCTTTGCTGTTATTAGAGAAAAATATATTCTGAGTTCAGAACTTTAGAGCTCAGATTTGTCCTGTGATTTTTCCTTCAATTCATAAACCTTCTATTTCATGAGGTTTATTTTCTCTTTACAATCCATTCCAGAGGTCTGTAACCTGTTTTGAGCAAGGATGTTTCCTTTTAAACGCATGTAACTGAACTTTTCCACCAACAACTTCTGTGACCTCAAAGGCAGTGTGATTTTTTATCCTTTCCTCCTGAGGCGGAGAGAGGGCGAGGGTTATTCATTCGTGCTTAGCTGCGAGTTGAGTTTGATGGATAAGCCTCATAAGCATTGATGCTAACACTCAGGTGCACACTCTCTTTCTCTCTCGCTCTGGTTCTTCACAGATCATAGAGCATCCTTTTCCTTACACTCACTCTCTCTCGCACACACACATTCTGCCCCTTAGACCCCCTGCTGGGTTCACTTTCTACGACATCCATCAAACCTAAACAAGAGGGGTCATTCAGCTGGCAAATAACCTTCACTCAACTACAGAAGTGAGCAAGCTGTGGGTAAAACACTCTACACTGCTAGTTGAGGCCAGTGGAGTGAGTTTGGCTTTGGGAAGAAGTTGCTCTTAAAAACAGAGAAAGCGAGACATAAACAGCATTGATGCAATACATGTTTTGATACACAAAATTAACGAAACAGCGAAAATGTACAAGGTATAATGTGGATACCTAAAGTCTGTCGCAGCCACTGCTACTTTCTTACAAGGGTACCTTATTGAACCAGGAACAATTATTTAAAATAATAATAATAATAATAATAATAATGTAAAAACGAATTTGAAAATAATATTATAATGTTGTGTAGTCGATCATAATATAGACAGAGATTTACTCACTGAGAGATTTATTTGTGAGGGAATAATTACCTAATAATTTAATTGGAGTGTTACACACATGGTGTATATATAGTCTATGCCATGCATTGATTTGAACGGTGACCGCTATTATGGTAGTGGCTTGATGCATGCAGATGCAGATAACTTGGTAAGAAATGCTGTGTCAAACTTTAATTAATGCTGTCACATTACAAATCTGCTTCACAGGTCAAATTAAATTAATTGCTAATTACAACATTGAAATAAAAATGTAAAGCCTGTACAAATACTAGAAATCGTGAATTAATGGAAATAATTGGGAATCATGTTAGGCTAGAATCATTATGTACAAATTTTGTTTTGGTCACTTGGCTGTTTACTTATAAAAGTCCAGAATCTTTTTTAATATGATGTCATTACATTGCTGTCTTGCCGCCAACCAATTGCTGCATTGCTGATCATGGTTTTGAGTATCGATATATCTGCCCTTTCCAATGAACAAAAAAACGTAATCTCAGACAAATTAATCCAGATATTTTAATAACATTTGCAAATTCATTTGAAGAACCAAATTAGCCAGAGATCAGTTATCATGATTAGAATACCTGGCATATCAAATCATTTCAGATCTATGAAGAATGGAGCCCTGTTCCTGTTTACCAGTGTTCCCTAGTTACCTTGGTTGTTGATTTGAGTTCCACACCTGGGGCCCGTTTCAGAAAGGAGGTTAAGTGAAAACTCTGAGTATGTTAACCCTGAAATAAGGGAAACTCTGGGTTTTCTGTTTCAGAATGGGAGGTATGTCAAACCCGAGAAAGCAGGTTAAGTCAAGCCCGTTTCTGAAAGAGAGGTAACTTATACTCAGAGTCAGTTACCAGGGTAACTTACTCTGTGAACCTAACCTGGTCTGGAGCAGGTTTTCTTTGGTAAACCCAGAGTTTCTTTCAGTCTCCTCCCCTTTTTAAAGCGCCAACTGTGTTTAAATACTTAATTCATTCATTCATTCAAACTCCACAAATGCTTTTCTTACTGAGTATTTTGGTCGTATTTCAATAAATACATTTTAATCTAAATCTAAAGTAAGCGAAGTTTACTTAAAACAAAATTAAATTATCTGACACTTGACAAAAATACATAGTAAGAAAAGCATTTTTTGCAGTGCAGGAACATTCATTCATTGCTCATATTTTCATCATGAGGACACAGTCAAAGTGACAAAAAGGGCATGTCCTTTTATGATCCTGACGTTCACTTGATAAACCTCTAGAAGTAACCTAATAATTCGAATTTCCTTTAGGATTTCCAGTGGTTGGACGCATTTGTGACACTCCTATTCCCATCAACACACTTTCTGAAAACGGATTATTGTTTGGAATGGGAGGATGCTGCCAGATGGTAGTACAAGATATATGCCATAACCCCCACCACAGCTGTTAAATACATTTATTTACAATTTGTATAGTCTTCTTTATTTCCTACAAATACTTTATTATTTTTCCTGTTGAATGTTAATATTCTTCCTCCGTCCCCTCTTCATCTGTCAGTGGTGCTGGTGTTTGGCTGGCCTGAGTAGAAGTCAAATGTTAATGTCATTACCCTAATTAATAAATGTAACAAGTGTGATCAGAGAACATTTCATTATGTGAAAAGAGCATAGACCCTTTTCAGATTTCTGGGGTTCCAAAGCTAAAGTTATAGTCATAGTTGGGTTAACTTTTATAGTGTTGAATGAGAGAAAACATTAAAAATATATATTTGTGTCCCCATTTGCTCAAATAGCAAAAGAAAAACCCCACAACCGTGATTTCACAACTTTCAAAAAGAGGGAAAAAATAGAGTGAGATTGATAACAGAAGTGAAAGATATTGATTTTCACCATCACTCCCATAGACACTTTATTAGAAACACCCTCACAGCAGCAGTAACTTGTTTTTTGTAATTTGATGCAAAAGTAATAAAATACAAAGTATTAGTGTTATAAATGTACAACCCCAAATCAGAAAAAGTTGGGACAGTATGGAAAACGCAAAAAAAAAAAAAAAAGAAGTGATTTCTAAATTTACTTTGACTTGTATTTCATTGCAGACAATATGAACACAAAATATTTCATGTTTTGTCTGGTCAACTTCATGTCATTTGTAAATATGCATCCTTTCCTGTCATTCAGACCTGCAACACATTTAAAAAAAAGTTGGGACAGCAAAGCATTTATTACTTTGTAATGTTGCCATTCCTTTTCACAACACTTAAAAGACGTTTAGGGACTGAAGACACCAAGTGATGAAGTGTTTCAGGTGTAATTTTGTCCCATTCTTCCCGCAAACAAGTCTTAAGGTGGGCAACAGTACGGGGTCTGTGTTGTCGCATTTTGCGCTTCAACATTCTCTATTGGAGACAGGTCGGGACTGCAGGCAGGCCAGTCAAGTACCCGTACCCTTTTCTTCCGCAGCCAGGACTTTGTAATGTGTGCAGAATGTGGTTTTGCATTGTCTTGTTGAAATATGCATGGACGTCCCTGGAAAAGATGTCTGCTTGAAGGCAGCATATTATGCTCCAAAATCTCTATGTACTTTTCAGCATTAATGGTGCCTTCACAGAAGTGCAAGTTACCTTTGCCAAGGGCACTGACACAACCTCATACCATGACAGACCCTGGCTTTTGGACTTGTTGCTGGTAACAGTCTGGATGATCCTTTTCTTCTTTGGTCCGGAGCACACGGCGTCCATTCCTCCCAAAAAATACCTCAAATACTGATTCATCTGACCACAGTACACGTTTCCACTGTGTGATGGTCCATCCCAGATGCCTCCGAGCCCAGAGAAGTCGACGGCACTTCTGGACACTGTTAACATAGGGCTTCCTTTTGGCACAGTACAGTTTTAACTGGCATTTGTGGATGTAACTACGTATTGTGGTACTTGACAAAGGTTTGCCAAAGTAGTCCTGAGCCCATGTGGTGATATCGCTTATAGATGAATGACGATTCTTGATGCAGTGCCGCCTGAGGGATCGGCGATCACGGTTGTTCAGCTTAGGCTTGTGCCCTTGTCCTTTACACACTGAAATTCCTCCAGATTCCTTGAATCTTTTAATTATGTTATGCACTGTTGAATGTAAAATATCCAAATCTCTTCCTATCTTTCTTTGAGGAACATTGTTTTTAAACATTTCATTAATTTTCTCGCGTATTTGTTGGCAAACTGGTGATCCTCGGCCCATCTTTGCTCCTAAAGGATTAGACCTTTCTTGGATGCTGCTTTTGTACCAAATTATAATTACAATCACCTGTTGACATCACCTGTTTCAAATCACATCATTATTTAACCATTTTACCTCATTACTAGCCCTAAATTGCTCCTGTCCCAACATTTTTTTTAAATGTGTTGCAGGTCTGAATGACAGGAAAGGATGCATATTTACAAATGACATGAAGTTGACCAGACAAAACATGAAATATTTTGTGTTCATATTGTCTGCAATGAAATACAAGTCAAAGTAAATTTAGAAATCACTTCTTTTTTTTTGTATTTGCGTTTTCCATACTGTCCCAACTTTTTCTGATTTGGGGTTGTACTTAAAAAAAAAAAATTACAAAACACGTTGCAGGATTTACGATATTGATGACCATTAAGACATGTCATCACAGTCTGTGAAAAGGGTCTATGTGGGAAAAGCTGCTGCACATTGGACACTGAATGATATTTATTTAATATGTCAAATGTTTGTAAAGTCATTAAACCTACACCCATGAACCTTTTATGCTTAAAGCTTTACCTGATTGAATTATGTTTTTATTTTTCATTTTTAGCTGCTGCCACTATCTTTTTTTTCCTTTTGGAGACCTTGAAAATGTAACTTAATTAAAATAATTAAGAATTAAACTTACATATTGACCAGGAAGTATGCAAACATCTTTTTGTTGGGTGCTGTTGCCATGGTGAATTGTAATTTCGGAGCTCCATTGGTCGTGGCTTTTCATAGTTGGAGTGCATGTGCTTAACTCAGAGTCAGTCTACTCAGAGTTGATTGAACTACCTCAATTCGGCTGTTCTGAAACCTAAAACTCAGAATTTCCCATCTCAGAGTAAGTCAACTCAGAGTTCAGGTTTAAACTCAGAGTTGGTTGAACCTCCTTACTGAAACGGGCCCCTGTTTTTTTAATTTGTGAAATTTATTGTGCTCACGTTTATCCAACAGTCGTAACAAAATGTGATGATACTGGAAATTTAGTTTGGAGAGCTGAATTCACAAAATTGATTCTAATATATGAGGTCCCAGAAGAAGAGCCATCCATCCAGCCATCATCATTAAAGGTTCCATAGCATGGCATTTTTCTATTATTTTATGTTTCCTGAGGTCCTGAGGTGCTTATATTGTTAGTATGGTTTTTATATCATAAAATGTCATAATTTAGAAATAAAAGGCATTTTTTCTATACTGATGTTTGCCCTGTGGCTGAATGCCACAGTTTCAAGAGGCGTGTCTGCTATGAGACTTCAGTGAAAATGCCCACTGTTGCGATTGGCTGACATCTTTGCATTTGAAATGAGTATCAGATCTTGTAGCGGAGGGGGCGTGGTTTAATGAGGTCTACGAGCAGGCACGAGCCTGCTGCCAGAGAGACGGATGGACCGGAGTTCACTTCTCATCAGTTCTCTCAGCACGTCTCAGTTCAGTGAACTGTTGTGGTTACTAGTATATACTTCAGGTTATTCATTTATTTCTAGTCAGAGGGGCTGTCACTCATGTCAGAAAGTTAGTAACTTTAGTAAATTATGGATCAGCGCCGACTGGAGACGCGAACCATTTAGAGCGATTCAGTCCGATTTGGTGAACTGGTTCGACCGGTTCACTAAAAAAAAATGGTTCAAAAGAATGATTCGTTCGCGAACCGGACATCACGGACCAGAGACGGAGCGATTGCTAACAAAGTTATATAGTAACTACTGAGTTGTGAGAGAGCTGTCAGCGCGAGTTTATTTTGTTTGTATCTGAGAGTTCTGAATAAACACGAGTCCCAGTCATGCCGAGCCCGTCTTCCTGTTTTGTTCTACCAACTTTGTAACACATGTAATGTACCATTATGTGGCGTTCACACCGGACGCGATTCGTGCGAAGGTGGACGCGTGTACATTTTGAGTTTACTCGCGCGAATCGCGCGTGACATTCACTGCACAACAGATGCGAATTCGCGTCATGGGCGGGGCTTCCGCCAGCAGCTCGTCTCGTTGAGAAATGGCTGACATAGGCTGTGTTTACATGTCTTTTTTTTTGTTAATATCTACTGTTAATGTGTGACAAAACGTAGTTTTAAGACTTTTTCAGTCGATAATGTAGTTGTTTAAAGCTCAAATCTGTGGATTATTTACACAAACAGTGCCTATTTGAACATTTTATCTGCCGTTGTCGGAGCTGTGAGCTCCAGTGGACAGCGGCGCTCAGCGCACGTGAAAGCCGGCGAGGGCAACCTTTCCTCGGCCAGTCCTTCTGCCGTCTACCGCTGGTCTCGAGCTATAATTCGTCTTGTAACGGCCGATCTTTGGTCTCATGGATCTATAATTTGTTCCCTGGCAAATCGTTTAGGCTGAGGGCAAAGATAAGTTTCATTACTTTATATTTTTAGGCTATAACTGTGCGTTGCAGTTGTAACGTTAGCCTACTAGCACTGACTTTGAATGTTTGACTGCATTGTTTGCTTTATTTCATGTATAACTTAGCTTGTTATACATTACTTATCCTTTTGTATTCTTGATCATACATAAACTTGCATTTAACAAAAAGAGACTGGGTTGTGTTTCATGTCATTTAATGTTATCATAGTGATAATCATATTGTCTGAACCAGATATTAATATACAGATTTTCTCCTCATTGTTGTCAATACTAGAGCAAGCTCCTGATTGGTTAACGCGGCGCGAAATATCCGCCAAAGTTCAGATTTTTCAACTTGAGCGTTTCGCGCGATTCACGCGTTTCGCGCGTTCAAAACGCTCAATTCGCGTCCTTCGCGCCGCCTCCATCGCGCGAATCGCGCCGCAGAAGATATTTTCCTATCATATGAAAAGCGTCAGTGACGCCTGACGCGCATTGAGTACACAGCGCAAACAAATACACAACAGCAGTAATCGAATGTAATCCAGTTTATTGTGGGGATAGCTGGCTAGCCTAGCCGGATACCCTCACGCTTACCCCCCTTCTGCTTAATCTCGCGCCGCGTTTGGTGCCTCCGCTGTGGGCCAGATGCAGTACTGGGGGTCGGGGATGTTGAAGGCCGACCAGTCAGTGCAGCCCGAGCTTCGGCGTGCGTGAGGTTTACCTCTAAAGATGTGACTCTGCCGATGTTGAGCAGAAACTCACGACTATATGTACATTTTAGAACAGATAGACGCGACGAGGATGTACAAAAACACTGACTCACAAGATAAAAAACACAAAACACGCTTGCATGGGCGTGCCAAATTCTCTGGGCGGAGGAAAGGGAGGTAACCGTTCATGACGTCAACAGGAAAATTCCAGATCAGCTTGTCTGAGCTGTCATTTTCTCAAAGGCAGAGAGAGACAGCCAGAACTCGTTTACACCGATCAAAATTTCTAGCCACTTGGGGACAATATTCAGGCTAGGGGAACACATATTAATGTTGAAAAACCTCATAAAATGAAAATTTCATGCCATGGGACCTTTAAATATTCCCCCCCCCCTTTTTCGACAATTGCTTAAAAAGAAAGGTTCATAAAAATAGGGCCCATGGGATGTGTTAATACGATGGATTTTTCAAAGGTATTTACCTGTATTTTCAGACTGATCTCATGAAATTCGTATGCCATTTTGGCTTGCTATCAAGACGCATAATCGTTTTTTAGCGTGTTTATCAACGCCGTTTCATTCTATCTCCCTACACTGCCCCTACCCCTAAACCTACCCATCACACACACACACACACACACTGCCCCTAAACCTACCCATCACAAGAAACATTCTGCATTTTTACATTTTCTAAAAAACATAATTTAGTATGTTTATAGATCCATTTACATTGTGGACACACACACACACACACACACACACACACATAATGGTTCGTTTCGGCGTAGACATTCACGCGGAATCACACGGCGTAGACATACACGCGGAATCACACGGCGTAGACATACACGGAGATAATGGTTCGTTTCGGCATACACATACACGCGGAATCACATGGCGTAGACATACACGCGGATAGCTCAAAATGCGTCCAGATAACACGCCATTTGGTTTTAGAAAGTGGCGTGTATGTTTACGCAAAGTCATGATGGTATTTTGAATTACACATTGCATTATGATTTAGGGATGAACTATTTTGCGTGTTCCGTAGACTATTTTGCGTATTTTAACCAAACACACAAATTTAATTATTTGAGTGTTGCCCACGCTACGCTCATACTAAATTGCCTAAAATATTTACTTTTTTACTCTTTTAATATTTACTTATTTGCTTTCTTTTCTGTAACCTCAACTTTTTCTACATTACATCGATCAACCTTAAAATAGAGTGTGACAAAATAGAAGTTGGATTTTTTACACGTGTAACATTGGCTCAAAAGCTTATTTAGGCTACTGATATAGCCGTTGCATCAGCTCTGTCACTAGTCCCTATCTTCACAGTATAGGCCTATTATATAATGCCCTGTCCAAATGTCTTTTGTCCTTCATTCTATTTTACTACAAGTGAATTGCCTATAGAACTGTCTGCACAACAATGCGATTAGCTCAGTCCACATGATTTCAGCTATACAGCCTAATATGTGGCTCAAGGTAATGTAGCTACTGTAGTTGGTTACATGGATGCTGTTTTTTAAACATAATTTAAATAGCCAAGCAATGACATCTAAAGCTCTGTGTGCAGTACAACGAACTGGGCTTGATAGAAAATGACAGTTTGCTTCTGGTCCTGTCGACAATAATAGGGTAGGATATAGCCTATAACTTACTCAAGCCTTTAGGTAGCAGATCAAAATGCATGAGGCCTAAATATCATTCCATCCACTCTAATTAGACAAATAACGATGTATTAAATGCTAAAGCTCAATTGAGAAATCCCTTGAGGGAGCAGGTCAATGAGTCAAGGCATTGGGAAGAGCACACCAAACATCATCAACATCATCATCATATTTCCTGTCTAAAGCAGTAGTACTTCAAGATGTCTTTTCCTTTAGCAGTGTCGGTGATTCAAATGAGCAAGAGGGCAGAAAGCATTGTATGATTATTAATGGGAAAAGATTATGCGCACGGGGGTGAGGGATTAGTTTAGCGACCTTCACAACACTAATTGAAACAAGTATGGAGACTCGGCGGCACTGTAATCAACTAAAACACGGGATCATTAATCATTATAAATAGCGCTGTCACAACACGAGCATTAGTATTATCAACCCCTTTTGTTTGTCTAGTGGGAAGCTCGGCTTGGACGCGCGGTAAATGTCCGGTGCGGAGGTTAATGTGAGACGAAGTGGCATTTAAACGGCGCCGCTGATCAAACGGGCAACGAGGTGACGCGCCTCGCGCACGTTCATTTGCAGCTAATGGGAATTGATGCACTTCTGATGAAGTTACTAACAGGCTTGACATCCGGAAGAGTTCAAGTCTGTCGGACGTAGAGCTTTTTTGACATTCCACATGAGGGGGTAAAGGATATTATTAAGCGTGAAAGAAAAGTAGGCCTACTTTTTTTTTCTTAGAGGTCTTTTGACAGGTGTGGCAGCTGCGCAAAGACTAATAATCGAAGTCAATTGAGATGTGTTTTGTAATGTGTGTTGTGGTGAGACAAATCCCCACGTGATTGTCACGTTTTCCCAGAATTTGATTTTCAGCCTAAATCACAGTAATAAAAAAACAACACCACACAGATTTTTAAGGTTAGGCTAGTTAGCCCAGGGGTTTTCAAACTGGGGTCCTCCAGAAGGTTCTAAGGGGTCCCCAGAAGATTTCAGAGAATAAAAAGATTCTCTGTAATAAAAATACAAAGCAAAAATGTTTAAAGTCTACCGAACATTCTAAGCATTTCATTTCTAAATGTTTCTCTCCTTTCTTGCCGTATATACTAATTGTTTGTTTTATATCTTTCTAGTGAGTTATTCTCACTATAGCCCCCTTTATCTTGCTCACCCCTTAAAGGTCCCATGGCATGAAATTTTCATTTTATGCGGTTTTTCAACATTAATATGAGTTCCCCTAGCCTGAATATTGTCCCCAAGTGGATAGAAATGTTGATCGGTGTAAAACCGAGTTGTGGCTGTCTTTCTCTGCCTTTGAGAAAATGACAGGCCAGACTAGCCAATCCTGAAGTCTCCTGGTTTGACGTCCAAGCAGGCACAGTTTCCTCCCTTTCCTCCGCCCAGATAATCTGGCACGCCCATGCAAACGGCAAACGCTTGTCGAGAGATCATTGCATCATTGCTTGTGAAGGAGTGAACGCTGGCAGTTTCTCAGTGTTTGGATGTACAAATGAAAACAGAAGTCTTTTTTCAGTTCCTTCTGATCTGTGATCAGTGATTTCTGATGTGTAGCTAATTATTTATTATTCGTGCACACACTGCGGCTTCTCTCTCTCCAGACAGAACGGTGTTTTCGTGTTTTATATCTTGTGAGTCAGTGTTTTTGTACGTCCTCGTCGCGTCTATCGGTTCTAAAATGTGCATACAGTCATGAGTTTCTGCTCAACATCAGCAGAGATAAACCTCACACACGCCGAAGCTCGGCCTTCAACATCCCCGACCCACAGTACTGCATCTGGCCCACAGCGGAGGCACCAAACGCGGCGTGAGATTAAGCAGAAGGGGGGTAAGCTTGAGCATATCCGGGCTAGCCAGCCTAGCCCCACAATAAACTGGATTACATCCGATTACTGCTGTTGTGTCTTTGTTTGCGCTGTGTACTCAACGCGCGTCACTGACGCTTTTATTTTATTTTAAAAATAATGCTATTATCAACACTTACTTTTAACTCGTTCATCTCGACAGCTGTAATGGTACTTTGCATGTGTTACAAAGTTGGTAGAATAATGATGAAGAGACGGACTCGGTGTGACTGTTTATTCAGAACTCTCAGATACAAACACAATAAACTCGCGCTGACTGACAGCGCTCTCATAACTCAGTAGTTACTATAAATAACTTTGTTAGCAATCGCTGAGCTCAGTCTCTGGTACATTAGTGATGTCCGGTTCGCGAACGATCTTTCTTTTGAACCAGTTCTTTTTAGTGAACCGAATCAGTTCACCAAATCGGACTGAATCGTTCTAAACGGTTCGCGTCTCCAGTCAGCGCTGATCCATAATTTACTAAAGTTACTAACTTTCTGACATGAGTGATAGTCCCTCCGACTAGAAATAGACTAATAACCTAAAGTATATGCTGTAACTACAACAGTTCAGACATGCTGAGAACTGATGTGAAGTGAACTCAGGTCCATCCGTCTCCCTGGCAGACTCGTGCCTGCTCGTGCCTCGATAAACCACGCCCCCTCCGCTCATATAAAATGCAAAGATGTCAGCCAATCACAACAGTGGGTGTTTTTACTGAAGTCTCACAGCAGACACGCCTCTTGAAGCAGGGCATTCAGCCACAGGGCAAACAGCAGTATAGAAAAAATGCCTTTTATTTCTAAATTATGACATTTTATGATGTAAAAGTCATACTAACAATATAAGTACAGCTCAGGAAACATTATAAAATAATAGAAAAATGCCATGCCATGGGACCTTTAAAGTTTAGAAACGATATGTTGTATTTATAATGCCACACTTACTATTTATCTAACAGTTTAAATGTGTTTTCATACATAAAAATATATAGATGGATTAAGGAAGGGGGTCCCTCATAAAAGGTTCATCATATTTGGGGGTCCTTGGCGTCAGAAAGTTTGAAAACCCCTGAGTTAGCCTATAGTTTTGCCCTCTTATTAACATTTCTTTTGAATTAACACTTGAGGTTATATTTGAAAACCAGTTTGATGGCACACTTCATAACAAAAAGCTATAGGCTAGGCAATTGAGGGGGTTAGCAATAACAGGTTAGATTTGAAAGCACAAAATCCCACCCTCCCAAGAATGAAAAATTGAATTAACCTTGGCATAGTTGAATAACAAGAGTTCAGTACATGGAAATCACATACCGTGAGTCTCAAACACTGTTGCGTATGTAAATCTCGTTTGTGAAAAACACCACGGAAAAATAGGTTTATCTCAACATAACACCGACTGTTACGCAACAGTCGGGATCATTAATATGTACGCCCCCAACATTTGCATGTTCAAAGCCAGGCGGAACTGCACAGCCGAATCATCGGGAGTTCTGCAGGTATTGTGAATAAACAAGCGTCTAGCGAGGATAGCGAAAATGGCAGATTGTGGGAATAAATGTTATGTTCCAGGCTGTGCAGGGGATGTGAGGGCTTTTCATACCCTTCCCACAGAACAAAACTGTCAACAGACATGGTTGATGTTTATCTATAACCGAATACCGCACCAATTTAATTTAAAGTGTTCGTTTGCTCGGTCCATTTCACCACTACCAGTTTTTCTAACCTGGGACAATATCAAACAGGCTTCGCTCAGCGTCAGATACTGAAGAAGGGGCAATTACAACTATATTCCTGCAAGCAGTGATTTTATCCACTTATTGACTATCTAAACAATTTCTGATTAAATTGAAAGTTTCTCAGTGAGACAACATTAAGGATAATATCCCCTGTGTTGTCTAGATCCAACGCAACACGCTAGTACAGTAACAATAGGAAACTCCAAGTAGCATACATAACAGTATGACAAATGTCAAATGACAAAGGTTAATATTATAAACCATTATTATCCTGCCAGTGTTGTCATATAAATCTACAAAATACAACCGTACATACATATGGCAATCCCTTTTGTTGGATATAATTATAATTTAGCCTATATTTCATAACAACACATAAACTAAATTTCTTAAAGATAACGTTAGATCACTCGATCCATCCTTCTAGCTACGTCACCTTCTCCACCACTTAAAGGGTTAGTTCACCCAAAAATGAAAATTCTGTCATTAATTACTTACCCTCATGTCGTTCGACACCCGTAAGACCTCCGTTCGTCTTCGGAACACAAATGAAGATATTTTAGTTGAAATCTGATGGCTCTGAAAGGCCTCCATTGGCACAATGCACGGTTCACTTTCAAGACCCTTAAAAGGTACTAAAGACGTTGTTACAAAGTCCATCTCACTACAGTGGTTCTACAATAACTTTATGAATCGGCGAGAATAGTTTTTGTGCTATTCGACTCACTGATTCATAACGCTTCGAAGCTTCATGAGGCCGTGTTTTGAAATCGTCATCACTATATAAGTCATTATTTAGGGTTTTTTTGCGCACAAAAACTATTCTCGCCGATTCATAAAGTTATTGTAGAACCACTGTAGTGAGATGGACTTTGTAACAACGTCTTTAGTACCTTTTAAGGGTCTTGAGAGTGAACCGTGCATTGTGCCAATGGAGGCCTTTCAGAGCCATCAGATTTCAACTAAAATATCTTCATTTCTGTTCCAAAGACGAACGGAGGTCTTACGGGTGTCGAACGACATGAGGGTAAGTAATTAATGACAGAATTTTCATTTTTGGGTGAACTAACCCTTTAAGTTAAAACGATAGTCATTTGACAAGGCATCTAGTCAATTTGTTAAATAAAAAACTTTACTGTACTGTACAAACAACATATTTACGCGCTAACGTTACCCAGTTCGCTGTTTAGAGTTTGTGATTAAAAGTGAAGAAGCTATTGTAAAATCACATGGTGAGGCATTACAATAATTTTTATATTTTTTTACAATGCTAAAAACAAAGTTGTGACTGCTGACGTTATGAGTTAATGTTATATGCTAGTTCACATGTAGGCTGAAGTTACAGTACTGACGTTACGTTTTGCAGGTTCTTACTGAAAATAAAGACTAAACGTACCACTCAGAAGCATCCATTTCCAATCTCAAAACAATTGTTTGTTCCTCATTCTAGGGACAATTTCTAAGGTTGTAAATGGACCTGTAAAACCGTGTAGGACAATTTTTGATCTTAAAAAAAAAGCCACGGCACATACCCTCTATGTAGATATCAGAGAACAATTTGAAATATTGTTTCAAATCATTAGGGCACCTTTAAGAGGGATAAGTTAACTCCTTTAAAACACCTGAACACACACAGATTCTGCAAAGCTTCATGAGAGACGCGGTTAAATTATCTCATGTCTCAAACCACATAGTATTATAATCAGGGCTCTGAACCGGTTCAAGGAACGAAAACGAAAACCGGAAACGAACGAAATTTTAAGAGGAACAAAAACGGAAACGAAATCAAAATCAATTTGAATCGTTCTGAACAGAAACGTTAATTTGAAATGACCATTAACCGGTTAATAACGTTATTTTATCGTTCTCTTTAATATTTTAATTTGGCAGTGACCAATCATGAACAGCATGTGACGTTGACGGATCAAGGTGAGTGAAATGCCCGCGCACCATCATCTATGAATCTACCGGTAAGTCAGTGTAGAGCGCGCGCATTTTCATGCCTCAAGTACATTTCTTTCCCCGCTGAGGTCTACAATGAATGTGCTGGTATTGGAGGACATTCTTTTCAAACGTTTAAATAAGCAGTACGGACTTTAAACTCAAATAGTCTGATTTAGGCTGATTTAGTTTATGGATTTTGTTTAAGCCTGTCCAAGTAGGCTACTAGCATCTATCAAAAAATTTTCCTATAGTCTTTCAGATTGCCAATACAGGACAGGTCAATGTTTTCTATATAGACGGTTGATGCTTCGTATTAAATGGTATGTTATTGCATTAAATGATCAAGCTTTATTAGCTGACTGAATTTGATTAGCCTATGTGATGCAAGGATGTGTTGTGCAGTGTTTGCTTTGAAATTACCAGTTGACGGTGCATTAAAAGAGCAATGGTTATCCAGTTTATTTATTCTTTATTCATGCATTTTTTAAAACAAGTCGTGTTGAAAAAAAGTTATGTACAAAGAATGTTATCACTCTTCTGAAAATAATTAGGCATTAGAGGCCACTTTAGATTGTCTAACGCTCCATTAAAACAGGTCCGCTGTTTATGCCTTGTAATTAATGCATGTATTTCTGGTTTTAAAAATGTTATTAAATAAATATTCAAGTTTAATTACCATGTGTTATATTATTATTGAGTGAAAATAAGTCTATTTATACATATTTGTTTAAAGTATAGGCTTAATTAAAATAACGTTATTAACCGGTATTTTTTCAAATCAAACCGTTTTTGGAACAGTAATGTTTATTGAGGAACGCAAAAACGGAAACGCTATAATATCGATTCTGCTCGGAGTGAACCGATTGATATTTTTTTCCGTTTTTAAGCCCTGATTATAATAATAATTAACATAAACAACTTACATAGCTCTTACTTGTACCACCTGACTGCAGCAGATTAATTTCAGCATTGATAGTGTTGACATGATAGAAAGAAACGTATTTTCACACACTCACACACACACTCAGACTCGCTTCAGTCTCCTGCACACATCCAGTTCTCTTTTGCTCTTGAACAAACAACACAGAGAATTTTGTCAAAACGCTAGTTTTGTTGAGTATTCTCATATTAGGAGTCTTAAATGGGTTAGATAACGTGAACTTGTGAGAAAATGAGATGAGTGACAATGCGTCAGATCCGCGTCATGTTGGGCAGCGGCCGATCTTAAAGTCACAGCAGCACTGATGATGCCTGTCATTAATGTTCATCAAAGAACAACGGGAACAGAGAAAAGTGTAGCTTTAATGATGATTAATCTATATTTCATTTATTATTTATGCAGTTAAGAAAGGTGTTTGATAATTATTACATTTCTGTATATGTCTAACAGGGAAGGCCATGAGTAAATATAACATTTATTATAATGGGTTTATAGATTGTTTTAAGTTTACTTAAATTAAAAGTTGTTTTTTAAAGCCTAAATGTTGAAATTGGTAGCTTTCAGTTATACTGTAATGTAATGTCATTAATGTTTCATAGAGACATTAGTATCAGTGATACTGGCCTTCATTCATAAAAAGATGCCATTACAAAACATATTTAAAATATGCTGTCTTTAAATTGTTTCTACATTATTTTGGAGAGCAACTGAAATTAATACAATATCAAAATATTAAAAACTTGCAATTAACCATACATAATTAATAATTATACGAAATGTGATTAATGGCCTAACGAGTTCCTGTTTTATATATTTATAACATGAGCCATGAGTTATGACACAAGCAAGAGTGCTGTTTTTCCGAACATCTGCACGATCACAAATGTGACATTTATACAACAGTTCAATAAAGTTACTCAGTAACTTTCATAGACACACACATTCTGTTTTTGCTTCGTCAAAGGAAACAGAAAAAAAGCAGAACTGCTGCGCCTCCGAGCAACACGTGTTTTGTTCCTCAAAGAATCTACATATTTGAAGAAATCGAGTAGATGATTCAATTAGGCTACCCATTCATAAATATAGTAGTTTGCTAAATTAAATGAATTAGGATTTTTGAACAAATCGGTTGAATAAAGGATTCAACTCAAATTATGACGGAGACTTGCTGCCACCTACTGACGGTTTTAGTTTCATAGTTAAAAAGTAGACTATTAATTCATTTATTTCAAAATATTTCTAATATTTTGCTGAACGCAGCATAAGATCATTGTTTTGGTTCAGAAAGAACTGCAAAAGGCTGCTGCTGTTTTGGATCTCGGATGCTGCGTCCCAATTCAGAGGTTGCATTCTTCGAAGGCCGCATTCGAAGGCCGATTGCGTCATTGTGACGATGCAGGGCTCCAGAGTGCGACTAAATGGTCGCATTTTGCGACTAAAATTTGAGAGTGTGCGACTGAATTTTACGTCCAGTCGCACATGTGCGCCCCAGTAAATTTGCCTGCTGTCGGTACTGGAGAAATTAAGAAAATACACTTACTAATTATAATTGATAGACGTTATGTCTGGCAAATTCTATCTTTGCCAGCCGTTTCTATATGAGATAATATTAAATAATTAGTCCGTGATGCATTTTTGCCATTCGCAATCCAGAAGAGAGAGAGAGAGAGAGAGAGAGAGAGAGAGAGAGAGAGAGAGAGAGAGAGAGAGAGAGAGAGAGAGAGAGAAAGCGAGCGAGCTCTCACGTGGAGCTACAGCGAACACAACACCACAGTCAGCTTTAATGAGTGACGATGGCCAAGAGAACTACACAGAAGTTTAGTCTGCTTAAACTTTAGGGATGTGCTGTGATATTAATCTAATTTTATTTTCGATTTTGGCTTCCAAGAATTATAAAAAGAAGATATATGAGGTAAAACTATTCCTATAGCCGTGTTCCGTCGAGCTCATCCTTCCTTTCACAGCTGAGCTGTCATTTCTCCCTAAACCTAATCGTCAGAATCAGTGATTGTTGTAAACTGCAGTCTCTACTGTTGCTAAACTGCGGGATGTGTTTGATAATAAAGAGCTATTAAATGCACAATAATCCGCGCAAGAGACGCTGTTTCCAACTTCAAAAGGCGGCTTATGTGTGTGTGCTGCGAAATGGAGCGGCTTGCACTTAATATTGTAGGCTTCGTGTGCGCGTCTATTTTTTTACGGTCTATGG
Source organism: Gobio gobio (assembly GCF_949357685.1). Taxonomy (NCBI): domain Eukaryota; kingdom Metazoa; phylum Chordata; class Actinopteri; order Cypriniformes; family Gobionidae; genus Gobio; species Gobio gobio. The sequence continues at coordinate 34,732,335 of NC_137099.1, forward strand.
TCTAAACCATCAAATAAACAACAAATAGCCGGTGTCAAATTGACCGGATTGGAGAGAAGTTATTTTTAACAGTTTATATCTTAAATGGGCGTAAATAGTTTGGAGAAATAGGAGAATATGATATTATTAGTTCTACATTCGATCGGTCTTAAAGGGGCAGCGTCTAATAAACCTGACGATTGAGCCATTGATTCGAATCGAACAAAAGACAAATAGAAAATATTCACATCTCTTGAATTAATAACTTTAGCTTTTATAAGCATTAATCTATCAATTTATACAGTGAAAACTATGCAGTGTTATTTTACATTTCATTACTTTATAAGATTTCTTTGTAGGTTTGTTCTTTACTGTAATATTGATGTTAGTGCCCAAACTTTGCGGTTTCTTTTGCTATATATATTTTACTTTTCAGATTATAAAGCCATGTTAATTATGTTCTAAATTATGTTTTGTTTTTTGTTTTTTTTATAAAAAAAAAAAAGTATAATAAAAAGAACCGGTAAGAATACTGTTAAAGTACCGGATCGATAAGCAGTATGGGTAAGAGTAGTAATACCATTAAAACCTTAACGATACACATCCCTATTAGTAATACAGTGGAAATTAGTAGATTTGATTAGCATGTTGATTTACGGTGTGCGCCACTAAAATTTCTGGTTGTGCCCCTAAAATTTTCAGTTGGGGGCCACTGTGCTCCTAGTGAAAAAAGTTAGTCTGGAGCCCTGCGATGGCTGTCCCAATTCAAAGGCTCCTTCAAATGCGGCCTCCAAATGCATCCTTTGTTCTCCATGAAACGAAGGATACAACAGACGGATCCTTCGTGGCCTACCCCAACCCCAGAATGCATTTTGCACCATGCAGTGACGAGTCAGGATTTTTTTGGAGAGATATTGCCGAATTACACTTTTAAGTGTTGGGTTTCAACGTTCTCAAATATCTAATGATACAAATGTAAAAATAAAAAAAACTTAAAAGCGGTTCAAAAAATGTTGACATATATTAAGATGCAATATATATGGTTTATACTCTTTATTAAATACCAAAATAGACCATGGTGAACATACAGTATTTAGACAGTTTGTGAATACTGTTTTGTTTTCAAAAAAAGTCAAGCTTTAGGATACTGTCACTCATCAACGGCAGCTGTCACAGTTGATAGGCGACAAGAACAATCCTCTGTAGGCTAGACTGTCACATTTAACAATGCTCAGTCCGAGCTTCGCAGGATTTGAAGGCGTGTCCTTCGAAGGATGCAGCCTTTGAATTGGTGAATTGAAACAGCCGGTGACTGTGGCTGTCTACAACTCTGCATAGCTTTACGGAATGCTGATGACTTGTGATGTCTGCGCGAGGGTGTGCGGAGTTATGGAAATGAATAGGTTGACATGTCAAACTGAATGCAACGATTGGACAACATTTTTTTGACTTCCACAGAATATGTACATGTTTTAATATTTAGATCACTTCTATTATTGATTACTATTAAGAGAGTTTCAACTAGTAGAACAAAAAGTGTTTTTAAAACAAATTGCCTAGTCTACATTTAACATTTCCACCATTACTGCTCAGACAGAAAATCCGAACAAAGTACACACAAAGTGTGCTGCAAAATGTAAAATGTCATCCTCAAAATCCAACTATCAGGAATGTAGCAAAGCTGTCAATGGGGCAGTACCCTTTCAAAAGATACACCTTTATACCTATAGAGTTTATATTAGTAGGCTACCTTAAAGGTACTTATTGTGCATTATTGTCCAAAACCAAAAGTGTATATATTAGTACCTAAATGGTACATATTAGAACCTTTTACCGTCCCATTGAAAACTTTTGTTTAAAAAAAAAAAAAAATTCTGAGAGTGTAAGATGTTTGTGAATGCATGTTGGTCTTAAAGGGGGAAAAGTTTGTTTCAGTTTAATGGGCTGCCCAAGTGCCCATGTGAATCCATCCCTGACCTATATAGGAGGGCATGTTGTCAGAATACATTTTTCACAAACTATTTAATTACATTTTTATTCATAACGAATGCATTAAATTGATCAAAAGTGACCGTAAAGGCACAACTTTACATTATTACAAAAAAATCTGTTTATGTTCTTTTGAACTTTCTATTCATCAAAGAATGCTGAAAAAAAGCATCATGGTTTCTACAAAAATATTAAACGGCACAATCGTTTTCATCTGTGATAATAAGAAATGTTTCTTGAGCACCAAATCAGAATATTAGAATGATTTCTGAAACATGTGACACTGAAGATTAGGGTAATAGTCGCTGAAAATTGAGCTTTTCCATCACAGATTTTAAATTGTAATAATATTTTGCAGTTTTTAACAGTATTTTTTTTATCCAATAAATGCAGCCTTGATTTGATTTGCATAGGTGTCTTTTAAAAACATAAAAAAATCTTACCAAACCCAAACTTCTGAACAGTAGTGTGCCTGTTTGGGGTATTGTATCTAAAGTATTCATATAGTGTTCATTTGTTATATAAATATGATAAAAGAACCAGGTCCAAGCTGGGTCAAGGGCCCCTATTAAAAAAATAGGTATTCATTAGAGAGTAAAATGGCTGAGCGCAAATATTCCAAAAAAGGTCATAGGCCGTTATTTTTTAAAGGAATTATGTTGAAAAAAATAATGGGATTCGAACCCACAATTATACATTTTAAACTTTCAATTAACCTTGCACAAGGGTATTCTCATTTCCATCAGCTTTAGATTAATACCAGTTGTTTATCACATACCTGTGAACAAAGAACCCTGTTGCATCGCATGCATCACTTAGAAGGTTAAAACGCAATTATTAAATTTACAGCTAAACTATTGATAATTACATACTTGAACACACAGAATTCCCATTTAATAACAAACATTTCATTAACCTACACCAAACACAAGGGAATTTACATAAACAGTTACTGAAGGTGGGTGCTATTACAGAGCTTAGCATTGTTTTTTTAATTGCTTTGCTAATTAAAGCAATTAATGCATGAATTAGAGGATGGCAATATGATAATTACACATCAACCTCAGAATACTTAATTGTGTTATTTGGTTTCATCCTTTTAAAAAGAAGTTCAATTAGCCAAAGTCAGTGTATAAGCTCACTTTCTAAACTCACTACTACTTTGATGGTGCTAGTCTTTATAAAATATTGACCATGAACTTCATCCCCACACTTAAAAGTACTGGATTGAAGTCAGATGCGTGTTGGTCACTCAAACAACGATTTAATGGTACTGATGAGTGATGTCACTGTCACAGTGGCAACCTTTATGATACTAATTCGCAGCGAGGAATCAACTACCCCATTGTTGCGCATCATTAGCCGTCCTCATGAAGAGATACGCCTGGTCCGCTTTAGTTGATAACACCTGTCATTCCAACAAGCGGTTGCAATCATTCTCCACATGCTGTTTGTGTCTTTGTTAAAGGTGATTCAATGGAGGCCTGAAGATGGTGCATCCTTGACCCATGCTACAACTAACAAATCCACAAAGTCAACAAATGTTCGAGGGACCAGCATCAAAACACTCTTTAAACAATATGTATAGCCTTATTTAATAGATTCTAACATAACAGGGTTGAGCTGCAGACTCTTCCCATTCCACTAAAAGTTAGGAAAAGCAATCATGAAAATTACATTGAACTAGACCAGGGGTTTTCAAACTTTATGATGCCAAGGACCCCAAAATATGATGAACCTTTATGAGGGACCCCCTTCCTAAAATGTATCTATTTTTATGTTTATGCTAGATAGTAAGAGACATTATGACATTATAAATTCAACATATTGTTTCCCAACGTAAATTGGCTATACTTAATGTTGGATGTATGATGCTGAAGAAGAACATTTTTGATAAAAAATTATAAGAAACTTTCACAATAAATGTATGTAAGTAGCTTACGTACTGCGTTAATAATACTGCCTTACAACCCCAGTGAGCGAGATAAAGGGGACTATAGTGAGAAAAACTCACTAAAGATACACAGCAAACATACAATTCTGGAAAGTATGTAAACGGCAAGAAAGGAGAGAAACATTTAGAAATGAAACAATGTTCGGTAGACTTCATCCATTTTTGCTTTGTCTTTTTATTCTCTGAAATTTTCTGGGGACCCCATATAACCTTCTGGAGGACCCCTGGGGGTCCCCAGACCCCAGTTTGAAAACCCCTGAACTAGACCACATTCTCCTGAGAACTTCTCCTTGACAAGCGACTGGACTTGAGTAAATGTTTAGCAATAAGAGCAAACATAAGGTGGAGGTGATTACAGACGCATAAATGAATTCTCACTGCAGGAGTGAAACATTATGCCTCCTATCTGCAGGAGCCAAGGACACAGCCACCTCTCCCTCCCCGCACGGCTGGGTGTTAATGAAGCTCATGCCAGGTAAGCTGCCTTTTGGGCTGATCTAAGAGCCATGCCGCCTTTACCAAACATGACCTTAAATATTCCCAGCAAAAACTAGCGTCAGATCTGGGCAAAAAAGCACATGTGAGGTGGAGAACAGGCTTGATGATCGAACGAATGAAATTCATGTTTTGAAGAGAATACGAACGATTTGCAGCGACGAATTATGGCCATTGCGTTTAGTATAAATGTTTAAAAGAAAGAAAGATGTCTTAAAAGATTGATATTGCAATGCTACGATACAATACAAAGCACAAGTAATGTCAATAATTTAACTTTAAATGCACTGATGTCGCCATCGTGTGGTTGAAACACAAAAATGCACATGGCAGTACAGATAAAATGCCTTTGGGTGATCACAGACACCATATCAATCAAAAAAGAGCATGTTTCATACAGTTAAGGTTAAAAAAAACATTTTACTTAACCTACAGCAAAACCAAACAGATGCATTATATAGTTATTTATATACACAATGTTAAATGGAAAAAAAGATAGCAAGGGAAAAGGCAAATGCTTGAACAGTCAAATTGTACATACTGCTTTCACACATTAATCATCGATATATGCTTATATACAGTGTTTTCTCAAGCAGGGACTGAGTTTTAGATTGATCATCCTTGACTAGTGCTGTTTTCAGAAGCCTGAAAAAGATCAAACAAAAAGGTAATTAATGATAAGAATAAATTAAGGTAAAGTGTGTATTTTAAGTCGCATTCATTTTTTTTTTCCGTAGTTTAATTTCAGTCCGGTAGTGCAATGTTTTTTTTTTTTTAAGTGCAAATATTCCCATGTAGCTTCTCAATGAATATTATCTGCATGCATAAAAAATAGCATGTTACACATTAGGACCGTGGTTCGACTTTTTATTTAACCTTGTATTTATTAAAATAATATAACCTGAAGCTATGTTTGGTTAATGTTATTTTCCCCCTCAACAGCTGTTGTTTTTATTGTTAATATACTGAGACTTCCAGTTTATGGTAATAAAAAAATATCTTTATCTTGTCATAATTAAAACGGAAATGCCATCCATTCTCTAAACCGCTTGTGCTAGGTAGGGTCACAGGAGAAATACCCATGTCTGTGGAAAGGTTTAGAGAGAATATAATAAACAATTTTATTAAAATAAAAGAACTAAAATAAACAAGTAAACATTTATTAAAATAAGTCAATTGGATTTATAAAATGTAATTTAAATAAAAGAATTAATTAAAATTAGAAATAAATATATTTTACAGTACAATTGTGCATAAAAAGTAATGTAGCATATAATAACAATATTTTCCAAATAATATTTTACATTCTTAATAATACTTTTGCACAGTATGAACACCATTATACATTACAATATATAGCTGGCTTTTCGATTTTAGCATGGGGGTCCATCATATTTGTGGGGTCCGTGGCATCTAAATCATTGAAACCCCTTGGTCAGATGATATGTTGACTAGTCTGGCAGACACCAGATTACTGATGCAATCATAATTTTGGTCTTCAAAACCAATTAAAGGGAGAGTGGGTAAAAAGAGTGGACAGAAGCACTGTCAGCGCAAATCTACTGCTGCATTAGTGTGAGCACCTTCAGCGAGTCAGAGGCTCTTCTGAGTTCTTTGATGACTGATGACAGGGCTTCGGGGTTGATCCCCTGCTCACACAGACGGACACATATCGACAGAGACTCCATGTCCAATCCTGTATTCAGAAGCCTTGATATCTCCAGGAGAACTGAAAATTTAAGAAGCCACAATAGTCGTCCAGTGACATTTCTATAATTGATTCACAACAACCGTTATTACAAAAAAAAAATAATAATTCTCAATCTTACCATCCATAGTCTCCCGGACGGCATTCATGTTGGCGCTCGCGGGATTGGCCATGATGCTATCGTGCTAAAGCTATTTAATTACTTAACGACAGTAACAACACCCACTCTTTCATTAAGACGACCCTGACAAGTCTATTGCGGATACTTCCTGGTGTCTTCCCAACATTTGCAAAATCAACATTAAACAATATACATTGCAAACTAACGGACAGCGGTTTTATTTACACCTCCCGCTCGTTGTTGTGGCAATCCTGTCAATAAAGTTGTAAACGTTCGAAAGGAAGTTGCGTTGAGACCGTTCTCTTCACCTGATTGGTTGTTTCGCAGGCTCTGCTGAATTGTGATTGGTTGGCACCTCTTGAGCGAAAATTAAATCAGACGTTGGAGCCCATCAGAGATCACGGTTGGGCTTGTTTGAGTCTCGTTGCGGTGTAAGGATTTAATTAAGAACATTAATCACCTGGTTAAAGATTTGCTTCCTTTTTCAACACGTTAAGATTGCAAGCCAAGAAAGGTAGAAAGTACTTTTTTGGCCAGTACTAATGAGATGCAATGGTATAACATAAATATTTCACTCGTTTCCTTTCTTATTAAAACGTAAGTTAGCCTGCTTGTCTCTGAACGCGTTTTTAAGATGGGAGATATAGCAGAGATTCATATAACACCCGAGACTCCAGGAAGACCTGCGATTCTGAACCCGTTTGAGAGCCCAAACGACTACCACCGTCTTCATGAGTCTCTGGTGCCCAGCCCGTCGGTGTTCAGAAGCTCCAAGAGCTCGTCAGCGGTGAGTATCTGACTGCGTATGAGGGGGAAACGAAGAAAAAGCATGCAAATGCCATTTTTTTAATTTGTATTTTCTGTTATAGACACCAGCAAAGTTCAAGTGGTCCATTGATGAAATGGCAAATTTACTTCCTGTGGAAATAGACCCTGAGGACATTCGCCGCCAGGCTGTGTTTATGAGCCAACACAGGTTAGTATGTTTATCTGTAGTGTTTTACAATAATAACACTGTATTTGCTGTTATTAGTTCATGTTTATTATATTAACTCAACTGTGTTTTAACACATTAGGGCAGATTCTGAGATTGAGGCAAAACGGCAACATGCTATTGAACAGGTAAAATTGCTTTACTTCTTGTGAATAAAAATAAAATCCCTGTCCATGAAAATGTTTTCTTTTCATTAAAGAGAAAGATGCGTCATCAAATAATTTTTGGTTGTTCAGTTTTTCACTAAAGGTGCCATTGTTCCCTCTCCATGGGGACCACTAGCAGCCAAACAATCAATAAAACTGCCACATCAGAAAAGTATGTCATGACACAGACGCATAAAAGAGAAGTTTTCTTGCTAGTTTATTACAACCAATGTAGCTTTTAGATATTCATTGTAACTGTCTAATTTTAGGTCCTTTGTCTCCACTGGTAACAGAGGAGCCTCCACCACCAAAGAAAATCAACGGTTTGTTCAGGAGCTCTACGTCAACTCATAAATGATCATTTTAGACATTTATGTATGTAGATTATTTAGAATAATAAGTCTTTGCTTGTTGTTTGTGTTATAGCTATCTGTCAGACAGTCCTGTCCCTACCAGTGGACTTCAATCTTGAAAAAGTTCTGGGTAACCCTTTTCATTTCTTGTTTCGGAGTAATATAAGATTTATTTATTTATTTTTAAATTGGCCACGGCAAACAAATGAAGAGGTATGCGTAGTGACATATACCCTCAAACTATTTTAAACTGCGTTATGTTTTGTCTTTCATACAGTTTTTATGATCTCATTAATTAAGATTACATCATGAAATATTTACTTTTTAAGTGAATTCATAATGAAGGCAAAAATATAATTTACAACATCATAATACCATTCAAAAGTTTGGGGTCTGTAAGATAAAAAGAAATAAAAAGAAATTAACTTTTATTTAGTAAGACTGCATTATGAAATTGATCATGATTGACAGTAAATATGTTTTTTTTTTTTTTAAACCTTTTATGCATACAGATATTACCTAATTAATAGAGAGATTAGATTATATATTTTGCTTTAAAAAAATATCAAAAAAGAATTCAGGCAACAATATAATTTCTAATAACAGGATTCATACTTTGATTATTTGATATTGAAGTACTGGGGGAAACCTCCATGTTTATGAAGAGGTACTTGAAAAGTGATAGAATTATTGAAAAGAATGATTGAAAAGACAATATACTTGAAATTTTGTGTTTTAATGTGTTCAATAAAAAGTATTTACACTCAAAATTAACGCTGTAGCATGTGTGATATTGAGACGTATTGCACTACTATTGAGTGATATTCCTTGTATTCCAATTATGATACAGCTTTATTCTTCGTCAATCATATTCACAGGGAAATATCAGTTTGAATGAGGAAAATATATATATATATTTTTTTTTACATGCTAATCGTACTTGAAATAACTTCATTGCGCTTTTTACTTTTGCCGTGTCAGACCTTGCCTATAGGTTATTTATATGTGGAAGATGATAGCATGCTTTCCATTACTTGGACACCTATCGATGTTAACATGAGAACTTCCTTTCTATTCTACCAGGTGATTACTATAAGACAGAAGAGTTAACTGAACAGGTGCAGGAAAGCCTCAGCTCCTCTTCATTGCGACGGAAGCTGTTTCTGGATGGTCATGATAGTGGATCTGAGTCTTCTACCCCTTCCAGCCCAGATAGAAATTCCCATAACATACCTCCCAGCAGTCGAGAGATGATGTCTTCTGTTATTGTCTCTCCACTTCAGTGTGGCATTCCAACTGGGACGCCCTTGTCTGTACGTACCAAGTCAGATTTGACCAGGGCAACTTTTCTAGACTCAAATTTGACCCTTGTAGACGTAAAAAATCTGGATCAAGGGTACCTGATTCTAATAATTGTTTTTACACATCATTTTTTAGGGCCAGTTTTCATCCAGTCCCATCCAAGGCCAGTGTCGAGCCTACAGTCTGGGCAGTATCGCAAGTCCCATGCTTTCAGAGAGATCGTCGCCTGCTTTCAACTCTCCTATTCTATCGCCCATCAGACTTCAGCATTCTGTGACACCTGTATCAGGTAAGAAATCTCAGATGGTGCCAGGGTTTTAAAATAGGTTTATTTTTGTCAGCCGAACCCATTAGACAAAATATTTACTTAAGTACCTCCTGAGTTTTTTAGTATTTCAATAATTTAACATATTTGCATGTTCACGGTTCTCTTTGTTGGTTAATGGTCACATGATGAATATATTCAATCTTTTTAGTAAGTGTTTTATTTTGGAATTTAAAGTAGATTCAAACCTCAGTCCACATTACTTTCACACTGGTGTTTTAGACCCAATTAAAAAATAAAGATATGTCAGTACCAGTGTTAATTTTGACAGCAAATTTTGATTTAGTTTTAGTCATAGTCTTTTGACTAAAATGCCATTTAGTTTTAGTCATATTTTAGTCACCTGCATTGTTTTTAGTTTTAGTCGACTAAATATTGATATTATTATTATTGTTGTTTGTATGTTTTAACTATTAAAAATGAAGACACATGTGACCCTGGACAACAAAAAATTCTATGTAAATATATCAAATTTATTAGTTGTAGTAATATGCGTTGCTAAGGACTTGATTTGGACAACTATAAAGGCTATTTTATTATAATTTTTTTTTATCAATATTTATTTTTATTTTTTTTGGACCCTCAGATTCCAGAATTTCAAAAAGTTGTATCTAGCCAAATATTGCCCTATCATAACAAACCATATACCCAGACTGATCTCATGAAATGGCGTATGTATGACATGCCAATTCGCTATGCCATTTTGGCGTGCTATCAAGACGCATAATCGCTTTTTAGCGTGTTTATCAACGCCGTTTCATTCTATCCCCCTACACTACCCCTACCCATCACACACACACACACACACACACACACACACACACACACTGCCCCTGCCCCTAAACCTACCCATCACAAGAAACATTCAGCATTTTACATTTTCAAAAAAAAAAATTTTAGTATGTTTATAAAACCATTTACATAGACGCGGAATCACACGGCGTAGACATACAGGCGGAGATGCTGGTTAGTTTCGGCGTACACATACACGCGGAATCACACGGCATAGACATACACGCGGATAGCTCAAAGCGTACAGATGACACGCCATTTGGCTTTAGAAAGTGGCGTGTATGTTTACGCAAAGTCATGATGTCATGTTGATATACCACTGGAATAATTTTTTATTCAGCTTTCAGATGTATAAATCTGAATGAGTTTTGACTAGGGGTGTAACGATTCATCTACTACATCGATGTATCGATTTATTTTCCTATGATCTAACTACATCGATCTGTGCTCGGCAAGTTGGCCTTCCGGACGACATATATCGATCTAACATCGTTTTAAAAGGTAATCAATCGATTGTATCGATCATAGGAAATAACACATTGGATTTAAGCACGTCAGACTTTATATGGATGTTTTTTCTTAGCACTTTTAATGATAAAGGCGTTAAACGTTACTCGATTCAGTCTGCCTATCTGTGACATCATCGCAACGCACCAGCAGCAGCAGCGCTCATTGAAATGAATGGGATCGTGTCGCTTTGTCGCTGCGTGTCGCTGGCGGTGTGAACGGGGCTTGAGAAAACAAAACATAGCATGGCGCATGGCAGAGGAGAAGCCAACGAGCGAGAAATTATCAAGCCACCAGGAGAAAGCGCTACCTGTACTTTCAACCCTTGCTTGTTACCTGTGCATTCCTGCACCAGTGTGCCAGCAGAGCGAGTTTTTAATACTGCTGGAGACATAGTGAACGCACAGAGAAGTGTTCTGCGGTCAGATCATGGTGATATTTTTGAAAAAGAAATCTGTAGAGTCATTGAAGAGTAGTTGGTTACATTTTATCTTTTGTTAAATATTGTTTGTTTATTAAACTGAGAGTAGTAGCAGGTTCAGCCAGTTTATTCAACCTGAAGAAATGTTGGTTGCACTTTATTTTTGATATTAATATTGTATTTGTATTATTTTAATGTTGAAAAACAACAGCAAAAGTAGCAGGTAAACTTACTATTAATTAAACCTGAAGAGAAGTTAGTTGCACTTTATTTTTTATATTAATATTGTAATATTTTTATGTTGGAAAACAAAAGCAGAAGTAGCAGGTTAACCTACTGTTGAAATGTTGGTTGCACTTACTGTGCTTGAATATGTATTGAATATTGAAAATGAGAGCAGAAAAGGTTAACTTCCTGTTAATTCAACCTAAACTGTTGGTTGCACTTTATTCAAATAAAATTGTAATGCATTTGCCATTAATTGTTGTTTACTTGTTTGTTTATATCCATAATTAATTGATATACCGGATTCCCTTACAAGAAACAACAGGAATCTTGGAAATTTCACCTGCACTGACCAGTATCCATATATTTATTTCAGTCACACAATTTTTGGCAAAAAAGTTACTGAATCGATTTCAAGTCACTGAATCGTTTCGGATCGTATCGTTCTAAATGAACCAATATCGTCCTTGAATCGTATTGACAACCTCAAATCGTGATACGAATCGTATCGTTGTTAAAACGAATCGTTACACCCCTAGTTTTGACCCTTCTGACTAGTTTTGTGGTCCAGGGTCACACATTAATTACAATTGTACTTTAAAATACAAAATGTATATTGAATCATACATTTTATTTTACACTACAAGTTACAATACTAATATACAATATGTTTAAATTTTTTTTACATTTCAAATCCTTTGGCTTTTATTTGGTGAACTTCTGTTCTGGATATTTATGTGAATGTATAAAAGTAAATCTAGCCCACGTTGTGTTCACAAATGCACGTTAAACTGGCAGCACATGCAGAGATGAAGTTTGCTGTATTTAGTGTGAATAAAGCCATGTGAGATGACGTTAAACTTTGTCTTTATAGGTGAGAGGAAAAGGCTGTCGTTTGTGTCCCCCAATGGCGTTCCTACAGGCAGCTCGGACATGGCCATGAAGCGATGTGGAGAAAGCCCATTGGTGGAGGGCTGTTCCCCGATTCGCAGCTGCTCCCCCTTTCAGTCCAAACCCAGAGTCTGTATGTGGGCCTCTCCTACTCACATTTCCCCTATCCTCCACGACAAGGAGAACATCCTTTCCAGTGAACCTTTACCCACCATGGACCTGGACGCCAGCTCGACAGGGCCTCATGCCCAACGAGAAGGACTGTTATCTGGGGGGAGTGAGTTAGAGGCCTCTGTGGATGTTTCAGAGCAAATGGATCAAGACGAGCAGTTTGTGAAGGGTACGGGAGGAAATATTGAGACTGACAGTAGGGAAAGTGAAGATGAGGATGAGGTCATCAGCAGGAGCAGGGAGGAATCCTGTGGTTGGGTTCCTGAAGAGGACACAGCATCACCACCTAGACTGTCCAGCCCTCGAACAGGCAGTGTGCCTGACGCTGAGAGTACGCACATGTTCGTATCCCTGCTAGCGGAAGGGAGCATCACGCCGTATGACATTAGCATGCAGGTTAGTATGCGTGCTGTCAGGTGACCAGAATACCAGCTGCTTTCAAGCAGCCTCCAAATACTAGACAACTAGATGAAGAGTCATTTAAACAGTAACCCAGCAGGTGTATCTGACATTAAACTGTTGTAAAACTGGCCGGTGGTAGCAGCAGCAGCTTAACCTTTTTCACTCCAAGAACTCTAGTTATTTTTATTTATTTTTGCAAGCTTTTCTTATTGGAATTGTGACCTATGGTCTTCAGCTAATTTGTAGACTTAATCTCATGTCAGGTTTAGGTCTAATCTGTCCCTCATGTTCTCTGTGCAGGTGGATAGCGGTTATAACACTCACTCAGTGTGCATTAACAGCTTAATGGACGCCCTCAGTTCAGACAGCCAGAGTAAGGAATTGCTGGACACACACACTGCTGAGGAGGGTGTACCTTTCACTAGACACACTAAACCAAAGGTAATGTCTCTCTCACTCTCTCACTCTCACACACACACACACACACACACACACACACACACACAGCTAACATTAGTCACTCTGTAACCACCTATCACATGTGAACACTTTATTCAGCTGTTTTGAGCCATTCATTTTGTTTTAGTTTTGCACACTCAAAATACACTATTCACTTGTTTATAGTTTGTATAAATAAACCATACACACTGTGCATAACCACACTAGGTCATTTTTAAATGTGGATATGTTTTGTTCTGCAGCTGTTCATCCCACCGCACTGAGCATGAGGGACAAAACAGGCACTTTACACACTCTCATCCCCAAAGCTGTGGAGGAGACACACACAACACAGGATTTACACATCAAGCTATACTGATTTCATCTCATAGAGAATGCTGAATACTGTGATTGGTATTACTGTCTGAGCCTTGTTAAAGTTTTTGTACTGACTAATCTACAGCATTATTTATTCTTGCTTCAAAAATGAAATGAATGTGGGACTTGAATTAGATTTTTGTATGTTTTATTGATTGTGGAATGTAGCTTGCAGTTACTTTTGTTAAGAGGATGGCAGGTATGTAACCATTTCCTCTAGCTGTTTTTATAGGGCCCTTTTTTTTACAATCTTAAAATTATTTATGCATTAATCAATCACTAAAACATATGGAGATGCCACAAGGTATACATGTGTATTATGGCAGCATGTGTATCTGAATAGTTATAAAATGTCTCGATTAAAAACAGTGCCAGTGTCCTTGAGCAGCTTGCATGTTTTCTCTTACAGGCAAGAATAACATTAACACTGAAAAATCTGAAAAAAAGATGTGAAAAAATAAAGACAACTTTTAAAATCTTAATAAAAAAATGTCTCAGTGGCACATTACATTGTTTTTGTACACAGCTGATCTAAACTAGAGCCTAATCCATTCAGCATGTACTTACAGCTGATGCATGCTTAAAGTCCCTGTAAAGGCAATTCTGAGATTTGTTTCTAAACACATTATAAATGTTAGAAATGTATTGCTGAAACACATTACAAAGACTGAACTGTGTAGTACTGAATTCAGAAGTTGGACCGAAACAATTTTTCCACCGTTGCTGTGTTCAGGATTTTCTGGGCGGGGCTAAAATGGTGGCTCGACGACGCACTGGAGCCACTGAGCATATGGCCCCTCCCCCTACACTATTGATGATGCACTGGAGCCACTGAGCATATGGCCCCTCCCCCTACACTATTGATGACGCACTGGAGCCACTGAGCATATGGCCCCTCCCCCTACACTATTGATGACGCACTGGAGCCACTGAGCATATGGCCCCTCCCCCTACACTATCATAACTGTTAATAGAGTGCCGAAGTAATGACGTCACTTTGTAGGCCAAAACGCGGAAGTGAGTTAGCATTTTAGCCCTATGGGTTCCCTCGCCCTAAAGTCTATGGGTTTTTTTCACTCTATAGAGTGCCGAAGTAATGACGTCACTTTGTAGGCCAACCCGGAAGTTAGCGGCGCATGGGTTCCCTCGATCAAAAAGCCATTCATTTTCCCCATAGACTTTTGGAAAATCGCAAAAAATAAGATCTGTGTTCAACAAAGAGTTATGACCCTTACACGTTTTGTCTACCAAGATAATCTTTACAAGTTAATCCAAAATGTATACATTTTGAAGCCCAAATAAAGCCGTCAGATATAAAATGCTAACGGTAGGCTATAAACAGACTACAGCACACCATGGTCGCGGATCAACGTCATCATCAAGAGCTGCCAACTCTCACGCATTGGCCGTGAGACACACGCATTTGATTGGTCTCACACGCCACACCCCCGATTTCTCACGCTGAAGTGCCAACCCGGTCTGTCAAATGCCTGAAAGATGAGTTTATCTAGGCTATATATCTATATCTACATGTTGAGCCGATCATGCTTTCGGTGAGGGGGTTCAAGATAAATGGGCAAATAAATACGGTGTTGCGCGACCTAAAGTTACATACTGTTTTGGGTTCTGACGAGAACGAGCCTGTAATGAGCGAAGTTGAGCGCTGTGACGCTCAGAGGTGCGTTTCCCGAAAGTGTCGTTCGCTAACTATGGTCACAAGTTCCGTCATTATAAGCATAGTTAAACGAGCCGTGTTTCCCGAAACCATAGTTCCAACGAACGTTCGCAAACAGCATCGCAAAGTTGATTTGCATACATTTTGTTCTTGCACTGATGTTAAATTTGTAGCCATTTTGCACTTGGGCAGCCAGTTTGAGATATAGGCTATATTTGAGTATTGTGTGTAATGATTCTGACAATTTTTTCCATTGAAATGACTGGGGAAAAGTGTCCCAATAACCCTGAATTCACCCTATACTCTTTGAAATCATAATTACATTGCATTATGAAGCTTGCACCCCAAATATTATAACATTCTTCATGAACAATTATTCAGTTATTTGTAACAATCTCATTGTAAAAAAAGAAGAAGAAAAAGAAACATGGTTTCAATGTAGCCAGCTACTTTTTGATAGTAACTTGTAGTGTAGCTATTTTCAAAAGGATAGCTTGAATGTAACTTAACTACTCAAAGTAGTTTTTACTACAACACTGTTTTTTTTAGATCAGCCACAGCAAAAAAGAACCACACAACAGACAGAAGAGCAACAGACAGGACAGACAGTTATTTTCCTTTTTCTTCCCTGTAAATGTATGCTGTAGGTTGATGTATAATCAATTTGTTCTATTTAGACAAAACCATGCCTCTACATAGTGCTTTAAAATTGTGTGTGTGTGTGTGTCTATAGGATACTGTATACAAAGCGTCATATAGATGCATTTTGTCTTAATAGAAATAATTAATTATCAACCTTATCTATCAAAGGCAAAAAAGAAATCAACAACAAAAACCAATACTACCCCATTCAAATGCTGATGCAGAGAGAGTGTTTTCTGTGATGTGTGTGTAGCTATTTTATATATATATATATATAATTTATTTTATTTTTTGTTGCAATTTTTGCTTTGTTCGCGGCAAAATTTTGGTTGGCCCCACCAAATCTCACTCTAAGTTTTTTTGAAAAGTTGGCAGCTCTGAGCTTCCTCAAACTTTATTTAAAAAAACACGCTCGCTCATTATGATCTGTGCTGTGTATGAACACTTATCCACTTTTTCATGAGAAATATTGCCCTTTCGTTTTTTCCAAAAATGTTAGAAACTAATTTTGTTTATGCATGCCTCTCTGAGATTTATCTTTTGTTAATGTTTTTTAAGACAATATGATTATCACTGTGATAACATTAAATGACATGAAACACAACCCAGTCTCTTTTTGTTAAATGCAAGTTTATGTATGATCAATAATACAAAACGTATAATAAGCTACACATGACATAAAGCAAACAATTCAGTCAAACATTCAAAGTCAGTTCTAGTCGGCTAACTTACAACGCTAACGTAAAGTTATAGCCTAAAAATAAACAAGTAATGAAACTTATCTTTGCACTCAGCCTAAATGATTTGCCAGGGAACAAATTATAGATCCATGAGAGCAAATATGGGCCGTTAAATCTCCACAAGACGAATTATAGCTGGAGACGCCACAGAGACATCAGAGCCAGCGGCAGACGTCAGAAGGACTGGCCGAGGAAAGTCAACTCTCGCCGGCTAAACAAGCGCTGACCGCCGCTGATCCACTGGAGCTCACAACTCCGATAACACCAGATAAAATGTTTAAATAGGCACTCTTCTTATAAATAAACCACAGATTTGAGCTTTAAACAACTACATTATCGACTGAAAAAGTCTTAAAACTAAGTTGTCACACATTAACAGTAGATTTTAACACAAAAAGACGTGTAAACACAGCCCATGTCAGCCATTTCTCAACGAGACAAACATGTGAAGAGAGTAAACTCCAAATGTTCAAGCATCCAACTTTGCGCGAATAGCGCGATTTATTCACGCCACATAAGTTCTTCATTAGGCTTGTTTGAGATGCGCCTCGCCTCGCCTGAAATTCAGCCGAGACTAGGCGGCTGCAGTGAGGGGAGGAGTGAAAAAAGTGCAGGCAAGCCGGACAGTTCTCTCTTCTCGTAGTGGATCAGACACCTGCGAGATCAAAGGCGGATATCGCGGGATTCACACTCGTGCGCTTTGTTGCTGATAAACTGGATGTAATTTACGTTCTGTTACTTTTATATGAAAATAAATATTATGAACAAGACACCCAAAGTTTTTGTTATTTATTTCCATTCGAAAGACGTGTTTATCAATCATTTTTACTTTAATTAGGCCTACATACATGTTTTTATATATATATATTTTGTTATAAATATGACAACAATCACATAACCCACAGAGAGATCGCCTTTGTTAGAGAGTTTGGGAATATTCACACATAAAAACATGATATCAGAGTTTTAAAATCAAACATTTAAAAAAAGAACCATACATCACGGTTGTTTAAACCAATAAACATTAAGCTGTGTCGTCAGCAAGTCGTTTCCCATCAAGCTTTTGCTCAGCGCAGTCGGTGGAGAGCAGCTGCGCTCGACTGCAAAATCCGACACATCCGCCTTTCGCATGCGAGAGTTTTTTGACATACGTCAGCATGACATCAGAGCAAGGCGGACCGCCCTCGGACACTTTTCTAACCGGCATGCATCTCGCGCTGATCACCGGTGATCGGTTCTGCGCATATTTCGCTCATCTCAAACAAGCCTATTCTTAGGCTGAAACGTGGGCTAGTGAGAGATTGCCTGTTTGTCACGATGACGTCTAAAGTCCCAGCCAAAGGATGTAGTCCCTTTTAGCAACTTGTTAGCAACCATCGTTTTTAAGACACAATAAAGTCTTAAAGGGTTAGTTCACCCAAAAATGAAAATTCTGTCATTAATTCCTCACCCTCATGTCGTTGGACACCCGTAAGACATCCGTTCATATTCGGAACACAAATGAAGATATTTTAGTTGAAAGCTGATGGCTGAGAAAGGCTTCAGATAGGCCTCCATTGGCATTCAGTACACTTATACTCCCAAGACCGATAAAAGGCACTTAAAATGTCGTTACAAAGTCCATCTCACCACAGTGACTCTACAATAATCTTACGATGCGACGACAATAGTTTTTGTCCGCAAAAAAAAATCAAAATAATACCTTTATCCAGCTTGTTATTGCCTTCCGCGTTTGCCTCCACGACGCATGCGCGAGAATATGACGTATGACGGAGGTCTTACGGGTCTCGAACGACGTGAGGGTGAGTAATTAATGACAGAATTTTCATTTTTGGGTGAACTAACCCTTTAAAAAATCACAAGCAGGTTCCAACTCACTTCCGCGTTTTGGCCTACAAAGTGACGTCATTACTTCGGCACTATATGACACACTGGAGCCACCGAGCCGGGCTCCTCCCCTAACACTATCATAACTAGAGCACATTTGCATCAGTTCACCTGCTCGATCGCGAGTTACTGTCAGAACTGTTAGTTACAATAGCCTATAACATACAGAACAAAAACGATGATCAAGAAGAGGTGGATTAATTTTGTGAACAGCTGCCTTGATGGAGAGCTGAGGATCACTACCAACACCTGCCTCTGCAGTGACTTTACACCGGATAGTTTTACAAACTTTCATCGGAGACAACTGGGATTCACTGATCATCCGCTGCAGAATGGGGCCGAATTGACTATTCAGCGCCCCGGCCTTCATCCTCCCGTCCCGCAGATATCTGAAGCGTCGTGATCAGTATGTGACACAGACCGTAAAAAGGTAACTATGTGAGTGTTGTGTGAGAGGGGGTTCAGCGAAAAATCGGCAGCTGGCAGCAGGAAGTAGCTGCCACTGGCAGCAGGAAGTAGCTGCCGTTGACAGCCGGAAGTCCTGCCATAATAGGAGGGACCTGCTATTTCGTGGCAGCCAATCAGCATCGTCCAACGTAGTAACAACCAATCACATTTAACTGAATTCAAGAGACAGCAGCAATGTTGGCGCCGGAAAATATCCTGTAATGGTGTCGGTATTTGGCTCGGTAAGTTCGTAATTCGTATATTAATGATCAGATTAATAAATTGTTGTTGCTCTGTAAATTGGATTTTAACTTTTATGTTAGAGACAGTGTATCTGACTACTTGAATTGGTTAATTTAATCATTTGTAGAAACGCAGCTTGTGCCTCCTGGTTTGCCAAGGGGCGATCATTAACTTCAAATTACGTTACCATTACCATTAAATATTAGCGTTTGTTAACACGTTAACTTAATCTATTGATTAGAATAAAGCTCATGCTGATTTATTGGAATTATTGACAATGATGAAACACGTACAACACTAACCATGTCGTTTTTTTTGTGTGTGTGTATCTAATTTGTTAGGGGATTGTCTGATATCCAACCATTTATTGAATTTTTTTTTATTATTGCTATTGCATTTTTTTTTTTTTTTTTTTTTTGGACACAAAAAGTTCTTTTAAGAACTACCTTCTCACTCTGTGTACAGTTCTACACTTCTTGTGTAACTGCCTATCAATTATGGCAGGTAAGAAGCTGATTCATTTTCCAAAATTTTACTAACTGAAGTAAATTTTAGCAGAGCATGGTAAAAATGTAATGAGACTTCTAAAATGTTCTACCTTTTATATATACTATGAATTTGTGTTGCTATTTTATGTTATTTTCTTGTATACACTGCATGTGTAGGAATACCCCTTGCTTTTGGGAAAGATGACGTCTTTTCTGGGACAGGCAGCTGTCCCTACTGTACAACTGGGGTGATGTCAAGTCCTGAGCATTTTCAGGCAAAGCATTTAAAGCATGCCATATATTTTGAGGACAATGGCATCCGTAAGCATTGTACAAAGCACGCGTGTTTTACATGTTTGGTGTAAGTTAAAATGTGTTAACTTTCTTTTCTCTTTCTAGAAAAATATTGTGTTCCTTGCTTTTGTTTGAATGCGCAACAACAAAAGAGGTGCCATTGGCATTGCCCGAAGTGTCAGCACATCTTGTGTCGTGCCCCTGACTTTAAAAAGCACCTACATAATCATGGTATGTTCAATGTTATTAGTTAAATTTTAAAGTCTTTCATTCATATTATGATTAACTCGCCTCATTTTTTGTCCTTTTTGTAGATCTATCAGTTACATACAAAATTACCAACAAGCCAGACAGTATGTACCTTTGATACTGGTATTTAAGGATGTTTAATATTTATTGATCTTTGGCTACATTAACATGTTTATATATTGTCCCTCAGAAGGGCCATCTTCAGAAAAACCACAGGCCGGGCAGCAGATCAGGGAACAGCCACCTGTCTTTTGTATTGATGAACGAAATGGGATTTTTGTCACCCCAAAAGATGCCCATGGACCTAGAGTCCCTGTTCACGTAAAGAAACAAATCGTCTTGGGGTCTATTGCCTGTGAGTCCCCTCAGTGTCAAGATTTTATGAGGATTGGAGTTGAAAGTGGCAATCCAGGCATTGAATGCGATCACCTTCAAAGGACAAATAGAGCAGTGTGCTATTCTGCACCAGCAGCACTTAGGGAGGACTCTTTGCAGTCAATGGTTGACAGTGGCCTGCTGTCGAAAACCCGACAAGATGAATGTGTGCAGCTAAGAAACCAAAGTATTGCTGGTGGTGTGGATTGTGTTTTTCCCATTTTTTGGCAGGAGCAAACCTCTGTCAGGTTTGTTTATTTTTCAGTGTTTACAGGGGTAAGAGACAGCTGGTGTCAGTTCGAAAGGACCAGAGTGTCTTTTGATAGCCTTCTGGGCAAGTGGCACTGCCAGTGCCGCAATAAAATGAGAAGCTGCGTCCACAGATACCTGTGCATGTGGTGGCTGTTTCAAGAGAAACCCCATCTCCTTTCTTGTCAAACTGACACAAATGCTGACGACAGTGATGTGGATGAAAGGGTCAGAGATGTTGAAGGCACAGAAGTGGCAACACTGGCTTCTACTGACATACAGGAGTTGACAGATTATTTGTGGAGGCAAAAGAGGGTGCCAGAAAACCTGCCACAGGATTTGTCAACAAAAGAACGCCAAATCCCAGACTTCTTTGAACCTCTAGAGTCCAACTGTCCTTACTGCCCTGGTCCCACTCCACCAGCTTTGGGGGAGAGGGTACTATTTACACGGCATGGAACAGTGTATGGAATATCTTCAGTGACTCGAGGTTAATTTCAGAAATGTATAGATTTTTTTTATTTATTATTTATTTATTTTATTTTTTTTATGCATTTCCACATTATGTTTAACATTTAATATATTATACAATTTCTGTTTTCTCCAGATGTGCCAGTATATGTGAAGAACTGCCTTGTTTGTAGACGTCCAGTGAGGTTTCAAGAATATCAGTCTGGTTTTCACAATTATGAAAACAGGACCTTTTTGACCATTCCCCTCTGTTCTCTTCTAACATCTGGACTGGCAGTGAGTGACTTAACATGACATGAATTTCATAAATAATTCTACATGTCAGTAATGTCTCTGTGTTTTTATAGAATCATATTGCCCTTGGACGTTTTTTGAAAACAATGGAGGATCATGCCAACATCACTTTTCAACACAATTTGATAAGAAAAGCATTTTATCATTTCTCTGCTCTGAGGGAGTACTCCTATAACTATTCATGTGTCAGATGTGGCCACAGCCCTCCGGTTTTGGTTGCAGATGGAAACTGGAAAATTGCATTTGATTTACCAGGTAAAACAGAGTGAAGGGAGTATTGTGTTAATTGTGAGTGCAAATAATGACATCATATAATCTTGATATATATTTGCTTCTTTGCTCATTGTCTTGGTTGTGTATTAGCACATCTGTTTAGACGGCCAAATTTGGACAACATCAGCCAAGAGGATACTCAAGTTAATGTGAGGACAAGATGGGAGACACTTGAGAAGGAAATGACTGCTTCTGGGTTCTGTGATGGTGAGTGCTATTTTGGGGGTGGAGTGGTTGTACCCATAGCTTAAATCCTGAAATGAAAGTTCTTTTCCTTTTTGAATTTTAGGCAACAAGTGTGCCAATCCTTATTCACTTCCCTTGACATACACTGCCTTTACTCCTTGGCTGGGTAACTGCTCTAGGGTAAGCGATTTTGTTCCAAAGACAGAAGTGTACAAAGGTCTGTCTCAGAAAGATCGTGCTTTCACCTCTAGCTGTGGCTTGGAGATAGATGAAGAAGCCATTTTGCAAGTGCTGGAGTCCAAAACTGTATGTAATGTACTTTATTCTGCTAATGATGTTTTCTTTTCTTTTTTTTATTTATTAACCATGACTTTTATATTTAGCCAAAGAAAGAAGCCTTGGTCAAAGCCTGCAATGCCCTTGGAGTATCACACATGGGTAGTACCACTGACTTAATAAACAGACTTGAGGAGCTGCTACTTTACAAGGACTTGTACCCCAAAATGTTTGTTAAGCTTCAGAAGGCTGGTGGTAAGACTATTATTATTATTATTATTATTATTATTATTATTATTATTATTATTATTATTATTATTATTATTATTATATGTTAAAGGGTTAAGTTCACCCATTTAGGAAATTATTGTCATTAATCACCCTCATGTCATGCCAAACCCATAACATCTTTGGAACACAAATTAAGATCTTTGAATACTTTTTGTGCGTTTTTTTTTTTATCTATTTAAAAATTTTTTTTTTTGTCATCATGCATAGAATGTTTTGAGGATGTTTACTTCTTAAATTAACACATTTTTACCAATTTTCTTTTTGTTTTGCCAAATGGAGGTGGTGTTTTGCACATGTCCTGCCCACACTCTGTGGTGTACTACCAGTCAGCACTGTGGTGGCAAGAGTCGGCACGTGATCATGGAGATGCTCTGTTGAGCTTTAAACACCCTCCCACAGTGTATGTGTCAGACATTGCTGGACGTGTTGCAAGACACGTTAATAATCGCACCAACCAACGTTTTTTCCAGCCATATGATGGACGACTTTGTGAAAACACTGCTGCACACATCCAGGCAGCAACGGAAAAACGACTTGAAGTCCGGTTCCCATGGGTGACAAGTGTTGGCTTTTCATCTAGAAAAGTCTCTGAAAATGAGGCCACCACCTGTTCTTCTGACACTTTGTCCTCACTGCATCCTGTGACAGGAACCAATGCAAGATTCTCTTTGTATGATCGGTTCCATCAAAAAAATCAAAAGAGACAAGAGGAGGTTTTGAGAAGTTTGAAATTGGCACCACAGTTAGCTGCTCTTGTTAACTCCTCCGTAGCTGAACAGCTAAACCGGGAGTTGTCTTCCAGCAGATATTCTTTGTGTCAAATGAGGGATGCACATTATATGTTCTCCCTACGATTGTACTTTCATCTTCACAACAAAAGAGTTAATGAAAAATACACAAAAACTTTGGAGAAACAGGCAGAGCATTCCATCCACATTGGCCTACATGGGAAATTGACATTCAGAAGTGAAGGTAGTTGTTTAAGTGAGTACTAATTTTCAATATTGCCTGTAATGCCCTTTAGATTGTTTAAATTAGCCATATACATGGTTTTTTGTTTGCGCTACAAGGTAGTTTCACAGAACTTCAAGAAGGTAAAGTTTACTTGAATCACTGACGTAAATGTAAATATCAAGGTTTAGGTTTTTATACAAATCATTATTTTGTTGCCAATATCCCAAATGTGCCATGTTTAATACAAAACACAAATTTAATCAACATTACTTCATCATATTCTGTTTTTTGTAGTTTCACAAAGTTTACCAGAGCCTGACACAGATTGCTGGGGACGGACAAACATACGTGCCAGGAAGGAAACCCCAGATTTCCAGTTGCAAAACCAACCAAGCCCCCTGGTATGTTTTCACATAAGAAACAATGTTCAAATGTATTATATCCTGTCTTGATCAAAGCAGGCAAAAGGCATACTGGTTTTTATTTTTATTAATACAAATTCTAGATTTTATCAAATTTGACATTTCAGTGTCTGTTTTATTCTCTTAGTTTGAACATGTTTTGGATGGGACCCAATCACCAGATGAGATCATAGGTGCAGTGGGTAAAACAGTGTTGAAAAGATCTGACTTGATGTCTTTAGGATTGAACCAGGAAGTGGAGGCAACAGTTAGTGGATATGTTATATAACTTTATTTTAATATATTTGAAGTAACTTGTGATCAAATTTTGACCTAAAATTCTGGATCCTCATGCAATAGGTGATGAACTGTTGCCTTTCTCAGCTATCCCACATTGCTGGAGAGAAGGTATTATGGGTGTCATTGACAAACCTGGTTAATATAAACTAATAACGAAATTGCATGATATTTGTGTTTTTAAAATTAATTGTATGTATTTATTTTTTTTTATTAACAGGGCAAGGATGTTCATGTTCTTGACTCATGTGTGGTGGCCACTTGGCAACCACCTCTGAATTGTGATCCATTTCTGTCCCTGCCGGTAAGTGGTTTTAGAAATGTTTGGTTTCATTTGATATCCTGCTTTAAAGGGGCAGGTCACCCAAAAATACAGATTTGAAACAACTTGAGGGCGACTAAATTTTGGGTGAACTTTCAACTTTAAGTTATCGTCATCACTAATTCTCAGATGAATAGCCACATTCAACAATATGTTCTATGTTTGTTCCTCTGTTCACTCCAACAGACTGATGCATCCTCAAAAGACTGCATCCTATTTCCGATGTGCAAATCAGGTCACTGGACCTTATGTGTAAGTTGTTGATTTCTTCAAATAACATTCGTTTAATTTTGGAAATGTCTTAATCATTGCTTTCATCCACGCTTTTGCCTGACAGCCATATTTGATATTGTTAATGTTAACTTCTATGGTAATCATAATTTGGCATATTCATTTGTTTTCCATCTTTATCTTTAATAAAGATTGTATACATAAATTCAAATAAGAAATGACAAACCAACACACAGGCAGGCTATATTGTAGGAAGTTTGCTTTGTATTCTGCAGGTATTGCTCCCGAAACTTAAAAGGATACACATCCTTGACTCCAATGACCCTAGAGGTTATGGAGATGCTGACTGTGTATCCATGTTCAGGTTTACATACTGTATAATTCCATTCCATGGAGTTCCGTGACACAAACTGTTCTGTTCCAGTTTTACGCGTTTTGTTCATTTATTTTGTATATCTATACAAATATTATGGAACTGTTCATTTTTTCCATATAACTTTCACCCCCAGTTTCACAGACAAGGCTCAAACTAGTCCCAGACTAAAATGCATGTTTAACTGAAAACAACTTACACTTGCATATCGTGAAATGTCAGTGCCATTGTTTCTTTTAAGATTCGCAACAGTAATGTTTTTTCTAAGGCATATTTATAAAAGCTACATAAATGTCCTAATTGCACTAAGGCCTAATCCTGGCATAATCTTAACCCTATCTGTGAAACCGGGCTTCAAAGTTTTACATATTAGTCCAGTGGTTCAGTTCAACACTTTGTTCTCTGGCTTTAGATAGGCATAGACAGTGGCATTTAAAATAAATAGTGGCATAAAAAATAAACCTGCTCCCTAGTTCAGGTATGCTACTGTCTATACCTGCTGCAACATGGCTAAGTGGTTCAACACGAAGTTCCTCTCTCTCTCGTGTATAAAATAACTTTTTTTTCTTTTCTTTTTTCCCCTTCTTTTTAAGCTCAATTGCAATAAAGATGGATCCGGGATCTTGGAAGCTTGTTAAAAATAAGGTATTGATTTCATGTTACAACAATTTTGATTTCTTTGCTATCTTTAGTGTATAAATAAAATGTTAGTTTTTCCCCATTTCTTTTTCCAGGGTGTTCCAGCACAGTTGGGATCTGTGGACTGCGGTGTATTCATGCTAATGGCAAGTTATTACGGTGGTTTTGTTTCCCCATAACATTTATTTTACAGATAACCGTAAAATAATCCCCAATGAATTTTGTTTTTCATGTGTCCAGTTGTATGTAGTCCTTAAAGTTCTTTCTTTAAAAAAATATAAAATAAATAACTCTCCCTTTGCTTTGAACTTTGATCATCGTAACGTATTCATATTGCAGATATTGTTTATGCTCTAACAGCAACATTACTCTAAATAAAGTTAGAAAAGTAAAATCGTAATCATAATTTAAAAATGTTATGTTTTACAGTATGCACTGTACAAGGTGTTTAACTGGGAGTTTGACTTCACCCAGGTAAGCACAATCCCTTTCTATTTCTAGGAAAGGTATTACTTACTTTTAAAACATACTTTTCCAAATATATCTTGCTTTTCAGCATGAGATGGCCCATATCAGGCGGTGGTGGGTGAATCTGCTCTTATCAAAAATGACACATGGAAGGTATAGATAAGAGCCAAAATGGTTTTTATTTACATAAGTAATGTTTGGTAATTTAAATGCATGTTTTTGTTTTTTCAGAAAGAGGAAGTGCACATCAGCCTTGCCGGAAGTAATCAGTGAAGAGACAAAACGACAGGAGGCAGGACAAGTAAAGAACATCGACCTCTTGAGGGTAGTAGTATTAAATTCAATATGACCAAAGCAAAGTTCGAAAAGATTTCAAGCCTTTATTATCTCACAAACTACTTAGAAGCTTTATGGCAAATACTTGGTTAAATTAAATGTTTTCAGGTTTTACCTGCACCCATATGCACATTCTGTTTTAAGGGAGGTTAGGTCATGATGTTTGGAAATGGCAGTAGTAATTTTTTTGTTTTGTTTGTTTGTAATACCCAATAGTTGCCGGACTCTGTCCTGTCTGAAATTCTTCTTCACGTGGTCCTTGAGGAGGGTGATTCTGGATTGTTAAATCTGTCTTTAGTTTGTTCCAAATTCAGAAGTCTGGTGGATACAGACTCATTTAGGAGGAGGGCACACTTCTGCTGGCTGGACAGTATGTGTGTATTTATATAATTTATTTATTTTTCTCTTTTGCACATTTGATTTAAATGTGGTTAAAATAGAAACTGAGAAATGTAATGGTTTAGCAACATGTCTTCAATAATTCTTTTTAATCATGCTCATTTTTATGCTCCTCAAATTTAAATATTCAGGTGTAACAAATTGGAGAGAGAAGTTGGTGACATGCCAAGAATACTACCAGATGTACACACTGCAGCCCTGCAGACACTGCAATGAAGTATACAAGAACTGTTTACCAGGTGTATAAATTATGAATGTGATCACTGCTAGCTGCTTAATGACAATGCAATAAGAATCGTCTTTCATGTGGCTGCATCCATGTGTCCTGTTCATAAGGTCATTTGGATATTAATGTCACAATTTTTTTTTTAATAAATCCTCTAGGTTATGTTGGAAGAGGAAAACGAGGTGAAATGCAAGGCTTTTTCTCGGAAAACACCCATCCAGGGTTTTGCAGTGATTGGTGCCAGCTACTGGAGAGTGAAGTTGTTCCATCAACCAGTTGTAGTCTAAAAGCCTAGTTAATCTAAGCTTTCTTTTTTTTTCTTAACTTAACCTTTCTTTCTAATTCTTTTTTCTAACTTATCTATCTTTCTAAAAGTTACAGCTGTTTGACGAATGTATTGAAACCTGAATGATTTTAAATAAAGGTCATTGAGACAATGTTCTTTTTTCCTTTTAGACAGGACTTTAATGAATGTTTGTGCATTTAATAAATATATGTGTATGTATACATTTCATTATTTAACAAACACGTACACATTCATAAATTATATTTATACACGGACATACATAATTTAAACTGTAGCTTATTTTTTTGTTTTCTGTATTATGTCTATGATTCTCGTTAATTGATTTATACTTGATAAACCTTTTTAAATCAAATACAAAATTACAAATTTGGGTATTTTATTTAAATAAATACTAAAATGGTATATAAATTGATCATTTATTACTAAAATGGTATATAAATTGATCATTTATTTGCCTTGCTAAAAGCGGCATACTCCGACTTCCGGTTATTAGCGGCAGCTGACGTCAGCTGCCAGTGGCAGCTACTTCCTGCTGCCAGCTGCCGATTTTTCGCTGAACCCCTACTGTGTTGTGTTGTGTGCTACGGTAGCTTTCCCGCGAGTGGGCGTGGTTTCGGCGCCGACAGCGGACAAACCCCCAGCGTTTGAGAGCAGAGAATGCTGCTAATGCTATTTTATGTACTTGGCGGATTTTTTTATAATTCACATATGGCTGGGTGGTTAACACATTCATCTGTGGTGCGAGAAACTCAGAACATGTTTAGTTTTGACTTTACAGGAACTTTAAGGATGTTGGTTTTGACGCGATCGACCAGGGTTTGCTCATCCCTTTTCTCATCACAAATCACAGGAAAGGCATTTACTTTCATTAAAAAATCAAGAAAATTTTCTAAATGTCGAAATAGTGCCTTACCAAATGTTTAATAATAACAAAATTGGGTAGGTGTAGGGGGGCTTTTATTGTCCCATTAAGGCGGCATCCATTTTATAATTGTAATAAATAATCATTTACACTATAACATCCTGTTAATGTACAACAATACTGAGGTGCAAATAGTATGTATCTGTCAAAACAAAGTATAAATTGCATGTAATTACTATTTACACATTGCAAAGAACTGCTACTTTTATATGGTGTAAACAGAATTTCACTTAGTATGCCACTTCACTTAGTAAATAGCATCTACAGCTATTTTCACTAAGTGTAAATAGAATCTAGTTGCTATTAACACTCGGTGCCTTTTAAATATGATGCTCAGAACAAATAGTCAAAATCAGATTTTATTTATTTTAATTAATATGCAGCTATCTCATAACCCCCTTCACGGTTGTTCCATCCCTTTACTATTTTTATCAGGTTAAATGTTTAAGAACAAATTTGGAAAATCCCTTGAACTCTGCAATGTATTCATTTGAATTGTATTTAAAATAGTTTTCAGCCAAACCTTCATGAACATTTCTTATCAAACAATGGAGTCAAAATTACACGTGTCAATTTAAGAGGATAAATGTTTGTGCATGTGAATTTGGTTTTATAAAAAGGAATTTCACTGATGGAGGTGTTCACAACATTTCACACTGTTATATGGAAAAGCCCATTTCTAATTGTGTTTACTGAACAAAACAGTAACAGAAAACAAAATTCTTAAAATTCATATATAAAATTTAATACTGATGATCTGTTTTCAATGAAAATGAGTCCAGATGGACGACAGAACTTTACTGCTCAAACAATAATTCTACAGTTCCTCACAAATTGTAGAAGACAAAAAAAAAACAGTACTGGATGTAAACAGAATAAAAATAAACTACTAAAACCCTTTCATATCATTTTTTTTCACTTGTGCATTCACTCAAGGTTCCCCTGAAACTACCTTGTAGCTGAGCTGAAAAGTTTTCATTTAATTTTTGCTTTTATAATGAGAAGTACGGTGCTTCTTGGTCCTCAGCGGTCAAGCTTGGGTTTTTTGGCCTGTGGTTCTGACTCAGGCACAGGTACACTAACCCCAGGGATCTGGATAAGACAAGAATACAAAATTAAATTTACTTTACTTTATTTCAACATTGTTTCGACTGTTCGAGCCTGATGAACTTCTATCAAGAGATGTAGCTTATTATAAAATCAACAAATAAACCTAGGGGGAGATATCACTACAAATATGCCATTACAGCTGCAATTGGCTAATCAGACTTGTGTATTCCAGAGAGCCACATAATGATGTGCTTGCAATGTCTCAACAAAAAAGAAAGAAAAACTTTAACGTACCACTGGTTCGATGAGCGACATTCTGATTTTCTGATGCTGGATGTTGGAGGCATCAAGGCTAATTGTCACTTTGACTTTATCAAAAATGTGGAAAGCGTGTTCTTCCACTTTGAGAGTGGGACCCTGAGGAAAAATAAAAAATGGTTCAACCACAGAACATTCACATAGAATCAATCAATATCTCGTGACTATGACCTGTAAGGCTAATAATAAGGTAAAATGCCTGGTTATGGTCAAGGTTTATGCGTACCTCAGAGTCAAAGTTGAGACGAGGACTGGGTTTGTCCTTGTTCTCAAAGAGCACAGTGCCCTCCAAACCAAATTTAGGAATGAGGATGATGATGGCATTTTTTCTTACAAACAGAATGAAGCCTTCCTCATTTATGATTCCCTTATTCTTGAAAAATAGCTGAAGAGACGAGAAGTTGACAATGTTAAAAAATCTGCCGCAATTATACCATAAATCATTTTAGTCCGGCTTTTTATGGTGTTGATGTTAGTGCTTGCAGTTTACCTGAGTGTGGAATGCCACTGAGGCTCTCTGTGCATACTGGGCCATTTTGTGTCTGTAGTTGAGGTTGCTGCATAAAGCCGACTGCTTATGCTTGTCCATCAAATCTGGGTATGTGCTGTCTGCATTAATAGCCACTGCTAACAGACGGTGAACTATGATATCAGAATATCTACAAAATAATAATTAAAAAAAAGCATAAATGTTCAGTCAAGGAGGGTCAACATGAATGGTTAGGGGAAGAAAAAAAAAAAAAAAGTACATCAATGATGGTAATCCATACGACCCCAGTGGATGAATCAAGTCTTTTTATATTTTCAACTTTATTTAAAGCCGCACTAGGTAACTTTTGCTCTCGGGCTCCCCCTACAGTTGGGAAACAGTATTGTCCTCTACTACTGTCGTAAACGGTCACTCTACATCAGGGGATGCATCGCACGTGCATTTGTTGACATGACCACTATGATAGCCCTGAACACTGCAGGAGTTCAAATTCAGGTGTTCTGCTTGCGTCACGTGTGAAATGTCTTCATCCCAGGTACAGTGGCATATGTTTCAGCATGTCATATGAATATAATTTCATGGGTTTTATTTTTTTCAAACGCCAAATGATCGCGATGCTCACGTTTACAAGCCAGCGTCATTATAGTAGCCTAGTCTATTGGTTCCCGTTTTACAGAATCTATATGATACTTCAATTCAATGTTTGAGAGGTAGGTAATAACCATATATCGTCAATATTATAATATCAAGCTACCCTAGATGAATCTGCAAATTCGAAAAATCAATTTGCATTAAAGCTTGAGGAAAGACAAATAAACCAATATCACAGACATGTTAGGTATCCTAAAATATGATTTTGTATGTATTACGTATTTACTTGCAAGAATGAAGCCCCTCCTCCTTCAGCTCACGCCAACGAGCAAACGCTGGCCCAATGTTGATCCTCGTCCTGCCTTTAATCCGATCACTTTCTCGTTTCCTCTTTTTGCTTTCCTCAGACAAAACCTTTGCTTTCTTATTTTTCTGTGCTGCTTCGGCCATGACTATAACATTCGGCAAACAAATGATTTGCGAGCGATTTTTTCACGCACGTCCGAATTTAAGGAAGTGGGGATGGTGGTGGAAGTGACGTATATGCCGTAAAGCAGTCGAATTTTGTAGTTCTTTTTGTTCTCGGGTTACTACCCGAAACCCGAAGTTTAAAAGTACGATTAAAAACGATACAGACCCCGTTAGGCTATGACAGACGTGTCATTCAACCTATTGTAAGTCGATGTATCATCACAAGAGGTTTGAAAATATATTATGAAGGTTGAAAAGTTACCTAGTGCTGCTTTAAAGGGTTAGTTCACCCACAAATAAAAATTCTGTTATCATTTACTTACAGTCATGTTGTTCCAAACCCATTAGACTTTCGTTCATCTTTGGAACAAAAACAAATTTCAGCAACATAAATTTAATTAATATCTTAATATCTTTTTTAGATGTCATTAATATCTTAATTTGTGTTTTAAACATGAACAAAAGTCTAATGGGCTTGGAACCAAGAGCGATTAACTGATGAATTTTTGGGTGAGCTAACTCTTTTAACTATAAACCAAACCATCACTTCCAGCCAGCTGTCATACTTGGTATCATGAGAGAGTCAAGTTTACTTTTGATTTAAGGCAAGAGCATTTTGAAGCTCTGGTCCTCTGTGCTTCTGTGTCACGTCGAATGAGCTTTGTAAAACGTTTACGTCACAGTTCACAACATGCTTAGGTTTACGTCAAGTCACCTTTATTTAGTGCTTTTTATAATAAAGATTGTTTCAAATCATCTTTACAGTGATAATAGGAAAATAATGATGTGATAACATCGTCCAGCTCAGCTCAATTCTCATACAATGGCGTCAATGCAGGCAGATCAGTAATATTGTTGAATATTTAGTGTCCCAACTAAGCGAGCCAAAGGCGACAGAAGCGACGATGGCAAGGAACCAAAACTTCATCAGGAGACAGAATGGAGAAAAAACCTTGGGAAACACCAGGCTCAGTCAGAGGGCCAGTTCTCCTCTGACCAACGAATGGTGTATAATTATGATTGAGGCAACATTTCAGGTAACATTCAGTAACACGCTCATAAATGCAAGTATGACAGCTTGTCGGCAGCAATGGTTTATAGTTAAAATAAGTTTTTTTTTTAGTGCTGGGGAAAAATGTATTGTGATTAATTGCATCCAAAATAAAAGTTTGTGTTTACATATGTGTTTGTACTGTGTATAATTATTATGTATATAAATACACACACTTGCATGTATTTAAGAAATATTTGCATGTATATATACTGTATGTATAATTTCTTACATTTTTATATTAAAAAAAATTATTTATATATAACATTTTTCTTAAATATATACATGAATGTGTGTCTATACATAATAACTATACAGAGTACAGACACATATTAAAATACAAACCTTTATTTTTGGATGCGATTAATCACGATTAATTTTTCCCCAGCACTACTTATTTTATACATAGAACTATTGTTTTGGTTCAGCAGATTCATCCACTGGGATTGTATGGATTACCGTCAATGTGTAAGAAAGAAAGGTATATATCAAGGATAGCATATCATTTTCATTTTTGGTTTGACTATGCATTTAAATTGATTGAATACATAACAGTTTTACAGGGACTAGTCTGTCTCACCTTCTGATGGGGGATGTGAAGTGTGTGTAAATGGGTGATGCCAAGCCATAGTGGTGGAAATCATTGTCCATGCCAGAGCAGAAATACACAGCCTGCATCATGCAGCGGGTGGCCAGAATCCTCAGCAGGGTGTTGAAGTATGGAAAGCTCTCAAGTGTTGCATTGTTCAGGGAATCAGCCAGAGCTTTGGCTGAATCTGTGTGGATGTCGAGGTCCTGGAGAACGGAAAATGAATAACATGGCAAAAATGTCAATGAAACTTGCCAAAATGCTGCACATATTTAAAATTTGGGATGATTATACCTCTCTAGATGGGTCATATCATAAATTGCCGTGCAATGGTATAATGTTTGCAAACACTGCCCATGCTGGGATACATGTTTAGATGTGTATGTAAATATGTGATGTGTCTCAATAGCACAACAAAAACAAAAGCAATGAAAAAAGAACAAATTCAAAAAAGCAACTGATTATATGGATGTGGGTATGTTTGTAAACGGAAGCTCGTTTGTGAGGACCAATGAGGTTTGTTCTCACGCATCGAGCAGGTACAGCTGAGCTTCTAAAAAAACAAACAAATGATGGTGTTTGTGCACTTGGTAAGTTAGTGGTATAATTTTCACAGCCAAAACCCCAAAAAAGCCCTTCTACATAATAGGTAAATATGTACTGATGCTCCGCCTTCTTTGACATGGAAATCTTCTCCGGTTTTCTACTGTTCGGTCCATTGAGGTCAGATGCAAGTAAAACCATGAACACACTAGAGAACAGCACTATGGTACAAATAGAAGTTCTAATTGAAAGCAACATTGAACGTTTTTTTTATGCTAAATTTTGTAAAGCTGCTTGCTTTAAAGCAATATAAATAAACATAAATTGACTGGAGTTCCGACTTGCAGAGCTGGTGCAAACATATCCATATCCATATAACTATGATCAGATGCTTTCTTAACTGCTGTTTGCTGACTGCTGTTATTTTTGTTGCGAGTTTATTTTGTTATTGAGAGGAAAACCCACAGCACTTATTAACATATTCATCTAAATATATCTGGATGTTTGATAACAGTATATAGCTGCAAAGGTATTTCAAATGTCTTTTTATCCCCAAGCAAACAATGAAAAAATAACTTTGCCGTGAGTATACTTACATTTTTTGTTTGGATTATATAAAGAAGAAACATAATATAAAGAGCATTCACTCACCCTTGACTTTGCAGCCTTGATGAGGATGTCATAGTTGGATGGTGGTGGTGCAGGGTGTTTCCTCAGTAGGGCACATTCTGAGAACTCATCATAGATCTTCTGTGCTACAGAGATATTTGCCAACAACATGAACTCCTCCACCATAGAATTAGTCTCCCTGGGGAAATATGTAAAGGTCAGGTAACACTTTATTTCGATGGTCCACTTTAAACATTCTACTAACTAGATGTAACTTTGCAACTACCAGTCATTAGAGTTTTAGAAGTCTGCTTGAGATCTGCCAAAGTAACTTTTCAACCATTAACTTATTCTACTAGCTCAAACCCTAACCTAATAGTCTACTACAATCTACTAATACTCTAATGGGAGTTAGTTGACATGTAGTTGCAAAGTTATTAGTAAGTAGAATGTGTAAAGTGGACGATCGAAATAAAGTGTAACCAAAAAGCACACATAAACTTATAGGAAGCAGACAAAGATTTTTCACCACAAGAAATAACCAAAAATAACAGAAGAAAGCTCAAACCGTTAGCATGTTTTAAAGACTTAAAGGCAGAAAGAGGAATATAGAGCTCACATCAGTTCTTTGGTCTGCAGATCTATGGGGTCATGTGTCTCACTGTCGATATGGAAACGTACTTCGGGAGAGGAGAGGGTCAGTGCTCTGAAAAATTGTAAAATAAGCAACCCTTACAAACAGTGTCAACGTAAAGGGTTAAAGACCACTTCAGAATAACAGCGGTGTTTCAAAATTACAGATCTAGTCAAACGGAAATACCCTTTGTCAATCCTCCGGCCCTTTAAGATCTTGGCCAGTTTATTAAGGCCCCGCAGACTCTTTGTGATGTCATCATTCATGGTGGTGTCATCGATCCTCATTTGTGCTTCAGCATATGTAAGGGAGGCCTTACAAGACAAAACAACACTTCCTTACAGACCATCATAGACCATTGTTTAAACCCAGTTTTTGATCATTCAATGCAGCATACCTTGGAGTTAATGATGCTCTTTGTGAAGTGAATTTTGATGATTTCAGCATTGTGGTTCATCTCCCAAATACAAGAGAACGCCAACCTGCAGGTGCAAGTGCTTATTAGACAGTGAAGGTTTTAAAGCATACTTACTATGTAAATATATAATAAAGAGTGTAAAGGGCAATAACAGTTTCATAGAAAGCGCACCTCTCAACATTGGACCGCAGAGAGCATAAGTTGGAGCTCAGAAGTTCAGGAACCATGTCAATTCTCTGTGGAAAGAAATTACTGGAGTAATATGCACAAAAACTCTGCAAGATTAAGCCTACACTACCATCAAAAAGTTTGTAGTTGGTAAGATTATTTTTCTTTGTGTTTTTTGAAAAGTCTCATGCTTCACCAAGGCTGTATTTATTTGATAAAAATATACAGTAATACATAGTAATAGAATTTATATCTTTTTTGTAATAATAAAAAGGTTCTTACGATCATTTTCTATCAATTCAATGCATCCTTTCTGAAAATATTAATTTATTATTAACAACAAAAATAATAATCTTATAATTAATCAATAGTTATATAATACTAAACAAAGGCTAATTTAAAATGAGTATTTCTGGCTTTAGCTTTCGACCCAGCCAATCCATAATATGTTGTTTCCACAAACAAGTACCTTTCCACAAAGGTAGACTGTAGTGCCTCGGCTTGCTGCCTCTTGATCTAGTGCATTTCCTGGCCGAATGAAATGGCTGACATCTGCTATGTGAACACCAACCTAAAACAAAAGTGTACCATTCAAAACAAAACCCCAAAGCAACAGCACTACAACATTCTCTTTACCTCTCGAAATATACATACCTCCAAGTTTCCATTCTCCAGTTCACGACAGTGAAGAGCATCATCAATATCCGTACAGCCAGGAGGATCCACGCTACACACGAAGAGGTGTCTGAGATCTGCTCTGACCTTTAACTCCTGCAGGAAAACACAGATAAATATCATGCCTTGAGCATTTCCAGAGTTATAATGAAACATTCTGACACAACAAAGCATGACTGCCCTACCTCCTCCGTAATACTCCAGGGCATCTTGGGAAGGAAGCTAAGAACAGCCTGAGAGAAGGGCTGGTGAGGAACATCATGTTCTAGAAGAAGCACCTCTGTCTCAGTCTCTTTATCTCCCGCAGTGCCAAGGTTTTTCACAAAGTGACCCTGAGAGACATTGATGAAAAGAATATAAAGTGATCTTGAAATGATCAATGGAATTTTTAGAACCCAGGCTTCCGGACACAAGCTATGTTTAATCATTAATTTAAAACTGTCTGAGTACAGATTCAGAAAAAGTGGCTATTAATACACAATGTGCAGGATTGATAATCCTAAATGCAAGCTTGCATCAAAATATGGCAAAAATGCATCTCTGAGGGAAATCTATTACCTACAACTCAAGTCATATCAGCATTCCATTATTTGTATAAAGTGAACAGTGTAAATCACTGACACTTACATTTGGATATCTGGAGTTTTTAGGCCAGCCATCTATAGCAACCATAATCCTCTGTCCAACCAGAGTTGCGGCTTGTCTGGTCTCAATGCGAATACGTGGGATTCTTCTGTCTGCTGGGGTGAAAAGGTGTCTTGTTGCCTGGTGTTAAAATTAAAAAAAATAGTTCATTAATGCAATGCATCAGACAAACATCAATAGATTAAAGGATTAGTTCACTTCAAAATGAACATTTCCTGATATTTTACCCCCCCCCCCCCCCCCCCCCCCCCTCCTCCTCCATCTCATCCAAGATGTTCATGCCCTTCTTTCTTCAGTCGAAAAGAAATACAAAATTTTGAGGAAAACATTCCAGGATTTTTCTCCCCATTATAGAATTCCATGGCATCCAAAATGTTGAAGGTCCAAACCAATGCAGTTTCAAAGCGCTTCGAAGGGCTTTAGAGGAATAGGGTCTTATCTAGCGAAACGATCTGTCATTTAAAATGTTGTTTTAAAAATGAATATACTTTTTAACCTAAATTGCTCATCATGTGCCAAGGATTGCGCAATCTCGTCGAAAAGGTCACGGTAGACGTAGGCGGAAGTAGGGGAAGTTCACCCCAAGCAAACGTGCGAGAACTAATACAAACGCCCTTTATAAAAAAAACACTCAATCTTCAACTACAAAATCGTCTGACATCGTTGTTTTACCGTTTTTTTTTCTAAAGGGTGTTTGTATTAGTCTTTGCATGTGCGCTTTGTAAACACGGGGGCGGTACTTCTGCCTACGTTTACCGTGACCTTTACGACAAGATTGCGCAATCATTGGCACGTCGCAGTCAGAGCAGCGCAAGATGAGCAATTTAGGTTAAAAAGTATATTTATTGTTCTTTTTTTTTTTTTTAAATGACCGATCGTTTCGCTAGATAAGACCCTATTCCTCGTCTGGGATCATGCAGAGCCTCTGAAGCCCTTCGAAGCTGCATTGATTTTGACCTTCAACATTTTGGTTGCTATGGAAGTAGGGGTGTAACGGTACACAAAACTGGTTTGGTTTTATTTATTTTTACAGTGGTTTAGCTACTGAAGAAAAAAAGTGTCTGTCCTTAAATGAATTCAATTATAACAAAGTTTATTGAAGATATTGCTGTAAACTATAGGGAGCCCTTACTTGCACTTAAGGTTAACAACAGAGCCAAAACTATTAGCCTAAATTCAGTAGTGATGCACAAATCATGGTTTTACATAGCCGATACAGGTTTTTTTTCAAGAAAACTGGCCGATTCCGATACCGATTTCCGTTTTTTTTTTTTACACAATAAAGTAATGAAAGTATACATGTTACTTAAATCAGCATTTGTTTTTAAATTCAGTGTAAAGAAAAAGTCTTTACCAGTGAAATTCAATAAAACCAAAGTATATAATTGTTCCAAAATGTTAAATCAAATAATGTTTAGTGCAACAAAAAAAACTAAGATGCTACAACAGGTGCTTTTTAAATCAAATTAAGTCAATCTAATTTTAAGGTAAAATAAAAGGTAACACTTTAAAATAATGGTCATTAGTTAACATTAGTTAATGTATTAACTAACATGAACTAACTATGAACAGTACATTTGTTACTGTTTGTTCATCTTTGTTAACGTTAGTTAATATAAATACAGCTGTTCATGGTTTGTTCATGTTAGTTCACAGTGCATTAACTAATGTTAACAAGATTTTAATAATGCAGTTATCTCTCATTAGTAAATGTTGAAATTAGCATTAACAAAGATTAATAAACGCTTTATAAGTGCAGTTCATTATTAGTTAATGTTAACTAATGTAGTTAACTAATGTTAACTAATGACCATTATTCTAAAGTGTTACCAAATATAAATGATCATCCTATAGGCTACAGAACTGATAGAATTTAATTTCTAAAGTGCATGCATGTTCTTCTTTAGGCTACAAAAAGAAGTATTTTGGCTTTTTCACAAGTTAGTCTGTTTGGTTCTCATCCGATCCAACACGTGAGAAGCTGAGCTGAACAAACGCTCACTATCTACGCTTGTGCAGGGTGGAGAGGTAAGCTCGCGCAACTTCAGCTCGCACAGGAAAGCGGCTCTTCATTCCCTTCAGCGCATCTCGTCTCTTCCCTCAGTTATCCAGTTTCCGTTTGTAACACACAAGTGACATGTTCGCGAATGATTGCAATATAGGCGTATGTGCACGCGGGCGCACTTCCGGATAAATTGGCAGAAAAATACAAAGAAAACCGGCCGGTTCCGGTTTTTGGCCGGTCAACCGGTACATCCCTAAAATTCAGTTGCTATTTATATTTAGGTATAATAATCAACACTCATAAGCGTCACATAAGGCTGTTTTTGCATTAATTTCTAAATTTAATTTATAAAATTATGTTTTTTCTCCAATTCGTTGTTGAAATATAATCATTTATACACAGCGAGTGTCATTTTCATGACAGGTTTATTTAAACATACATGAAATAATCAAGACATCACTAACAGGTTAAGTAGAATATAATGAATATATAGTGCAATATAGTGCATATATTTAGTGAAGGAGTTAATCTCTCCTGTGAACTAACAGCCGTGGACACTGAATGACTGCCTGAGGTAAATGTGATGCTACGTGTAATTGTTCTCAAGCTGTTTTAATATCGACGTCTTTCCGCGGTTGAAACACTGATTGAGCGATTACACCACATATGATACGTTTCAGTGTTAATGTATCCTCAACATACCGTAAGATATTAATTCATGTTTATTCTTTAGGAAGAGATGGTCGCGTTCACAGATGATCGCGTTCACACGCACAAGCGCGCGCCGTGGCCGCTTGAACTGACGTGTCTACAATTATCAGTCGTCACATTAAAGAGCGTCAAAACGGCATTTATTGTTTGAATTTCGTGATAAAATGGACTGAATACTTAATATGTTCGTGTGGGAACTAGGACTGAAGTGTGTTCCGCGCTTAAAACAAGCCGACTGTTAACTGTGAAAGATTGCATTCGTAACCGTTCGGTACACACGTTCACCGTACCGAAAGCCCTGTACCGAAACGGTTCAATACGAATACGTGTACCATTACACCCCTATATGGAAGTATATGATAGGGAGAACAATTTTGAGTGTTTTCCTCCAAAAAACGTAATTTATTTCCGACTGATGAAAGAAAGGCATGAACATCTTGGATGAGATGGGGGTGAGTAAAATATCAGGAAATTTTCATTTTGAAGTGAACTAATCCTTTATGAAAAAAAGATTAGAAAAAATAAATAAATAATAAAGGGATAGTTCACCCAAAAATGAAAATTCTGTCATCATTTACTAACCCTCAAGTTGTTCCAAATCTGTATGAATTTCTTTCTTCTGCTGAACACAAAAGAAGATATTTGGAAGAATGTTTGTAACCAAGCAGATCTTGCCCCCCATTGACTACCATAGTAGGAAAAAAAATACTATGGAAGTCAATGGAGGACGAGATCTGCTTGGTTACAAACATACAAACCAAGAAATGTACAGAGGTTTGGAACAACTTGAGGGAGAGTAATGATGACAATTTTTATTTTTGGGTGAACTATCCCTTTAAGGTTTTGATGTGCAAGCGGTCATGTAATAATAATCAAAATGCAGTGATTCTATTAGCAAAACCGTATTATTGTGCATTTATATATTCAGAATAAGATAAGACTTCCATTCAATAAGCAGACTATTCTGCCACCACTTTTCATACTTCATTAGTTCAGTCTAATCACTCAAAAGAAGTAGTATTTATGTTTACCAATTTATTTGAACAAACACACAATAAAAACAGTAATACTGAGAAATATTTTAAAATTTTAAATACTGTAATTGTTTTTTATTTGAATACGTTTAATTGATTCCTGTGATTGCAAAGCTGAGTTTTCAGCATCATTACTCCAGTCTTCAGTGTCACATGATCCTTCAGAAATCACTAATATGTAGATCACGGTTACCTCTTTGATCTGTGACTGTGAGAGCATCCCACAGAAAGGCCTCCAGTTCCTCTTTATAACGCCCACCACTCGTCCAGTGGGCTTAAGAGCGCTAGACTCTGATGCCGCACTCTTCAGCTACAGCACAACAGTAAAGAGTCACTACTACACACATTACAAGGCATCATACAGGTCACAAAAATATACAAAAACACATAATAGATAATTGAATTAAAGGATTCTGATTTAACAAGACAGTGACTTTAGATACATTTTAGTAATTATATCAACAGTCAACTGTTGATCTTATGGGACTTATCCTACCTTTTTCTCAGTCTCATCTTCCTCAGCATCTTCATCATTTAGACTTTCGTCCTGCAGCACAACAGATGATGGAGCAAACCAGTGTTCTTTGGGAAAGAGTTCAACAGCCACTACATCCTGATGCACAGCCCGGTTTAAGTTCTTTAAGCCTTGAAGTAGAACCTGGCAGAACATATAATGTTAAACGTTCTTAAAAATACGACAAAAATTATTAGAAACACGATTATCATTTATTTTGTAAAAAATAAAATAAATCAATAGCTTATTTTAGCTTATGATATCTTATCTACCTCATTGATATCCGACCCCTCTCGATGTATAAAGACTGTCCCCTCCAGATAGTTATCTCTGTTGGCATGGAATGTGCCCTGAAGAAACATTCCGTTCTTAATGCCAGTCTGAATCCTGGATAAGGGCAGGTGCTCTGGAAAGAGTAACTTACTGCCAGTGATTTCATTCTATAGAGAATCATAAAAGAGAAGTCATTATATAAAACAATAAAAAAAAATATATACAAAAACTAAAAGCTTTCTTGGTCATCCTTCATCACATTGTACGCACTTGATCATCAGGTGTCAATGCAAGCCTGTCCACAAGCTCAGGGTTGCCAATCAAGCTCTTGATATACTCTTCACCTACATGAGAAAAGAATATAGAAATAAAACCGGCATTCATTTTTAAATTTGAAATGAAACAATTATGCCAATATCCTTAGATAAGGCTAAGAGATTACGGCTGTCAAATAAAATGTGCTAATTATAAATTAATGTGATTACACAACCATTCAAAAGTTTGGGGTTTTGAAAGTCACCAAGAATACATTTATTTAATCGAAATACAGTAAAAACTGTTTTAATATATTTTAAAATGTAATTTATTCCTGTGATAGCAAAGCTGGATTTTCAGCATCATTACTCCAGTCTTCAGTGTCACATGATCCTTCAGAAATCATTCTAATAATTTGATGTTCAAGAAACATACAGCCGCCTTTACAGTTCCTCCTGAACCAAAACAATGATCTTATGCTGCGTTCATGCCATGTCATAATTACCTAGGGCTGGACCAGAATATTAGAATATTCGTTTGATGGGTTGGTACTCAATTTTCAAATTTGGAATTTTGTTTTTTTTTGTTTGTTTGTTTTTTCACGCACACCTGGCATCCCCCTCGAAACGGTTCTCATTCGCCTTTGCCTATGTTTACACTATAAATCTGGCGAAATACAATACTTTTATAGCCTAGCAGTTTTTAATAGGATGGACAGTTGAATAGGAACCCAAACTCATTATACTTAATAAATATATTTGCTTCTTAGTGTTCCCTGCAATGGAATATTCTCTGTCTAGAGCGCACAACACAAGCTTATATGGAAGAAGCGCATGCCTGAGCTTGCATTTTGGGTTAAGCTGCGTTGGTTTGACATTGTGGAAAATAGAATAATAGAATCAAAATGTATTAGCCTTTTTACCCGTTAGGGATATGGCGGTGAGAACATTTTCCCTCACCGTCACATTGCAGTGCTTGTGCACTGAGCGGCTGTAAACGAATGCAGCCGTGCGCAGTTTACTTTCGGTTTGCCAATTCGGGGCTGGGTTGCTTGAATTGTGGGTTCATTAGCCTATTATTCTTAATGAAAACACAACAAAAAAACAGTACAATGACAAACTCCCTTAAATAGGCGCTTTTAAAAAATGTATGGGACAGTTCGTCAGATTTTGTTGCTGGTTTGAAATATGTTATTTAATTGGGAGTTCGGCAAGCAGTTTTTGAGATTTCAGGATCCCCCATTCAAATAGACAGGTCTTGGTCTTGGATGCCTGAAATAGCTGCCCCAATGCGTTGCAAATATGGCCGCCGAGTGAAAAGAGTTTCCTTGAAAGGGACTTTGGTACAAGTCAGAGCTCTTTAAGTTGTTTACATTCTTCATTATCATTGTAATGTTTTGTGCTTTGAGACATGAGGTAATTTAACACTGTTTCTCGTGACACTTTGCAGCCTCTGCTCTGGCTGTGCTTCATGTGTTTTGAAGGAGACATTGCTTTAGACGAGAGTGCTTTGAAAGCAGGGTGGGATCTATGCTTTCAAAGCTAGCTTGCTATTGCTAACATCTCTAAAATTGCCTGCCCTATCTTCAACAGCTGCTCAATATTTATGTTGAAATAGTGATACTTTTTTTTTCAGGAATCTTTGAAAAAAATCTTTTGTAACACTATAAATGTCTTTAGTGTCCCTTTATATCAATTTAATGCATCCTCACTGAATAAAAAAGTACTTTTGTATGCAAACAGAACATAGTTACTCATCCCCCCAAACCATTAGATTAATTTGAACAATTCATTTCAAACTAACCCTGATAAAGACAGTACTTCAAGTACCACAATGACATCAAGAATAATAACAAAAAAAGTGTCTCTTACATCTGTACACAATCAGACCGTACTGCTCTGCCTTTTCTTTATTAGCCCGGTCATTGGTCAGCAGAACCACTT
Source organism: Gobio gobio (assembly GCF_949357685.1). Classification (NCBI taxonomy): domain Eukaryota; kingdom Metazoa; phylum Chordata; class Actinopteri; order Cypriniformes; family Gobionidae; genus Gobio; species Gobio gobio. The sequence goes on from NC_137099.1 coordinate 34,775,868, forward strand.
TCAGTGAGCCACCATCGGTCACTTTAGTCAGGTGATCTGTGTACCACTTAGCAGCGACACGAATGGCTCGATCATTGCGATCGTTAGCACTTTCCCCTTGCTCTCGTTCAATGAATGTCTCCCTTTAATCAAAGATAATTATGAGACACTCGGATGCATTCAAGAATGTATTAAAGTCAAATCAAAAGCATATCATGAAGGTACGGTTAAGACATGCTTCTCTGGACGCGTTACCTGTGATGCTCATTAGTGAATGTGTAGAAGTGCTTGTCCTTCTCATGAATAGCATCCTTGATTCTTTTGTAGACGGTGGCGCTCCTGTGTCTGACCTCTTGCAAAACGGTCTGAAGAATGATGACGTTCCTGATCAGAGGGTCCACGAGGATGTCAAGCTGTCGGAATTGAATATCAAATCAGTTACGTCTCATTTAGGGCAAGACACTTGAGGAAAAACCATTGTTTATTATCATGCATTGGTCAATTTTGAGATTTTGGCTTATTTTGCCCACATAACACGTCTTTCATACTACTGGAAAGAAAACATCCAAAATAAACATTTTAGTGTTTATTTTATTATACCTTATACATTTGCTTCTGTCGATTTCAACTACAATACATATCTTCAAAATAAGTTTTTTTCTCAAATCTCAACTTTAGCACTAACATACACCAAACTCTTCCGTTTTATTCCCATCTGGATTTGGTATGTGTATAAAACAAGAATTTAGAACCTGGCTTTATTCAAATAATCTTGATTTCTCGATTCAAAATTTCTTGATCAGTGCATTTTTAATTATTATTTTTTTCCATTCACCTGTGTTGTCTTGCCTAAAAATATTTTGTCCAAAGAGACAAAAACTTTGTGAACTTTGTAATTGCAAGATGCATTATCAGGATTACAATTGTGATAAATCTAATGCTAACATGCTGATATTAAAGTTAATTGTTTACAAAAAAACAATCACATATGCATGTTATTATTAACTGCGAATTGAACGAATTAAATTGAACTGAGATTCAAACGAATGAGCATTTACCTGATGTAAAACCACATTTGTGTCTGGGATTAAATAGTGAGGATATGAGCACAGGTTACTCTCTATGCACGAGTCCTCTTGTAGCACTGGAGCTTCATCTTTGCACTCCTTACAAACTTCACTTCCGCACCAGATGTCATCTCGAAGGTAATGTTCGCGCACTATTTTCAACACCCCGCCAGAGCGGGTCTTCTTCACAAATGTTTTGGATTTTAACATTATCGACTGTGGTTTTGAGGAGCTGTTCCACCAAAACACACCACACAGATAACCCACGTGTGTACCCGTGCGCCAACTAAAGATTATTCCGGAGTGATTCAGCGAGGCAAAGGGTTATTTACCTTATTTTAGAACAGCACTGCACATAAAATGCACCTATAAATTTGACACAGAATGTATTTGTTAAAACGGTTCACTATCGGGATTCTCCAAGCAGCCAGAGTATGTTTTGTAGAGGTTCCTTACAGTTCCAAACACCCCGAAAGGTACTAGCTGGCCATTTTGATGTTTACAATGGGGTGGAGTCTTTTACTGTCTATGGGTGGAGTTAGCGTTGAGTTGGTATTCTCTGTCTTTACCTTATTACACCAATAGAGGGAGATAGAACCCTTATTATTCAAGACGAGGCACGTCAACGTGTGTGGAAAGTGCGGCATAGCTAAAATGTCGTTTTTATTTGGCTTGTCCCAACGCATTTCTTTGTAACATATTTCCTTTATAAAAATCTGTTATTTTGTCCCTCTGCTCACAGCTGGTTTGCTTCCTAAATGTTATACTTTTCACACTGATTTGATTCCCTCAGGTTTCACCAGGACAGCTCACTGACTCATTTGCAGGGTGAACGATGCAAAAGGCATATTTAGTTTTTAGTAAATAAATGCAATAGGAGATGCCTCATAAATGTCTGCTAATTTGGAACAACATTCTGTTCGAATGCAATTTAAAGCTGTTTAAAAACAACAACAAGAACATTGATTTGTCTTTTTAATGAATTTGTATTATTATTTTAATAATTTACAACCATAATCTTTTTATTTTAAAGTTTACATTATAGGTGAAACAAAGGCAAAATCACAGTCTTTCCTAGTTTCCCCGCTACCTCTGGTTGAAAATTACTAAACCATGAATGACCATGGTCCAACTGTGAAAACCAACTAGGTCTACTATCAGAATTCATCCTAATTTGACAATTAGGAAATATCCAAGCTCACTCTCAACGTGACATGCTACCTCATAATATGGCTGATTATCATAATCCATCAAAACTATTTTTTAAAAAGGTTTTGATATTTTCTCTTTTTGTTTCTTTAGTTCTTTATGCATTCTGCATAATGTTAATAACAACATCTATGAGTTAAATAAAATGAATAACATTTGTTCATGAACAATGTGTAATACAGTAATGTACATATAGCTATTTTCCATAACAGTTTTTAATGTGAGATATTTGTTTTCAGAGCTTAAAAGTGGTTGGCCATGTTAAAGTTTTAAGAGCTTAGCTTTAAAGTTGTACTGTGTTGTTCACATCAACAACGTTCATATAATTATTTTCAGATTCACACATGAGTCAGAGCCCTAGATCAGTAGAGGGCAGAATACATTTCTGAATGATTCACTGAGATGAACCAAAAATACAACCAAACAATCACTAATCATTTGTAGAACTGATCCTCGACTGGAGGTTTAGCTGCAGTAATGAGCATGAGAGAAATGATTTATGAGCATGGGAGAAAATGTGTCAATGTTTCGTTTGGTGTGTGTGTCCGTATAGATCCCAGACAGATATGGTCAGAAATTACAGTCTTGTGCATATGGTCTTACCTGAAACTGTTTTCCTCTAATAACTCACAGCATAGCAAACAACTGCACTGCTGCCTTTATTCATCATGACTCACATAACAGCCGTATTTTGGGGATATGCGTGCTGAACCGCATGCTATCAGAAGAATAGGAATTATTTTGCTATTTTTCACTGCAGTCATACGACACTAGAAAATATGCATGCAATTAAATACTTCTCACTGATCAGGAAAATACATTTAAATATTATCCAGAATTATTGGCACCCTTGGTAAATATGAGCAAAGGCCACTGTGGAAAATAATCTACATTGTTTATCCTTTTAATTCATTAAAAAAATTATTTTTAAAACAATTAAAAGTGGGGGAAACTCACATTAGGAAATAAATGTTTTTTCTCCAATGCATGTTGGCCACAATATGGCACCCCTAGAAATTCTTATGAATAAAAAGTATATTACATTCATATTTACGTGTTTTTAGCACACCAGGCTAGGAGCCTGATATTGCCAAGGAATATAGTTCTGATGTGCAGCAAAAGATTGTTGAGCTCCACAAAATAGAGAGTGGATGTAAGAAAATAGCTAAAGCTTTGAAAATTCCCATTTCCACCATTAGGACAATAATTAAGAAGTTCCAATCAACTGTTACAAATCTGGCTGGAAGAGGACGTGTGTCTATATCGTCCTAATGCACGGTGAGGAGGAGAGTTTGAGTGGCCAAAGACTCTCCAAGTATCACAGATGGAGAATTGCAGAGATTAGTAGAGTCTTGTGGTCAGAAAGCCTAAAACAATTATTTAACAGCACATATATCACAAGTTGTTCAGGAGGGTTTCAAGAAAAATCCTCCTCGCTCATGCAGAAACAAACTCCAGCAGCATATTCAGTTGCCAGACACGATTGGAACTTCAAAAGGGACCTGGTTCTGTGGTCAGATGAAACCAATAAAAAAGAGCTTTTTGGCGGCAAACCCACCAGATGGGTTTGGTGCAAACAGGGATAAAAATGCACCCCATGCGGTTAAATACTGCTGGTTCTTTAATATGTGGGCCTATTTTTTTGCTGGAGGTCCTGGACATCTTGTTCAGATACATGGTATCATGCATTCTAGCAAATACCAACAGATAAAAAAATCAAAACCTGACCACTTCTGCTGGAAATCTTTTTAATGGGATCTTCCATCAGAACAACGATCCAAAACAAACATCAAAATCAACACACAAATGTGTCACTGAGCACAAAATGAAGCTTCTGCCAGCTGTCCCAGTTCCCTGACCTGAACCCTAGAAAATGAGTGGGGGGAACTGAAGAGAAGAAGCATGGAGCTGGGAATCTGAAGGATCTGGAGAGATTCTTTATGAAGCAATGCTCTTTGATCTCTTGTCAGGTGTTCTCAGGCATTTTAGAAGAAGACTCAGAGGACAAGGATGTTGCAATAATTGGGTGCCAATAATTGTGGTCAACGTGAACTAGAGAAAAACATTTATTTCATAATGAGATTTTGCCCCCATTTTCCATTGTTTTTATTCAATGAAAGGTTAGAATTTGTTTAATGAAAGATCAAAAGGATAAACAATGATTTATTTTCAAAGCCCCCTTTGATCATATTTAACAAGGGTGCCAATAATTCTGGAGTTGACTGTATGTCAGGGGTTTTCATTCTTTCACATGGACACCCGATCATCCTCATGCGAGGGACTTCCATTCTAAGTTTAAAAGGCATATACATTATTATATATTTTATGTAAAGACAAAGACTTTACTGTGAAAAATTATTATTATAATTGTGTATTTTGAAAATATTTAGTTTTGTTACATTTTACAGACTAATACCACTGCTAGATGTATAATTTTTATTTAAAGTCAAAAAGTCAGTTTATTTTAAATAAATTTAATTATTACAATTATTTTATTTATGTATCCCAATTTCTTTATTATTTATTTAAATACAATTTCATTAATTTATTATTTTAATCAATTATTAATTTATTTAAATCAAATACAAATATTTTATTAAATTTAGTTAGTAACTTGGTTAGTTTAATATAAATGTTATCATTAATTTATTCTTTAATTTATTTATTTTTAAACAGTGTTTTTCTCTAAACTTTTCCAAGGACCCCCTAGCACTCCTTTGGGGCCCCCTGCGGGTCCCCGGACCCCAGTTTGTAAAACCCTGATCTATGTGATTAAAACTAGATTTTTAGTATCCATGCATTCTGACGCTTCAAAAAAAGAACAGATCTTACAGTATGTTATTATTGTAGCACTCAGAGTGATAATCCTTATATTTAACATCTATGCAGCTGAGAAAATGCTATTCAACCATGATATTATGCAATCACAAATGTCTTTCTGTCTTCTGAATCCCCAAAACGTCCATTATTGTTTCAGCTCTGCCTCTGTCGCTGTCTCAGAAGTGCAGGTCTGAGGTCTGGGGTCTTGCCACCAGCAGGTGCAGAGCTACTTTGACCTCACACCCCTCATTTATGTTCCCTGGGCCTTGGAGCATCAGACCCCCTTTGTCTCGACTCCTTTCACTCGCCCTATACAATGTACAAGCCTCCAGATAAAATTGAGGGTTATTATGTATGGAAATAAGGCAAAAATGCCTGCTTAACAAGTTAATACAAAGTGCTTTTTGTTAAGCATGCTCACTAGGAGTCCGTGTGTACTATAACATTGATGCAGCTGGCTTAAAAAAACGGAATAATTTTAACTAGTAGGCTAAATTCTGGAATATTCGTGACATGACATTAATGGGTACAATTTACCTTTTTTTCCACGAGAGTTTCAAAACTAGAGTTTTACATTACCAGATATTTTGAATTGAGAAATATACTGTTTGTAAAATAAATCGATTATCTCTTTATTATCAACTGTAGTGTGGTGTAAATACGCGCACTGTTTTTTGGAAGAGCACGTGACTCTCCTCTGTGGAAAACATGGCTGCGCCCTGTGTCGCTCAATGCATTTACAGAACAGGTAGGTTTACAGGTTTATTTTAGGAAGAAGTAGACTTTTCTATCTAAATTGTAGGACATAAACACTCAGACGGTAAGGCTAGCCAATTATTCAAACGAGACAGTTTCGCTTATTTCTTATTAAATTCGCTTATCGGCAGTGTAAGCTACGCGGAATACACTTATATGAAACCCAAAGCCATTATCGAGCCGAGAGAGCTGTGTTATAAGCGCCACGAGCTGTGTGATTACTCGAAATCTTGCTATATGAACAGCCACGTCAGTCGAGTGCCAAATAAGAGAGAGTCACTTGCCACCCATTTCATACGGCAGGCAGTATTTGCTTGTGCAGACTTTACTGTGTGTGTGTGTGTGTGTGTGTGTGTGTGTGTGTGTATACATGTTTTTCTATCCCAGTGGGGACTTAAACCTGAATGCACAGTACACTCGACTCGTGTCACTGTGGTGACCTAAATTGAGGTCCCCATGAGGAAACAAGCTTATAAATCATATAGAATTTGTTTTTTGTTGTTTTATTTAAAAATGCTGAAAGTTTTCTGTGATGGGTAGGTTTAGGGTTAGTAGTGTAATGGGATAGAATATACAGTTTAACAGTATAAAAACCATTATGTATGTAAACTGTAAACTATGTTACAATATTAGCCTACTTGTAATCAACTAGCTAAATGCAGCCTTGGTGAGCACAAGACACATCTTTCAAAACATCATAATTATGCCACACTTGTTATATAATATGTATAGGCCTATATATTATATGTTGTGTGTGTGCATATGTATGCTTGTCGATTGGTGTGTCATGTAGCCTATGGTCATAGTCACCTTAGACATAGTGGGCGATCAAGATGGGGTTTTCAATGGCAGATTCGGTTTTTGGTCCCTCCAAGTAAATCTTGAACATTTGCGTCCCAATTTTCTTACTTGTTCTATGCACTACTTACTGTTCCAAGACAAGACTATGGAAAGACTCATGGCACTTGGAGCTCTTTATTGTTTACTGTTTGGCAGAATCTTTTTAGCCATGCCATTTTTTCTTGTAAAATTAAATGAATTATAACCCAGAAGTAAAAGGATATGACATTTCATCCCTATAATTAAAGGGTTAGTTCACCCAAAAATGAAAATTCTGTCATTAATTACTCACCCTCATGTCGTTGGACACCCGTAAGACCTCCGTTCATATTCGGAACACAAATGAAGATATTTTAGTTGAAAGCTGATGCTGAGAAAGGCTTCACACAGGCCTCCATTGGCATTCAGTACATTGACACTTCCAAGATCCATGAAAGGCACTTAAAACGTCGTTACAAAGTCTATCTCACCACAGTGGCTCTACAATAATCATACAATGCGACGACAATAGTTTTTGTGCGCAAAAAAAAATCAAAATAACACCTTTATCCAACTTGTTCTCGACTTCCGTGTGCGCCTCCACGACGCATGCGCGAGAATATGACGCAGATCCGGCGTTCGGACATATGACCCAGAAGCGATTTGTTTACGAGCAGAGGAAGACGCGCGTGTCTAAGCTGTTGGATTCTACATTGATCGTGCTTTAGGTCTCGGCGTAGTGCTCAAAATGGGGCTTAAGTGTGTATTTCATCGATTCCCGAACACCGGCGCTACGTCATATTCTCGCGCATGCGTCGTGGAGGCGCACACGGGAGACAAGAACAAGTTGGATAAAGGTGTTATTTTGATTTTTTTTTGCGCACAAAAACTATTGTCGTCGCATTGTATGATTATTGTAGAGCCACTGTGGTGAGAGAGACTTTGTAACGACGTTTTAAGTGCCTTTCATGGATCTTGGAAGTGTCAATGTACTGAATGCCAATGGAGGCCTGTGTGAAGCCTTTCTCAGCATCAGCTTTCAACTAAAATATCTTCATTTGTGTTCCGAATATGAACGGAGGTCTTACGGGTGTCCAACGACATGAGGGTGAGTAATTAATGACAGAATTTTCATTTTTGGGTGAACTAACCCTTTAAGGTTAAACTAACAGTGTTACAACTCACCCTATGTGTTACAGCCATCCATGGTGTTCCCAACAACAGTCCGTTTACTGAAAAAGAGTCTGACCTTCACCTATTTCAGTAATGCAATCAATATTAAAATAAATAATAAAAGGAAAAATGCATTCACTTCATATTTCTGTTTGAGATTTTCCCATTTATTTTATTAATGGTGTTGATACTTTTTTCCCCAAGGATTATTTTTTAGATTAATACCAAAAGAATGTTTATGGCACTAAATACAGTAGAGATATATCCTTCCAGTTGACATTACAGTAATTATAATAAGCAGGAAATGTAGCAAATTGCTTTGCCACTCAATAGGCAAACACAAACAAAGTAGTTTGTCTTTTTTACTGCATTAATCATTAAACTTGCTTGACGTTAATTATGTTCTTAAAACGAATGAAGAACCATTGCTTGCTCACATTTCCACCACGTTTGAACCATCATTCAACCACATTAGCCAAAAAGCCATACAGAATGGTAATAATAGACCATCCAGAACTTTTTGGGACACACTAAATTCCAATCTCTCATAGTATTTAGGATAGATACTATGTGAATTGGGAATGCTCGTGGGGATTACAGAGCATTTAATGGTAATAAACTGACATTAAGATTATCTGATGACATTGATGTACTGCAGTCCTGAAGTAAGGATTATATATTACAGCTCCAGAAAGCACCAGAAAGTCGACCACACACATACACACAAAGGGAATTCAGTGCAATCCACATCCTTGGCCACATCCTTTGCACTTTGCCACCCAAATTGTTGTCACTATACACACCCGCTACCCCACCCTGGGTTAACCCACTACTGCCTTTATTCTAAACCCCCCAGCCGCCCCCTTGTTGCTTTTGAGTTACTCCCTTCATCAGTGGTATTTTCATCTTTGTAACTCAACCACTCTCCTGTGTATAACTGCACTTATTCTGGGCTTTTGACCACAGTGTCTTCAGAAAAAAGATATTTCTTTTCTTTCATTTTTTTTTAGACAAAACTCTGCAGTCCTTGTTGGCATGAGTTACAACATGGTTGTTGATGTGTAGTGGTGAATTATTTTCATTTGTGGTTCAGATTCAAAATTAAGCATCAAATTATGTTAGCATCATTGCATGGTGTAATTGTATGGACTTCTAGGCTATCTGTTTACATTGCAGCTGTGTTATTCTTGTGAGAAAGGGAACGGGTTTGGAACATGATTCACTGAGTCTAAGCAAGGAATATGTGTAGAACTTTTCACTTGACAAAATTCCTTTGAAGATTTAGGGTGCTTTCACACTAGCAGTTTTGGTGCGCACCCGGGTTCCAATGACGTCAGAGTTCGCTACGTTTGGATGATGTGAACGCGGTCTTCCGAACTCGGGTGCGCACCCGCGAACCGTACCAGAGTCCGCTTAAAAAGGGTGGTCTGGGGTACGGTTCATGTGAACTCCGGTACGGTTCGCTGTTGATGTGAACGCAATCGTACTAAATCGCGGAAGTGAACCGCTATTAATGACGGATGATTTGATAAAAATGTGTGTTTGTGTGTGTTTCACTCATTTTCCTGACGAGCGTGACTGACATAGCCTACTGCAAGCAGAGAGCTGTAAATCTCATTTCTGCTCGTCTTCAGCGTTTTTTAGAGCATTTGCAGTACATTTGCGGCATATAGACGCAAGTGCCATTACGTACTGAAGCTTTAGAAACAAAACCAACAGTTAAAAAACTAAAATATAAAAGTGAGGTGAGCAACGCTATGCATTTCGCCGCCTTCACGCTCGCTGTCGTTACTAAGCAACCGGGTAAACAGCTGCTGCTTTGATGACGCAAACGCACCCCGGTTCGGAACCAAATAATATAATATGAAATTTTTATATATATATATATATATATATATATATATATATATATATATATATATATATATATATATATATATATATATATATATATATATATATATATATATATATATATATATATATATATATATATATATATATATATATATATATATATATATATATATATATATATATATATATATATATATATATATGATATAATATGAACACAGTCCAGCGGGGGCAGGGGGAGGGGGGAGCAATCGAACTCGGGTTCGGTCCAGGCAATCGAATCAAGTGTGAAAGCACCCTTAGTTGAAATGCCCTGCAACGTGGTCAATCGCAACACTTGAGTCATGCAAATGTAGTTTTGAATATTATGATATAATATTTTAGTGTGAATAAATATTATGAATTACTATGTTGTGTTTTATATAGGCCTATATATATATATTCTATATATTTTTTTAATCAATCAATGTGAATCTAAATTAGTGCTTTGAATCAATTTGAAAAAAATATTAATTAATCACACTCAAATTTGGTAAACATAAATATATTTTCAAATTACAGTAGCAAGATAAAGTATGTGAACCACTTGCAGAATCTGTGAAAATGTGAATCATTTTAACTAAATAAAAGAGATCATACAATGTTATTTTTTATTTAGCACTGTCCTGAATAAGATATTTTACATAATTACAAAAAAAAAAAGATATTTAAACAAAATAAGAAACATTTGGACATCTTCATCCTGCTCAAAAGTTTTCATCATAATAAACTATGGAAACTTGTTTAATTAATAGCGACTTTTTATCTCACAATTCTGACTTTATTTTTCGCAATTGCGAGTTTACGTCTCGCAATTCTGACTTGTTAAACAGCCAACATTAATTCAATTCAATTCAATTCAAATTTATTTGTATAGCGCTTTTCACAATACACATTGTTTCAAAGCAGCTTAACAGAAAGGTAATTTCATAAATGTACATTGAAAAATGTTAGAAAGAGAATGTTAAAGAAAAATGTTAGAATAAGTTAATCAATCATGTATTATTTTAGGCCATAACAACGCTGGCGTTGAGTCGTCTCTTCACAGGCGTCGAGTCGTCTCTTCACAGGTGTTGGGGCATCTAAAGTCTCCATGAGAGGCTGGATACAAACTGGAGCTGACGAACTAGTTACCTGTGGTCCGTTCTTCATACCTCGCTAACTCAGTTAGCTGGATTTGATTGTTGACGATTTGGCATGATCTTGGATTGTTTGGTTCTTCAAAGCTCATCCTGGACTTGCTGTCATAGTAACATGTCCGTAATCTTAAACCTGCTCGGGAGCAGGCTTATTTCATGTAAACAGGATTAGATTGCATCTTGAGGTGATACTTAAAATCTGTCCCAGCCACTGCTACTTTATTACAAGAGTGCATTACTGAACCAGGGGCAATAATAATAATTTTAAATAATAATATAAAATTTTTATATTGTATATGTATATGAGAATGTATAATACTATAGACACAACCACTTGATTGAGCGATTTATTTGTGATGGAATAATTACTTTATATAATTTTGTTTTTATTGGTTTACACACATGTTGTACAGTTATTCTGAGCCGTGCATTAAGTGATCACGGATATTATGGGATGGCTTGATGCAGCGAGTATAATTTGATCTTGACCCATAAGAAACTTAAATACTGTCACGTTACAAATCTGCTTCAAATTGAATTAAAAATTAAATTACAACATTGAAATAAAAATGTAAAGGGTGTACAGATACTGTATAAAATCGTGAATATAAATAATTGGTAATCATGTAAAAAAAAACAAAAAACATTTATCATTTATTTATTATAACTTGTATGTTGGTTTGGTCGTTTGGCTGTTTCCTTATAAAGGTTCAGAAATTCGTGGGTTTTTTTGTGTGTAATTTGTCAAGTTTTTTGCCAGGTGGCTTTTTTAATTATATGATGTCATTACGTTGCTGTCTTGACGCCAGCCAATCGCTGCATTGCTGATCGTGGTTTCGAGTATCGATGCATCTGCCCTCTTCAGGGAACACAAGAACGCTCAGTAATCTTAGATCATTTAATCCAGATATTTTAATCCAATCCGCAAATTCGTTTGAAGAACCAAATTAGCCAGAGATCAGTTATCACGATTAAAAGATCTGGGATCTGTCAAATCATCTCAGATGTATTAAGCGAGGTACGAAGAACGGGCCCCGGCTCGGGACAACAGAAAAGCAGATGGGAAATAATTAGCATAGCCGCTGTTCAGAATATTAATGCTTTTGATCTGATTTAACTGTAGTATAAAACGTATTTATAATGTGAATGCTTGGCTAAAGAGATGCGTCCTTAATCTAGTTTTAAACTGGGACAGCGAGTCTGAACCTCGAACAATATCAGGAAGACTATTCCAGAGTTTAGGAGCTAAATGTGAAAAAGCCCTCCCTCCTTTAGTGGACTTAGATATCCTAGCAATGACGAGAAGCCTCGAGTTTAGTGATCTTAAAGAGCGCGATGGATTGTAGGGCGATAGAAGATCCGTTAGATACACTGGAGCTAAACCATTTAGGGCTTTATAGGTCAGTAGCAATACTTTGTAATTGATACGGAACTTAATAGGTAACCAGTGTAGAGATGATAAAATTGGTGTTATATGATCATATTTTCTTGACCTAGTAAGAACTCTAGCAGCTGCGTTTTGGACTAACTGTAGCTTGTTTATTGATGATGCAGGACAACCAGCTAATAAAGCATTACAGTAATCTAGTCTCGAGGTCATGAATGCATGAACTAACTTTTCTGCATCAGAAATAGATAGCATGTTACGTAGCTTAATCACAAATCAACACATTTTTGAGAGCCCTAATTTAAATGTGTTTAATTCTTCATACTCTAACCTTTCTGAACTGTTATTAACTATTAACTGTAAATAAGCTGGTAAAAAAAAGGCAGCATTTTTACTTTGAAACTGTTTTTTTTTTCTTTTCATTCCACATCCTATGAAGAGATCTCTCAAGTTATCAATATGCACTTCCATATATGGTTTGAAGTGACCTTTGGTCTGAACATGTGCACTCACTATAATTTGGAATCACACTTGATGGCCGAAAGTGAGAAGTACACTTTGCAATGCTCTATCACACCCTTTGTTCATCCTTTTGACTGTGTGTAGGTGGTTCAAGGCAGCTACAGAGAGTAGCACAGCTGCCCAGCTGCCACAGGAGCTCAGCCGGTGCCTACCATGGCCCACCTCGCCGATGCTTCTTCTGGAGAAAATCAGAAAGTTCCCACAGTGTGGTCCGACCTGCCATAGTGCGCCCCTCTTATGCTGTACCCAAGGTAATCAAAGTATTGGCGTAAACGCCAAAAACTCAAATTTGTGAAAACTGTCACTTCATGCATATTACATGTTCAGTCTATAGGCGCATACTAGTTTTTCTTTACAAAGTGACCTCGCCAACTACTGGCCCGGCATGTGTAATGCAGCGTTTTTAATCGTTTTAGCAGATCCGTGTGAACAGGGATTGTTTTGACAACTTTTAAAAGTTCCATGTTGATTATAGTCACCATGAAATCAAATTTGTCAAATTTATTATAAATGATTTATCTGTTCACATTACTATGTTTTTAAAAATTCATGTGCCCATGTAATCAAAATAACTTCCCCTCCTTTGCAACGACAGCTCTTCTCTTGTCTGATGGCGTGTTTACTGGTGCGAGGGCGGGACAACCTGTCACTCACATTAGATCACAGCAATAACAAAACACAATGATCCAATCTATTCCTGACTGACAAAATAAAGTCCTGCCCTACATTTGTCTTGTTCGAGAAGCCCTTTCACTCGGATGTACATCTTAATAGGGAAGAAAAGACTATTGCAACTTCCTTTTTAATGCCAACTTTAAATTTGTAAAAGATTTGCTCTTTTCTCAGCACATTCAGAGGCCGGACTATGTGTCATCCAGCAAAGTGCCTGAGTGGCCAGATTACATAGAGATTAAAGACGAGGAGCAGATCCAGGGATTAAGACGAGCGTGTCAACTAGCCAGACACATACTGCTGCTGGCAGGAAAGAGTTTGAAGGTATACTCTACACTTATCTGAAATTTGAGACCGTCATATTCAATATGCTTGATGTGACATGTCCTTGAATTGTTATTTGCAGACACTCTCACTATATTGTTTGTTTGCCAGGGTGGTATGACGACAGATGAAATAGACTTTATTGTCCATCAGGAAGCGGTTCGTCACAATGCCTACCCCTCTCCTTTACATTATGGGGGGTTTCCGAAGTCAGTCTGTACCTCTGTTAACAATGTAGTATGCCATGGCATTCCAGACAGGTAACTCAGTGCTATTAAATGTGAGTGCTTTGTTGTGACTGAAGGTCTATACATTTGTCTGTTAGTATATGGGTCAATGGCACAGAACAGGGGTACTCAATCCTGCGTCTGGAGGGCCAATGTCTTTAAGATATTAGGCACAACCTGCTTCAACACACCTGCCTGGAAGTTTCTATCAGAGATAAACGACTACTATTGGACAAAGCGCAATGGTCAACTTGAATCACTTGTGGCTTGATAACATTATTGTATGACAGTCAATCACTGTTTGCGGATACCATAGAGATGAATTAGAAGTGCCGAAACTGAATCATACCTATAGCAAAATGGTTTCGTTGTAAACTCCTAAAAGGTAGCTCACTAAGTATAATAAATATTTAATGGCCAACATGTTAAAGATTAGTGGACAGGTTGTCAATTCATGTAGTGATGAGCTGTTTTCTCACAAAAGCAGTTTATTCAGCACACTGAAGCCTCACCTCCACTGTCATCCTTGTCTCCTCTTTAGTATACCACAGTGTTTTGCTTTGGTTAACCTCCAAAGCACTCCAAAGGACCTCTATTTCCTGGTTTAGGTGTGTTTAATAAAAGTTGGGGCTTAACTTTTTTAGGACATTGGCCCTTTAGGTGTAGGGTTGGGCACCCCTGACATCAAAGATCACGTTAAAGGAAAAATCCTTTAAAAAAAATCTAGTTTAATGCACATGTGCCAACTTCTTAGACATGTAGACTTAGAATTTGCATTCATTTTGATTTCAAACTTTTATATCAATTTCAATAAAAGTTTGAATTTATTTACTAAAGTAATGTAACCATCAAATAAAAAGTCATATTGTATAATTTTTTTGAGAGAAATTGCCAGATTACACTTTATTTTGTACAGAAATGGACCATGGTGAACATATTTAGACATGTTTTTATTTTCAGACAGTTCAGTACAAAGGTTACTGTCACTCATCAACAGCAGCTGTCACAATTGTTAGGTGACCAGAACAGTCCTCCGTAGGCTAGACCGTCCCATTTAACAATGTTCGGTCCGAACTTCGTGGCCTTTGAAGTCTGTGCGAAGCCTCTGTATTGGTACATAGTTAAGGTCATGCATTGTTTTTTGCATGTTTCTGGATGTTGGTCGCACCACTTGACTTTGACTAGGTGAATACATGTTTTTCAAAGCACTGAAGCTAAGAAAAAATAATAAAACACTGTATTAACATACTTAATACTTAAGGTTATGTTTTCAAGAATTGTATTCTTTTACTGATTAAGATTTTTTTTCTTTGTAATGATGTAAAGATGGTTGTCACCCCGACATTTTGTACGTTATTTCATAAAAAATATCAAAATGAATTTTAATTTGGAAATTAAAAACATGCTTATCATAAAAGAATGTATGAATTGCATCTCTATTGTATTTTTGAACATCTTAATACAACAATCCTGTCTTTGACCCATATACAGTCAATATTGTGTTTTATTTTCAAGTCGGCCATTGCAGGATGGAGATATTATCAATATAGATGTCACAGTGAGTCCTCTCTTTAAATTGTTTAGTTGTTGTTAGATTCCAATAAAGTTATCATTTAAGCATCTCAGTATCTATAAATAGTGGATTTGCATTCTGCAGGTTTATTTGGAAGGTTACCACGGTGACACCTCAGAGACATTTCTGATTGGCTCAGTCAATGAACAGGGGAGGAAGTTAGTGGATGTGGCTCGTCAGTGCAGAGATCAAGCCATCACCTCCTGTGGACCTGGACAACCTCTGTGCGTCATTGGCAACACTATCAGGTTTGTTCCCACACTCATCCCAGTTTGAATCGCAGGTTGAATTCCTAACAGCATCCAGCACCTTCAAGAATGATGTCTGTGGGAAATGTTCTTTTATTCATTACATTCTCCCACTTGTTGTTTTTTTTTTTCGTGTTAAAAATAGCACATCTAACCCCTAAACCTCTCTGTTATCCCTCTTGTGCGCAAAAGTAAAAAGACAGCAATCTTGCCTTGTCAGGCTATGAAGCCCTTATTTGATAGTGTAGTGTCTGAAGAAGGACTACACAGAGTTAATGTATTTCTCAGTGAGCTCCGAGCAAGCAATTACCCAGAGTGCATTGGGGTTTTTCCTGCAATGGGGTGTAAATTACAGGTTAGTTTGTCTTGTTGGATGTGTGCATGTGTCCGTGTGTGTGTGTGTGTGTGTGTGTGAGGGAGAGAGAGAGAGAGAGAAGTAAATTACAGGCTTGCTCCTGCTGTCTTTGAGAACCGTAGACTCTGCCAGGGTGGATTCAGCTCCCCACAGAGACACGAAAAGATCCGCAGGGGCCTTTTCACAGAGAGAGGACATTCTCAATCACTCACATACACTCACATCTTATTGACTTTACACTTCTCATACAAAGACGTTATTCTGCAAAATATAATTTGTGAGAAGATGCCGAAACTGGTTCATGGTCAAAACGTGTACCTGAAAAAAGTGTACAGTGAATATTTTATTATTACTTTAATTTCATGACATAAATGTGTGGTTTTACATCATATCTTGAAATTAATACATTTAGGTGATTTAAATGTGAGGATTTTTGTGCAGTGCAGCAATAGATATTCCTTCTGTGCCTGAGGAAGCAATGCTTTTGTTGTTTCTCTCTCTCTCTCTCTCTCTCTCTCTCTCTCTCTTCCTCTCTGCGTAGGATTCTGAGCTTCTGCAGGGACATACACTGTTATTATATACACACAGAGGGAACAATTACCTCTCCTCAGGAAAAAGCACTTAGACCTCTCTTTCACTCCTTCTCTCCCTTTTTTTTATCATGCTGGCACCCTAGCATCCTCTCTCAAACTGTCTCTTTGCATTTCTTTGTCTCTGTCTTTTATTCTTTCTCTTTCGTCTTTTTCTTTTTGTGTTATACACCTTCTTTGTCCTCTACCTTCCCCCTCCCTGAATATAAAAAAACAACTATGCTAGAATGTTTCTAGTGTGCATTATTCACACTGTAAAAAGCTGTCTGAAATGTTACGTATAGGCAACATGGTTAAATTTGAAATCTCAAAGGCAACACTCTAATTGGGTGTGACTCCTTGGTAAAACCAGACTTTTTTATTTTACCCCATAAATGTACTTTTACACTTGAAGGGTTGAAAATGAAATGTAAAAAATTGTCATCAATTGCTCACCCTCATGTCGTTCCAAACCCATAAAACTTTTGCTTATCTTCTAAACACAAATGAAAATATTTTGAATGTAACCTGAGTGATTTGTGTCCCTCCATTGACAGTCCTTGCAACTACCACTTTGACTCTTCTAATCCATATTAATCGAGCGGTTTAGTCCACATTTTCTGAAGAGACTCTATTGTTTTATTTGATTAACAGATTGAATTTGGCTTTAATTCACATATAAACAGCTCAAATGTACTTGCTTGACGCACAAAACCAAACCTCATTGGTTCTTGTGGAAGCTCAAACGTACTGCACGACACAGGAGAATGAACCTCATTGGTTCTTACAGAAGCTCAAACAGTCTGTGTAACACGAGAATCGTAAAACTAATCCATATGAAATGGTTTAGTCCAAATTTTCTGCAGAGACTATTGCTTTAGATGATGAACAGATTGAATTTGGCTTTAATTCACAAACCTTTTTGGTTCTTGCGGAAGCTCAAACGTGCTGCGTAACACAAGAATGAACCTCATTGGTTCTTACATAAGCTCAAACGTGCTGCGTAACACAATAATGAACCTCATTGGTTCTTACATAAGCTCAAACATGCTGTGTAACACGAGAATGAACCTCATTGGTTCTTGTGGAAGCTCAAACGTGCTGCGTAACACAAGAATGAACCTCATTGGTTCTTACATAAGCTCAAACGTGCTGCGTAACACAAGAATGAACCTCATTGGTTCTTACATAAGCTCAAACGTGCTGCGTAACACAATAATGAACCTCATTGGTTCTTACATAAGCTCAAACATGCTGTGTAACACGAGAATGAACCTCATTGGTTCTTGTGGAAGCTCAAACGTGCTGCGTAACACAAGAATGAACCTCATTGATTCTTACAAAAACTCAAACAGGCTGCGTTACAGGAGAATGAACCTCACTCGTTCTTGCTGAAGCTCAAACATGCTGGGTAACACGAGAATGAACCTCATTGGTTCTTACTGAAGCTCAAATGTGCTGCATAACACAAGAATCGTAAAACGAATCCATATGAAATGGTTTAGGTCAAATTTTCTGAAGAGACTCTATTGCTTTAGAATAGATGATGAACAGATTGAATTTGGCTTTAATTTACATATAAACAGCTAAACTGTACTTGCTTGATGCGCAAGAACAAACCTCATTGGTTCTTGCGGAAGCTCAAACGTGCTGCATAACACGAGAATGAAGCTCATTGGTGCTCACACGTCAAGCGAACATGCTTGAGCTTCCGTTTATCACTGATGTGCGAGTTGATAAATGTTTACATGTCTAATTTCAATCTGTTCATCATATAAAGTGATCGTGTCTCTTCAGAAAATTCGGACTAAACATTTCAATTCATATGGATTAGTTTTACGAACTCTTTATGAACTGTCATCAAAGTGATAGTTGCGTAGCTGTCAATGGAGGGACAGAACGCTCTCAGATTTCATTAAAATATCTTCATTTGTTTTTCATAGATAAACGAAAGTAAGGGTGAGTGAATGATGACAGAACTTTTCTTTTTCTTTTTAATCATTTTGTAGAAACTTTTATCCAAAAGAGGAAAATTAAGAAGCATAGTCATTGTATACCCTTTTTTCATCTTTGTTTTTGAATTGCAGCAATATAGCTCATTCAAATGGATTCCGTGTGTGTCCATATTTTATCGGTCACGGGATCGGAACATATTTCCATGGTCATCCAGAGATATGGCATCATGGTGAGAGTTCAAATTATTTTATGCATTATTCATTCATTTTACTTAATTAGAATGTTAATTAGCCTTGATTGGCTGGCTTAAAGGGATATTTTATGAAAAAAAATGTCTATTTATTCCCCCTCATATGGTTCCAAACCTACAGGGAGTGTAGAATTATTAGGCACGTTGATTTTCTGATCATATTTTTTTTCCAGGCACATTTGACCAATTCCAAACCACAGTAATCCTAATAACTACTATTGATTTAGTATTTAATAATGTATAAATGATATATAATTGTTCATGAAGGCTGGAAATGAAAATCACCTTATATTCAGGTGTGCAG
The DNA here is from genome assembly GCF_949357685.1 of Gobio gobio. Taxonomy (NCBI): domain Eukaryota; kingdom Metazoa; phylum Chordata; class Actinopteri; order Cypriniformes; family Gobionidae; genus Gobio; species Gobio gobio. The sequence continues at coordinate 34,795,113 of NC_137099.1, forward strand.
AATTATTAGGCATGTTTTCTTTTACAGATAAATTGAGCCAAAAAAGAGATTTAACTCAGACTGAAAAGTCAAAAAGTATTAAATGCCCATGAGAAGGATGCAATACTAATGCAGACATTGCAGTTAAGGCGTGACCATTGGACAGTGAAATGCTCGTTGGGTCAGCAGGGTCAGACAAAAACATGTGGCGGAGAAAAGACACCTATTAACCGCAAAAGAATTAAGAATTAAGGTGAAGAATTAAGTGTGAAACCATCAGGAACCCTTTAGTCTCCAGCGCCACCATTTTCCAGAGCTTCAACCTACCTGGAGTCTCCAGAAGTGCAAGGTGTCAGGATCTCAGAGACTTCAGTTAGGTAAAGAATCCTAAAAAATGACCCCCACTAGATAAGAATCACAAGCTGAAGTGTTGTAAAATACATGAAGAAGGTTTTTTTATAGGCTTTATGGACAGATAGGTTGAGAGTGACTCTTGAAGGACCAGCACCACATCCTCTAGTACCACTGTTTGAAGAATTCATCTTCCAGAATCTGGCAGTACGTTTTGGGAGTTCATTTTAGTCCATCCTGAAGTCCGTTTTGCAGAGATGGACTAAAAATGAACTCCCAAAAAGTACATCATTGAATCTGATCAGTCCATTAGCTCGTTCAAAAAATGACCAGAGACACTTTCAATATTTTTCCTATTTAAAACTTGACTCTTCTACAGTTACATTGTGTGCTAAGACCAACTGAAAATGAAAAGTTGCGATTGTCTACACCTATATGGCTAGGAACTACTTTCTCATTCCTGCGTAATAGTCGCGGATCTTCGCGGGCGTACCATGGCAAAAAAGTGGAGTGTTCCTTTAAGGTGAGTTTACCAGGGTTCTTACTTCTTCTTTTCTCTTTTACAGCCAATGACAATGACCTACAGATGGAAGAGGGCATGTCCTTCACCATAGGTCTGTGTGTGTACTGATCATTGTTTTAGATCACAGAGAGATTGAATATTATTGACCACATCAATGGAAGCATGAATTTGTAGGATTTTAGGAAGTTTAACCAACTTCCCGTTTTTCCAGAACCCATTCTTATGGAGGGATCCTCAGAATTCAGGATCCTGAGTGACAAGTGGACTGCTGTATCTGTGGATGACAAAAGGTGTTGTGTTCAATTTCTCCACCCACACTTCTTTCACCACCTTTCTACTGAGAACCCAATGCAGTTATTTAAATGTAGCCTACATTATTCATTCATTACTTCATGCAAGAATAAGTGGCCAATTTCTATTGAGAATCTTCAAGAACTTTGTTTCTATTGGCTGTTGACATTTAGCTTGGAAAGACTAAGTACCCTCAGAATTTGAAGCACGCAGAGAACTAAGTGCTCTGCTATAAACTTTCCTTTAACTGCATATATTTCACTGGAGAGCACTTCAATGTTAATTGCAAATGAGCTGATTGCCCTGTTGGCAGGTGAGAGCAAAGTGTTACTACTTGGTCAGTGGTTGATTAGAGCTCTGATTTTTAAGGTTGACTGAGGTATTATGCAATATTAGAAAATGGATACTAACATTTCTTCTTTTAATTCTACTTCTAAGGCAGTGGTTATCAAACTTTTTCATCATTCCAGTTGTTTGTGATTTTTCTGGATAATATTTTACTCAAAATTTATATCTGACAAAATGTTTTAGATCTTGGCATATATTATATATATTCATAAAATGTATAAAAATGTTCTTAGTTTAAAAAAAAATATATATATATATGACTTTTCCAGGTCTAAAAATCACATTTATAATTTTTTCAAAGGAACAAAAAACATTTAACCACAATCAATTGTGGTGGCTAATTCGTATGAATTTGTTAAATGTTTAGTTTCCGTACGTTCTGCTTACACCCCAGTGACGGGTATATTTAGGGATGGGGTAAGAGGTGAACCTTCATGCTTAAATTTTTTTAATAATTTGTTCTTATAAACTTTTGTACGATTCACACAAAATCGCCACCTTAACATAGTTATGTTTTCCTGTGAGATCAGGTTGAACAAAAAAGTGTTGAGGGGGGTAAATTAATATATTATGATTTTTTTTTTTTTATTAGTTGTTTTAGTTTATTGTAATGCTTGTTGTGCCCTGGCCCACTGGTTGAGAACCTGAACCTAACTGAATCTCTCAACCTGCTTATGTGTGTGTGTTCTCTTGTCTTGTGTGTTTATACTCAGATCGGCACAATTTGAACACACGGTTGTCATCACCTCTGATGGTGTAGAGATTCTGACTAAACTACCAGATGAAGATTGACTGGACAAGAATTATGGACCATCTTGAAGTGTGACGTGTGATCTGGAAGTTTTTTAGAATACAAAAACTGTTATTTAAATAAATGTCTTTCTTAACATTTAGACAATGTTTTACCTCATTTTATTAGCTTGACCAAATGCCTTCCTGAAACAGCTGCGCATCTCCACTGCTGGGTTTTTACATCATTAATTAATGGGTTTCATTTCTTAATGCATGTAGGTTATTGTGTAATGAGTTTCAAAATCTCTTACCGTTCCAAACTCTTTGGTTTCTGATGTCATCTCTGACAGAACTCATTGAAAGCACGGGGAATGAAATGTCATTACGTCTTATTATTATGGCAAGGTTTCTCCGTACATCATAATATTACTCCGCAGTAATGTAGTTAACGCTGTGGATCTCTCGAGAGGTGATTATATTTATGGGCCATGGGTTACCGTAAGAGCCATGTGTAGCTTATCAAGAATCCCCTATAATCATATCTGCTCGACGACATCATTCGGAGACTGCTTATGCTGTCTGACATTTGACAGAGTTTGAATTCTGCTGCCTGATCAAGTGCGCATGTATCCTCCGTGAGAATAGCTGTGTCCAGTCTGACAATTAACTAAGTAAATTTAGATGGTAAAAGAAATCATATTTTACAAATAAGCAGCTATTAAATCACACATTGAATGAAAGAAGTCAAATGACCAGTCCAGAAAGTGCGCTCACGAGCCGGCCTCCATCATAGGCTACATCTGTTTAGTGGCTGTACAATTAAAGCTAATTACATTGTGACCCTTGGTTAATCCGTAGGTTCGTTTTCTGTGCCATCTGGGAAGTTTCCTGCTTTTGCTTGAAACTAAAGGCTAAAGAAACGACGCTTAAATCAAAAGATAAGTTAGCCTACTTTACTTGATCATCTGAGATGTTGTGTCCTCAAGCATGGATATTAAAATAACTTATAAAACGATGTATTTTCAAGAGAACACATTTTAATTATCCTACATTTTAATAGGATATCGCGGCGTGGATATGGCATTAATCAGATGAAAACACTTTAGTGTAAAATACACTATACAAAAAAAGCCTAGAAAGTGAGATTATATGCTACTATAGGCCTATGTAAAGTGTATTAGGCTATTTTATTATTATTATTAATCATTATAATAATCCGTACATGTCCAGGCTAGAAGGTCTTGTTTGTGATTTGATCACACTGACCGCACATGGTTCCTGCCTTTCTAATCTGTGCTCATTAAATCGAATCATAATTGCAGCCATTTGGTTTTTGTGCATCCTCGCGCATTTTCCTCTGTCTGTCGCAATTACGAGCAATTTCTGCCGCGGGGGGAATCTTTTCAGTCGGACAAAAGAAAAGGGGACTAGGCAGGGAATCAATACGCGTTTTTTCTGGTGTAGATATACAGCATGTAGTGCTGAACCGTGTGCAGGTGTTGTATTTTGCCATGAAGGTTATTCCTGTGAGACCTTAAAGTTATAGCATATTTTCGCTTCAGTGTTTTCTTTCCGTTTTTCAGTTTTATTTAATTATCTTTTCGTAGTAGTCTATTTGAAGTTGAAATATTGTTGAATAGTGTTAATATTATATCTTTTTTTTTTCTTCGTTTCCTTTGTGTATGGTGCTTAATGCTTTAGGATATACCGCAGTCAGACTCTGCGGTTCTTTGATTTCTCCTAAATCTTATATCTACAATAGCCTATAATTGCCGTCAGCAAAGAAAAGAAAATCGAGCAAAATGTTTTTTTGTGTGTTGCTGACAGCCCAGCGCGGAATATTTTTCTGCAAAAGCAACAACAGCTTTTATCAAAAGTTATTCCAATGAAAATGTTTCGTTTGTTTTCTATTTTAGAAATATTTAGAGACCCTCTGCTTCATGCAGATGTAGCTTTGAATCCAAACGGAAGCAGTCATTTGGACTGGTGTGGTTGCAAATAAGCCCTGGCATTTCAATTACTGCCAGCTGTGAGTGTTGACATAAGGAGTGAAGCAGAACGGTTAAAACGTGCTATAATCATATTGGCCTTTGCTGTATCTACATAGGCTACGTTTGCCACAGAGACCTTGGTTTGAGAATGAGACACCCAAAATCAGAATACAAGTAGGCCTGGCCTATATGTCTTTTTCAATAAGAAGCAAAGGATTCCTGGCCTGTAACCACGATGTCCATATTTAGAAAAACCGCGGAAGCACAAATGAACCTCAAAAGAAACAAAGCATATAAGATAAACAATTAGTTACATCAGCCCCTGAAACGTTATTCTTTATAAATAGCTACGTGAGTAAACTTGTGGAATATCTACTGATGATTCTGCGGTGTGTTTGTTTGTTCGGGCAAGATGATTGATTTCTTCCTTTTAGCCTATATTTGATTTCATCATGTTTTCCTTTTAAAACACAATTTACTAGATAACACAAATTATTTTTCATTTTAGAAATTAATAATATGTTCATAGGCTACTACATAGCATAATAAATATTCCACTTGAGGGCCAAATCGTCCAATAAATCAAATATGCAATCTACTGTTTGTAATATGTATTTGCCATAATTATAATTACAAAAACGTTTAATCCCAATTTCACAATGACAATATGGTTACATGGACTGGATTACAGATACTGCAGAATGCAAACATGGGCAAAGCCACATCAACTTGAAAATAATGTACACTTATGCTTTGCCCTTAGAGTAGGCTAATCCGGATTTCCCACCTATTCCAGTAACTATTTTAGTTCCAAAAATATTGAACTTGACCATGTAAAGACGTGAGGCAAGTTATGAGAACTGTGTGTCCCCGTACAAGAATAGCTCAAGGCTGTGCTGGAGCTGGAAGCGAGGGCTCGATGAGAATGTTTCCAGGGCGGTCTGCTTGAGGCGGTTTTATGTATTTTTTCTCTGGTTGAGTGGCGTTCATAAAACGTCTGGAAGAGGAGCGAGCTGACTCCAGAGAGTCTGGAGTGGGAAGAGCCCTCGCCGCACGCGGAACGCCCTCGCATCTCCTTCTGCGCATGCCAAGACGCGTCTGAATGCCAGGCGTTCCCCCTCATGCCCAGAGGTAGAGGATACCTCCTCACCATTTTTTTTAAACAAAGGATTAAATAGGATTCGAATCGTTCTACCGAATAATCACACATGTATCAAAAACGCTATGCACTGAAGCGGAGATAGGCTATGCACAGAAAAAGTCTGCATGGTCTGTAGAGACTGTTTTCTGCAAACCTGTGCAGCTCTAATTTCTTAATTCCTATACAAATTAAATTAGTGCATATGAACCCATGTTTTATTTACGCAGAGAGCGTCCAAAATTATCACACGAATTATAGGCGTTTTAGAAAAAAAGGTTCCAATCAACACGCACGTTACGCGCCAGTTGTGCGATCCTTCTTGAGACTTTTACGACCCAGTGATAAGATCAAGTAGCTATCATTTTTGACAGACCAAACCCTGAAAAACCTTGGGTTGATGAAAAAAACATCCATAAACGATCATCAAAGAACGAAACGTCATTTGATAGTAAAACGCACATTTAATTATGACTGGCAGGTTGTATAAGCATTTTAATAGATTTATCACTAAACCTAATATATTCTGTACAACACACGAAAAAAAGGCTACCCGTTTGTACTTGGAATGTGAAATAAACATCTGATTTCCCCTTTCAATTTTACTATAACGAAAACATAAATAAATAGAAAAATAATTTAATGTGCGTTGCTCGAGCGCATAGTCGCGCCAAAGTATTCCACAGCAAACATCTTTAGCGAACCCAGCCTGAAAATACATTTTAAAGTTAATGTTCTCCTAAAATACAAGTCCAGTGACAAGATAGGCCTATTATTTCCTCCTACAACAGGTGTATTCGGTCATTTTAGTCCTCTGTTAGAATATGGCCCCTGCACTCATTGCAGAGCTGTGATGAGGTTGTATTAAGGTACTGGGCTGTAGATGTGTAACCGTATTCGTGGATGAGTACCAGGAATAGTTTGTCAAGAACGATGGGGCAGTGGTGTTTGGTGGCCCTGCGGGCTGCTCTGAAACGGTGTCCCCGTCGTTCGGTGTCTGGTTCGGAGGGAAATCCCAACCTGCCTGTGGTGGAGGAGGAGTGCTAGAGGGAGAGTCACCGGAAGCAACCTGCTGGTCTGCTGGAATCTCGCCGTTTTTCCACAACTTTTTGAATTTTGAGCGTCGGTTCTGAAACCATATCTTCACCTGTGGATGTTCAAAAAAACGCGCAAATCTAAGTTAAACAGGCAATAGGCCTACAATTCTAAAACAGCTAACACAATTTTGGACACATGGAAATACAAGAATTACAGAAAGGCAGTCTATCATGCACAAAAGAATCCGCGTTTTGACCTGTGTCTGTGTGAGGCCCAAAGACGCCGCCAGTTCCGCGCGTTCCGGGAGCGCGAGATACTGGGTCTTTTGGAATCTGCGCTGGAGAGCCGCCAGTTGAAAACTGGAGTAGATGGTTCGCGGTTTCCGGATTTTCTTTGGCTTTCCATTCACCATGCGCACCTCCGGTTCACTCTCTTCCTTCTCTATCAAAATGAACCACAAAATTGTCATAAATATAAGAAGACAAAGTAGGTAACGGAAAACGACGTTTGGGAATGCTGAGGTGGTCTTACCCGGCTCGGTTGGTGTGGGTGAAGAACTGGGTCCATACGTTCCATAAGCGCCATAGGAAGAAGCATAGCCTAAATCGTAAGCTTTGGGGCTGTAGTGAACATTACCCACTGTACCAGGATGATAGGAATAAGATGCCAGTTGTGCGTACGCTGTCCCTGCGCAGTGTCCTGTCTGTGAACTACTGTAGAAGCTGCTGTCAGTCACAGTTGACACCGGCAGTGTTGGGGAATCCTGCGACTTGTGAACGGTACTGAAGCTGCTCGAGGTAATATGGTTTGTATGCATATCCGAGCCAAGGCTATCCAGAACAGCGGTCATTTTGCAGGAAAAAGTCAACTGAATTAACTTACCGTGACCACTTGAAATGGTCAAATTCTGTAGGCTACCCCGAACAATTAATCAGTGAAAGAAAAATCACAAAAGTTATAGAGGTAGTTCGTTTAGCCTCAAGTCACATATCCATAGTTAATAGAGGGTTTGAGCTCCGCGGCGGTCTCTGCCTTGGAGATGCTGACGGGCGGGCCATATACTGGGCGTCATGTGGCAAAGCGAACCAATCGTTTCGCAGGCAGTACTGCCAGCTGAAGGAAGACCTTTGACAAGTCGAAATAGCAAAATATCTTGCAGCCCTGGTCTTAAAGGTCTTTTCTTTGCAAAAGAGTTGATAAAATAATCCCCATATAAATGTAATAGTCCCAAAACATTAGCAACATTTGTACATTTCAAAAAGACAGAAAAGAGGACAATCTAGAGAAGAAAGACTATTTTTCACCAGGAGTTATTTCTTCCTCTAAAGTGTTAAAGACATACATAAGCACGTTCTTTAGAAAATTTTGGTGCAGCTAATTTAATTGAATTCATTCATAATTTAAGTTTCTTGTTTATATAGGCAAACATGTTAAGATGTCTGAACCGTTAACCTGCAAATGGAGCAGTGCGCAACTGCGCATGCAAATTAGTCGATCAGCCTACTAATGGCCTAAAGTATCGAATGGGGCTTACAGTCTTGATTAAAGGGATATATTTCCCCATTGTTAAGAAGCACGGTTTAACTGGAATGCCATCTATCGTTGAAATGTTGTCAGTGTAGGCTATCTTACGGAAGCAGTCTGCATTCCACTGACTAATCACAGACGGCGCCAGTCTACTCACACCCACAGGTGCGCAAAACAGCAATTATTGCCCGGTAAACACCAGGGATAAAGCGCGGAACCAGCCCTATATGATGCTCTGTCGCGCCAAACGCCTCGTACATAGACCTACATAGAAAACTACCTCAGTCACGAGAACTGCAATTTACTAAGTATTCTGTCAACTCAACAAACTTTGTGGCCTAAGCTTTGCCAGCTGTAATCCCCAGGTGACTTATGCTTCTGCTGTGGTGAGATTTAAAACAGAATTTTGTCGTTTTATAGAACATATTAAATTAAAAGTATAATAGAGCAGCCTGTCATTTAGCCAACACAATCGTAGGATAGCCTAAGTGCTGTCACTCAAGTGGATTAGAAATTCTTTCCTGAAAGAAGTAGATCATAATATAGTAGTATGTAAATATACTAGGTGGTCATTTAGGCCTATATACAATAACTGTAGCTATACAGTCATATCGATATTCAGAAGTTCGCAGTTGAAGTCGGTCTGTGTTTTTTTCCTGCTCAGGTCAGGTGTGCAGGTGGCAAGTCGTAGAGCGGACCACTGGCGCCCTCCTGCGTCTATTAATGTAAAATCGCCTTTTTAGAGATGTCGTATTCCTCTGTAAATTCACCCCAAATTCCCCCACTCCCGGAGTACGCGTATTTATTATTAATAATAAAGATTATTAATAATAACAGTTAATAACAATTAATAATAATAATAATAGGCCTAATAATAATAATAATTATACTTTTGTATCTTTCTTAAGAGTAGAAACGTTATTTATATAGTCTAAATTTTAACAGTATAAGGCTATAAGGATAAAGTTAGGCTTTACATTTAGAAGATAACAAAAAGGGGTTGTAAGATTGTGGGCGAATGCAATAACACAAAATGAAGACCGTTTTATTTAAATTGTAGCTGATACAGTTTGGACACATAATCATCTTGTGATACTTAGCGAATTTGTGTAGGCCTATTATAAAATTATCTTACGTAAAATAAAAATTATGAACTTTTTTATTATTTTTATTTAAATTAAAAGTAGCCTATGATTTTTGTTTTAGCTCTTGCAACTTAACTACAGTAAGCACAAGATGGCACTGTTTCCTTAAATACTAATTCAGACAAACGTGCTTTTACTGTGCGTCAGAGGAAAGGGGTCATATTAGGTTTTATTATAGTTTATGAACAGGAATTATTTCGATTTAGGAGCACATCAAATACAAATATCAACTACATTATTATGTAACAACAAATAGGCCTACACAATTCACAAAGACTGATGCATCAGTTGCACAGGCCGGCTGTTTTTACTAAATCAAAGTCCATCTTGCTCCTACAATAATAGATACACTCATATACATTCATCAACATAAATATCAGTGAGTTTCTTTTAGAGAAGACCAAATCAGCAGTAGAAGTTTTAGATATGTACGCTACTGCATTAGATATGTAAGAATGTGTTTTCCATGGTACAGTGTTCTTTACTTTGTTTATGCTTTCACGGTGTTCTCTTCTGTTCAGTGTAGAGTTTGTTGAACTTTGTTTGGTGTACTTTAGAGATGGTGATCTAGTCAGTGGGTTAAACCACTGAACTGATACGCTGAAGGTTGCTGGTTTGATTCCAGCAGTCACCACCACCAGTCCTTGAGCAAGGCACTTTACTCCATGTTGCTCCAGGGGGATTGACCCTGTAATAAGTGTAAAACTGTAAGTCATTTAGGATAAAAGCGTCTGCCAAATGCGTAAATGTAAATGTACTTCTATAAAATAAGTTTGTGATGAACCCTTTCATGCATAGAGGTCATTACAGTAAACAGTAATTAAAAAGCAATTTTCTTGAATATGCATGGGTTTTGATGGCAGTTGCACATCAACCACTACAGTGAACACTAGTACATGATCATACACTGCCACCAAGTGGCAAGCCATCCCGTACTAAACCAAGAGGGCGAACGGCCAGTCAGAAATGCCTATAGAATATCTCTATCCTAGGAGACTCTTACGGGTCATATGATTCTTACATTTTCCAAGCTTTGATTTTAGATTGGGAGGAAATTCTGATTAATCATCTGTCCATTAAATTGGACATCATGCATCAGTATATTTCAAATCATAAAATTACTGTGACTGTTGTTATTCCTGGAAAAATACTTAATCTGCTGTAACTTTTTTTGGTTGTAAATAAATGTATTTATGTTATTAGCAGTTACATCAAAAAAGTAATCTGATTACATAATGCACGTTACTTGTAATGCATTACAACACAATGCATGTTACCTATAATGCATCACTTTACTCATTACATTAATTAGGGCCTGAGCACCGATGGTGTGTATTTGCTTAGCCTATTTTTATTCTTCTCCCAAATGAATCGCATTTTTGAGGGCCTAAACATGCTCGAAAACTCATGAAACTTTGCACACGCGTCAGAAGTGGCGAAAATGTACGTCTGATATGGGTTTCAGAATTAGGCGTGGCAAAATGGCTCGATAGCGCCACCTCCTGACCTGAAGACATCTACATATGAGTTTTAGATTTAGGTGTGCCAAAATGGTTCGATAGCGCCACCTACAACATTTCAACTAAGTGCCCCTCCCGCTACGTTTCACGTACAGGTATGAAATTCGGTAGACAGCCCAATACCTACAAAAAAGTCTCCTGGTACGAAATCTGAAAACCAACAGGAAGTGAGATATTTTGAATTTTCTTAGCAAAATTTTTGCCGTTTTTGCCTTTTCCAGACGTTGTACTTTAACAAACTCCTCCTAGAGATTTAATCAAAACAACATCATATTTGCACAGTCTAATCTAAAGGCCTTTGCGATGTTATATTGTGAAAATCTTGAGTTTTCGCTGAAGTCCGTGGCGGCCTGACAAGTTTCGATGTTTCGCCATGACACAGGAAGCTGTTGTAAGTCAGGCATTACTATGTCCGATCTGCCCCAAACTTCACATGTTGGATAAGAGTCCTAGCCTGGCCTCTACATGCCAATATTCAGTAAGTCATAGCGCCACCTGCTGGCAACAGGAAATGGCATGCTTTACACTGTAATTCACTCCCAGAAACACATTTAAATATGCCATGAAGTACCAAACATGCTAGAAACACATTCAATCATACAACACTTGGCTAAGTGCTAATGTATGCGATTAATGCCATGAAAAAGGAAGCTGTTGTAGCTCAGGCATACAATGGCCGATCTGCCGCCAAATTTCACATGATAAAAGTCCTGACCTGAAGACAACTACATGGCAATATTCAGTTATTGTCAAAGTGCCCCCTTCTGGCAGAAAGAAGTGTGGCACATCAAAATGACTTTGCTGTATTTCTCCTATATTTACCTGCTTAAATGCATCTTGCTCACTATTCGCTGTTTTCCTGAGGCCACCGGGTGGCGGTGCATGTGCGAGGGCCCTTTCATCGCTGCTTGCAGCTTTAATTATCTCTTGTAATGTGTTACTTTACTTGTTACATCAAAAAAGCAATCTGATTACATAATGCATGTTACCTATAATGCATTACATATTAAAAGATTTCAGTCTGAGGTTTTCTCAGAGAGAAGAGCTACATTTGTCTACTTTAAACAACAGAATGATCAGCTAATAAGGGTAAATAAACGTCTGGTAGACTGGAAGCGTGAGCATTATCTATAGTCTGAGTTGGGTTTCCACAAAGTTATACCTTCATTAGAAGTCTTTGATGGAATCACGTCCTCATGTTCTGATATCAAAGACACTTGACATTAAACTTGTATGAAGTTCTGCTGGTCAAACAGGGACAAACTCAATTGCGTTTGCAATTATTGAAGTTTGTATTGTATTTTTTTCTTTTTTTGTGCATATATTTTGTAGTTTTCATATGATTGTGTTTATTCATTGGTTTGTTAAATACACACAGTGTATTTATCTCTTCAATTTATAAATGTCCACTCAATTGGATATCTGAAAATCTCTTTGTAAATTATGTGTAAAAAAAAAAAGAGGCATTTTTTCATGCCCTGAGAGCAATAAAAACAAATATCCTGACTGTGGTTATCATAATTAATACATGAAAGGGTTAGTCATTTCCGGTTACATTCAGACTTAATATTAAATACATTGCCTTGCACACACACTTCAAATATTGCAAGAATATGACGCATAAGCTTTCCAGCTATCAAAATGACTCTCTAAATGGGTTGCTACCTAACATACATTTTTGTGCTACCCTGGGTGAGTTTTTCTTAGTCATTATCCTCATTCACATTGTCCCAAAGAGTGTGAATTTCCTGTGGGTGTGTGCTTTGTGCTCTGAGGAAAGACCTGACAGCCAAAGAAATTCATTTGTGGATTCATCCCGATGTCCGGTGCTTGTTGGGAATCCTTTATTTGCTGCAGCAAGAAAAATATTCACTTTCTTATGGCTTTGAAGAAAGTAAGAGGGGAATGTGTTCTGCCAGAGGGTATAATATAGTGGCATAAAGTAAAAGCAAACATACATGGTCAGTATATTTGCTTCTGAGGGTAACATTCCAAAAAACTTTTCCTCAACTCCAATCCCTTTTTTCCGTGATGTGACCTGCACACCTGTCAGTTGTGCTTTTGTGAATATCACTTCCAGATGAAGTTGATAGATCTGCTCCTCTCATGTTCTCAGTCGAATAGAATTTCAAAGATACTCTGTCCCTCTTGATGTATTCCATCAGTCTGCAGCTAAGGGGTTTAAAGATATGCTTGATGTTGATATAAGAATGTCCTTGATGGTCATATCAGACAGTCTTTAAACACATTACATCATTTATACATTTGAATTATGAAAAACGAACAAATATTAGTGTACATTTTCAAGTCAGCATGTACATTTTGTTTTGGGACAGCATGTACAACCATTTTTTTTTAATTACTGTAAGCAGCCAAAGTTTCAATCACAGGTCTGTTGCGTAAAATTTTCACTGTTTTTTTTTTTACTGTCGTCAGCAGCTCAAATGAATTCTGAGAACAGAACAGAACAGGACGACCTGCAGGAGCATGTGAAAAAGAGAGCTGGAGGGCTGGGAGGAATCAAGGGGTGGTGAGGTGCGTTTGAAGATTAGGAGGGGCTGTGCGGGTGGGGCAGCCATGTGTGTATACGTGTGTGTGTTTGTGGTTCAGGAAAGGATAGTAATACCAGAAAATGTTTGATCTTGTGGGGCCATTTTTTGGTCCCCATGAGGAAAAAACAACTTATAAATCATACTAAATTATGTTTTTTAACAAATGTAAAAATTCTAAATGTTCTGTGAGGGTTAGGGGATAGAATATACAGTTTGTACAGTTTAAAAGTCATTATGTCTATGGAAAGTCTTTACATTACTGGTCAAAAGTTTGGAATCGGTAATACTTTTTTACATCAAAAATAAAAATTCCAGTTTCGATAAAATATTGAACAGTACAACTGTTTTTAACACTGATAATGACAATAAATGTTTCTTGAGCATCAGTTTAACATATTAGAATGATTTCTGAAGAATGATGTGACACTGAAGACTGGAGTAATAATGCTGAAAAATCACTTTGCCATAAAAAGTTTTAACTGTCAACATTTCACAATATTACACAATATTTATTGTATTTAGAATTATTATTATTTTTGATCAAATAAATGCAGCCTTAGAGACTTTCAAAAACATCACTTACCAACCCCAAACTTTATTGTGGGGACCAGTCAACAGTCCACCTGAGGAAAATGAGAGACAAACTAAATAATGTCTTGGATGGAAATCTAAAAATGCAAGAAGGTTTGTGCGAGCAAGATAGCTATGTGTGAGATAGCTCAACAGGGAGAAGAAACACTGTGGTGGATTTGAAACCATTTTAAAGCGAATTCAAATCACATCAGGTTCAGTTTCTTAAAATAAGAAGCAGCTTTGCACAGGAAGTATCTCTTTTTGTCTTATTTGCAAATGAATGTTGAATAATGAGAAAGTATATGGGGCTCAGTAAAGGAGTTTCATAGAAACACAACCATTACAGCATATTTTGAGTGATACATTTTTTTATGAAGGTCTCCACAATCCAGGAAGCCTGCTGTGCTTGATCTACTTTTCTGTGCAACTCAAATTAATATGCCACACTCATATGGAAGCAGTGTTACACTCTTAGAATAAAAGGTATAATGGGCTTCTATATAGAATTCTTGAATCAATTTGAAAGACCCCTTTATGCCAAAAAGGTTCTATATAAGGAGAAATGTTTAATGATTGCATACTTTTATGTTTATAGGGTTACTTATTTCACTTTTTTTTTTCCTGTGATAAAGTGTTTCTGGACATGGAAAATTAATTCCATGAAAAAAAAATCCATAAAATTATGCCGTAATGTGAACCTCTAAAAGGTTTAATGAAGACATAATATAACCCTTTACATACATAACCCTGACATAACCCTTTAAGGCGTGTTGCCTACTGAATAGCAAAACTTGCCGCGCATCATCGGCCAACTAGGCTTTAGAATATTTTTACATTATTCTTGGGAAAATACTTTCGGATAAAATATGATTGGATTAAAAAATGCAGTTATCATTTCAAATGAATATCAAAATTAATATATACTAGAAATTGATGAAAGAATTGGTGTGACGTCATTCCGAACAAAATCAGGTCGAAACGAAAGCTGTGTTCCAAATTACCCGCTATTCACTCATTCACTATTTCCAGGGTTGTTTAGGCCCTGTCTTGAACTCTGTCGTGGAAACTAGCATGTATAAACATTTTTAATAATAAATTAAAAATATTATTATACTGTACATTGGACCAGCAGTTTGGAAAATGGATGGATGATTCACCAGCGGCACAACCCTCACAGTGCCTTATGGGTATTCTCTAGTGGATGAGTATACATCTGTTGTACCATAGATATGTATACGTAGATGCCACATCCGACCACTCCAGACACATCGGCGTGCCCGCCATCTTGGAAATCAATGAAAAATCAATGATGCCACAATATTGTGCAGCTTCTGGTTGTGAAACCGCCAAGATTTAAATTCCTGAAGAAATGGGATAACCTTAGGTGAGAATGTGTTGGTTTGTATTTGTATATGTATTAATGCAATATTACAGGTTCTTATAGCCTACTATTGTCACGGCCGGCTTGCAAGCTGTGACAAAGAAGGAGACAACACGTTGGATAATGATCAAAAGGAATAACATTTTTTAAAGTAAGAAGAAAAAAATAGAAAAAAAGATTAATCGAAACAAATCAAACAACTGAAAAGGGGGAAAAAACGGCACGGGGAGAGGAGAGCGCGCCCCGTCACAACTGAAGGGAACTGTTTAATATCGCCTGCGTCAGCTCCAACACAGGTGTAACTCCTTAGTCATAATGACATCAGTCACCCAAACGCTGTCCTGCAAAACAAACAGAAAAAACAACCAAACCACAAATATGACCCACACTGGGCTCATGACACCAGAGCCCCTTTCACACAGAGATTCCGGAAAATCGATCATAAACTAGTGCATCGCATACTGCTCCACTAAGCTGGTGAACAATCTCAGCTTCAGCGTCATCACTACGACACACCCCTTATGGCATTGGTCCTGCCTGTTCACACAGGGCGTATTCTGGGACTGATCCCGACATTGTTACTAGGTCCCCATCCTTGATCTATCCTGGGACGTGTTTGCGTTCACACAAAAGGCGCTTTAGCAATTTTCTGGGATCAATGCTCTGTGTGAAAGGGGCTAATGTAACTTTTTAATGTTGTGTTAGCTGACGCCATCGTCTTGTTTTATTGTGCTATCAGTAAAATAATTTTCTGAAGTCTATTGCAGATATAGATATTCATGTATGCATCTAACTACAATTGAGGATGCACAGTCAAGTGTTCACGGACCAGTGTTTTTAACATTCCAATATGGCGGATGGCTTACGAAGAGCAACCCATAGAAATCGACACTAATGAGGTATCTGTGTTTATATTTCTATGAGTTCTACACTTGTTATTGCAGTGCATTATGGGATTAAATGAGTGCACTCGATAACATCGATTATGGTTTTGGACACCACTACAAATGACTGTCCCTTCAAACAGTGGCCTATTTAAGGGTAGGCCTATGGGGGAGATTTCGGACACAGCCGAAGTTCAGCTTGCCGAAGCAAACTTTCTAGAAAGGTGTCATTTCTTTGGTTCAGTCCCTCAAGGTCGGATGTCAACCTCTAACCAAAGGACTTGTGTATCTGACTTAAAAACGAGAGAGGCAAATAGAAACAGAAAAGCTGTAGGTGTACGTAAGTGTAGGCTAATTCCTTAGGGTAATAAAACAATAGTATACACACTTCAACTAAAGCTCTTGTTCTGTATTGCTGCCATCAATAACACCTATACACTCGCATGAGGGCAACAAATAACTTTTGTTTTAATCCTCTTATTTGTATTATGAACAACACCATACTACAAATATTCTTGCTAACTAAAATCCCAGCCCACAAAATTAGGTGTTAAAATTTAGAGAAAAAAAAAGATTAACTAGTGCGCTTGAGACGAAGTTACATTTTAGGTCATTCATTAGGTCATCCACTGTTTTTTAAGGTAACTTTTGCAGTCTTGTCACTACAAGTTATATGACATGTTCATGGCCACAGGCTGTTAGTCACAGGATAAATAACATCCTCGTGTCTTCAGGGAGAGACAGAGCAGGGCCGGCCCTGACCAATTTGCTGCCCTAGGCAAGATTTTACTTGGTGCCCCTTGTATCAAGGTTTAGCACTACACTACACGTTATCAGTCTAAGTTGTGGAAACAATCGTACTGTTTTATTTTTGTAATGCATTGATGTTTTATTTTTATTGTTGTTGTTTTATATGATGTCCAGTCCATTCTACCCCGTCATTATGTTCATGATATTATTATTATTATTATTTTTTTTTTTTAAAGGCTGATGATAGTAAAACTGTACAAATATTGCACCTATGCCACATTACAGCCTAAACACAAAGAGCAAGAGTAATTGCATCTAACATTCATGCACAAACTATTCATTGAGAACTAGCAAAAGTGTTTGTTTTCCAGTAGATGGCAGCAATCTTCCACTAAACTATGAGCATTCATGCTTTCACCAGGAATTCAACTGAGAAATTTTGATATTTAATGTGAATATCAAATTACTAAATTACTAATACTAAATATCATTACTAATTTCGGCAAATACATTTTAAAATTGCTATACACCCCCTTAAAACTGCACAACTGCAGAGTAAAAACATAAGGCTATTAAAAAAGTGATATTACATGCGTTTAATATTTTTATATTATTTATTTTTTTACAAAATCACACTGGCTGTGGCCTCTGGAGAACCCAGAACAGCTGCTTGCATAAAGTTTAAGGTAAAAATAACTGGAATTAATTAGCAAACATTAGTATTTTACTACTATGCAATTAAATAAACTGTTCATTAATTTGCCTACATCACTTTACTTCTGTCTTTACACGGCAAAAAATGCTCTTCTTATTTAGAATCTTTTTCTTGTTTCCAGTCCAAATATCTAAAAATTCTTAAATCAAGGTGCATTTACTAGATAAGTAAAATGACATACTTCATTTTGATTTTATTTTCAAGTAAACAAGAAAAATTATCTGCCAATGGGGTGAGAAAAATAATCTTATTTCTGTTTGGGACAGAAACAAGATTTCAATCAGAAACAAGATTATTATTTTTCCACTCCATTGGCAAACAACTTTGCTTGTTTTAAGCAAAAACTCACTTCATTTTGATTTTATTTTCAAGAAAACAAGAAAACTATCTTCTGTCATTTAACTTATCTAGTAAATGCACCTTGATTTAGGAATTTTAGATATTTAGACTAGAAACAATACACAAATACTATGTAAGAAGAGCAGTGTATCCCTTATCTTCCCTTCAATTCGGCCATCCGTCATAAATAATCAGGCAACTTACACCGTGTCAACACCTGGCGCGAACGGCCAAGCACCCTAATATATGAAAGCAATCCTGTCTGCGTTGGATGCGGCGAGAGGCGACGCGACACAACAAATTCCCCTAACGATAAACTGATCGCGCGTTGTATTTCTGACGCACTTCAAGTAGATCGGCGGGGGGAGATTGATGAGGCGGACCGGGAAGAGGCGGGGGACTTAATTACGGTTTTTTTGCGCTTTATGTGGTAATATTTCAGTAATAACATCAATAATATTAATAAAATAGAATCATTAATACATTTTGGCGCCCCTATGGACGAGTGGCGCCCCTAGCATTTGCCTTTTCCGCCTATGCCACGGGCCGGCCCTGAGACAGAGAACAACATTCTACCTATAAAATCTACAAAAATTTTGATGAAAGGAGGAAAAGGAGAGCAAGGGTAACTGCAGTAGCATGTTATAAGAGAAATTAAATAAAGAAGAGGGAAGGGCGATGAATTGTGTTGGTCTATGTAAGGAATCCTGAGAAAAGTTCATGTCCTTTTAAGATACAAGGGGACATGTGGGTTGATAAAAAGCAGCTGTTTTATTAACATGCTTTTTTTGATAGGCCTAAAAGTGATTTTTCTCAACATATATTTTATACAAGAGTAACAACAACAACAAATAATCACAACACATATTTAGAGAGGTTAAAATGTAGCAATTTTATAATATTACTGTATACCAAAAGTATACAGTCCATTATGAAAAGGGCCAGTCCATCAGGTTACGGTTTTTATGTTTAATCTTTCCGTGGTATGTGATTGGCTAAGGCTAGGCAGTAGGTTGTGATTGGTTTAGCACTTAATGGTGTCAGTGTTCCATGTGGCAGAACCTGGGGCACGTTCAAAGCTCAAACCGGTGTGCAACGTTTTGCTACGGTTTCCGGTTGAACGTCATGTTTCCTGGAAACGGTGTGCAACCTTTCTTTTACTGTCTATGGCTGCGTCCGAAACCTCGAAAATGCTGCCTTCGGAGGACACATTTCAAGGCAGGAAGGCACCAATGCATGTCCGAATCCAATGTTAGCTTCACTTCCTGTCTCCTGAGATACCTTCATCTGATCGATTTTTGAAGGCAGCATATTTGTATCCTTCGCTGCCTTTGATATCCCACAATCCTGTACAATTGATCGGTCCAAGTGAAATTGTTTACAAATGTGTCCGCTGCACCTCATGCAACAATTGAAGATATTAGAAGACATGATTGTCGTAAGAGTTTTAAAGTAAAAAATATAGCATATCAACATGATGAAGTTGTTTATATTTTTAGCTTCATTGCAAGGCAAGTTTATTTATATACCAAATTTCATACACAATGGTAATTAATAGGGCTGGGTAAAAAATATTGATTTCTCGATTTTAATCGATTCTCACTTTTACAAAACAATATCGATTCTTAAATCCCAAGAATCGATTAGTCATCCTGTTTTCAGTTAATTAATGAAATAAACATTGTAGCACGCCTCCCATCCAATAAATCACGATCATCTTTGAGCTTTATTACTATTGATATGAAACAAAGTCTCAGATTTCAAATTACGTTTTTTTTTTGTTTTGTTTACGAAATTCAAAAACATATATTGCCTATATATGTTTTTGCATTTCGTAAAAAAATAAAAATAAAAAAAAACGTAATTTGAAATCTGAGACTTCAAATTACTTCAAATTAGGGCTTTTTTACCCAGCCCTATTAATTACCATTGCCCTATTAATCACCAACGGTATACCGTTTTGGCGCTGTGGCGCGAGATCGAGATCGCTCTGCCGCAGCTCAGCTCTAGAAAACCCGCAGCGCGGAGCAAACATGAACGGATCTTCTCTTCCACCTTAATACCAGTAACAGCGCGAAATAAACATGAAGGAGCTTCTGAAAGTGTGTAAAAGATACAGGACAACTTACCGAAATCCGTATCAAGTTACATAGAATAGCTCAATCAGTGTTTCAACCACAGAAAGATGTAGGTAAGTCAAACGGCTTGTAAACAATGTCATGTAAGGTAACGTCACATTTACCTCAGAAAAACCATATCCAGTGTCCATAAACTAATGCATCACATTAAATAGGATATTCATTGTCATTTTTAATTTTCTTCAATATTTAATGCATGCATGTATGAATAAATCTGGCAAGTTTTTATGACAGCCATCATTTAAATGTTTATATTTCAAAAAACGAATTGGAGTGGAATTATGAGTATGTAATTGTTAAGTTAATATTTTAATTTCATTATTATAAAAAAAACATAATTTAGTGTCATTTAAGTGTTTGTATACAAATCAGTCCATTTTTACCTTCCATAGTAGGCTAATGTAGTATCAACTGACTCCCATAGTTTACAACATTAGTTCAGAAATTTGTTTTCCTTGAGAAACTTTTCCATTATACCTGATACATATCCAAAATAATCGATATTGAGTTGAATCGAAACGAATTGGAAATCAAATCGAATCGAAAGCTTGTGAAATTTGTGTCAATACCCAGCCCTAGTAATTAAGTGCTTTACATAAAAATGAGAAAGAAAATACAAGGTATTAAAAAGTAAGAACTAGAAATAAAATGATTTAAATTAGAATTGATTACCAGGATATAAAAAAGTGAATTAAATGGGATGGTTCTCTTTTATTCTGGACAGCAAGGGCAGTGATTGCATGTATCTTGCAGTATTAAACACGTATTTATATCGATTTCATCAGGCTCTGAAAATTCCTCAAAAAGAACACAAAGAATGGCCTTCTCAGCTGCCATAGTTGCAACTCATCAGAACACGGTGTTCAACGCAGCACCGTTTCTGTTTAAAAAACGTTTTGCAACATTTTGTCGGGGCTGAAACCAGCCCTGATTTCCCCAAGTGCTACATGTTCCTGGATCAACATATTGGTTGATCCTGAAACAACATTCCAATCAACCAAACAAATTTGAGGGACAAGTTTACAGTTTATGTCAAGTTTAGGCTTAGACTACAACCAGGGTTAGGTGCTTCTACATCAGTGTTATTCAGATATAATTTCCCTCTGATTTTAGGGATAACTTATCTGTAGGGTTAGGTTTAGGGGTAGGGATAGAATTAGGGTTGGGACAAAATTTTCGGACAGGAATGTTGTTCCAGGGTTAAAAAAATATGTCGACCCAGGAACGCGGCTAACTCTGCAAAATCAAGACGTGCGTGCCCGTGTCTTCTGTAACTGTGGGTGTGTAGTATTCTCCATGGAAACAAAGCAATTTAATTGCAAATAAAATACCATCTTTCAGCTTCATCCTCGCCCGGAGGTCAAACACTCATGTTATGAAGTGTTTTATACAGTGAGTTGGTGTGAATCAATGCGTGTATGTCCCAATCGTATTCTTCATCGTCCTCTTCCTTATCTCCTGTGCCTTTTCTCCCTCCCTTTCCATTGCTTTATAACAGTGGTTTAGAAACCCTCTGGGTGTGGTTCAGGCATTCGGAGCTCAGACAGTAAAAGTTTGTCAGTGCATCTGCTTATGATTACAGAGCTTGGGGTGAGATTTAATTCACACACACACACACACACACACACACACACACACACACACACACACACACACACACACACACACACACACACACACACACACACACACACACACACACACACACACACACACACACACACACACACACACACGTTTATTTTTGTGAAATGTGAGGACATTCCATAGGCGTAATGGTTTTTATACCGTACAAACCGTATTTTCTATCCCCTTACACTGCCCCTAAACCTAAACCTAGCCCTCACAGGAGACTGTGCAGTTCAGTTTCTGTGAAAAAAAACTTGTTCTGTGTGATTTATAAGCATTTTGAAAAGTGAGGACATGGGGAACGTCCTCATATTTCACCCTCTTTTTGTAATACCTATGTCATACCCATGTCATTATACACATTTGTGTCCTGATATTTCACGAAAACATGCCCACACTCACACACACACACACACACACACACACACACACACACACACACACACACACACACACACACACACACACACACACACACACACACACACACACACACACACACACACACACACACAGGAAAATTACACATAAACATTTTAACAGTTAGTTCACTCAAAAATTACATTTCTGTTATCAGTTACCCAATGTCCCCCCCAAATGCAAAAGCGTTCTGTTCAGTCTTAAAACAGAAATTATTTTTTGGTTACACTTTATTTTAAGGTGATGTAGTTACATTGTACTTACTCACATTAGTACTGAGTAATATTAATTAAGCAAATGTACTAACTAGGGTTTGGTTAAGGGTTAGTTACCAGTAATTATGTAATTATTAAGAAAGGTGTAACAACATCACTTTAAAATAGTGTTATCTTGTTTTTTTTGTTTTTTTACTTCTGTTCCGCTATTGAAAGTCCATTACCAAAGCTTTGATGCTTCAAAAACTGAATCATGTTTACAGCACTTTGTTATTCTTCTTGTTATTTTCATATAGCAGCTAATGCATTTTTGAAAGTCCTGCACATATGCATACAATTGCTTACTTCTGCATTTCAAAATTAGGTGGATATAAAACATCCACTACATCTACTGCGAAATACAAGCAATATAGGCTATATTACAGTTTTTTTACAGACGCTAAGACACATTTCTCAATACTTAGGTCACTTTTGCAAAACTCTTCACACAGTGAGCACAACAGAAGTCTATGTGGGCTAAACTAAGGATCAATTATCATTGCTTTGGCACAAAATGCATTCAATGACTACATCTCTCAAATTTCATGAATTCTTTTCTCACTCAGACACAACAATTGCCAAAACTCTTTGTACATACAGGCCAATTTGCACATGCTTACATGTTTTCAAAACTGTTAAACTTATGTTCAAAACAATAACATAATACAAAACTGAATAAGACAGCAATTTGCTACAGTAATATTTTAATGAAATATATTTTAAATCTTAAAATTAAATGCTTTAAAAACAATTGGACCAGCCACAGCTGATTCTCATTGTAGATGGTGGATGGTGTAAATAAACAACATAAAATATTGACGAATTCTGCATCATGTCTGATTCATTCCAGTAACATATATTGCAGTGAATTATAAACAGAGATGTGTCCTTGTTTTACACAAGAAAACATTGTATAATGCTACATGTTGTTAGTGTTTTTTAGGTCATTGTTTTGTGGGTGACAAAGTGTGTTTGTCGGCTGTCAACCTTTGTGCTCTGGAAGAATGAGTTGATTTGAGACCTGAATAAAGTGTTTTGGTAGCTGTAGTGCATTTTGAATGTGAAATGAACTGCTTTGCCAAGCTGAAAATTGGTTAGGAGAACTGTGTGAAGAGTTTTGCAAAAGTGACCTAAGTATTGAGAAATGTGTCCTAGCGTCTGTAAAAAACTGTAATTAACCACATGTACTAACTAGGGTTTGGTAGTTACCAGTAATTATGCATAATTTACTGTTAGTTACTAAGTAATGTGTAACTACATCACTTTAAAATAGTGTTACATTTTTTTTTTACTTCTGTTCCGCTATTGAAAGTCCATTACCAAAACTTTGATGCTTCAAAAACTTAATCATGTTTACAGCACTTTGTTATTCTTCTAGTTACTTACATATAGCAGCTAATGCATTTTTGAAAGTCCCGCACATATGCATAAAATTGCTTACTTCTGCATTACAAAATAAGGTGGATATAAAACTACATCTACTGCGAAATACAAGCAATATAGGCTAAATGGTCAAGTCCAAAAAATTTTAATCTGAATACACAGTTAAGTTTGAATGGTGTTCAATTGAGAGTGTCTATATTTATGTTTTTAAAATGCTTATGAATTAGATTGTAATTGTAATAAAATTATTAAACAAAAAAACATTTGTATTTCCAAGACATGAGTTGTGAAGTTGGTGAAGGTCTTTAGATTATCACATCACTTTATCAGTCTCTAGTGGAATCACATGATCATTAATTGTGACTAACCCACAGGAATGCTTGACAGACACTGTAAACTCACATCACCTGACCCTGAAAAGAGAGCGAAAGATGGAGTGTGAAACCAGGAGTGATAAAGATGCACGTAAAACGGACTGAATGTGAGCAAGTAAGCATGTTTGTCTCCCTATTCATTTTTAATGCCAGGTCATGTCCTTTAAAGGGTTAGTTCACCCAAAATTGAAAATTCTGTCATTAATTCCTCACCCTCATGTCGTTGGACACCCGTCAGACCTCCGTTCATATTCGGAACACAAATGAAGATATTTTTGTTGAAAGCTGATGGCTGAGAAAGGCTTCAGACAGGCCTCCATTGGCATTCAGTACATTAATACTCCCAAGACGCATAAAAGGCACTTAAAACGTTGTTACAAAGTCCATCTCACCACAGTGGCTCTACAATAATTTTACGATGCGACGACAATTGCAAAATCAAATCAAAATAACACCTTTATCCAACTTGTTCTTGTCTTCCGTGTGTGCCTCCACGACGCATGCGCGAGAATATGACGCAGATCCGGCGTTCGGACACATGACCCAGAAGCGATTTGTTTACAAGCAGAGGAAGACGCGCGTGTCTAAGCTGTTGGATTCTACATTGATCGTGCTTTAGGTCTTGGCGTAGTTCTCACAATGGGGCTTAAGTGTGCATTTCATGGATTCCCGAACCCCGGCACTACGTCATATTCTCGCGCATGCGTCGTGGAGGCACACACGGAAGACAAGAACAAGTTGGATAAAGGTGTTATTTTGATTTTTTTTTGCGCACAAAAACTATTGTCGTCGCATCGTAAAATTATTGTAGAGCCACTGTGGTGAGATGGACTTTGTAACAACGTTTTAAGTGCCTTTTATGCGTCTTGGGAGAGTAAATGTACTGAATGCCAATGGAGGCCTGTCTGAAGCCTTTCTCAGCCATCAGCTTTCAACTAAAATATCTTCATTTGTGTTCCGAATATGAACGGAGGTCTTACGGGTGTCCAACGACATGAGGGTGAGTAATTAATGACAGAATTTTCATTTTTGGGTGAACTAACCCTTTAACACCTGAAATAGCCAGAGCTTCCAGAGTTTATTAGCTGTAACTTTGTAACAAACGTCTCCCTTTGCACTGTTAATGCAATAGCAAAGCATTTAACTTGAATTTAGGAGAGACTGAAAATAAGCATCAAATTAAAACCCTGTGTTTGTGTGTGTGTGTGTGTGTGTGTCTGTAAGTGTAAATGAAATCTCACCCCAAGCTCTGTAATCATAATCATAATCAATCGTGTCGGTAGGGACGTCAACCTGAATGCACACTGACTGACTGGGACATAAATTGAGGTCCCCATGAGGAAACAAGCGTATAAATATTGCAGAATGAGGTTTTTTTTTGTGAAACTGTTAAAATGCAGAAAGGTTTCTGTGATGTGTTGGTTTAGGGGTATGGTTAGTGTAAGGGGATAGAATACACAGTTTGTACAGCATAAAAAATATTACGCCTATGGAGAGTCCCCACAAAGATAGCAAACAATTCTCCTGTCATTTTTGAGAAAATCAGACTATCATGTCTTGGAAGGCACAGTTCAGTTATTATGTCTTTAATGGGATGTCTGCCTAAATCTAATTATGTTCCTGTTAAGGTAAAATTACTTAATTTAATGAAGTGCCCTTTATAAGTCCAGATTAGTGAAGCTGACCAGTATCTGAACCTTTTCTTCATTGGTGAAACAGCTGCCCTAGCACAACATCAAAAAGATCATAATACAAAATAGATTTCTCTCTCTCTCTCTCTCTCTCTCTCTCTCTCTCTCTCTCTCTCTCTCTCTCTCTCTCTCTCTCTTCTCTCTCCTCTCTCTCTCTCTCTCTCTCTCTCCCTCTCTCTCTCTCTCTCTCTCTCTCTCTCCCTCTCTCTCTCTCTCTCTCTCTCTCTCCCTCTCTCTCTCTCTCTCTCTCTCTCTCTCTCTCTCTCTCTCTCTCTCTCTCTCTCTCTCTCTCTCTCTCTCTCTCTCTCTCTCTCTTGTTTTGTTTTGTTTAATCAAATCTAACTAGAAATGAAGACAACAGATCATTTATCTGGTGCCCCTATATTCAAAGAGAGGAAACTAGTTAAAAGGAATGGTTATACACAGTTATTTTTGACATTACCACATAAGGCACAGGTTTTAGGTTAACAATTTTTCCCCCCCAGTGTAATGTCCCATACAGAAGATCTCGTCTTTTTTCTTGAGAAAACAAATTTACAACTTTTCAGATTAATTTCCTCAGTAGGCTACTGCATCTGTATGTAGTGGTTCAGGCATTCCCTTGTTGTGGGGACAAAATGTCATTGTCAATGACATTTTTTTGGTCCCCATGAAGGGAACAGCTTATGAATCATATTAAATGTTTGTTTGTTTTTAAATGTAAAGATAGGTTAGGGGATAGAATATACAGTTTGTACAGTCTGAAAATAATTGTCTATTGTCTATGGAAAGTCCCCATAAAACATGGAAACCCATGTGTGTGCGTTTGTGTTTGCGTGAAAGACACGCAACAGATGCAATCCGCTTGTACTCGCGGACAGGGCTGAATACTCACAGCTATGTGTGCCCTGAGGTTGCATCTTATGTGTGCGCGTGTATGTGTGTGTCTGTTAAAACTTTTTGTTTGGTTCAGCTGTGCAGAAAACCGGTTTGACAATTTCACTCTAACAGACGCCTGCGGGGCCCATTCTCCTTTCACCAGAGAAAAGGAGGTAAAATGAATGACAGAGTTCACACAACACACAAACACATGGTTTTGAAGAAGACGAGGAAAACTGTCAGTCACATTCTTGTTTTATTTCACTTTTCCTCTCTTTCTCCCTCTCTCTTTTCCACACCCAACATGAACATGAAGAATGCACTGTGAAATTAGCACGGAGAAAATGAATTGGGTAAAGTATAAGGAGACAGTAGCAGATAGTGTGGAACAACTTACAAAAGAGCATATGTTCACACATTTTATTCAGGTTTATAATAGTAAAAGAAATCCAACGTATATAATGACAGAGGCAGTTCTAGACCCACCCAGTATCTGCAGTTGAAATTTCTGTGTGAAACCATCATCGCACATGCTCATGGTTGTTCCTGCTCTGACTACCAGTCATGCTTCCCAACCTTGCTCTTTTTTTCCACTAAAGTTTTATTTTTAACAACAATGGCTTAATGGCTGCTTGGAATTAACAAAAAAACAACTGGAAGGAAGTCTTGGCTTTTGAGCAGACAGCAGAGGGAAGAGAACAGTACTGAAAAGTACAGATGCACACACACAAACGCAGCCACATGCTACTTTGGGATTCCCACACACTAACCTTTTTACAAAGATAAATCTTACAGGTCAAACAAACAAAATCGTTTTTTTTCTCTCATGTTCCCTGCTAACGCTTTTCACTTGATTTGTTTCATTGTAACATTTGGCAACAAAAGCTCTCCATCTGCCAAACCAATGCTGATCATGGGTTTTGCTTGCAATAAATGTGCACATTAAGACTTAATGAATTTATATACTTTCAAAAACTTGCGAAGTAACTCCTAGAAATATAGAGTGTTCTAAAGTGCACTCAGCCAAACTGTAATAAAAAGGCACAGTAATCTTATTCACACACCAAATATGCATTCTGGGTACAAGTTCTTACAGTATTGTTTCCTGTTGCCATGGCATTACTCTGTTTTCCACCTCACTCCCTCTGTGTGTGTTTAGCCATGTCTCCCAGTAGGATTTAGTTTGCTTTTGTTTGCTCAGGCAGAAACAGTCACAAATCTGTGGTGTACAGTAAAAATAATTATTATAGCATCTACAGTTTATCTCTGAATATCTATTTTTTCTTTCTTTCCCTCAACCATAAATCCCACAGTTTTGCAGACACCAGAGTCAACAAGCTTATCATAATTTCTTACAGTAACTGCATACATATAAAAGAACATAATCTAGAAAAACGGTTTACTGTTTGCTTTCAACCCCCCGAAATTGGTTGATCTCCAAGAAACTCCAGAATTCTTTAAACAAACTTGCGGTGAATACCTTGGGTGGTATAGTGAAGGTGAATATGATTAATGGTTAAATAATTAACAAGCACAAATGTGGTGACAGTCGTATCCACCTGAGTGTTTTCTCAGAAAAAAAAGACAAAGATCATGATACCCTCAAAAAAAATGAAATGTGGTAAAATTTGCTTTATTGAGGTAACATTAAGTAACATTATTCTCAAATCTCTTAAAATACGGTTAAATTAACATGGTATATAAATTCCAATAACAATATGTTGGACCCTAATCGATCAGGCTTCACATGGTCACCTTACTTGTGTGATCGGGGCCTTAAACTGCTTTACTTTCCATTTCCAAAGTGCTTATGTCAGCCAGAGCATCTACACTAAACCCGTATGATTTCTCAGGTGTATTCAGTACAGAAACATCATTCTGTACAGCACAAATATAATTCTGCTGATATCAAAGATGGACACTTAAATATGTTCTTTACTAGTTTATATCATACTTAGATAACAGGTTATACCAGGTCGGCTGAAAAAGCTCACTCCCTGCATTCTTACAACTGAGGTCCCACAGAGTTCAGTGCTTAGCCCTTTACTGTTTTACTATTCCCTGGTGTTCTTTACCAGATAAGTTGCTGTCATTGAACTACTTGAACTCTAATAACAATGCCTGATGACTCAGCTGAACATCTAATTGTCTCCATCTGGCTCCATATCAGCAAAATAAGATACAATCTTTGAATACTCAATATAAATAAAATAAGAAAAAAGGATAAAATTACATTTTCACTTAACATGTCTTTGCCACATTTGTCAAAAAAGGCATACGTTTTAAAAAACTTACAATCAAAGGTGACCAGTGAAATATACTTTCTCTTACATTGTACATTCATACAATAGCCTATAGTCTCTTCTGTTGCACTTATAATATAACATGGCCTTGACTGCCTCATTGCTTTCATAAAACAAGTACTTCATAATAAAAATAGATTCACAAATGTATTACTAAAACATAATTGTATTTAAGCAAATTCATTTAGGACATCCAGTGCTAGGCCCTGCAATGCAAACTTTTACAGAACGCTAATGTTGGGCAGTGACTGCTGTGCAGTGATCCGATTAACAATTGTTTTCACATAGTTGTGTTTCTGCATAGTCATGCATCCAGGTCTGGAATTATGCATTTCACATAAATCATTATAGCACTTTTATAATAGCATTTTTAGCAGATTGACAGTCTTGGGGCCAGATTTACTAAACAGGGCAAATTAGCGTGAGAGCGTAATAATAATAATAAAAAAACGCCAATTGGAGTGGAAAGTTAATTCTGTGCATGATTTACTTTATTCTTTATTGTGAATTAAAGAACACAGACACAGCCAGATCTGTTCCATAATGACCAACACAATATACCAAGAGCAGCGCAAATTAGCATCTGGTTTAAGACTATTTTGGGGTATACTGGCCAGTAACTTGACGAGCGCAAACCTTAGTAAATCACACACGATTCATTTAAATACTCTCATCCCCATACATTTTGCATCTGAAAGGGAAACTCCTACACATGCATATGCAATAAGGTCAGCCGCAAAAATTACCACCTGTGTGTCTTTAGTAAATTCTAACAGTAGTTTTTTAATGCCAAAAGAGGGTTTGCGCTGACGCAAGCTGTAAGTAAATCTGGCCCTAATCATATTATTTGTGTTTTTATTTAAACTCAGTATGCAAAATTAACAAAAATAGGAAAAAACGATATAACGTTTGCATTGATCGCAGTAAGAGAGTGACTGGCAGGGTGTTACTGAGGAATTACGGCTACTTGAGGGATTACTCATTCTAATTTGTCTCTACTTGTTGAGCCCTGTGTTGAGAAAAATGAAGGAGTGAAAAAAGAAAACATTAACAGAAATGTGTGTGTGCACAGAGTGGATGTGTGGTTGTGAGTGTGACTAGCACAATTGTGACAGAGATTTAAAACATAATCTAATCGTTGAAATCAGCAGACAGTGAAGAGCTTCAAAGGTTTTTCTGTTGTTTAGATAATAATAAAATCACATGATATACAAATATATTAACAGTTCCTCACACACACAAAAATGCAGTGTTGGCTCTCACCTTCTCGGGGTAGGACCCTCCCGCAAATAGAAATTGATAGATTATGCCACCTGGCTGAAAGGAAAGATGAGCTTACAGCAGAAGGGCCCTAGAGAGAAAAAAAGAGGTCATGAGGAATTGGATCTATAATTGTAAAGAGGACATCAGTCCCCTGTCAATAATCAATAGAGAGAAAAGTGCAATGAGATTCAAATCTATATCGGAAAGTCCTTTAATTATGCAAACATATTTATAGAAATGCTTGTAATATTCCATAAAGTTTTCAATGTGTTTCTTCAGTCTTGTCACCTACTAGTGAAAGCTAGAGGTCTCTCTTTCTTAGAAAACTGATTCTGACAAATGTCCATTATAATAAAATGCATCAATTTGCAATTTATTTAAATAGCTTGTCATGGAATCAACGAGAAAGTGTGTGTGTGTGGTGGATAACTGTACAGTGAAATTTGTCATGCTATATCCCTCAGAATCATAAATTATGTAATGTGTGTTTATATAGGGTGGAAAAGATCAATACTGTCAATGTACAGGAGGGATGTGTGCCACGCAGAACTAAACAGGGAATTCCTTTGTGATTTCAACTCCAAATTCCTGAATATGAAGTGAGGTAACACTCAGAATGAAAATTTTCAATTTGAATTAAAATTTTGGGAAGTAGAATTAAAGTATATATGAAGACTTCAGATGCAAAAGCCTCTAAGTCCGTCTGACGTTTTTCTTTAAAATAAGCATTTTAGTCAGCCTTCTATGTATAGGTTTCTACCTAAGTACCGGTACTTCTGAATGGGCTGAGGTTGGGATTTAGTGGGTTTGAAGTGAAAGTATTGAACGTATACTATATGCGGAGAGCATTCACTCAGTATCGTTATCTCATTTTTGACCGAAGTGGCTTTTAGAGGCTTTTGCATCTGAACTCTTCATATATAAATATTTAAAATAAAATAAGTACACATTTAAAATATAGGCATATACAAATTTAAAAACTACAATTAAAGTATCATTATATTTAATACATTATCTAATGTTTAAATGTTATGGACCATGGTGGAAGAACAATTCATTTCCCAGAATCAGTGGGTAGATTATACTTACAAATTGTGGCTGGTTACTGATTCCAAATTACATAACAAAAATTGTATTTAGTAACATAATCCATTACATTACACAAGGTAATATAATACGACTACGTTTTGGTTAATTTTAGATTACTTTTGACTGAACACATTTTCATTACATTGATTTCACATCTATTTACAACTACAAGTAGTTCATTTGTAATTCAGATTACATGTAATCAGTTGCCCAGAATGCTTCAATGAATTTTTCCCTTAAATTTTAAAGAGTCCATTTGATGCTCTGTGGCAAAATTCTAATCTGTTTTGATGGCTGTGTGAATTATTTGGACAGTATTTAACTAAGCATGGCTTTTCTTTGCATAACAATACAGTAAATTCCCTTTTCTGTCATTTCAATTAAACATCCTGAGTGGTGTGGCCAATTCAATTCAAATTCACACTAATGAATTTAAAGAGAACCCGTTCTTAAATTTAGATTTGATCAAATACTTGATGTTAAACACTTCACAAAGCAACACCCATCCCCTGATTCAGTTCTTGCCATGAAGGGAAAGGCAGTGCAAGAAGTTTAAGAGATCACTTACACACTTGGACATGACAAAACCTGCATCTGACAACATATTTCTCCATTAGAAGCCCCAGCGCAACCTCTGAAGACACAGCAGCTGACAGAATCCATTCTCTCTCCAGACTGCAGTGTCCCTGAGGTGTCTTCAAAACACTATTTCTAAAAATGTGTTAGTTTTACAAACCTTCAGAGAAAATCCAGAACGGCGTAAAAAAGAAAAGAAAATATATATATTTTTTAAACTAGGAGGAAATATAGAACAGAGAGAGGACATTAATATGATTTAAAGCAACCGGAATGGAACTGCAACAGCAGATTGAGATTTACAGCTCTGGGATAATTCTGCTCTCCATACAGATTTATTTGCTGCTGCTGTGTAGAAACATCGACCACCAATGTCACTGAGGAAAAAGAAGAGGAGGAAGGGAATGCATACTAAGTGATTGGAGTGCTTATGTTCGAGGGAAGGGGGTGGATAGTGAACACGAGAAAGGGATAGAGGCAAAGGAGGGGTTGGGAGAAAAGATGAGGGGTCTGACTGCAGACTTTCATTCAGGCACGCCCAGTGTTTCTGAACACTCCCAGCCTCAGGCATTGCCTTTCAACACTTCTGACATCAGCACAGCAAAGTTCACCTGGGTGAAGAACAGAAAGAGGTGCTTAGACAAAGTGTGTCCTCTTTCAGAGGGTGTGGCTGTGAGGCTATGCCAGGTCAATGAATCAGGCAACCACTGTTTGCATTTGTTTCGTATGTCTCTCCCTAGAGATTCTCTGTGGCAACATTGCAATAACATCTTTAAAGTTGTATTGAAATGAAAATTCACCCCATTCAATGCATGTTATTGATCTTATTGTGAATGATTCATCCATGCATGTTTATTTTTTTCTTCTCGACCTTGCAGTTATGAATAAAAAAATATTCAGGTGAAACAACAGACTTCTCTCTGGTTATAGGACTTCTCCAATAATTTAGTCAAGCTTGCATTCATCTGCCTTCGTTTCTAAAAGCAACACCCATCCAATCAACAATGTATGCCAAACACGGCAAAAGAAGAAAAGATCTGTCGATACCTCATAGCAACTTTAAACTCAAACATTTATTGCTACACAAGCTGTTGGCAAACTACAAACCAGAGGTTAAAAAAAAACCCAGAAACAAAACTAAACACTGAGACGAAAAATAAAATACACAGGTAAATGGTGACAGAAATGTTGGGTGAATTTTCATTTGTGGGTGAATATCACTTGCAGTGCCTGAATTAACATCCTTTAAATTACTATCCCAGAGGCCTACTAATAACCAGAAGGGTCTGGCTTGTGTAGACTGTGGAGATTAATGGACTATTTTAAGCCAATAATGTTATTATTATAATAGCCATTCTCAATGAACTTCATGTGACTATGTTTGTTTTCCAAGTCACCTTAATTGAGTTAAACCCCCAGTTTATTCTGTAAGTATAATGCATCTGCAGTGCTATTTGTGAAGTTTTTATTTCAGAATGGTGACCTTTTCTATTAAGTGATACTCTGATAATTATATGTTGATACTATATCCAATGACAATAAATAAGTGACAACTATTTGTCTCCATTTCAAATGTCATTTTTTTATTAGGGTATTTAAACTTTGTCTATCGTTCCTTTTGTGTACTGCCCCCCAATTCTCTTGGTAGCATTAAACAAGCTCAGTTTTATTAGAATGCTTACATTGTTTCAATGACCCAATTATCTAAAAGAAAAAAGATTTGGGACCTACTAGGCTTTTAGCCAGGTTCATGTAAAACACAGGGGTGTGGGGAGGTCTAACGAACCAGAGATTAGAGGCTGTGATGTCTGTTAATTTGCACATCTGATGCTCACAAACACAGACAAAGAGATAAAGAAGTAATGCTTGTGTGGTTCGGTGCTAACTGCAATAACCCCCTGATGTAGATAAGCAAAATTTAATTTGTAATATTGCTGTATAGGGGTGAACGGGAAGTGCTTTAACACAACACAAGGATCAGTTGTAAAAACCAATTTAACCTATTAGATACATACATGATTAGATTACATACATGACAATTCTGAGGTATGAAAGTAAAATGTAATTATAATTGTTTTAAAACTTGATTTTCTTGGCTGTAGCCTGTTAAACAGAGCTGGTATATTTTAAATCAGCAGGTGTTTGTTTAATTTCATATCATTAAAGTGTGTATGCCCTGCAATTAATTACAAATTATTATTAGCCTATGATATAATTTTATTTTCATTAAATATAAAGTAGCCTAAATGTGATTACCACAATAGTGTAACAACAACTCTCTTTAGAAGCTATTGCACAATTTAATGGTTGTAGATTTATAAACAATTCAATTACATAGGCTAATAAATTACATAATAAGAAAATAATATAAGAATGTGACATAGCCAACACATCTTTAGAAAAACAAAAACATGTAGGCCTACAGACTTTGTGCTACGAGAAATAGGCTATTAGCTAGGCTACTCTGTCTCTGAGGTTTTTGGTGTGGAGAACTAATGGAGAAAAAATAGTTCCTCACCAGGCTCAAATGACCGACACTCGAAGGCAATCGTTGCTATGTTTTTACAACGTTATGATCTCTAATATCATACGCTCGAATAACCACCAACAAAAATGCTGCTTAATGACGAAAAACGGCGCCCGGAGCTGTGCTGGCAGGTAGAGGCACGGCTGAGGGTGGAGACGGGTGGAGGAGGAGAGGAGGGACGTTAGAGAGATTCCTCCCTTATAGACATCCTCAAACCCAGCAGAAGCGGGCTGCAAGTTTCATCTCTATAGCAAGAACCTGACACGAACGGAACTCAACATCATAATGGGATCTTACAGGACTTTAACCTTACCTCTTCTTAGTTTTTTGGGATGGACGCTGATCTCTGCCTTCAACCTGGACCAAGAGAATGTTGTCAGGAAAACAGGAGATGCCAACAGTTTGTTCGGTTTCTCCCTGGCCATGCACCGACAACTCAGACCATCCGATAAAAGAATGTAAGCATTTATTTCATTCTTGTTGGAGTCCAGGTATCGTGGCTTTCTTAAGGAGGTTATTTCACATTTGCAGCAGGTTGAATCCAGGCGCTCCTTTGGTTGCCGAACATTTTTTTTAGGCAAATTAGTTGATCGTTTTTTTGTAATATAAACTAACGGTATGTAGCTGTTTTTCATTTTGCATTTCCTATGTATTTTAGCTTCAATGATCAGCCACCTCTATACTGTAATGCCTAAAGCCACTGCACCACAGTTCAAGTTGATAAAACAAATTTTTGTGGTGATTTTACTATTGAAATTGCATGGAAAAGACATTATTCAAAATTTCACAAATTTGGAACAACATGAAGGATAGGCTAGTAAATAATGACTTGAATTTGGGAGAGTTTGATTTAGGACTGTTATACATTGCACAGCAGTGCACCAGAATGATATTTCCACAAGAACTGCTGAAAAAGCCACAACAACTCAGAGGTCATTTCAGGGCATAACTTTAACCACCCAACAGTGTGCTCATTACGTGGAAATAGTATTCACATTTAGCTTCATTGGGGTCATTAGAGATGTCTGGTCTCCTTTTCCTTGCTCACTGTGGAGATGTCTGGTCTCCTTCATCCTTTAATTTTCAGGCTCTTTGACCTCAAGCACTGCAAGGATTAGATTGTAGGTGGGATCCTTAGCACTTAAGGTTATTTGAGACACACAGAGTGTTTCTAGAACATATTTTATTGAATTTTCATGACAGTTTGATCTTGTTTTTGTGGTTCTCTAAAAAAAAAAAACATACCCGTGTTGCCTTGGCAGCACCAGGCACGCATTGTAAGTTTCAAGCCTAACATGCAAGTGAAAGAATGTGTGCAGAAGCCTGTAACTCATTCCTGAAACTCACTACTGCCGTCAACCCTGGCAGCACAGGAGAAAGACTGCCAGGATTGACCTCATGTTTATCCTGCAGAGAGCGTGTCCACCAGTTATACAATTGACTGATGTTGAGCTTTAGTGTAACTGCTTAGAACATTGATGTGTGCATTTACATTTGGTTATTTAGCACATGCTTTTCTCCAAAGCAGCAAACGAGGAACACCACAATATGTTTATCATACAAAAGACATAAGACAACAATCCTCAAAGTACTGCAATGTCAAGATGAGTAAGCAAGACTACCACAGAAACAAAACTGCAGAAAAGTGGAAAAAAGTAAACAAGAAGATTATATAGAAAAACGTGATAGTTGTGGTTATATGCCCAGTAAATTTCAAACATCTTACTTATGGTTAGCAGAATAACAGTTAGACAAAGTAACTGACAAACTGAAGTTCATTAGCAAACCATGCATCACTCATTTGGAACCTTCTTCAGCTGAGTTGTGCAATTTATATAGCAGCATCTGATTTTTTTATGGATTTACGATGTATTTCAAATATTTCAAACCACACCCAGTGTATGAAAGTCACATTTATGTTTGTGTGTATGTGCGTGCTCTGACTCATATCCTCAGTGTGTGTCTCATGGACTTGGCAGACTGGCTGGCTGTGTTAGAACACAACAATTCTACTTGTTAGTAACACATGCCCTACAGGTGTGTGTATGAAGGTGATTCACATTACTGCAGGCCAAGGCAGGGCAGGGCAGGGTGTGTGTTGGGGGGCATTGATGTAGCATTGCTTGGCTTGTCATAGCTGGCACGATGGAACTGCTATCCTGGTAATGCAGGCAGTGTGTGTGTGTGTGTGTGTGTGTATGTGTGCCTAGCACGTTAGCTATTTTGCAGCTTAAGTGAAAAATACACGTTGGGAATGAGGAGTGTAGACCTTTAAAGGGATTCCATTCTTCTTCTGTGTGTGCCACAACACATAATGCTGATAATAACAAGGCACTTGGACAACGGCAAACAGCCTATACATAGAGATACACAATGACTACTTTATCAATGGATACCTCACTTCCCCTGATTTATAGTTTTTTTTTTTAATCTATTCTAATGAGTTATAGTCATTTTGTCATTTCTGTCCTTCTTACTGACTTACTCTCCTGTTGTTCAAACCCATATAGCTTTCATTTTTGTGTGGAACACAACATTAAGCTGCAAAGGAAATAGCTTATAATAGATAACAGAATTGAATCATCTTTTTGAAAATACACAAATGCAGAAAAATAAATATAAGACACCTTGATGTCAAGTGGGCTACATTAAAAATGTCAAATATCCCGACCAGGACCTGTTTTTCTTTTTTCTTTTCTTTTCTTTTCTTTTCTTTTTTCTTTTATTATTAAATTATTATTTTTAAAACATTACCAATATCTAAAATACAATTTCTCACTGGTATTTGAAATATTATTTCTCAATGCACTTTTTTTGTCTCAGTTGTCAAAGGTGTGGAATATTAACTTGTAGTTGTGGTCAATATAACATTAGGGATGTATTGTATTGAGCACCCTGGAGTTTTATTTTCTGTGTTACTCTGTGAAATTATCCTATTGTAACAGAGAATATGTAAGAATACTGGGAAACTGCACCAAGTGTGCCCAGACTTTAACAGAACTTGGCAGAAAGTATGTTTAAGATCTAAGCTCTGACTGAAACTGAGCCCCGATCTTGGCACTAGTAATTGATTGGTTTTGACTTGCCAGTACTCCACTGAAGCAGTTTGGGCTGGTGGTGCATTCATAATGGGAGTTGTTTCGTAAGACCATTACAGCACTTTCTTCGTTTTTTTTCTCACACCAATATCCACAAATTACTCATCCAACAGATAAAATGCATCCTGGACAAGAGTGAAGGATTGCTCACTCACCTGCCAATCAACCACTGTGCTAAAATAAGGGTTTTAAACTTTACTGGTTTGTGCAGCAATGAAAATAAATAAACACCCAAATGAAAAATTCTGGCATGCCCATTGCCAGTATGACTTTGTTCTGTAACATATTTTGAAGGTTTCTTTGGGTATCTAGTGTTTCCTCGACACGTGCATGAACAATGCACAAGACGTCACAGAAAATGCAGTGACAGATGAAGAAAGCACATCCAGAGTTCATCTAGTGCAAGTATCTACCTTACTAAAATAACAATGAGCGTTCAACCTGAAAACCAGTAACACTCTGTGAGTGATGTATATAGTCACAAAATCACGAAGTGTTGAAATTCGAGATCCTCCTTTTGAAATCCGATCACAAGTGGTCACAGGAGACAGTTTGAAGATGCATGTTCTGATGTAAACAGGACCTGAGTCTCTGTGGGGGCAGGGGTCTCTTTGTCTTTATCAACTTTCACAGTTGACTTTGTTCTGTAACATATTTTGAAGGTTTCTTTGGGTATCTAGTGTTTCCTCGACACGTGCATGAACAATAATAATCAAACTTTTTATCTGATTTGGCTTTATCATATGGTGGAATAATGTAGCCGGCAAAAACATATTAAATATACAATAATATGTTGGCCCACATCCCAGAGTGCAGTGGGTCCATTTGGCTTGGAAATTTTCTACCTCTTCCTCTTCCTGTGATTCTCTTAGCTTCCTGTGCTGGAGTAGGCATTAAGCTTGGGCTGAATTTGTACGTCAGCATGATAAGGCAGCTATCGGCCTTAATACATCACTCTATTGCATTGGCCTACAGAATAGTCTCAAGTATTATTATCCTACTGTAGTTTGCCCACAGGATGCATCATGCCAGCCCCACTCTCATGCTAGATCCACACCTCTCTGAGAAACTTAAACAGTGCTGCCCACTACAGTGTGCTCATGGGAAATTGGAAATGTAGGTTGAAATTTGATGTGTCATGTCCCGATACCATTCCCGCTCTCTCTCCCTCTACTTTCTTATTTCTTCAATCACCAATATAATGATTGCAAAAGCCCTTAAAATGGGATTTATGAATTTGCATTGCAGCGTACAGTTTACTGTATGTATCATTCCAGGCTCTATAATAAGGTGGCCACTAAGACCAAAGACATGCCACTTTATCTATTCCTAGACCTACAGGTAGTCATAAATGTATCATTGCCTTAAGGGAGTCGGAAAATCTTGTCCTCCAGCAGCACTTATGTTGTGCACAGTAGGTCAGGTAATATCAGTTTGCACTCTGTATCTTAAAGCCTGGAGTCTTTGAAATGTTTAAAGCACATCTGGAGCTGTAATTCAGCTGCTGTCAGTTCAAAATGTGAACCGTGACACTCCAAACCTCCTCAGCAGACCCAGCTCTTGCACCATAGCTGTGGCCTCCTCTGTAGATTCTTGAAAAAAAAATCAATGCTTAACATTCCCTACAAAATTATGATAGTGTGTGTTTATGAAACAGTTTGGCCTAGTACATTGTATGACTATGATCTACTGCTTCTCAAGTAAAAATACCTCAAACATTTTTAGCCTTGAGTAAGCAAGTGTTGGTTAAGAGTTGAGGCAAAATATTTAGATAAACTTTTGAAGACAAATGCGGTTTCACATCAAATTTCCGCTGCAAATCAGAGCACAGGCAATTTTGATTGCAAGCTTCTTGCGGTCTACCATTTTTAATAACAATCCCAGTCTCGCACAAGAACGTTGTTTCCTCATCACAACTCGCGTGTGTTTGGCCGTGAAACGTAGTTTGCGGACCAGAGTTGTCACCGATTCTTCCTATAGAGTGGTGCACTGGTGCAGGTATGACGTCACTTTGTAGGCCAACCGGCAGTTAGCATCACACTGGTTTCCTCAAGAAAAACCCAAAAGGATTTTCCCATAGGCTTTTGAATTATCGCTAAAAACAAGCTCTTTGAGCAACACAAGTTTATTATACTTGCACATTTTCCCATCAAGATAATTATCACAGATGAAAACAACGTGTGCATTCCAGCCTTACGTGTTTTTTATGTTTCAGTCAGAAATCATTTGTTTTTTTACGGCAAAGTTTTTCAAAGCTCAATATTCTGAGCTTTAATTACGTCTTTGATAAAGATATGTAAGGACAAGTTGGAAACTAAAATTATGGTAATTCTGACATGGCACACTCAAATGCACCATAATATTTAGCTAGCCAGATTTATTGACAATAGTGCCGAACTCGTCTTGTGTCTTGTGCTCTACCATTATTCAAAAGATTTGAATTATGACAAAACATTGCAGTTGAAACAGATAGAAAGAGACTTCTCGTATAGTCTATATATGACTGTATTATAAAGAAAGAGACTTCTCGCATAGTCTATATATCTGTATTTAATACAAGCATATTGCTGATTATATAAATAATCCATTTGTTCAAACATCCCAACACATGAGTGGCTAATGCTGCAGGAGTAAATTTGCCAGACCTGCAGTTTTTTCTTGCCTATTGAAACTATTATAAGAAATGCATTACAAGTCAAGACCATTTGCTCTCTAGAATGAGGAATTTCTTAATTGTTTCTTTCTCATTATGTT
Organism: Gobio gobio; assembly: GCF_949357685.1. Taxonomy (NCBI): domain Eukaryota; kingdom Metazoa; phylum Chordata; class Actinopteri; order Cypriniformes; family Gobionidae; genus Gobio; species Gobio gobio. The sequence continues at coordinate 34,835,247 of NC_137099.1, forward strand.
GAGAGCCTGACATATTTAACAGATGAGACATAATTCTCTGTGTCTATATCATGATTGAATGCCAGACTCTGACCTCAGGACACATGAAGCACTCTCTCTGAATAAGCTCTCAGTAAATAGAGTATTTGTCCTCTCTCTGTTCTCCCCTCCCCCACATGCACCTCTGTCTTTCGTCATTTTCTGAATGTTCCATCCTCTGTTGTGCTGTGGACTTTTTAAAAAAAGTTTTAAATACACATATATGGTTCTTATGTGTGGAGTTTTTGTGTGATTTTTTTTTTTACCTTGGAATTTTTGGCTTGTTGTTTGTCCTATATATCTTGCAGAACCATTTCAAAACGTGAGGCATATGCTTGTTGTGCTATAGTTGTTGCATCCCCCTGGGGAGTGATTAATGGAGACGCATTACATTACCAACAATCACACACTACCAGACTTTCAAGTTATTCCAAACGCAACAAATTTACACATTGACATGTGCTCAATGCTTTGAGACACATGAAGGATGAAAACAATATGTATATCCCAGCATACACTACACGATTTTCTGCAAAATCTGTCAGCTCCAACTGCAACTCCAATATATGGAGGCTGGCTAGCTAGCTAATCAACTAGTGTCAATTCTCCCAGGTTGTAAATTGTGGCAAAAGTAGTGTAGTGCATAAGGCTTTTAAGTTGTTTACGTTTCAGAATTTTTTTGTTTCTACCCAAATCAGTTGGGGTATGCAGAAGGGAATGATGCTTTTTAGGAGCTCACTGTGATCCAGATTATTGCTGGATTTTCCTGAAATGTGTAGGTCAATTTGCATGGGATGCTGGTTCATTAAGAAAGCTTTTAATGAAACAAGGGGGTTTTGCGTGCAGTAATTTTGAGAAATATTACAACTACATCCCGATGAGAATATGTAACTATTTTACAAGTTGGGAATTTCGTATAAATTGAATTTGTACGATTTGCTTTCTTTGAAAATGTATGATTTTTTGAAAAAAAGTAAGCATGAAGGAGATATATGAATGAATTCACTACCAATTCGTCAAATACGTAAAGTAGTTATGATTTGCCATGGTAGTGTGTTTATATGAATAGATTTTTACGAATGTTTGTCAGTAATATCTTGTGATTATTATAGATCATGTTAAAAGACACTAGAGCCTTCTTTGTTCTTTGTATGTTGTTGGATGTGTAATGTAGTGAATTTCAGCCTGTGCATTGCATTAGATTTAATGTAATCATGAGCATTTTCATCAGATATAGCAATCTGTATGCTCTTGATAGTGCAATGAATAGCAGGTATTCAGTAGCTATTTTTGCCCAACACAAAAAAGTTTGTGTTGCCCTTTCAGAAAAACAGTGCTGTCTCTGTCTGTTTGGAAAATGTGACTCTAAAGCTATTCTCTTTTTGTTATCCAGACAGAGTCTTGGTCTATACGCTTGTTCACTCTTAGGCACAGATGGAATTAGAAGTGATTGATGGAATTATCAGTAGATCTAGGCATGAAATACATTTCTGAATATGGGGGGAATTCCCCCCCTTAAATGCCTCATTTGGGGATTTATCCTATTCTTTTATGCAAAACCCACAGTTCCTTGCTAAACTTCAGGTCTTGGAACATGTAAACACACATTCAGTTGATCATAATTCAGTTAACCAACAGCAAAAAAATATGCCTTTATTTGTTTGATTGCTGAAATAATAAATGAAATGACTGTTCAGACATTTAAAATGGACTACACTTGGACTGTACTTCCCAAATGAAACTGAGATATGATCACAAACCCATTTTTTTTTGTCATTGTCCTCTGTGTGTGACCTTGTATGTCCATGGTGTTTCAGTACTAACACTCCAAAGGAAAGTAAGTTTTAGAGTCCCATAAACTCTCATAATAATGTGCAAAAATGATACCTTAGTTTATACATTAAGGGCAGTACCCTTAAGGAACATCGTTGTATCTTATTATGTATACATTAAGGGGACATATTACTACTCTAGTCTAAAGTACTAATCCACCTTTTACCCCTGAAGGTAAAACAGTGTATGCATCTGTAAAGTTCTAGCACATTGCCAACTTCTTCCTTCAGTATTTTGGTGAGGGCATTGTGGCAAATGTAGGCTTTGCTTCAGTCAGACCCTTTTTGTCTATGCCCACAAAGAGAACTTGTGTAGCTAAAATCTGTGAAGTGTTGGGATGAATGTTATCGCTGAAACCAGTCAATCCAAAAGAAAAGAAAAGAGCCATTCACTCTCATACATGTAGTGAAACCAGAGATACAGCCTTTGAGTGGTGCATATCTTAGGCTTTCTGTGGCCTGCATTTATTTTATTCAGAAGAGAAGAAAGAATAGAATGAGTGCATAGACCACTCTCTAATCACTGTGCGCATGTGTTTTCACATGTGTTTTCAGTGTGGGCTGTTAAATCTGCATTGTTTCTACTGAGGATCCTACTGAAAACCCAAGTGTGCAGAAATAAAAGATAATAATCACAAGCACTATCGCCATAATGAACAAATATCCATTTTCAATTATTGCTCCAGATTGTTGACTGAATCAGAAAAGACTGTACTCAGATTTGACATTTATTAAGACTATTATGATCACGATTTTTACCTCAAGTTTCCACAAAAATCTGTTCACTTATTGACAAGCATATTAAAAACCCAATTACACAATGTTCACGGCAAGTATGTTATCATCTTTGGTTACGGAGTCTCTTTTGTGTAATCTGGAGCTGTGTTAGCATAAGAAGAGAAATTTAAGATCATATATTTTTTATATGAAATTCACAATATTGCGAATCCATGACTACATTTTTGTTTGTTGGTTTACAGATTGCTGGTTGGTGCCCCTAGAGCTAAAGCATTGTCCAATCAGAAGTCAACAATCACGGGAGGCATGTACAACTGTGACATAACCTCTCCCGGTCAGTCATGCCAACGAGTTATGTTTGACAATGAAGGTAAACTTAAACACATGAAAACACTATTACACATTATAACGAGTTACTGTATGTGTTAAGTGAGGTATTTTTACTGTGCATGTAGAAAATCTGGCAATTGAAAATAAGGAAAACCAGTGGATGGGAGTTACTGTGCAGAGCCAGGGACCTGGAGGAAAGATATTGGTAAGAGAGAGAGAGAGAGAGAGAGAGAGAGAGAGAGAGTGTGTGTGGGTGTGTATGTGTGTGTGTGTAAGTTAAATGAGTTATAAATAAAATAATAAATAATAAAATCAATCATGTTAAATGCTACATGTAAATTTAGGAATTACAATGTACAGTATAAAAAAATGGATATTCATTTTTAGATGACATTGCTAAATGTAAATATAGAGGAAATGAGAAAGTCGATATGAAAGACTGCTATGGTACAGATTTATTGTGCATCCCACAGTTTTAATGTTAGTTACTGTACAATAGCTAGTTGTGACATCTGTATATTTCTTAAAGAGAATCTGTCATCATCTATTCATCCTTGTCATCCTTAATATCATTAAAAGCAGATGCAATTATTGTCCAAAATGTAAAATTTTCTATAAAATCCTATTCAAATCTTTTATATGTCCAAATCAACAACCAGATAGATAAGTGTGTACAGTTTGTCCTTCTAAGCACGTTCCAGTTGAAACATTTTCCCCTTTAAACTACTTGTATAGACTTGAATACTTAAATTAATACTTTTATCCTTTTATCACATTACATTGATCAAAAGTGAAAGTAAAGACATTTATAAAGTACATTTTAAAATATATTAAAGTAGAATACAGTCATTTTTTATTGTAATAATATTTCACAATGGCACCGTTTTTTTCAGTATTTTTGATCAAATAAATTGAGCCTTGGTGAGCATTAAGAGACTGTTAAACTTTAAAAAACGAAAATGAAAATGAAAATTGTACTGACACCAAACCCAATGAATGGGTATTTTTTGGCTGAAATATATTTTTGTAACAGTGCAAAGCAATGTGTTTATTTATTATTTAGTTGTATGTTATTTATTTGACTGATTTAATATGTCTCTCTCCAGGTCTGTGCGCATCGCTATCAGAAGCGCTTATTTGTGAACCAAATTCAGGAGCTGCGTGACGTGACAGGCCGTTGCTACGTACTAAGTCAGGACCTGACAGTTAATAATGCCGCAGATGAAGATGGAGGGGACTGGATGTTCTGTAGCGGGAGAAACAGAGGACACGAGCGATTTGGTTCATGCCAGCAGGGTCTGTCTGCTACATTCACAAAGGACTATCACTATCTGGTGTTTGGAGCACCGGGTGCTTACAACTGGAAAGGTATTGGAGGATTAAAGTGCTTGTTACTTATTGAATGTATGTATTGTACGTGAGATCTTCATGGTAAATCTTGTGATTTTTGGCATATTCAATGTTCAGTGAAAATCCAGCTTCAAATCATTTGTAAAGGAAAGGATGGCCAATGTCAAACAAAACCCACAATTCCCCACATTACTCAATTTTTGCCCCCTCATGACATTAGTTCATCAGATTTTATTTGTCGATTCATTGCATCTGACGTATTGTATTTTATCCTCCACTTTTTAAACTTTGACATCTTTTCTCTTCACTCATTCACTCTCCATCCTCAACCCTTCACCCTTTTCCTTTCCTTGTTTACTCACTCCTTCACTGGGTGGATGTCAGGAGTGGTGCGGATGGAACAGAAGAACAGCTCTCTGTGGGATGCAAATATTTATGATGACGGCCCATATGAGGTTGGAGACACAGACCGATTTGATCCAGACCTCGTGCCTGTTCCTGCTAACAGTTATTTAGGTGAGTCCATCATCACATAACATTCCATTCATCATCCATATCACCCGATCCTTGAGCCGTCATGTGACTCGCTAAAGAACTTTTCAGCACAGTTTAAACTTAACTGGGTGTCAGTAGGATGCAAGGCAAATGTATTGCCTTTCTTACCTTTTGTTTGGTTTTACTCCTTTTTGCATCTCTTTGGCTGTTCTACTTTGTGCTTTATTGGGTACAAATCTTGTTTGTGCAACTGTAGGTGTGCTGTTCATGACTAGCATATCCAGTAATCATCCTGATCAGTTTGTGTATCAGTCACCTCCCCTTCAGGTGGCCAAGAAGAACATTTATGATGTGGCATCCAATAGCTATTTAGGTTTGTGGGATTTCCTGGACGCCAACTTTATCAATTATTTGCGTTCATCCTGGTCATTATACTTTCTATACATTGTGTTCTTTTTGTGAACATGCGTAAATGTTGTTGCTACATTACTGTCTGTTTTGAGGCTTTTTTTGTTTGTTTTGTTGTTGTTGTTGGTTTCTTGTTCACATCCACATTGCAATGGTGAAATTATTGTGTCCAAGTCAATCAGAACCATGCGTGTTTGAATTCATGATGTTCATGGTTTATCACTGCATATTCCATTATCACTGAAATAATTTCGGTATTCTTTTTTTTGTGTGTTAACAAATCTTTAGCAAATCTTCTGATTGGTTGTATCTGTGACAGGTTTCTCTCTGGACTCTGGAAAAATGCTGACCAAGAGGGGTCAGTTGACTATAGTTGCTGGGGCTCCAAGAGCCAATCACAGTGGGGCAGTTGTGCTATTAAAGAAGCAAGAAGATAAATCAACCATGTTGACGGCTGAGTATATACTAGAGGGTAGCGGACTTGCCTCTTCCTTTGGTTATGACCTTGCAGTGCTTGACATCAATGGAGATGGGTAAGATCCAAAGTATAAATAAATTATTATTTTATATTATATTATATATAACTTTATAAAATAGTTATGTTTTTCATGTTTGTATGGAATTAGTGTTAATTTTGTGAATTACATGATGCAGACATTACAATGTTTTATTGCTTGTAGATCAGTGTTATTTTAGTAATATTTATAGCATTTATTAACATTTTAAATATTTATTTTATATATTATATTTTATATTATGTTATATTTTCATGTCAGTATGAATATATCAGTTTCATCTTTGTAATATTTCTATTTAGTTTTAATTTATATTTATATCAGTTTTTATTTATATATATATATATATATTTATTTATATAATATTTTTAATTCTTTAGTACCTTAACCTTATTTTGTTTCACTATTCACACATTTTCTTGTAAAGTTTTTTTTAAATTTAGGTTTTTATTTTTTTTAAACTTAATTTCAATGAATACAATTTATATTTATATTATATATCTTTTTGATATCTTTAGTTACCAATAATAACATGTATAATTTTCCTGAATACAGGTGGCAGGACATTGTAGTCGGAGCACCTCAGTACTTTATTAAAGAGGGTGATATCGGTGGCGCCATCTATGTTTACCTTAATGAGGAAGGGGCTTGGGACAAGATCACCCCCAAGAAAATTGAGGGAGCCGCCAATTCCATGTTCGGTCTGGCTGTGGAAAGCATGGGAGATGTGAACATGGATGGTTATCATGGTATGTGCTCAGTATGTAGTCACTTCTATGAATACAGCTAATGTATAACACCTAAATGCTGAATAAGAAACAGCAGTTTCCAGGAAAGGTAAATAGAGAAGAAAAGATGTACGTAAATCATCACAAATATATTGGTTTATTTGTTAGGATCCCCATTAGTTGTACCCTAGATGTACATAGAACAGTGCTAAGCCCACATATAAAAAAACTCTAGAACTTATACATAAAAACATTAAACATGCATTTAGGAACATACGCTAAACATAACAAACACATTTTTAACATTACACGTATAAGTGAATCTTAAAATGATGATAATCACAAAGATGTAATTTATTTTCTCAGATGTTGCTGTTGGTGCCCCATATGACAGCGATGGAGATGGAAACGTATATATCTTCCACGGTTCACCTCAAGGCCTAAACAAAGCCCAGGTTTAGCCATATATTCACATTTCTTTTCTTTCATTGTCTTTCATTATTAAAACATATGTGTAAAACACATATATTCAATCATTTCAGGTACTTGGAGGAAAAGAGAACAATGTGAAACTCTTTGGATACTCTCTTGCTGGGAATATGGATTTGGACAGAAATTCTTACCCTGATCTGGCTATTGGATCTCTCTCTGATTCTGTGTTTGTGTACAGGTATGATCATATTGATAGACAACGTATAATGATTCTTAAGGATTCTTTATAAACAATGAAAGAACACTATTATATATTAATCATTGATAACATCTGTCATTAATATTATGATAAAAATCATTTAATAATATTATTAACATGCATTCTCATATGTCTTTATTTTATAAAATGGTGTAAAATGCCTACACAATCTGCTATTCATTTAGCACTACGGATGAATGATTGAATTTGCTGAATGCATTAATTAAGGCTCTTAAACTACAGGGCAAGGTCAGTTATCAACATTGAAAAGACTGTGACTACCACACCAAAGGAGCTAGACCTTACTCAGAATAACTGTGGAGACACTATATGGTGAGGGAACTATAAACAAAACAAACAATCCTTAAACATATCAGCAAATGGTAAACCTTGCCTGAAGCAAAGTTTTATTGTGTGTTCTAGCCTTGAGGTGAAAGTCTGTTTCAAATTTTCAGCCAACCCCAAAACCTACAATCCTAACCTGAGTAAGTACATGTTTCTCTGTAATTTACTCAGTAATTGTTCATCTGTGTCGTCCAGAATCTCATCTCCATAAACAAATGCCAACGTTTTTATCTTTTTCCCATCTGTAGGGGTTGAATACAATATCAAGGTTGAATCTGAAAGGGAAAAACTTAAACTTCCTTCTAGAGTCATCTTCACCCAGAGCTCAACCAATGAGTATGAAAGCAGAGGGATCGTAGAGCTCAAGGGTCAGGGAACAGAAAAATGTGCTACGAGAGGCCTCAAACTGCAGGTACACCACATCAAAAGCAGCATTACAGCATCCCATTTAGAGGGTAAAATAACAACAACTGAGTGACATTCTGAGTTTAAGTAGTAACATAAGGTTGCAGGGCAGGGCGCAATTGTGACAATAAATCAGCATGCTTTGTAGAGAATGGTTTTACCTTAATATAGTGAAAAGGAAGTACTGCCACCTAGTGGTGACTAAATTGAGATTTGAGATCTGATGTTTTTACATCAGGAGTATGGAATTCCAAAGCTGCCAATATTAAAAATAAATACATGCGTAAATACATATACAAATAAATGTAAAAAAACACATAAATATATAAATACATATACATAGAAAAGGAAAAAACAAAAATAAATAATTATTTATACGTTTATTTCCTTATTTATGTATATATCATTTTTTTTCCATATTTATTTATTTATTCTTTTATTTATTTATACATTTATTTATACATTTATTTATTTATACATGTATTTGTCCGTAGGGTAATGAGGAGGGCGTGGTTTACCGCAGACATAGCAATCGAGCTCAGAGTAGGCGAGGGCGAAGCGTTGAGGCCACAGTGAGGCCACCTTGTGGTCCAAATACAATTTGTAGAAAACGAAATTCACTTTAAAGAAAGACTTTCTACAAAACAAAACTCAATGAAGTGGTCAAAATCATGTCTGACCCCACTCCATGTCTCCAGACATTTTGCTCTCTTACTCATGCTACTCACTTTTCATAATCAACATATGAAATTAAAAAATATATATAATAGGCTAATATTTAAACATAGCCTAACTATGAAACTAAATAGGCTATGTTTTCTTTAACCCTCTGTCTGACGAAAGCGCCGGCGCATTTTTTCCTTTATGACAGCGGAAACAACTCACAATACTCCGTAATTTTTAGCCATATAGATAAGTTCTAGACATAATTATGAACTAAAAACGGTCTACTCTTATTTGTGCAAATTCACAATAACAACAAAGGTGGTGGATTCAGGGAACAGTTTATTTTGCATGCACTCCACTCCAAACACTGTCTTCATTTCAAAAAAAATATTTTGTTTATTAAACGCAAAGTTTTTAATTTCAAAAACATTTCTAAATTCAGTTCATATTTCCAACAAACTAAATTCCAAGCCAAAATAACGAAGTGGTAAAAAAAAACTTGATGGAGTATTGCGAGTTGTTTCCGCTGTCATAAAGGAAAAAATGCGCCAGCGCTTTCGTTAGCATGAGTAAGATAGGCTACATTATAAGACGCGCAATATGTCTGGAGACATGGAGTGGATTCAGACATGATTTTGTTTTGTTGGAAGTCTTTTTTTAAAGTGAATTTTGTTTTCTATAAATTGTATTTTAATTTTGATCAGGGTTTCATCAACTAATTGCCTGAATATTTAATAAATAAGAAGCAAACCAAGAAAGCCGGGAATGGATTGACGTGCGTAGGAACCCACTGGCCATGTTTCTGCGGCCTTTGAGTAAGGCTGAAACTATAGAGTCTTTCTATTTTTAAAACATTTCTTGAATATATGTCTTAATTACAGTAGTCCTATAGATAGTTATGATATTTGTGGCTGCACCGGGTTCCGTCATTACTAGGTTAAAGTTACGCCACTGAGGCGTGTTGTGAAAACGACATAACATCTCCTTATTACAACATAATTGAGTGGAAAAAAATATGTATGTGGCAGCAATGTGTCACACTAGTCTTCTATCATGCGCTGCTCTTAAAAATAAAGGTTCTTTGGCGGGGTGGATGATTCCATGAAGAACTGCTAATATACAAAGAACCTTTCCATTGCACAAAAGGTTCTTTATAGCGTAGAAAGGTTATTTAGAATATAAAATGGTTAGAAAAAAATGGTTCTTTAAAGAACCTTTCACAAAACGGTTCTTCAGGGACCCAAAAATGGTTCTTCTATGGCATCGCCGTGAAAACCCCTTTTTGGTTCTTCCTGGCACCTTTATTTTTAAGAGATGCACGCAAATACACCAGGATTCAATAAAATCAAGTTGGCCAACGCTGCGGGGGAAACCGGGAACTAACGTTCGCTCAGACATGGACTGCAGCAAATGTGCCAGTGTAAAAACGCCCTTTTCTTTTATTTCGACTTGGAGTCTAATAAAAGTTAAACAGAAAAAAAAAATGGTAGGCTATGTAACGGCACATGTTTTAGAATAGTAATTTTAATGTTAATGATTGATAGCCTAATGTTAATTTAAAAAGTCTAACAAAGAAAAAAAATCACAAACATGACATTTGTAAATAAAATTATTATATACTCTAATTATATCTAATATATTTGAGGAAATATGATGAGGATATACAGTTCTTTGAATATCTCTGCAGCTCTTCTGTCCAAAAGAGTTTCCAGTGTTGTCAATCCAGTTAAATGGTTTTGGGAGCATTGTACACTTACTGTAGACTGATCAAATGAAAATAAAAATATAAAAATAACATTTTGAATGACATCTGTTTCAGAATAAATAAAGCAGTATTTTATATCGTTATAAACGGTAACTCTGGAAACGTTTGCTCATACGAGCCAATTTGTTTTTAATTCCAGATTTGTGAATAACTAGTACATTAGGCATATTGCTTGATATATCGGTTTAAAAAAAAAAAAAAAGGACAAAAATGTTGTAATTAATGGATCAGGAAATGCATAATGAAATGTGTCTGCTCAGACAATAATGGCAAAAAGAAAACTTGAAAGATAAAAACAGCGTTTTATGATTTTATTTTTAATGTTTCATAAAAAAAATTTAAAAACACCTTGTTGGCAGGGTTTTTCCTGTTTTTTTTTCCTGCACAAATTGCACTGCAAATAAGTTTTGGAGGCTGTCTGTGAACATCCATGTTTGTTTCGGTACAAGATCTCGCACAGTTGAATTTCTTAAAGGGTAACTTCAGTGATTTAGCATTAGGCTTTGTATCAGTAGAAACCTGGGGCACGTTCAAAGCTCAAACCGGTGCGCAAGGTTTTGCTACGGTTTCCGGTTGAACGTCATGTTTCCTGGAAATGGTGTGCAACAGGTTTGAGATGCGTTTGATCTCGTTTGGTGGGTGTGTCAAAAATGTCAGCCCAATCAGCGGCAAAATGTATATAAACCACGCGGTATTAAAGAGACAGCTCACACAATGGAAGTAAAGTTGTTTAATGTGTCCGCTGGTATTAGAAGACATGATTTAATGTGTCCGCTGGTATTAGAAGACATGATTGTCGTAAGAGTTTTATATATATATATATATATATATATATATATATATATATATATATATATATATATATATATATATATATATATATATATATATATATATATATATATATATATATATATATATATATATATATCAACATGATGATGTATTTATTTATATCTTTAGCTTAATTGCAAGGCAAGTTTATTTATATACCAAATTTCATATATGGTAATTAAGTGCTTGACATAAAGTGAGAAAGAAAATACAAGCTATTAAAAAAGTAAGAACTAGAAATAAAATGATTTAAGTTAGAATTGATTACCAGGAGATGAAAAAGGTTCATTAAATGGGATTGGGATGTTGTCTTTTATTCTGGACGGTAAGGGCAGTGATTGCATGTTTTTTGCAGTATTAAACACGTATTTATATCGATATCATCAGGCTCCGATAACACAAAGAATGGCCTTCTCGGCTGCCATAGTTACAACTCTTGCGTCAACAGAACACGGTGTTAATCGCAGCACCGTTACCGTTTAAAAAACGTTTTGCAACGTTTTGTCGGGGCTGAACGCAGCGCTGGTTTTGGTTTTTGGCCAGAGGCTAAAGACTACAACCACTAGATGGAGCTGTTTCGCATGTTATCAACCCGCCCATAGGGGAGAGATCTCACACACAGAATGTAAGACACAGACGGCCGCACGGACAATCGTAACGGAGCGCGGTGCAGAGTAAAGTGAGTGTTTCAACTTTTCAATGAATTCCTGTGATAGTTTAGCTTCCATATGCGATCTGAAAACGTGCCAGACTCACGCTTAACGTTACCTCAGCTCTGCTCAGCTCGAATGAAATCTGACACTGCTGCATCTGTGCCGTGACTTTCGTTCGGCTCACTCACACTTTATTGAAAAGACACATTGAGTTTTTAATTGTAGTGTTTAATCTCTAATTGAACGAAATGATTGTATTACTATGAAGATCAAAACAACGGTGTATGGAGTGGCCTCGTAGGGGAGCGAAGCAAGTGCATTCTGGGAGTTGTTGTCTTTCATCCACATGAGACAAAAATATATTTTCTGTCTTTTCTCAGTCTAGAAGGCACCAAATTCAAAAATAATTTCACATTTCTACTGCATAAATGACCCAGTTTAAATACAAAGCTTAATGCTAAATCACTGAAGTAACCCTTTAAGTTGTGTTGTGTGGACTGACTCAGTCGTAAACGTTTGTGCTCTTCTCTGACTGTCAAAGATTCAAATCTGCACCAGACGAAGGGAACAGTCTTTGTGTTCAGTTCAGTCTTTGAACGTTTCAGTCGTTAAGTGAGTCCCTGGCTTAAGAAGTGTGATTAATAATAAGACCACACCAAGAAAACCCCATTATATATAATTCAATGATGCTGTGACTCTCCACACGTGAAGTGCCACCCGATGCCTCGTTCTATTTTGGATCTTTGAAAATTAAAGATGTGTTGTATTTTAAGCGTTTGTCACATGTTGTGCATGTACAAATGGGAAATATGAATATGAAGTGAATTTGTGCTCTCGTTTCAAATGCATTGATCAATATGCTTGCGTCGACTTCACTGTAGCCAATATGTGCGCTGCTTCCTTTCCGTGTGTTCTGACCGCTAATGGAAAATATCAAGCACTTCAATTTTCAGAGTCCCTGTTATCAGATATCTGTTGAAGATGTTGCTGTTCATGTTTGTTTATGGGGACACTAAATTTGACAAAATCCAGACCAGACAATGTTCTACGGTCATGTCCGGAATAAAGAGTAGCCTATCCTTGTCACAAAGTAAGATTTACAATTTTGGCCATATGCCTATCCAAGTCACAGACAGTATCAATGTCAGTAGGCTATACTTATTGTATTTCGACCATAAGGTGTCACTGTGGCCTCAACGCTTTGCCCTCGCCTACTCTGAGTTCGATTGCTATGTCTGAGGTAAACCACACCATCCTCATTACCCTACGGACAAATAAATGTAGAAATAAATAAATGTAGAAATACACAAATGTAAAAATAAATAAATGTAGAAATGAATAAACGTGGAAATAAATAAAAATAGAAAGGAATAAATGTATAAATAAATCAAAGAATAAATAAATAATAAATATGGAAAAAAAAACATAAATAAGGGAATAAATGTATAAATAATTATTTATTTTAGTTTTTTGCTTTTATATGTATATTTATTTATATATTTGAGCTTTTTTACATTTATTTGTATATATTTATTTATTTTTAATATTGGCAGCTTTGGAATTCCATACCTGGAGTGTTAATTATGTTAAAGGGACAGTTCACCCAAAAATGAAAATTACTCCATCATTTACTCACCCTCAAGCCATCCTATGTGTATATGCCATTCTTCTTTCAGATGAATACAATCTTAGTTATATTAATAAATATCCTGGTTCTTCCAAGCATTATAATGGCAGTGAATGGCAGCCCAAAATTTGTGACCAAAAAAGTGCATCCATCTATTATAAAAGTAATCTATATCTATTATGGCCTTCTGAAGTGAATTGACAGGTTTTTGTAAGAAAAACATTCATATTTAACATGTTATAAAGTAAAATATCTATTATGTGCAAAGAAATCCCTGAAAGACAAACTGAGAGGTATTCCCATTGAAGTCTCTGTGGAGATCCTGAACCAATCCACACGCAGGAAGAGACAGACTGCTCTCCCTAACCTGCTTCCCATCCTGGACCCGAACAACGAAGCCAGCACTGGCACCAATGTAAGCACCATCTTCTTAACCAATCAGCAATAATGAGCTTTGCATAATGTTTTTCCATAATCATATTAATAATATATTACATACACTACCATTCAAACGTTTTGTGTGATTTTTAAAAATGTTTTTGAAAGAAGTCCCTTATGCAAAAAGGCAGTTGAAACAATTATATTGTGAAATATTATTACAACAACTGTTTATTATTTTAATATTTTTTAAATATAATTTATTCCTGTGATGGCAAAGCTGAATTTTCAGCATTCAGTCTTCGATGTCATATGATCCTGATTTATGAATATGCTGATTTGCTGCTTAAGCAACATTTATTATTATTTATCATAGTTGAAAATGGTAGCAACAATGTAAAAGTCTTTACCGTCACATTTGATCAATCCTTGTTGAATCCTGAAATTCTTAAAAAAAAAAAAACCTTACTGACCCCAAACTTTTGATTGGTAGTGTATTATCATATATTACTCATAATTATATTAATAAAGTCACATTAATCAATCACATCAGATAAATGTGTTGCCTATTTAATAAAAGGCTCAAATTTTACATTATACTGCTGTGGTAAACCTCTTTCCAATCACTCATGTTTCTTTTAGTATTCATTTTGAATCATACTGGCTTTCAGGTTCAATTTATCAAGGAAGGATGTGGTGCGGACCATATATGTCAGAGTGACCTGAAACTACAGTATAAATTCCACAGCAGGGAACCAACCAGAGACATCTTTCATCCATTACCTGAGTGAGTTTTTATTTGTTATTATATATTTTTGGGCGTTTCAATTAATTCAATCATATTATTATCATGTTGTTAATGTGCCAGAGAGCCCTGCACACTCATGTCTTGTTTAAAGTGCCATCAGCTGTGTAATTCATGAATGTACCTACACTCTTTTTTTATCAAAGCAAATGGCAAAAGGAAGTGGCATGAAGAAGAATGTATCTATAATCCCTCTGTTTCTCTTTGCTCACAGAGAAAATGGAGTTCCCATTCTGTCTCTTAGCGATCAGAAGGACATTGCCCTGGAAATCAATGTGATCAACCAGGGTGAAGATGCTTATGAAGCGCAGCTGACTGCCTTGTTCCCCAAATCCCTGTCTTATTCTGCCGTTCGCACGAAAACTAGTGTAAGTCCAGCTGCCAGATATCGAACTAGTTTTTTGTTCATTATTATTATCAAGAATTAGTTTTTTTTAAGTCCTAAATCTTTACAGGATAAACCGATCAACTGTTTAGCCAATCAGAACGGGTCTCAAGCAGATTGTGACCTCGGAAATCCGTTCGAAAGAGATGCTGAGGTGATTATTTAAAATTATATTTGACAATATAATTGAAATACTTGCGTTTTCCATCTGGACTTAACTTTTTTTTTTCTTTTCTTCAGTCAACGTTTTACATCATTCTGAGTACAGGAGGGATTTCTTTGGATACCACAGAAATTGAAATTGACCTTAAACTCAAAACGTGAGTAACAACATTACTCCCGAGTCCCGACAGTATACAAGCTCATTATCAAAGCTAATTTAGAACTTTCGTTTTTTCTATTTATATATTGATGTATCCATTTTGCTTTTTGTCAATTGCAGGACGAGTGATCAGAAGCAGTTACAAGCAGTAAAAGCCAAAGCCATTGTTAAGATCCAACTGCTGTTGACCCTCACAGGGTAGGTTTGCGAACTGCAGTATCATTTCTCCCTCATGATGATATTATCAATGTCCTGTCTTTGTAACGTCATATACCGTCATCTGCAGGGTAGCTAAGCCATCTCAGGTCTTCTTTACTGGAGAAGTTAAAGGAGAGAGTGCCATGAAAGTGGCCACGGATGTTGGCAGTCCAATTGACTATGAATTCAGGGTAAGTATTCGATTTCCTAACATAAAACATCATTTAATGGATTTTGTACATTTACAATACTTCCTTTGATTGTATTAGTATCTCTTTAATTGCATTCTAGCTATCAAACATGTGACGATATTTAGTAGCCTGTTAAATGATGTGTTCTGTCAATTATACTGACTGACAGGTTACAAACTTGGGCAAGCCCCTTAAGTCGTTCGGGACGGCATCTATGATTATCCAATGGCCTAAGCATAGCTCCCAAGGCAAGTGGCTGCTGTACCTCATGAAGATAACCTCAACCGGTATAGACAGCTTCAGCTGCTCCAATTCAAATGAGGTCAACATACTCGGTTTGAAGGTAGTCCTAATATCTTAACTACAGTCAAAATTATCTTTAGTTTTCCCTGATGTTTCATAAATATATCAGTTGCTTCTATAAAGGAATGAACTGATTATGTGTTCTGTTTCACGGTTATCTAGGAGCCTTCAGTGTCACGAACTAAACGTGCAATTGAGAAAACTCCGGCGAAAGAGGGAACAGTCGCCCTTTTTACTGACAAGAGGAAATACACAGTTTTGGTAAAGTCACTCAAACCTTCAGAAAGTATTCAGAACCCATAATTTGTTATGTCGCTGCAACTTTTTATCACATCAATCTAAATTACTCACAATTACAAAGCAAAAAAATCACATTTGTGATAATTGCAAATGTATTATTATCTGAACACACTGACAAGTATTCAGACCCTCTAAACAATAATTAAACACATTTAAACATAAGGCTGCAAAAATGAAGGGGTCTGAATATTTTCGGAAATGCATTGTACTGTATGCATTCCTTTGGTGAACATTTATCATTGATAATCAGCCTCTTGTTTCTAATCACTGGCTTGTTGTTGTGTTTTTAGTCCTGTGAGGATGGGGCGGATTGTATAACATTCATATGTCCTCTAATGGGAATGGACAGCAATGCTGTCATTAGCCTGAGAGCTTACCTTTGGAACTCTACCTTCCTGGAGGTGAGTGTGATCTTTCATGAGAGGTGTGACCCTCAATGTATACATTTATTCAGAAACGCATGGATAATGCATTCCACACCTACAATGATTTGAATACAGATCTTCTATGATGAGACTATCCATCTATCCATCCATCTATCCATCCATCCATCCATCCATCCATCTATCATTACAAAAAAGTATATATAATAATTATATATATATAAATATAATTAATAATAATAATATATATACTGATCACACTTGTAACACAGCTAGTCATTATTTCAAAACCTGATCTCATGCTTTCATTCAGTTGCACATATTTTCAGTCCACATAATCATTGTTTCAAACACAAGATTATTATAATATTTAATGAGAACATTTGGTTTAATCACTAAACGTTGGTATTATTTTCACAAGTAAGGTGTACATTTTCAAAAAAACTCATTCTGATTATAAGCTTGACCAAAAAATGTCCCCGCAAGGACAAGGATTTAGGATATTGCCATCCTGTAGAGATGTAGAGTAATGTAGAGTTTACCAGGCCCCACACACACCCCCACGCGCGCACACGCACACACCTTATAATCTAAGATAAATCGCTTATAATGTAAAAATAATTATTTTCATATGGTTATCCATATCGGAAATTGTAAACGAAGTAGAAACTATGTCTATATAATCAATATCTACACAAATCTATTGGTGTACCAAATGATTAATTGATTAACCATTAAGTTCAGTTGGATTAAATAATATGTATTAAACTTAACATGAAGAGATGCAAATCAAAAGTTTGATAGTAAGAGCTTTATGAAAGGCAGTTACTATGAATGAAACATGAATAAAGATGAAACAGTCATTGTGTGTAGTGAAAAGGATACTTTGTGGTTTTGTGTATTGTACTAACACAATTGAAATGTTTGAAAGAAGTGCACTTTTGATGATCTGTTGTGATATTAGCACTGAGTTTTGAAAATGTACACCTTGCTTGTGAAAATAGTAGGCTACCAAAGCAAATAAAAAAACTGTAATCCTTAATAAATACTTTTTTCAAACTGTTTAAAAGCTTTTTTTTTTAAAAAAATCATCATATGAGATGCGTTCACTTGTGTTTTCAAGATCTATTTTTTTTTTGTCACATAAATCATTGTAATTATATCATAATTTTTTTTCTTGACAATGACAAAAGTTAAAAAAAAACATGAATACAGAGAGAACATTTCTAATAACTTATGCTTTTTAAATATTTTTCCTTTTCTTCATCATGGACACGACATGTATTTGACGCTTGTCATTTAAAAAGTATACTAATTTCAACTATTTCTTACAGGACTTTGCAAAATTAAACTACATTGATATTATTGTCAAGGCATCACTTGATTTCAAGACCTCAGCTACAAATATACAGCTGAAGAATGAGCCAGCACAGGTGAGGACATTTACAGCATATTCATTCTCCTTCCATGTTTTGTTCCATGTTCTATCAATTTGACTTGATATGCAGGGCCTAAAAAATAATGCACTTTGAAATACAATTTGTCCTGTTACAGGTACGCGTTACTGTGTTTCCCGAACTCAAAGTAGCGCAGTATGGTGGCATGCCCTGGTGGGTCATTCTGGTGGCCATTTTACTAGGACTCCTCTTGTTGGGCCTACTGGTCTTCCTGCTTTGGAAGGTAAGGTCACATGACTAAACTCACAACCGGATCCATTTAGAACTACCTAAACCTGTTTACCATGACTTTTATTCAACAGATTTTCATTCATATGACATTAAGGATTTAAAACACAAACCTTTACCCCTTTTAGTGTGGTTTTTTCGGCAAAAGCGGCAAAGACGGTAACGAACCAGAAAAAGAGAGGCTGACTGCGTAAAGAGAAACAGACAGAGAACGAGAACCTCTTTCTTAGGGTAAAAGAACTCACAGATCAAGTTGACCTGTGTGCTCAGCGCTAGCATGAAGTGTTGGATTAGCCCATGCTAACCTACTGCAGTCTGATGCACATGCTGCCTGTCAATGCCAAATGTGGGGTAATGGTGGCAGTTTCCAAGGCTTTCATTGCTCAGACATAAGCAAAATGCTATGAGGAATGCAAACTAATCATGTATGAAGTCGTTGTTGTTGTTGTTGGAAAAGGGTTTATACATGTTTGCGTTCACTCTTACTCAGCTTCAGGTGCGTGTGACTGGGTATGACTGAATGTCTGAGTCTCTAAAGCTCTTTAAGCCTTTAGATGTGGCTTGTTTTAGGAACTTGCGCATTTCTCTGGCCTGCTTGGGTTATTTACCGGAGCTTTTTGCTCTTGCTTTCAGCACAAATGATTCTTGCTTATGTCTTCTTCAAAACATTGAATGTTTTTTTCCGACCTCATGCTAGGCATGCTGCACACACCGCAAACATCACAATGTCTTTGTTTGTGCTCATTCTCCTGTATAAATTAGGCTGTTGAGCATTGTTAGCATGACGCTATGCTAATTGCCCGTTTTTCCGAACAGTGTGGATTTTTCAAACGCTCCAAGTATGATGACAGCGTCCCCAGTTATAACGCTGTGCGGATAAAGAGGGAAGAGAGGGACTATATGTCGGGGAAAGAGGAAAGGAATCCTCCGGAGAAGAAACAATGGATGACTTCTTGGAATGAGAATGAGAGCTACTCGTAGCTAAATGCAAAACTGATTGAAAGCAAACCAAAGACTCTCTTCCTAATGCCTTTAATGCTTACTTTTGCACACACTTCTTACTGTTAATATTCCATCAAAACATTCAAGATTTTATTCCCGGGATAGGGATTTTTAAAGATTGTATTACAAAATGGTGTCTGGAAGACGTATATTGAACAAGGACAGAAAAAAAGTTTTGTTTTATATTGAAATTTGCTTTCGTGTTCCACCCCATTTGCATATCATAGTTAAAATTCACTTCAACGATGTATATACATTTAATGTATTTATTCTCAACAGATGTTTCTGTTGTAAAAAGGCCAAAGATTTAAATATTTTTTGTTTTGTTTTATGAACGGCTTGTGTAGGCCAGGGGCCCGTTCTTCGTACCTCGCTAACTCAGTTAGCTGGATTTGATTGTTGACGATTTGGCATGATCTTGGATTGTTTGGTTCTTCGAAGCTCATCCTGGACTTGCTGTCATAGTAACAGGTCCGTAATCTTAAACCTGCTCGGGAGCAGGCTTATTTCATGTAAACAGGATTAGATTGCATCTTGAGGTGATACTTAAAATCTGTCCCAGCCACTGCTACTTTATTACAAGAGTGCATTACTGAACCAGGGGCAATAATAATCATTTTAAATAATAATATAAAAATGTTATATTGTATATGTACATGAGAATGTATAATGTTGTGTATAATACTATAGACACAGCCACTTGATTGAGCGATTTATTTGTGATGGAATAATTACTTTATATAATTTAGTTTTTATTGGTTTACACACATGTTGTACAGTTAATCTGAGCCGTGCATTAAGTGATCACGGATATTATGGGATGGCTTGATGCAGCGAGTATAATTTGATCTTGACCCATAAGAAACTTGAATACTGTCACGTTACAAATCTGCTTCAATTTGAATTAAAAATTAAATTACAACATTGAAATAAAAATGTAAAGGGTGTACAAATACTGTATAAAATCGTGAATATAAATAATTGGTAATCATGTTAAAAAAACTAAACATTTATCATTTATTTATTATAACTTTTATGTTGGTTTGCTCGTTTGGCTGTTTCCTTATAAAGGTTCAGAAATTTGTGGGTTTTTTGTGTAATTTGTCAAGTTTTTTGCCAGGTGGCTTTTTTAATTATATGATGTCATTACGTTGCTGTCTTGACGCCAGCCAATCGCTGCATTGCTGATCATGGTTTCGAGTATCGATGCATCTGCCCTCTTCAGGGAACACAAGAACGCGCAGTGATCTTAGATCATTTAATCCAGATATTTTAATCCAATCCGCAAATTCGTTTGAAGAACCAAATTAGCCAGAGATCAGTTATCACGATTAAAAGATCTGGGATCTGTCAAATCATCTCAGATGTATTAAGCGAGGTACGAAGAACGGGCCCCAGGACTTCTTGATACCTAGCTCAAACTGCCTGGATGAATGTAAATATTTGTCTTTGGATATTTTTTTTTCTATGTGTTGCTTATTTGTTAAAACCAGTCAGGTACATATTTCATTTCATAGGCAGGTTTTCATCGTACTTTACCACAACTGGGACAGATTTTTTTAGGAACTACTTTGTTATAATCAGATCAGTTGACTTCTACAATGCATTATTAGATCAGCTTTTAAAGGATTCTTTAACATTTTGAAGGTAATTTGTAAGTGTCATAGTATAAATGCTTTTATTTTTTTTTAAACCAGCAGCTGTTGGCAAATAATGAAAAGTATTAATTCTGTTGGTTTCTAAAGTGGCGATGAATTGGACAGTTGTATTGTTTAAATTTTAGCCCCTTACAAATGTATTAAAAATTGACACTGAAGTAATGAAATTAATTGTTAGAGATTCGTTTTCCAGTTTTCATTTTCCAAATAAACATTTTTCCTGGTCTTAAAAGTGACAAGAGGTATACATTTTTTTATTCAACTTGGCAAATAAACAGTATAGCCAACAATGTTTTAGGCCAGGGCTTTTGTCAGCTGTGAATCTGAATAGATGGTGTTGCGGAAAAAAAGACAGGTAAAGAACCTGTGAAGTTGGAAAATCTGATGAAATATGAAGACAAACACATTGGGTCTGAAAGAACAGATACCTGAACAGAAGGTACACTCTCAGAAGAAAAGGTACAAAAGCTGTCACTGGTACCTTTTCAAAAGGTACTAATATGTACCTCATGGTACTAAAATGCACCCTTTAGGGGTAAGGTACCAAGGTGTAACCCAGTGACAGCTTTTAAACTTTGTTTTCTTAAAGTCTACAGACAAATCAAGGTTGAGCTACAGCAAACAATGTCTCTGATATTTAGGGTTGAGTGATGAGCACAGGATTAGTGATAGGCATGACTGGCAAAGTATAGTGTGAAATGGCTGTTATTTTATGTGCTGGACATACACATCTTTTTACTTTCTTGCAATAAGCAAGGATTAAGTTCCTTGCTCTTAATGTAAAACTTTGTTATTTTTGTTACTGAAAAGTACATTTACTTGTTGTTATATGTGTTTGTTTTAAATAATTCAAAACATTAATTTGATTGTATTGTATTTTCTTTAAAAATGTTTGCATCTTATATTAGTTAGGATAGTAGTTTTTGTTGTGGTTTGTAAAATGTTGGTGTTTTAAAATAAAAGGTTACACGGTGAAAACCAACAAATATAACTCTTCTCTTAAAGTTTTCAAATTAAAATGTTATATTTGTATGAAAATTATTTATATATAAGGTAAATTATATAAATATATATACATGCAAATATTTCTTTGTAGTAAAACAATTGAAAAGCCATGACTTCCTGTTTCACAGGAGTATAAATACGAGGAAACACAAAAGCCAAATTCATGTAAACATCCATCACAATGAGTAAATCCCTGATGTGCAGTAAAAGATTGTTGAGCTCCACAAAATAGAAAGTGTCTGTAAGAAAAAAACTAAAGCATTGAAAATCCCAATTTCCACCATCAGGGCAATAACAAAGAAGTTCCAATCAACTAAAGATGTTACGAATCTGGCTGGAAGAGGACGTGTGTCTATTTCGCCCTAATGCACGGTGAGGAGGAGAGTTTGAGTGGACAAAGACTCTCCAAGTATCAAAGATGGAGAATTGAGATTTGGGATCAGAAAGCCTAAATAATTATTTAGCAACACCTATATCACCACAAGTTGTTCAGGAGGGTTTCAAGAAAAATCCTCCTCGTTCATCCAGAAATTAACTCCAGCATATTCAGTTGCCAGACACGACTGGAACTTCAAAAGGGACCTGGTTCTGTGGTCAGATGACCAAAAAAAAAGAGCTTTTTGGCAGCAAACCCACCAGATGGATAAAACGTACCCCATGCCGTAAAACACAGCTGGATCTTAAATATGTGGGCCTGTTTTTTTTTGCTGGAGGTCCTGGACATCATCTTCAGATACATGGTATCATGGATTCTAACAAATAGCAACAGATACAAATCTAAACCTGACCACTTCAACTAGAAATCTTATAATGGGCCGTGGTTAGATCTTCCACCAGGACAACGATCCAAAACAAACATCAAATCGGCAAACAATGCAGATCAGCTAGTCAGTGGTGCAACATTTTTGATGCATCTGAATAAATGAATCAGGTTACAACTGAATGTACCAAGATTATTTTGAAAGATAATTTAATTGACAGTGCTTGAAATAACTTTGCGGCTAAATGGGGCTTGAGTTACAAAAACAAATGTCCTAAAATCAAACAGATAAAAATAAATAAAAATCTGTAGTTGTAAAATATTTATTTAATAATACATGTAAAATCATCATCATCATTTGTGGCAGACAATCAATTGCTCTTCTATCTGCAGTAAAATGTACATTGCTAAGAGTTATGTACAGTAGACATTAAAAAAATGATTATTTCCAACAAAAAAAAGAAGTCTATCTAGGGTGATGAAGTGCTCACTTAAAAGTGCACACTAGGAGAGGGAGCCAACACATACGTGGCGTGCTCTACTAACCCTGGGAATGTGTGTGCATCACTTTTAGACGTCCACACATGGATTATTAATTGACTTTTGGCTAAAGTGCAGATTGTGCACAAGCAGCTTGGCGCGTGATCATTTGCTGTTTATTTCTGAAGCATCAGACTCACAATCTCAACATCATGACATAGTGCCAGATAACATCGGTGCCCTCTGGTGGACAGCAGTAAAATCATTTTTAGTATCATGTACAGCACCAACACAAGCAAATCAGTTAAAGCCAATGAAATATCCTTTTGGATAATTACGGCAGATTATTAATGAGTTCCCATTTTCTCAAAGTGCCATTATGCATGTTAAGTGTCAGTGGCAGACAGGAATCGATTTCTGTGTCAAAAATAGATGTTTAACGACAAGCTTATCAAAGTTGCATTTACAGGCTTTACTGGCAGAAGACTTCTAGTGTTCACCCATGTTGCTACTTTCTCACCAGTCTATAAATCACCTGTGTGTGTGTGTGAGACAGTCTACTACATTTCTATCGGCACACGTTAACATTACTTGGATTGGGGAGTGTGCACATTTGCGGTCTCTTGACCGGACGTGTTTGGTTACTACCTCAGCAGTCTGATTCAATCTTTGTTGGCTGGCCACTTTTATTCCTGGTCTCTTTCTCTCTCCCCATTTCTTTCTCTTTTTTTACTTGCTGCTTTTCAAGTTTTTCCTGAGCCTTCTTCATGTCTTTTAGTCTCCTCTTAATGGTGGCGCGATCTCTTTGGCTAGAAACACCAAGCTCCTGGAAAACAACACGTTTCAGTGTAATATTAAATCAATACAATACAATACAAAAACAATTAATAAAAATACACGGACCAACCTTAAGTTTACTGCTTTCCATGCATAAGAGATGTTGGCCATCCACACCTTTAGCTGTAAACTCGGTTATATACTGTTCCATGTTCATGCCCATCAACCAGTGGCAGACCTGCTGATTGGTCCACTCTGAAAGGGGGCGGTTCTGCCACATGTATTGCTTTGCTGCTGGAGCAGGGCCATCATCAAGAGTCTGAGAACAAGAGTATGCATATGTTGGTTATACTGCAGTTATGTTTGAACTGGAAACATGAGAGAGTCATTAGGTGCGGAAGATTGCACTCCGCCAACCTGCCATGAAAAAAATCTAATAAAAAATGCTAATCTTCATAGCAAACCTCCTTTTAATTTTGTATGCCTGAATTACATGTGCCCGTTTACAGTTCAACAGAGATTCCTACCAGGGCAGACAGAATCTGGAGCACACTTATAAAATCAGGTCAGAAACAGTGGAAGACCAAGATAGACTGAAGTCTGAAAGGAGATGTTCTGAAAAATTTTCTCACAGTTCTTTTCAATAAAATGAACGCATGCAGTGACCAGGGGCTGCAAACTTCACAATCAATTGACAAAAAAAAGCACCATTGATCAATCATAAAATCTTTTGGAGTCTTCTAATGTTATACAGTACATTATGCATTTAGCAAATGCTTTTCTCCAAAGTGACTTACAATAGTGGAACATAATACATTTGTATTTATATATATATATTCATATTTTTGATGATACAGTAGTAAGAAAAGCAATGGGAAAGATGATAGAGGGGAACAGAACTAGGAAGGACCATAAGCCAGGACCTCAAGAATGTTGTACTACCCATAAGAATATGACTCTGACTAAATTTATCATTATTCACAGAAATTATTATTCATGTCAATAGCCAGACACATTTTGTGGGGAATTAACAACAAAATTCTGCTACTTTTTAGACAGTAATTTTGCCTTTGCCAGGCCATTGTGGCAAGTAGGATATCTTAAATTGCTTTATGGCAAAATTATGACAAAAAATAAAATAACAAATTGTTTAGATTTATTTTGCAAATGTATTTAATTAATTATATAGTGAGTTTCATACATTTAAATTGAAAACAAGTCTAAGGAGGTGATACAATTTAGTATTCACCCGCCAGTTTCTGGTAGGCGAGAAGTTTTGTTTTTACATAAAGCTACAGTTGTATTGTATGACTAATTAGAAGGCTTGTAATATAGTGCGTGAGTCCACACTTCCATTGCATGGAAAAGAGCAGTATGAACATTTTTCAGAAGGTCTTCATCTCCCAGAAGTTTGGAACAACATGAGGGATATTGTAACAATTGAACTATTATTTTAACATTGAGCCACTGACACACCTTACACAACTTGTGAAATAATGTTACCTGTGGCAACATCTTACCAACAGGGCGTAGGAAGACTTTTGCAATCATTTGGGAAATTCCACATACCGCAGGCAAAATCCAGTCATTGAACAATATGCGCAATTGGAGTTTTGGGTGAGAGCAAAAAGTTCCCTACGCAGATTCCACTCGCGTTCAGGTCAAGCAAATTCGCCGTATTGACCAACAGACTTCTTCAATGACATCTGTGTGAGCTGTGCTTCATGCATTGACAAAGGACATTTTTTGCCCACAAATTTTTCACAGACATTTCACACTGCTGTGCTATAATAGTGAAACAGAAAAACATGCATGCTGAACTATCACCTCTCTGTCTCATAGCTATGAGCAGGATCTCATTCTTTCCATTCCACCCTCACGACACACATTCCACTGGTGATACTTACTCTCCTCTTCAAAACACCTTACAAACCAAAAGTTCACGTTCAGGTTCACTGACAGGTGAAGTGAATAACACTGATTATCTCTTCATCACAGCACCTGTTAGTGGGGGGGATATATTAGGCAGCAAGTGAACATTTTGTCCTCGAAGTTGATGTGTTAGAAGGAAAAATGGGCAAGCGTAAGGATTTGAGCGAGTTTGACAAGAGCCAAATTGTGAAGGCCAGACGACTGGGTCAGAGCATCTCCAAAACTGCAGCTCTTGTGGGGTGTTCCCGGTCTGCAGCGGTCAGTATCTATCAAAAGTGGTCCAAGGAAGGAACAGTGGTGAACCGGCGACAGGGTCATGGGTGGCCAAGGCTCACTGATGCACATGAGGAGCGAAGGCTGACCCATGAGGTCCGATCAAACAGACGAGCTATTGTAGCTCAAATTGCTCAAGAAGTTAATGCTGGTTCTGATAGAAAGGTGTCAGAATACACAGTGCATCGCCGTTTGTTTTGAATGGGGCTGCATAGCCGCAGGCCAGTCAGGGTGCCCATGCTGACCCCTGTCCACCGGCGAAAGCACCAACACGGGGAAGGTGGCCTGGTTTGATGAATCACGTTTTCTTTTACATCACATTGATGGCCGGGTGTGCGTGCGTCACTTACATGGGGAACACACGGAACCAGGATGCACAATGGGAAGAAGGTAAGCTGGTGGAGGCAGTGTGATGCTTTGGGCAATGTTCTGCTGGGAAACCTTGGGTCCTTACTTTGACACATACCACCTACCTAAGCATTGTTGCAGACCATGTACACCCTTTCATGGAAACGGTATTCCCTGGTGGCTGTGGCCTCTTTCAGCAGGATAATGCGCCCTGCCACACAGCAAAAAATGGTTCAGGATTCAGGAATGGTTTGAGGAGCATAACAATGAGCACAACTTGGCCTCCAAATTCCCCAGATCTCAATCCAATCGAGCATCTTTGGGATGTGTTAAAACAAACAAGTCCAAACTAATGAAGGTTCCACCTCGTAACAGGACTTAAAGGATCTGCTGCTAACATCTTGGTGCCAGATACCACAGCACACCTTCAGGGGTCTAGTGGAGTCTATGCCTCGATGGGTCAGGGCTGTTTTGGCAGCAAAAGGGGGACCAACACAACCAAGTCATAATGTTATGCGTGATTGGTGTATATCTATATCTATCTATCTATATATATATATATATATATATATATATATATATATATATATATATATATATATATATATATATATATATATATATATATATACGCATATATACATATACATATATGTGTGTGTGATGAATGCTAACCATTAACTACAGGAAAGCTCATGCAGTGGTGACCCCACGGCCACTCACCTCACAGGAGGAGAAGGTATGTGTGTGCGAACGCCCCAGGAGACGGGGCTCTTTCAATAACCCCGCCAACACAGAGCGAGGACTACCTGCGACTGAATCATCCGTCGCAGATAAGCTCTGTAACAAGTAGGACATTCACACATAAACACACACAAACAGACAACAAATGATTTTCTCACAAACAGTTTTCACAGATATAGTATTTAGATATAAGAGGAAGTTTGGGATGAATTAGCATGCAGATCAAGCTAATTGCTTAAGGGTAACTAAATGTGTAATATCAATGCAAATATATCTAATCAATTCCTCAATGTTCAGACTAAAACAACATTTTAAAACAAGACAGAGTTTCTATGTAATTGACTGTAAAAGTCTGTAAAAAGACTGTCCATAAAGAAAATGATTTTTTTTTTTTTTTTTTTTTTATATGGTATGTGCATTCATGAAATGTATGTATGTAAATTGAATTATATCAATGTTACGTGAAACATATTTTCCTTATAGCCTACCCTGAACACATGAGCATGTACGTACACATCGTAATTATCAAAAAAGATTTTAAAATTGAGGTAAAAAGTGACTAAACATTTTACTGATATCATACATCAATGTAAATTATATTTAATTATTTATTTAATTAATTTCTACTTTATGACCCATCCCAAAATACCAAAACGAATTAATTATAATTTAGAAAAGAAAGAAAGAAAGAACCCTAATTAAACAAATACATGTTGTTAATTAATATTACTCTGTACTTTTTTGTATAATTACACTGTAACAAGGCCCCTTTAAAACAAAGGGTAACTGAAAAAAAAGAAAAAAAAATGTAATTGACTCAATTTCTAAATGTTCCTAAATACTTTTATTTACTGTATTCGCTGGTTTGTTACTTTCTTCTCTTGAATGCTTGTTTGAACTCAATGTGTAAAAATGGGCCGATGGCAAGCAGTAATATATTACCTTCAGTGCCTTGGAAGCAGTACCAGTGGAGAACAGTTCCAGAAACCAAAACCAGTAGAAACACAAAACTATTTTGTATCACTTGTGAAAGCTGGTAATGGGGCACTATCGCACACTACAACTACTAGCATGCATCCTTCTCATGTGATAGTGAAAATAATGGATGACTAAACCTGAATTAAATACAGTTATTAGAAAACCATCAAGAACTATCATTCCCTACTAGGGTTCTCAGACACAAACTACGTCACTAAACTAACACAGTCTATGGCAATGCTCCATAATGAAAACAGGATTGGGCTTTATCAGTGTATGGAAAAGGGTATATTATGAAAGAATGCATTGAGCATTTAATCTTTAAGCAAAACCACACCAAAAACAAGTCCACTAGGGTTAGTAGCAACTGCTATCAATTAAGTGTACTACTGTCCTCACACAACAGACACATTAGCTGGAGAACTGAATGCATACTGTACCAAATCTAAGGAATGAGAGAGAAGAGAAGGCCAGGAGAGGTTGGTCTGAGAGAAAGAAGAGATCGCGAAAAAAAAAAAAAAAACATTCTGCATAAACAACATTACATACAGCGGGGCCTGGCATGATTTGAGAATTTTCCAAAGAGCATCTTTGTACTTCAATGAAAGCAAGAACATCTGACCTTTTTTACATAGGAATTGTAGTGAGGAGTCATCTTTAATAATAAATAAAGTGTCTTTGTTTTGTTTTTTTGAAAATCCTAAAACTTTGTTTATTGCCAGCCTAAAATTAGATCTTGAATCCCAGAGTCTTCTCAAAACCACAACAGTACAGTACAGTCTTCAGAATATGCCTAATTATACAACTCCACTTCCTGTTAGGATCAAAGGCTAAATGGGATGGGATTGCTTAAAAATTAACCTTAAATGACATCCAGGAATGCAACCGACTGCAAACTGGATTCCTTTTAACTCTTTCCCCACCAGCGTTTTTGAAAACAAAACAAAATAATTACCAGCCACTTCCAGTATTTTTGATCATTTTCACAAAAGTTTCATGGCCCACAAAATATTTTGCTGCATGAATATCTGAATATGCGATATAATAAAAAGAAAGAACAGACCCTCTGCTTTAAAAAAAGAATGAAAAAAATCTCATAAGTTTCATAAAAAAGCTAACTTTTGAGCAAAAAGCCAAGAAAAACACGTTTTTGTCAAAGACTACATCCAGATCAGATATAGAACACATCTAGAATGATGATCAAAACATAGATGGAGTAGATCAAGTCCATCAACACCAACAAAAACAAAACTTGCATAGTCTTATAGCTCGTCCTGGGTCGACATTTCACTGGGCAACATTAGGCAGTTTTGATTTATATGATGTTTAATATTGATGATGGCTTTATTTTACATATGCATCTGCTAACAATATTGCTTGTTTCTGCTTCTTCTTCATCTGTGTTTTGATCAGGAGATTCAGTTCTCTTTCCGAAGATGCCTAATAGTATACTGTATAGCAGTGAAAACACGGAAAGCCAGAACATTCTGTTAATGGCGGGAAAGAGTTAAATGGGTAAAACCTAATGAACCACCTGAAAATCAATGCATTCAATTACTGAAGACACAACATCTTATCTAATCTCTTACTCTTACTCAATATATTTATGAAAACCACATCTTGGGGGTCTACAAAAAACAAACAAAAAAAACATGTTTGTGGTCCCTACTCACAGTGTTTGCACGATCCTCCATGTATCCTTCTGAAGGAGTACGAGGCAGACTGCAGCTAGATGCAGAACGTTCTTTCTCTCGCTCTTTCTCTTTTCCCTTGTCTTTGTCCCCAAACCAGGAAAAAGGCATACAGGAAGGGATGGAAGAGATTGAGCCAGAGGGGGAAACATTGCTGCTGGACTCATCCAGTAAGTCTCCTGATCCCCTGAGGTGAGACAACAAAGAAGCCATTCTAATGAAGCTACCTAAGTAACGGAGACAAACTGATCTATATCAGAGGAGACCGACAGACTTGTAAATGATTTTAAAGTCATTCACTTCAGTACATGTAGTAGGATGATATTAGGACATTTAATATTCAAACCTGCTCCCTATAGATCCTCTGAGTGTGAGGCTCTCCCGTTTTTTGCCTTTGCCTCCAGACCTGCGGATACCACTAATGACCAACACAAAAGAAAGAACACGAGTCAGAACTGTTAATTTTTGTTAAAATTAAACCATGCTTAATAATACAAGCATGCCCATGAAAAGCCTGTCAAAAAATAATTTTAATGGAAGTTCACCCAGAAATGAAAATTCTGTCATAAAGTACATACCCATACCCAGTCGTAATTCCAAACTCCTATGGCTTTCTTTCTTTCTTTATTTTGTGAAAAATATTTTGTCTGTTTTTGTTCATATTCTGAAAGTCAATGAGGTCCAAAAAGGACATAAAGTAAGCGAGAAATTAATCTATACATTTCGATATATATTCAAAGTCTCCTGAAGAGACATGATTACTTTGTTTAATGTACAGATCAAAAGGACTCACATCAAAATCAAATACGCAAAGCTCAAATGTCAGATATTAACGTTAATGCTCAAATGTCAACGTCATACCTCGCTGGTTCTCGCATCTCTTGTTACCAAATACCATAACGTTAGAGGTTCTTAGAATATACCAGTTGTATGGATTAAATTCTCAATACCTTTTAGGGAGCCTGAAAGTTTTGGGTCCCATTGACTTTCATAAAAATAGGGGGGGAAAAAACAGCTGAAGCATTCTTCAAAATTCTTCTTTTGTGTTCTGTAGAAGAAGGAAAGCCATACGAGTTTAAAACAACATGTGGCCGAAAAAACGGTGGGACTTTTAGTTTTATGATTTCTCCTATTCATTTTCCTACAAATGGTCCATCTCCTCCACGTTGTAATATCACTGATATTGGCAAATAAGACTAAGTTGCTGGCCAGGCCATACCTGAAATCTGGGAATCGTCTTTTGGATTTTCGAGTTGGTGAACCATCACTTTCTTCATCTGAAAAATAAAAGAACAATAACTATCAAAATTAAAAGCCTAAGTAGGTAAACCAGTGGAAGTAGGGGATATAAATAAAAAGTGCTCCAAGAAAACATGGGAAATAGTTATTTTTGCAGCTGTACCTCTGCTAGCTCTGCTCTTGCTGCGTTCCTTGCCTTTGCTCCTCCTGTTTCTCAGATTGATGAACAGACTAGAGGAGGACTGTGAGGAGGATGGGGACTGGGGAGTGGAGGAGTCTTTAGGTGGAGACAGGCTAGCTTGTGTGCTGCTGCCTCCTTGGGGTGTTTGGCTCTGAGTGAATACATTGCCTCCACCTTCACTTCCCGGTTCACCTGCTTGGTCATGACCAACCTGCATCGATGGAATGGGTATGGCTAGGCTCTCGAGGTAAGATCGCCTTCTTTCACTGTTTGTTCTTTCCGGATTGTTGTCTTGTATGCACACAGATTCCTATAAACAAGATAACATGAAAATTTGATTCAATTTGATAACATTTGATTTGAAGAAATCATAGTTTACTGTCATAATATACATGATAAAGATATATCTAATAAACAGGTGTCATTTGTGTTCTGTGCATAATGAACATGTGTAAATAACAGCAAAGTTGTACAAAATGTATATAAAAATGAAATCCAATATGTTTATTTTATGTTTTTTTATTTTCTTTTATTTTGAATGTTTTTTTTTTTTTTGGACCGCTACTTGTTTTAATAGAACATGTGCATCATTTTGGAATCATGGAAACAAAAGTCTGTAACAATCAATAAAGTAATCAAAACTTCAGCATCTTATTTACTATGTTTGTCAGTAAAAAAGGATCTTAAAATGTCAAACCTGTTACCATAATTTTATGTAGTACATTATTAATAATTGAAAAGTGTATATTTGTAAATATCAGCATTCAATTCTTAAGAAGCAACTGAAAATTGTGAAATCAAAATAAAACCATGACCATAAAAATAAAATAAAATGACAAAAAACAGGACAGACCACACAAGTGTGATTCATCAGCATTTTAAGAAATTGTGAGACTTTCTTTTAAACACAAGAGAAAGAAAGAGGCAGAGATCCTACTGGAGAGGCTAGTTTAACCTTACAATTATGTGAGCTGCAATGAAACGTATTATTTAAATGACTTTAAGTATTTAAGGTATTTAAATGTTTGTGGTTTAACGTACCTGTGATTGGCTAGGTGCCTGTGAGCCTTTCGCTGACTCTCTGAGTTTATTTCGGGACGGCCGCTTGCGTTGGGATCCCTGTGCCAGCTTTGCTTTGGCTCTGTAGACACTGCAGTCCAGACGAGCCGTCTGAGGAACATCTCCCCAGTCTGCATCTGAGGATAGACAGACACCAACATCTCAAAACCAGAAGAGACTACTCTTTCAGACAAGCCTGTTTACATCTTTTCTGAACAAAATAATAAGTAATAAAGGTATTACAAGCCAAATAAACTAGAGTAACTAGAGCAAGATATAACTAAGTCGTTTATTTTTAACAGCTTTTACAGAATAAATGATCGGAGGGGTCTTTTGTACCAGAGTGAAGGTCGTCTGTAGACAGTCCATTTCTTTCAGATGAACCAGAGGTCGGACTGCTAGGTTGACTCTCTCCTGCAGGGCTGCAAGACTCTTCGGGCTGATCTGATCCAGTGCGGCCCTCCAGACAAGCTATCTGAGAAATGCATATACACTCATAAGACTCTATCCTGTTATCTTTGTTTCTTATAATCACTAAAACTGGTTCTTAAACTGATAATTAAATACATTTATATTTCATAATTCTTAAGCATCAGGTAGAAAAGGCTCAGTTTTTTTCGTTATGATTTTGCATGGATAACTAACACAGTGGCCAAGGCCTGTTCACACCAAGGCTAATGTTCAGTACGAAAATTCAGTGTGACAAACATTTTAATTTGATTAAACCGCTGTTAATGTTCGTTAATGAGGTGTTCTAATAATTGCAAATAAAGCTGACCGACCAATAAGATTCACCGGGGTATTTCTACTTTTCTAAAAGAGCCACCTATTTTTTTTTCTCTCCATTCTGTCACCTGATGGAGTTTGGGTTCCTTGCCCCTGTCACCTCTGGCTTGCATAGTTAGGGACACTTAATATTCAACAATATTATTGATTTGACTGTACTGACACTATTGGATGATTTCTGCAGAGCTGCTTTATTGTTTTATCCGAATTGAACTAATTTAATAATATATGATCTTTACAACGGAACTGAATCAACACTGAACTGACTTCAGCTGAACAATGATACTTTTTTTTCTTTTTAGAGCTAAAGAATTCAAATGTTCGCATCATTGTGTACCTGTTGAACACCGTAAAGCCACTTTGAAACAATCTGTATTGTATAAAGCGTTATAAATAAATAAAAATTATGTTTAGCGTGTAGTGAACATGAACAGGATGTAGTTTTACCTTGTGCTGTAATTGCATCACACTGCTCTTGTATTCTCTCTCCCTTTGCTCCAGTTTTCTCTTCAGCTCTGCCTCTTTCTTTGCACAGTCAGCCTCTCTACAAGTCAAGAACAGCCCCACCATTAACAAAACATGAAGAAATGTATTTCTGCTTAAGATGCTTGTGCATTCGATTGCTGTTTGAAACACAAGAAATTCCAATTATTCATACTTTCACTATTCAGTACATGTTCCGAGAATGCCTCACCAACACTTCCCAGAATGATTCTGCTATGACAACACATTACATGCTCCGTCTCAAACACACCTCTGTTGGTGCTCCTGTAGAAGAGTGATGGTCTTATTGTATTTGAGTTGCAGGGAATCATTTTGACTCTGGGCTTCATTCAAACGCTGGTTGATGGTTTTGCAGAGGGCCTGAGCATCAAGCCAGTATTTTTCCAACTTTTCAATGCGCTCTCTACTCTCTTCCACACTCCTTTCAAGAGCTGTACCTCGAGTCTCCCAAGACTTACGTTCTGCTTCACTCACTTGCAGCTGTGAAAAAACATACACCTAAAGAGTTAAACAGCTCTGCAGTTCCAGATGTAATTAAAATTGAAAACTTTGCATTTTTATCCTACCTTCTCTCTCAACTGATCGAGTTCTGTGACTGTGACACTGTGTTTTATCTGCAGCTGTAAAAAGAGAATTCAAGTGAGACTGAAGAGTGAGCACTTCACAATGATGAATATAGTATATGTAAATAGATGTAAATTGACATTATACCTCTTTGAATTTTTGTTCTAGCTCAGTAGGATCGATATCTTCAGGTAGATCAATGCCTTGGCTCCTCAGTTGTGAAAACACCTCCTGTGCCAAGTCATTGGAAGCATCCTCTGTCCTCTGCTCCTTTTCAGTCTCTTTCTGTTTATCCTGTATCAATCATAATATGGGCCCAACAATGACTTAGTGACTCATTTATTCATGACGACAAGCTTATCTTTATATGTCCACAGACCTGTTGCACAACACTCTTTTCAGCTAGTGGCTCAATTTCCTGTTGATTCTGATATTGCTCATGGATTTGAGAAATCTGGTTTTCATCCTGTAGCTGATGGTTCTGGGGTTCGTAATGGTCTTCATCTTTTGGCTCATTATTTTCAGGGCTTGCCTCGTGTTGTAGAGTCTCGCTGATCAGACGGGCAACCTCACTCTCCACTCCTTGTTTCTCCCGGCCAATGAGAAACCTGCATTGGAGGACGTAAAATTCCTACACAAAGTTCTGGGACTATGAACCTTGCTGGTATTATACTGACTATGCGATTAGATTTTGGCCTGGTGAGTCATTACTAGACACTTCCTACTTAATAGGTAATGCATTTTCATTGTTCATAAAATACAGTAAAGATAATACAGTGAAAATCCCTCGAGAGCAACCTGGAGTGAGTTGCACAATATTGTGAGCTCACAGCTCATTCCTGATGAGGCTTGAAACCAACAGTAGCCGCGTTTCCATTACCCTTCAAATTGCACAAATTAAAATTGCGAATTGAAAATACACCCAATGGAAACTCGTCAATTTCGTGAAAACTCCCATCTATCGCAAAATTGTTTTTACGCTCGCATGAGGTGGTTTTTTCAGGCAATTCGAAAAAGTAAATTTTCGAAAACCTGCAATGGAAACAGTTTTTTTCGCATTTACAGGTCACCTGGTGTATGTAAAAGTGGATCATTCTTTACAGATGATGCTGTTTTTGGACAGAAAATGAGAGAGTTCTTTATTAAACTCATAATAGAAAATAGAATTACAGGAATACTGGATTCTAAACACAGAAATGCCACATTATCATGAAGACCTTGAAGCAGATATGAGGGAGAAACACACACACACACACACACACACACACACACACACACACACACACACACACACACACACACACACACACACACACACACACACACACACACACACACACACACACACACACACACACACACACACACACACACACACACACACACACACACACACACACACACACACACACACACACACACACACACACACACACACACACACACACACACACACACACACACACACACACACACCTCATACGCTCAAGTGTAAGGGGCTTTCCTTGACATTAATGCTTGGATAACACGCTCCTTCCATTAAAAACAACGGCCAGTGCAGTGGATGGGATATACATAAACATACCAACATATGTGGCATCATTTTTTGAATGACTTATCGGGAGAGGAAAAAAATATGTTTTAGTCGCATAACATCGGTTAATGGAAACGCTGTCAAATATATGTTTTGCGCAAATTTGTAATGGAAACGCGACTAATGTCACTGGTCCTGAACTTTAGCTACAACGCCACACAACTCACTTTAGCTTTAGTTTGGTGTGTCAATACTTACTTGACCAGACCTTTGGTGTTCTTCAAAGTGGTGGCAGCAAAGATTTGAGTGACACCAACCAGACTGATTTTATCTACCTCCACAATCTGATCATTTACCCGAATTCTGTTAAGAAAAAACAAAAAAGCTAATTTGGGTACAGAATCACCAGAATCTGTTTTATTCTGGTTTAATTCTGAATTTCAAAAGTGAACTTCATACGACAAGTTCTTACCGTCCATCCCGGTGAGCTGCACCTCCCTCTGTGATGGTTTTCACAAAAATGCCCAGCTTCTCTAGTCCTTGATCTGCCCCAACCCCCATCCCAATGATACTGATTCCCAGGCCATCATTACCTACACAACAACAGAGGGCAGCTCAAATACAGTACTCAAGCAGGTTTCTGGAAACACATTTTGGAATAAAAGTTTCAAAGAAACCTTTTTGAATGTCTATAGGTAAAACATCCATCTTTTCAACCCTCTTTTCCAGCTCGTACTCGGCAGATGCAGACACAGGGTCCACATCATCATTACTGCGATCATAATCTTCATTAGAGAAGGTAAAATACACCTGCAAAAGAGGAAAAACAATTAAATACCACACCTGTGCACACCCACATCTGATGAATCAGTGATGTATTGATTTCACAATTAATGCTGATGAAAACTGTTCTGATAAGAAAAAGTCCACCCAGATCATTCGTGGGAAAAGAGTCATTCAGAAATCTTCCTGTTTATGACTGCCCACATTTACATGTTAATGCTGCCTTTACATGCTATCGGAAATGTCCTACTTCCACTTCGGAAGTCGTGATTACGAGTTTGTCGCGTGCATTGTTGTCAGAAAGAACAGGAATCATAGAGGGCACCAGGTATGTTCTTGCATGCCTAATTATTGAGGAAATCTTATTAAAGCTAAAATTATATTAAGCTTTCCATTAGTTGACAATAATATTAAACATTCACCACTATCTAGATATTCAGCTTGCTGATGATTCTGGCATTTCAGTCATATACAAGCTATTTTCGCTGTGTATAAAACATACAATGGGCCCTATTTTAAAGGTCCCATGGCATGAAATGTTCATTTTATGAAGTATTTCAACATTAATATGAGTTCCCCTAGCCTGAATATTGTCCCCAAGTGGATAGAAATGTTGATCGGTGTAAACCCGAGTTCTGGCTGTCTCTCTCTGCCTTTGAGAAAATGACAGGCCAGACGAGCCAATCCTGAAGTCTCCTGGTTTGACGTCCAAGCAGGAACGGTTCCCTCCCTTTCCTCCGCCCAGAGAATCTGGCACGCCCATGCAAACACTCGAGATCATTAACGTTACTTGTGAACGAGTGAACACTGGCAGTTTCTCAGTGTTTGGATGTACAAATGAAAACAGAAGTCTTTCTCCAGTTCCTTCTGATCTGTGATCATTGATTTCTTATGTGTAGCTTATTATTTATTATTTGTGGACACGCAGCAGCTTCTCTCTCTCCCGACAGAACGGTGTTTTCGTGTTTTCTATCTTGTGAGTCAGTGTT
Source organism: Gobio gobio (assembly GCF_949357685.1). NCBI lineage: Eukaryota > Metazoa > Chordata > Actinopteri > Cypriniformes > Gobionidae > Gobio > Gobio gobio. The sequence continues at coordinate 34,872,884 of NC_137099.1, forward strand.
TTTGTACGTCCTTGTCGCGTCTATCTGTTCTAAAATGTGCATACAGTCTTTTCTGTTTAACATCAGCAGTCACATCTTTAGAGATAATCTTCACGCACGCCGAAGCTCGGCCTCCAACATCCCCGACCCCCAGTACTGCATCTGGCCCACAGCGGAGGCACCAAACGCGGCGTGAGATTAAGCAGAAGGAGGGTAAGCGTGAGGGTATCCGGCTAGGCTAGCCAGCTTTCCCCACAATAAACTGGATTACATTCGATTACAGCTGTTGTGTCTTTGTTTGCGCTGTGTAACGTTACTCAATGCGCGTCACTGACGCTTTTCATATGATTGGAACATATCTAGAAATAATGCTATACTCAACACTTACTAACTCGTTCATCTCGCTGTAATGGTACATTTCATGTGTTACAAAGTTGGTAGAATAATGATGAAGAGGACTCTGTGTGACTGGGACTCGTGTTTATTCAGAACTCTCAGATACAAACACAATAAACTCGCGCTGACTGACAGCGCTCTCATAACTCAGTAGTTACTATAAATAACTTTGTTAGCAATCGCTTCGTCTCCGTGATGTCCGGTTCGCGAACGAATCATTCTTTTGAATCGGTTCTTTTTAGTGAACCGAACCAGTTCACCAAATCGGACTGAATCGTTCTAAACGGTTCGCGTCTCGAGTCAGCGCTGATCCATAATTTACTAAAGTTACTAACTTTCTGACATGAGTGACAGCCCCTCCGACTAGAAATAAACTAATAACCTGAAGTATATGCTAGTAACTACAACAGTTCACCCTGAACTGAGACATGCTGAGAGAACTGATGAGAAGTGAACACAGGTCCATCCGTCTCTCTGGCAGACTCGTGCCTGCTCGTGCCTCGTTAAACCACGCCCCCTCCGCTCATTTAAAATGCAAAGATGTCAGCCAATCACAACAGTGGGCGTTTTTACTGAAGTCTCACAGCAGACACTCCTCTTGAAGCAGGGCATTCAGCCACAGGGCAAACAGCAGTATAGAAAAAATGCCTTTTATTTCTAAATTATGACATTTTATGATGTAAAAATCATACTAATAATATAAGTACACCTCAGAAAACACTATAAAATAATAGAAAAATGCCATGCCATGGGACCTTTAACAATCTGAGCGCATGGTCTGAAGCGCATGGCGCAGGTGCACTTAGGGTGTGTCCGAATCCACTTTTGCTAGTTTAACGATGGTAAGAAACGGTCGGCACGCCAGGCACATGGTCTTAAAAGGGTTGTACCTAGTCTCGTAATGGAGTTATGGGTGTGTTTTGGGCATAACATGCAATAAACCAATCAGAGTCTCATCTCTCATTCCCTTTAAAAGCCAGTTGTGCTTCCACCTCACTATTCACATGGTGGAATTTGCGAGTGGAAAGACTGAACGCTTCTCCAGACAGGAATCCTTTTATTTTTAATATTTAAACATGTTGGTGTGCTGCTGCGCATCCGTGTGTGTAATAAGCGGAGTGTATGAGCGTTGTGTACCCGCCTATAAGCGCATATTACTAACACGCTCTTTAAATAACACAAAAAATACTGTGACCAGGTTTTTGTCAATGGAGCAGTCGTATTCAGTTGCCTCAAAATAGCAACAAACAAACAATGCACCTAAACACACCTTGTTTTCAGACCAGCACGGCCATGCGTGAACAGATGGGCGCAAAAAAACACTTGTCTCGCGCTTAGTGTCACATTGAGCCGTGTGTATGATACGGCCCAATATGTTTAAAATGGTACTTTGAGTACCCAGAAAAGCGCTATATAAATGTAACAAATTATTATTAATTACTTTAAATGACAAGACAAGGCAATGCAGCTGTTGTGGAAAAAACTAATAAAGAATACCAGTCACTGCACAAATTGTTCTCCCCTTTGCCATGTATAAAGTTTACTCGCAAACTCAAATATATATAAAAAAAAATTGTTTCCCAGTATTAAATAATACTTAAGAGGGCATTCATGTCTAATTTCCTACTAGGAAACTTTTATTCACGAATAATTGGCCCATACTAATGAATGTGGACTGAGGCATTCAAGCTTCAAAACAGACATGAAAACACCATAAAAAGTTGTCCATATGGCTCCCACATTACAGTATGCGCCAAATCTTCAAAAGCGATACAAGTTCTTTTGTGTGAGGAACAGACTGAAATTCAAGTCATTACTGACTGATTATCTTTCTCTTCAGTGAGCTGTTAACGGCTAAGACTGGATTAACCATTCATTGAGCTGAACTCAAGAACTGGGTCTATCTGATCTGTGAACAAATCATTCAGAGCAGTTTTGTGAACGTGACAAAACATTCCTTTGAAAAAATGTGACTCAAGAGTGATTAGTTCACAAATCAGACATCGCTATTTCTCTCAAGAACACTTGAAGAGTTAGGCAGGATATCAAGATTTTCAGTTAGTAAAGAATTCAATGTGCAGTTCCAGACATAAAGCAACAACATTTGGAATACAGTGCAGCTGTTATAAGGACGACTTTTATTATATTTTTAGGGGGATTTTGCATGCCTTTTGAAGCTTTAATGTAGGACAAAAACTACAATCACAATTTTTGATCAATATTGCAATTTTGATTTTAATCATGATCTTGAAACATTATTTCTGTATCATCTTTTTTAGAAGCCGGCTTTATTGACGATATTTGCAGGCACTATATCTTTGCATAAATGATACATGACGGCGTCAATTGTGCTGATTTTTGTTCACCTGGTTTGGAATGTGCCATTGTTTTTCTATGTAAACACACTAGACAGACATCTTACACATTGTGCTTGTGTCTCGTGTCTTTTGTGGCCTCTCACGCATGAAACGGTGTTCTACGCTGCGCTCGAGGTAAAAGATCAACTTTTTAAAAATGCATCTCTAGACCTAGGCTACATCTTGTGTTTTTAGCCGCAAAAGGGGGTTTTGTGAGAATGGACCCTTCTCTGTTTTGCCGCAACAATAGTTTGAAAGGTCTCGCAAATTCCCTGGCTCTATGATACTTCAGCTCTCCTGTATCAAAAATATTCCCAACCCACGGATGTTGATTTTATTTTTAGTTTAGAAATCATGTATGCTCACATTCCGATCACATTTTGATTAAATCGCACAGCCAAGCTCCCCTCTCTTTGTAATCACATGGGGGAAAAAAGAGTGCCCAAAACTTCATGACGAAATAACAAAAAAAAACACTACAAAAAAGGATTAAAACTTCATGATAGTGAAAGTACAGTGAAATTTCACAGACAAAGAAAGTCTATTGTCAACAGTGTACAGATACATGAAGCACTGCTTACTAAGAAGCTTTCTACAAGTAAACATGGCACATTTGCATGTTCAAAGTTCAAAACACTTGAATTCCATATGAAATCTGCATGATGAATTGTTTTACCTTGCACAAAAATTCCTGATTGCACAGATTCTTCCTGAGATGACTACATTTCACCTGCAGTATTTCACCGTACAAAGGTAAACGTGACCGCACATTTATGAAACTACAGCACTATAGCTGAATGACATGTCCACAGAACTTCAGTGGCTGGTTTAGGCAGTTAAAAAAGCAGGTCAGTCAATGACATGCATTCCTAATACTGGCACCAGGCTTGGACTAAAGCAGCAGCATTAAACAGAAGTAAAACACTGCCTCCAAATCAATTAGACACAGCAAAATAACTATTCCCTCTGCATTTTTCTTTTCTTGTACCATTTCACTTTTGCTTCCACCACCCATCCATCCCTCCATCTTTCTTTCTCGACCACAATCCCATTTTTCCCTTTCTTTCATTTATTTTCTCCTGCTTTCTTTTGTCTAGCGTCCGTAGTTGTCATGGAGTAAGCGTGCACCTCTGAACAATGTCCTTTTCTTCCCAAACATGCTCAAGCACAGTGTCTCTTTCTATCTCCCTCCCTCCCTCTCTCACTCCTTTAAGCTGTGGCTTTTTAGCAAGAACACAGGACTATTTCTTCCTGGGACTGAGAGAGACAGTCAGTGAACTATGACTTACAATAAAAGAAACAACAGATGTCACAGCATTCAGGTTGAGAATCAAACCTGAAAGCCAGAGTTGGAATGACAAAAGCAGCATGATCAAGAAATATTATCAGAATCTGATCAATTGGCAGCGGTAAAAATTATTAACAAGTTGGCGTGCAATAAAAACAAGTGACGTCAGCAACATATAATTGAGTTTGGTGACTATATTGATTTCCATTGTACAGACAACAAAACAACACACACACACACACACACACACACACACACACACGTTGGTATAGGTGGTTTACAGGGACGTTCCATAGGTGTATGGTTTTTATACTATACAAACTGTATATTCCATCCCTCTACTACACTAACCCTACCCACCACATAGAACTTTCTGCATTTTTAATAAAAAAATTATTCAGTATGTTTATTTTGCGTTTTGAATTACAAGGACATCAGCATGTCCTCATAATGTATAGGGGCGTGGCCTGAAACCTGAAAACACACCACAATATAAGGACATTTTGGGTCCTCATAATATAGGTCAAACCAGTACACACACACACAAAAACTCTCAAAATTCCTCTTTTATGTTCCACAGAAAAAAGAAAACATACTGCTTTGAAATGACATAAGGGTAATTAAAGGTGTAGAGAATTTTCTTTTTTGGGTGAAAAAAAAACTGCATTTTTGGGTCAAAGATGGATTTAGAAGACAACATAATTTCGTCTAACAGCTGGGATCAAACCATGAGTTTATGAGCTAATATCTAAAGCCCATTGTCTCATTTAAGTCCAAAATATGTCTAAAACAAACATCTGTTGAAAGGAAATCCTCATTTGCAACCTATATGAGACAGGCAACTCACTTCCTGCTGATCCCATATAGGAAACAGGATGAGTAAACACAAGAGGTCCACAAATAAAGAAACAGGCTCATGGAGGGGGGGAAATGTGGGAACACTATGATATGTACACAAAGGGAGACCTGCGTTTCCCAATTTAGAGAGAAAACAACTAGGGCAAGACAAATGTTTAGTTACCACCTGCTCATCCCACTTCTATAAATACACTGAAAGCGAACTAACACTGACCTAATCCACACACTCAAAAAGGGCACACCAAGGAGGAAGGGATGTCGAGGAGAGTGACGTATTGAACATTGCGCTATATGGTAATCTGAAATGTTACTGACTGGGTATGTGTCCTAACCTATAAATCCATGGCATCTTCAGTCTGTGAGGCTCTAAAGAAATACCTGACCTGGTTTCCAAACTTAAGAGATCTTTTAAGAGTGCTGAGAACAACTGCAGTGCACAGGGAATGAAACAACCTTGCACACATACAGCCTATAGTTGCTGACTGGTTTTGGACAAAAATGTGGACTTTTGCCACCTTCTGTACTGTAACACACTAAATTTGTATTTTGTTCATTTGTTCTGACAAATGTGAGGTATAATAGATTTATTTTATACTCTAAATAAAATGCAAAACTATGAGCTTCCACTGCACATCAATCACACAGGCACACACAGAAGACCTTTCCTTCCCTAAACAGGATCCTTTTAAAGCACTCCACTTTCAAGGGGTCCCAAAGTCAGACACATGAATGACAGCACAATGCAATTTCTGTTTAATGCAAGAATAAAGAGTTGTGTGTTTTGCTTTGATCAGTTATATGATTAAAATATTAAAATCTGTAACGACTAGCACAAGTCTCCTGTAGCCAGAAAAGACATAAATCAACAAACCACAGTTTGTTTTGTATTTATGTGCTGTTTGAGGCAGGTTTATCTTAAACAGTTCACACAATAATAGCCTATACAATGAGAAAAAAAACTTGAATCAATCAAATAATTAAATAATCAAATATCTGCACAGCATTATCAAAGAGATTATAAGAACAAAGAAGAAATGAGTAGAAATTATGTAGAGTTTGTGTTAAAAATGAACAGTCCAAAAAGTTCACAGATGTGATTTCACAGACATATATGGTTCTGCTTGTGGGTGTCTGCTTTACTTGATATTGAGCACTTCAATTTCCCTACTGTATCAACAGATACCATGTAAATGCCTTTTTTTTACCAGCTGGACTGTTGAAAAGGGTGCCGAAACCAGCCAATCAGACTGGAACTGTCCATTTTTGGATTGTGTCAGTTTTTGAATCTGATGGTGTGAATGTGCTTCTGAGGCTGACCTCAATATTACAATCACTTGTATGCTAACAGATTCAAAATTCACTCAACAATCAGTATCTATGAAAAGCTTAAGTGACGAAACACATGTTGGGATCCCTTTACAGTAAATTTTCTCTTTCAGAGAATCTTGTTTGTCTGTTACATGAAGAGTTCAAATTTGAGTCATATCAACTGAGGCCAGAGGTAAAACCTGACTGTCAGTACATGAGAGACATAGGATATCACATGCCTGAAGTGATGCAAGCTCAGACATGACCTCTGTTGAGAGCTGTTATCTTAAATGTTCCAGGTAGAACATATTTTACACTGATCCAGAACCATTGGTGAAGTCACAATTCTTATGAATTATTAAAGTAACAAACAAGTCGAACAAGTCTCAGAGGGGTATGCTAGGCTCCTTGTGCTAAAAATAAAGTGTTTCTGTATTTTGAGGCAAAACAAATAAAAGATGTGGGTGCCAAATACCTTCAAACAAGTAGGATCCTAACATATAAACTTTGAATAGCTGCGATAGTACCATCATAAGAATGCTTCATAAATGTAAGAGCTAAGGTGGTGACCGAATTGAGCCACGGGCATCTGGTAAAGGTGCAAACAAATTTGGGTCACTGCTGGCAGGCTAATTCCTTCAAGCTTTAATGAAAACCTTCTAAACCATTCCAGAGGGAGTACAAACCAACATCAACAAAAAAAATGCTAAAGCTGAATAAAAAAAATAAGCTGAAGTACTTTAAACTCTTTAATTGATAGGTTTCTAGCAAATATAGGGCAAGAGTTGAGACATACCTTGATTGGTGCTGTAGAGAACTTGATCTTTCTCTTTGGACGGAGGTCTTCCTCATCAGAGAGTCCTGGTAATTCCTCAAATTCCTGGGATTCCTCCTTCACTTGACATTCTAAATCGGTCCTGTTGTCATCCACAAAGGCTGCATTCTCAATTCCACAAATTAAAGATCTTTTCCCCATCAGGCACTGATCATCTTGCTGTTGCCTCTCTTTTCCTGCGAAGATATCATATTCCATCTCTTGTTCATCATCATCCTCCTCTATAGATTCAACCGATTCCTCTACTCCCTCATCCTCTTCTCCTTTCCTCTGTTCATCCTGATGTTCCTTATCTTCAACATCGGTAGCTTTCTGCTCACTTTCCTTCATAACAGTCTCCAGTACGATCTCCTCTTCAGTTCGGTGTGTTTTTAGTTCTACTTCCTCGTTTTCTTTTTCCTCCTCCTCCTCGTCTTGTTTTTCCATTATGTTCGCCTCAAGAAACTTTCCCTCCCCTCTATGGTCTTCCTTTCTTCCAGTCTGTACAGATTCCTCACACGCCCTCCATCCCTCCTCATGTTCCTTAATGCTCTGTTTTGGTTCCTTCCCAAAGAATGTTAATTGGAGCTCGTCATTGTCAGTCAACAGCCTCCCAGAATTGTGATTTGGGGATTGTTTTACCTTTCCAGCCTCTTCAAAAACATCATCATCAACATGTTCCTCCTCATTACCTTCACTCTCGGATGATTCAGTCTTCACCACCACCAGCTCAGCTCTGACTGTGGATGAACCAGAAACCTTCTCAGAGTCATTGCCTTCAACTTGCTGTTGTTGAAGTGCAGGATCCTCTGCTACAGATGCATGACTAGTGGTACTCCTTGTAGACAAGTGGTGGATCTGAAGAGTGGGATCTGAGGAGACGGTATCTTTTGGCGACTCATTAATATGTTCTTTTGCTGTGGAACCAGTACTATGTATTGTCATCTCCGTACAGACTCCATTCAGAGGGGTACTGTGTGAATCTGAGCCATTTAACTTGGGCAAACACGTTTCAGCCGGAGAATCAGTCCATAGTGAATAAGAGGTAGGGGAACTACAGCTGTCTGGTGACGAAGGGGGATCTGAATGGTCACTAGCAGCAGAGGGTGACTGGGAATGGCTGATGGGACTGTGGGATTCGGTGGAGGGAGCAGCTGATAGCGACTCACTATCGCTGTCCAACATAAAACTCTCCAGACGTCTCGATATTGGCCCGGCATTCATGGACACACTCAGCTTATGTTGTGGTGTCTCACTTTCGTTTCTCCCTTTTTCCTCATCCTCCCTTTCTTTTGCCTGTCCCTCAAGCTCTTTAGGTTGTTCCTTTCTCTCTCCAGTAACTGACACTTTCCTGTCTTGTCTCTCAAATGATTGAGGCCAGATACCTTTAACCGAGGCAGATCTCTCCGTTGGAGACTGTTCTTTAAGGCCACTCTCGAACAGCTTCCTGGTCATTGAGAACTTCTCAGCCAGTGCTGCCTTCTCAATGGAAACATCCTCTGTTTTCCGTGCCTCGAAGGATGCTGTATCTAGACTGGAAACGCTACTCAGGCTGGATCTGTAAGGGGTGGAATCCAGAGGAAATTTGGGTGACGAGGGTTTGGTGACATTGGGACTGTCTTGATTCTGTTTTCCATCCATTTGCAAGAATATATTTTTTATTTTGCTCACTTTGTTGCCCGATGGTCTGCCACGGGTCTCACTGCCACCATTAGAGAAGGGAGAAGTCGAGCTGATTGATGCGCTCCCATCAAATGAGCATTTGATGGAATGGAAGTCTGATTTATAGGCATTCCTGTGAGGAGATGCACTTCTCAGTCCCCGTTCACTTTTGTTCTCACTTTTAATCATGATCACAGATTTAAAAAAACTGATTTGAAGATTTCAGTATGTAAAATAGATAAAAAATGGGGCTAAAAGCAGTGTATATCCAGGTGCATGGTACGTCCGCATTCACACCGGCTGAGATTGTAGACACAGATGTTGCTGTGTGATTGACACAGTGACAACCGCTCTTACCTACAGCAGAGAGAAATCAAGAAACCTGTCAGTCTGTGTTTTACATCAACTATTTATTCCTCTTCTCAATACATTTACCCAAATATGTATTGTATACACTATATAAGTGTTTTTGTGTAAATGCATTATGGTTCAGTATTAACTCCTCTCAAATGCTTCCAAATTGCACTGTACATTTTTTGTTAAGTTTACTGTAAGTGTAATATACCTATATATAAATGATCCAATAAAATATTTTGATATTGTAAAATGTACTGATAATAGATGGACAATGGAAGGCCTCTCCAGCGATTTTGGCCATTATTAACATGACAGAGAACTCTGTTATCCACACAACCACCATCATCATTAGGTAAACAACATGAAAACTAACATAAAAACATGCATAATTGATAACACAACAAGAAACTAAACAAATGTAGTTCTGAGAATTCAGTTACCATAATACGTTTTAACCAAATATTCATACTGTTCACTTCAAAAAAAAAAACGTTTAACATAAAATAAAATAAAACATCTTTTAAAAATGTTTTTTAGCTTAGCCTACCGTTAACAAATTAACAGGTTCTTTTTACATTCTTAATTAACATATTTACATTTTGTACAGGAGTTAGCAGGTGTTCAAATGCATCGTATGATCATAGTAAATCCCTCCTTTTTGACAGTCGATCTGTTCCCATTGACTGCTGTAACCACCTTCAATCCTAATGAAGCTTGACAAGTTTAAGTGTCTGTAAGGAAGTTTAGCTTTAGTACATTTTTGAAAATAACACGCCCGGATAAACGAGTCTAAACCTACCTGAACTTTATTCATTGCGACTTAAGGAAGATCTGAGAAACCATAGCCAAACCGCAAACAATCTCAAACTTGTAAGACGTCGTCATTCCTCATTCCGAAGTCTACATGTCTTGTTTCTCCGTGCAACCAGCTCAACAAACCTTATCCCCACATGCGCGCTCCCTCCTTCAGCGTCATACCCGCTGCTTCTTTCCGGAGCTCGCGACTCAGGCAAGCACGCGCACGGAGTGGCAGAGGGAAAAAAATACTTGGACAACCGTGGGAAAGTCAGTAATCTCATCCATACAGTAACAGCTAAATCCAGATAAGGACTAGGGGCGAATGTAGCCTATTATAGCTAGACATTAGCTACATATTTGAAAAAATTACAACAACAAAAAAATACATTTGGTAAATTGTATAGGAACCGTGCTTCGAAATGTAGGCTATTAAAGATACATTGATTTTAAAATGATCCCAAATTCATCCCTGAGTAAAGGAAACTGTTTTAAAACATTTTAATAGTTAAAGGTAAGGTAAAGGTAAAATCCAGATTTTCTTTTTGCTTGGATCTAATAGATAGATAGATAGATAGATAGATAGATAGATAGATAGATAGATAGATAGATAGATAGATAGATAGATAGATAGATAGATAGATAGATAGATAGATAGATAGATAGATAGATAGATAGATAGTGCTGTCAAATGATTAATCGTGATTAATCACATCCAAAATAAAAGTTTTTTGTTTACATAATATATACTGTGTATAATTATTATGTATAGGCTAAATACACAAACACCGTATATATAATGTATATATTTACACAGTTTTTTATATTTATATATAAAATATTTATATATAATATAAATTATATAAATATATATACAGTATATGCAAATATTTCTTGAAATATATATGTAATTATACATAAATATATATAATATACACAGTTCACACATATGTAAACGCAAACTTTTATTTTCGATGCGATTAATACAAAACTAAGAAATAGGCCTATGGGATCTCAAATCAAACTGGTTCCAGTGCACCAGCATTTTCGGCGACATGGCTGCCATATCTGAGTTTAATCTCCCTGACAATTACAAGTAGGTCACCATCTTAGTGCTTCTGAGATGAGTCAAGTGGAGCAGAGGACAAAGGAAAAGAAAAGAAGCTGAACGTAAAGGAGGAGTGAAGGATTGAAACAGCATTGCATATAAATGTCATTAACACAAAACAAATCTGAGCATAATGCAAAAGAAAAGAGAACAAAGCAAAAAAACTATACCGATAAAATGACATGAAGATTTATGATAAAGCATTTTGCTCTAGACATTTTGTCTCCTCCTGTTTGTCTTGGTGTGGACTGTGTTCCATTGTAAATTTCAGTGTAATGTGTGACCATATGAAGCCTCTAACAGATGGCATTTTGTAACTACATATTGAAAGTAGATTATCTCTGCTGATCCGCTGTTCACAGTGACAATCATCATAACCGAAGCATGCAGTTCCATTTAAAACTGCATGGTGATTACTGATGTAAAATACAAAAAAATATTCCAGAAACTGCAGGGTTTATTTGTGTTTACCGCTAAGCAATATTAATTGGAATTAAATGCTCTCTGAGATTGTGTATTGCAGGTCAGAACAGCTTACACTGCTATGCGGGTCCCTCAGAAACAGCAACAAACTGCTTATCCTGAGAAATAATTCTAATTAGATGTGTCACGAGGTTCATTCTTAGAGATCTCTGCTCTTTTTTCCTTTCCCAGCATCATTGAGAAAACTGTCTTAAACTAAACCCACAATACTTCAGTTATGTAATCAGATGCATTCCATTCCCAAAGAAAGAGTTTTGGCAGGCAAAAAAAGGAAAAGGGACACTTACCATATCTTTGATATTCCTTTCCAATGGAAAAAAAAGAAAGCTTTACATCTCAATCCAGATTTGATGAATGAAACAGGTGTCTGTAGCCTGCGCTGTTGAGCTGTTAGTCCTGTTTCACTATGTCATGACCTGTGTTTTGTTTCTGTTTGTGGAAAGTTGTGATGATAAGACGCATCATCGTCAAAGTCCTTTTTGCTCGGCTCGGGTTTGTTACATGGCCTGAATTTGGTGCTGTTTTCCCCAGGTGGCCTCAGGACCTAGATTTATAAAAATATCACCCAATCATAGAGGCAGCAAGGATGAGAGAATGAGAGAGAGAGATTCGAGAAAATTAGCTAACTGGATTACAATACAGTTCACACATTTATAAAGAAATGAACTGTTGCATGAATGTTCTCCCATCTTCACAATAAAATAATCTTGTTTGAAGCAAATGAGAGATGATATAAAAACAAACTCTCTGTGTTGATGGCCAGATTTAATCAGACTGAATCAGGGGGAACACATGGTTCTGATAAAAAAAGAAAAATAAATCTGAAAAATACCCCCACTTAAACACTCATTAAAGCGCTATTTTTTGTTACGTTTTTTTCTAACAGCGATGGATTGTTGTATATTGTACATGCAAGCATATGTCAATGGCTGTAAGAGTTTCTCTGACCTCATTAGGGATATAAATAAACCTTGTTCTTGGACTGAAGTTTCAACAGGATTTTTTTTATAAACCATCTCAGTCTAACAATAGGCTTTCTCTCTGTATATAGACAACCAGCCCACACAATGACATCTCAAAATATTTATTGAGACAATTATTTGCAATAGGTATGCTATTGTGGTGTTTGTTTATGAATACACTGGGAATCTCACATTTCCATACTCTCAGGATCAGATGTATGAAAGGACTTTATGAGAGATCCGAGGGGTGATGGCACTACAGAGACACAGATGGTGATCTATTTACAACTCTTAATTTAGAACTTAAAGTTTCTCACATGTTTTGGCCTGCTACACTTTGTTCATAATTAATCATGCCCATAACACTGATAACAATAACGACTCCCACTTAAAGCTAAATTTAATCTCTTTTATTTACAAAAAGATGTACTTGTAGAATCAGATCTTAGAAAGTTTTAGAAAATAAAGACAAAATATCTTTTGAAAAAAAAAAAGACCTGGATTTATCTCCTGTTGCTTACGCAAAACTAAAAAGGGATTTTAAAGTGTGAGTTAAATAAGGGAAAATGTCTATTTTATTTATAAACCTGATGAACAGTTATAGAAGTGTAACATGCAATTACAAAGAGACATATTTGTTGTGTTGTCAAAGCTCTCAGTACATTGTAAATCTCCCATTTATAGTGCTCAGTGTATCTGAGCACATCACTTTTGTTTTTAAGCTTATGCTTGTCTGTTTTTAAGGCCCAAGTTGAAGGCATGTTTGCAGATGAACATTTTGATAGTTTTTCATCTCGGGCTGACATTTAGGGCTCTTGGAAAGTTACTGGCAGGTACAGTGGGATTCCATTTGTGAATGATAGGCCTATTATTTACTGGCTCGAGTCACTTCATGTAATAACAACTGGAAAGATGATTTAACAGGCCGTAATAATGATAACAGCACCAAACACTCATCAAACAATAAGTGTACGTATTTACATAGTTGTACCACAGTGGCTTTGGCTTATGGTCGTCTTTAATATATCAAATGCCATATATAATTCTTGTATAGCCTAGCTGAAGGCAGGACAATAGGCTCTAGATGGGCTCTCATGCTCAGAGGAATGTGCTGTGCTTTTTGGGTTGCAATTTCAATTTCTTGCATGAATACACTTTTGTTCTAATTAAACAAATTCAAATAGCATTGATTGTCTGTAAAGTACTGAGGGCACATTTGATTGCACTTTATTGTATGATTTCAAAAATGAAAAATAACAATAAAACAAACTTTTTCATGTCTGGTAAGGGGAGGATTTCGAGTAAAATCACTTATTTTCGGCAAACACAAAGTGAGGTCAAGGATGCTGACCTGAGGTTGTTGCAGCATTTTTATTTATTTATTTAGTTAGTTCGTTTTTATTCTATTTATTGTCATTTGAATTGTCTCCCTTCCCGTGAGAGATCATCATAGGTGATGCAATAATGAATGTTTATGATGGATTAATAAATTCTATTCGTAAAAAGAATGTGAAATATAGCTAAATAAAAGATAGATTCATGGTAAAATATGATGGTTATAATATGATATTGTGGTAACAAAAAAGCTAAAGAAACAACCTCATGCAAAAGTTAAAGAGATAGTTTGCACAAAAATGAAAAGTCTGTCATCAAGTTGTCCCAAACATGTATGAATTTCTCTCTTGTGCTGAACACAAAAGAAGATATTTTGAAGAATGTTGGTAACCAAACAGTTGATACTGACTTCCCACTGACTTCCATAATATTGTTTCCCACCATAGGCCACTTTAGAAGTCAATGTGGCCCATCAACTGTTTAGTTAACCAAATTCTTAAACTTCTTTTGTGTTCAGCAGAATAAATACATGTATACGGATTTGGATCATCTTGAGGGTGAATAGCCAAAAGGATGACAGAATTTTCATTTTTGGGTGAACTATCCCTTTAACACATCGAAAACCAAAATACTTACACATGGTCACTGTGCATGTGTTATTCGACAGCTCCCTCTAGTGGAACAACTAGAAACTTCCTTTCATGACACGACGACGTCAGCGGCACCTAGGCATCAGTATCTGATACAACAGAGTAGCGTCGCGACTCTCGCTGCTGCCCTGGACTACAGGCGCCTCTCTCCAAGGTTGGACACCTGAAAAACACCCCCTCTCTACGTTTTCTGTATACATTAACGCTTTATAATAATAGCGGTCGGAGGATTTATTGGGTATTGCGAGTGCATGATGTTCTGTATTTGAGTTTTATTTCTAAGGACAGAGCATGGCGCTGATGTAACTGATACTGTCTGTTGTGGAAACAATTTATATAATTTTATTATCCAGTCTTTTCTATTTGGCAAGCAGACTATCAGGCCAAACGCTTTTCTTGGTGTGGCATCTATCCATACTGCACATGCATGACAGTATTACATAACCATGTCATATTTGTATGAGTTGAATATCGGAATGATAATGAATTATTATTTAAAAAAAAATACTATTTTTTTTAATTTAGGCTACATGTCAAGTTTTGCCGCATACTGCAGGTGACCCGTGCTGCTACATTGTAACCCAAACAACGCTAGAAAACAACAACAACAACAACAACAACAACAACAAAACACATAGACATGCGTTTAAGGATACTGTGAAATTAACAGATTTATCTCAAGTATTGGAATAATGTAGGTCAAAAGTGGCCGACGCATGATTTAAAATATTTATTAATTCAAATGGGGAATTTTGTAATTCATAAAATTGTATTAGGCCTATTTTAGAGGTCATTGCTGTACTAACAATATATAATTTCGAAATTATCTACACCAGATTCCTTTCAAAGACGAATTACACATTTATATAACCTTTTATATAACTACATCCAAAATAATAAGAGATTTACTGTCTACTGCTATGATGAGTTATCATGAGTTAATCATATGCGAGTCTGTACTGTACAGTGTTTGCTTTTAGTAAGACAATGAAACCACTGATAGTTGGCTTATCGTTATACTGATTTAAAAAAAAGAAGCTTTCAGCCTAATATTGATTTGACCTAGTATTGTAAATAAACTGAATAAAGAAGAGTTGACAAAATATGCAAAAGTATATAGTGCTGCTATTTATGTGGCTGTTGCAGTACATATGAGCGCAATTCGACCATAAATAACTTATTTGGATGATGAATTATTTAGTTTCCTTTTTCCTGTTGTAGGCTGACTGTAACCCAATGAGAGCCCAGTGATGGGTAAGGAGAAGCTCCACATCAACATTGTGGTCATTGGCCATGTGGACTCTGGGAAGTCCACCACCACTGGCCACCTCATTTACAAGTGTGGAGGCATCGACAAGAGGACCATTGAAAAGTTTGAGAAGGAAGCTGCAGAGGTATAGCAGTACAAATATCCAAGAACAAATAGATATTACTACAATTTGTTGCAGTGTTATCGCATAATTGAAAAGATGACCTTAAGCAATATCAAACAAGCAGTGCTGAATATCAGATGAATAACACATTTTGAGTTATAAAAAATTCTATAAACAATAAGTTAAGGTCCAATAACTTAAAATGATAGATTACCCCAAATTAACATTCTGTCATGATGTTTTCACTCCTCTGTATGACTTTCTCAACAGACACCATTGACTTTCAATTTATAGACAAAAACACTGAGACAAATAGCTTCTTTCTTGATAACATTTCCTGGTAAAATGGCACATCTTTGCTTCCCATTCCACTTCCATATTTTCACCTCTCACATACTCTGGTCTGGAAAAAAAAAAAAAAAAAAAAACTGTGAAGTGATACAAATAGTGACATAACTGCTGTTTGACCTATTACGCTGAAAATAACTGTTGCACTTTTTCTCTAAACATATATTTTTCCTCACCTTTTATAGATGGGAAAAGGCTCCTTTAAGTACGCTTGGGTCCTTGACAAGCTCAAAGCTGAGAGAGAGCGAGGAATCACCATCGACATCTCCCTGTGGAAGTTTGAGACCAGCAAATACTATGTCACCATCATTGATGCTCCAGGACACAGAGACTTTATTAAGAACATGATCACTGGCACCTCACAGGTTTTTATATAATCACATAACATCCGTTTCTCTTTATTCCATCAGAGTATTTTAACAATCTTTAATTTCTCTTGATACAGGCAGACTGTGCTGTGTTGATCGTGGCAGCTGGTGTTGGTGAATTCGAGGCTGGTATCTCAAAGAATGGGCAAACGCGTGAGCATGCCTTGTTGGCATACACCCTAGGTGTCAAACAACTGATCGTGGGTGTCAACAAGATGGACTCTACAGAACCCAATTACAGCCAGAAGCGCTATGAGGAGATTGTGAAAGAAGTCAGCACTTATATCAAGAAAATCGGCTACAACCCAGATACAGTGGCATTTGTGCCAATCTCTGGATGGAATGGGGATAACATGCTGGAGGCCAGCCCAAATGTAAGTGTTACCTATTGAGATATATATATATAATTTTTTTTTTTTCAAAATATATTTCATTCATATTATCAATAGACTCAATAGTTTTAGATATTAATTAATATCACTGGCATAATTTAGCTCTTTACAAGCCAACCTCTTATTTATTATACTTGTGTTATTTGCAGATTAAATATTATGTGCATTACTGTATGCTATGCATTCACACTATATACACTACCATTCAAAAAATTAGTAAGTCGTAAGAATTATTTTAATATATTTTTTGTTTTATTTAATGTTTTTTAAAGAAGTATGCTCACTATGGCTGCATTTACTTGAGTAAAACACAATAAAATGAAATGTGAAATATTATTACAGTTTAAAATAACTGTTTTATATTCTAATATATTTTTAAAATGTATTTTATTCCTGTGATGGCAAAGCTGAATTTTCAGCTCCATTACTCCAGTCTTCAATGTCACATGATCCTTCAGAAATCATTCTAATATGCACATCTACATTTGCATTTGTACATTTATTTATTGGTTTGGTGCTCAAGAAAAAAAATCTTATTACTATTAATTATGAAAACTGCTTAATATTTTTGTGGAAAATGCTAAATGTGATTTTTTCTTCAGTGAATATAGGAAGTTTAAAAGAACAGCCTTTATTTGAAATATACATATTTTGTAATATTATAAATGTCTTGACTGTCACTCACAAACATTAATTTTGTAAAACCCCAAACTTTTGAACAGTCGTGTATGTAACTTCTACATTGTGTTTCCTAAGAGCTTCCAAATGTCAAAAACCTTCCATTTACTGGCTATAATAATATGTTGTCTCTGTAGATGACCTGGTTCAAGGGCTGGAAGATCACTCGTAAGGATGGGAGTGCCTCCGGGACAACTCTATTGGAGGCTCTGGATGCCATTCAGCCTCCAACCCGCCCCACTGACAAACCCCTTCGACTCCCACTGCAGGATGTGTACAAAATAGGAGGTATAGGGACATCCAAACCGAAAGGGTCACAATAAGAACACTTGTTTAAAAAAACTTTAAGATCATATGCACAGTATAGCTAATCTTTTTCTAGTAAAGATGTGTGACCTATGAATGACTTATAGTTTTCTATGTGTATTAGGATGGGATAGGAGAATATATTATACACATCACCTTTACGTATGATAATCCCAAAAGGATATTTTAAGAATTGAAAAAGAACTGACATTGCAAACTCTTTTACTTTTGCACTCTTTCTGTCACTGTGTAGGAATTGGTACTGTGCCTGTGGGACGTGTAGAGACAGGCATTCTGAAACCTGGTTTAGTTGTGACATTTTCACCCGTGAACGTGACCACCGAGGTGAAATCTGTGGAGATGCATCACGAGGCTCTATCTGAAGCTCTTCCAGGTGATAATGTGGGATTTAATGTGAAGAATGTCTCAGTCAAAGATATCCGACGTGGGAACGTTGCAGGTGACAGCAAGAATGATCCCCCACAGGAGGCAGCGAGTTTTACCGCACAGGTAAAGGTCTTAGTTTGGTGTTTTTATATGGTTTATAGGGTTGTCATGACAAACTATTCATTTATCTTTCTGTTCTGGTCAGGTGATCATTCTGAACCATCCAGGTCAGATCAGTGCTGGTTATGCCCCAGTGCTGGACTGCCACACTGCTCATATTGCCTGCAAGTTTGCTGAGTTAAAGGAGAAGATTGACCGTCGCTCTGGGAAGAAGCTAGAAGATAATCCCAAGTTCCTGAAGTCTGGGGATGCTGCTATTGTAGATATGATACCAGGCAAACCCATGTGTGTGGAGAGTTTCTCTGAGTATCCTCCTCTTGGTAAGGGTCATATCTCAATTTGGATTTAGTTATGAATTCCTCTAGTGTTTACTATATAACAGTTCATTACCAAAGTCACTCCTACAGCAAAGATACCTTTATTTTCCAAGTGAATTTTCAAAGTTTTATTTTTGAGCATTTTTTTTTTTGACAGGATAGTTTGGACAGACTTTTAGCAAGGATTGAAACTTGCACAGGGGGTCTGCCAATTATGTTATGTTTAATTTTGTGGGCAAAAAGGGTCCATTGTCTATTGTCAGTAGTGTATCAATTCATGAAGCACAGCTTACACAGAAGTCAATTTCAAACCATTCTGTTTGTCAGTATGGCAAATTTGCGTGACCAACTTAAACCCAAATTTTAGCTATGAAAATGTGCAAATGCAACAGTAAATGCATCCCAAAATGTTAAGTAAAATTAAAAGGTAATGTACAGTATGTAATATATATATATATTTATGTTAACATAAAAAATGTGTATATAAATACATTATTGTAGTATGTAAATATAAGGCTTAAAATGCAGTATGAAACAGGGTGTGGCTTGATTTTTGGCCTCAGAGATTGAAGATCCTTGATTTATAATCAATCCTTTCTGTTTTTCTAATGATCTTCATTTACCAGGTCGATTTGCAGTGCGTGACATGCGTCAGACTGTAGCAGTGGGCGTCATCAAGGGTGTAGAGAAGAAGACCTCTAGCTCCGGGAAGGTCACGAAATCTGCCCAAAAGGCCCAGAAGAACAAATGAAAGTTGTGCTGGGCTGCGAACACTTGGGTCAGCCTCAGCATCCCTCCTCTTCTCAACTCCATAAACAAAGCTTGGATAATTATCACAATGCATCGCAAAAGCAGAAGAAGGAAAAGTAAAACTTGTGCCTGCTTGACAATGATTACGATAGTAAAGTATATTTATGTTTAATTGTATGTTCAGTTTGAATTTTAAGTCTTCATTGTGGTATTTGTTCTATTGTTAAATTGTTATAAGCACTTTAAGATCTGTCTCTAGTGGGAGTGTGGAGTAAGCTTTGTTTATCCTGAATCCCAGCTTGTGTGCATTCCCAAAACCCTCTTGCTACATTGCTTATTTGACCTTGCTTACAATAGTAGCTAACTGTTCCAGCCTCTAGTCCAATAGGTTTAAGATTTTATGTTAGTCTGTTCTGATTTGATGTGTCGTGATGTAGCTTTATAAGGCTTTTTCTGCATGGATAGATTTTTTTCTGTGCATGAAGCTAAAGTAGCTAGCGCACTTTACTGTCTACCCCGACAGCGCCTAACAAGCATGAGCTATCCCGTTTGCACTTGCACTCATGTACTTTAACGAGAATATTATTCTCCGTTATCTAATGTATGTCGGTTCATAACCAACAATAAAATACATTTGAACGCTGATGTCTGCTTCTAAATTACTAGACAAAGAAATAACAAAAAGACATTTTCACAATCATCTTTGATGAGTATTGGCATCTATGTTATTGTATTTAGGTCAGATTTTGGAGAGATGCTAAAATGACAAAAACAATGACTATAAAAAATATGCAATGACAAAAATATAACAATTATTAGCAAATATAATCATCTATAATTAAAAACAATAATAAAATAGCATTTATTATGAATTATAATAAATTACACACATATATACAATGTATTAAAATTCTTCATAATTGCTATTTTATTATTGTTGTTAATTTATATTCACAAAACTAACAGGTAGGATATTAAGTTGGGACTAATTACAAAAACAGCAACCAATGTAGTAAGGAAACTATCAGGTGCTTCTCTCAACATTTAATCTGCTTTATCAAAACGGTACAATTTTCAGCAGCATCAGTTTCCTTCAAAGTTTCTGGCACTTTTTTTTGTTTTGTTACATAAGAAAAGTAAATTACCTTTTAGGCAGGTTGTGAATTTCGGGTTGACAAGGCTTTCTGAAACATGACTATGTTTCTGTATGCTGAAGACATGCAGTGTTCATGCAGTCCAATGAAGTTCATGCCATCTCTAATCATTTCAGCAGGTTGATTATTAATCTACCACATTCTATTAGATTTTTTTAAAATGTTACAGTAGATTGAAAAAAGAACAATGCATGCAATGGTATGTCATGTACGATGACCTATACAAAATTGTAATGGTTTCTTTTAAATAAACCAAACTAATAAAACATGTATAAAAAATTATCTAAATTTACTTTGCCCTCGTAAAAATACAAAAAAACTCAAAAATAAAATAAACTCTCGTATCAAAGTTTCATTCCATCAGATGCGGTTTCTAAGAACACGTTAGAGATTGCGTTATTTTAGTCGAACATGTGGCATATTCATAGTCTCATTGCTGCCCGTATTGGGAGAATGTCCACTTGCTAGGTTGTGACTAGCACCAGCTGTAGTACTTGTCCTAAGCAGCTCGGAGGAGTAGGATGCATCAATGGGGGGCTGAGAAAGAAAGTTGAACCCTTGAGTATGTGTCTTTGAGACCTCCAGGTCTCCATCGCTGATGAAAAGATCAGTTTCTCCCCAGCCCGCTACCCCCATCTCAATGCCCCCAGCTGAAGAGTTCTGGCTGCTGCTAATGCTAGTGGAGAAACTAGCCGGACTAGAATGCTTGTCTAGAGCCTCTAGAGTGGGCTGCATGAGGTCCTGCACAGAGAGGGATTTTCCCAATCCTCTATCCCCACTGCATTGACCTTGAACCGGGACAAGAGGTGAAATTGGAACAAGGGGGTCCATCTCCACCTCTGCATCCAGGCTTATATGTCTCCTCCAAGAACTGTCTTCTTTAGCATTCGGTCTGATTTTCTGCTGAAGCTTGCAGCCCATACTAGAGTTAAGCCCAAAGTCTATCCCGACTCCTCTAAAGTAGGATTTAGCGTAGTCGGCAGGGTCTGACCTAGAGGGTCCCATGCTTTGGGCATGGCCTGGTTGTGGAGGAACAGTGGACAGTTGAAGTTTTGAAGAAGCTGTGGATGGAAGAGGTGGAGGTGGTTGACTAAGGCATGGAAAGTGGCCTACAGAAGAGTGAAAGTTGTTGTCGTTGAGAATTTGAGATGGACTGCCTTTTGCTGATGGACACTCCATGGATGGGGTTGAAGGAACCTGGAAGGATGACGGGTTAAAAGGTGAGGCAGATGCTGGATTGAGCCCAGGGGAAGATGTTGTGGAGTTGTTCTGGTTGAGGTTGAGTTCATTGGGGGCTAATATTAGTTGGAGAGCCCTGGGATGATTGCCACAGATGGACTTGCTGACCTGGGAGGAGCAAGAGAGATCCTTACTGAGGATGGTGCCTTGATAATCTGAAGTCTCCTCCAACCCAAAAGGAGGAAGAGAGGAGAGAGTGAGGGTAGAGGAAGATCCCTTCTGCAGAACATGGCGGTAGATGTCCAGCAAAGAGTCCAGCTTAGCTTCAATAGACTGTACCTATAGAAATGATATATTGAACACAGAAATATTGTTTGTCAGAAAACATTATGTTTATGTTTAACACAATGGTTCTCAACCTTTTGACTCAAAGGCCAAATATCTAGTCCTGTCATGAAACTCTAGATGATAGATCACTATCTGCTAGCTATCAAATCATTTACTACATGACACAAGCTTATTGGTTTCTGCTGCATCTGCAGCCAATGAGCTTGCTTGCTCAACATTTAAATATTTTGGTTCTGTGATTGCTTACAGCAATCATAAACCTTCCACCTCCCCCAGTTTCACCTGTATAGATATGCTACAGGTGTGGCAGCAGTATGTCATGTTCGGCAGGCGTATTACATGTTCACAGCAGCTTGTCTGTTAATGTATTGCAATAATCAACAACAGCGGCAGCAGCGTCGTAGCAGATCTATTCTGGCAATACCAAATATATTGTCATATCCATTAATATGCTAATCTATTTAGAGAGTTATCATGATAGAAAGCTGCTTTTCTTAAACTTTTTTATTGACAGAAACTGGGACTATTGATATATTAAATTAACCATGATTAATTCTGAAGAAGTTTCAAGAACTGTATGTTTTTCAATATAAACTACTGTTTGATGGGGGGGGGGGGGGGGGTGATCTTGATTTCACATGCTTTTAGCACTTTAATTTAGCACTTTAATCAAGGTAAATATCTTTTCTGAACAGGATATTATGTATTGTGAATCATTTCCATTCAAAAACTGTGAAAATGTGATATATTTGTGTATGTTTAGGATGTTCTTAAACACAAATAAACTTTCAAAATAGAAATGAGACTTATCATTACTTTTAGAAAGAGAAAAAAAAATCACATGTGATGCATGTATGTCCACTGTTGAGATTTTATTTTCTAACCATCCAAAGGGCTAAAATTGCCCAAAGTTGAAGCAACAAACGGTCTCATTTCTGTCATATTGAAAACCAGTGCGGTATTCAAAGAGTACAATGAGATGGAATGATTCAACACATTGGATTGTGTAATGCATTTTTAAGAGTGTCTCTAAACTCACCTGTCTCTCTACCTTACACACTCTTCCCAGCATGCTCACATCTTCCACAATGTCTCCATCAGATAACAACTTTTCTCTGACCTTCTTATCCACAGACATCTGGCCCCTACCAAGAATCTGATCCACCCTGAAAGTGAGAGAGAGACATTAGCCAAAAAACACAGGGATAAAATGTGTGAAAATAAATTAAGATTTACATTCTAATGAATAGACAGAGAACTGAAAATAAACCTTCACAAAATGTCAATGGTATAAAGCTGTGAAAATGTAAAAATCGTGCCCACAACAAATCCCATGACACTTTAAAAATTGCTATCATTAGTATACTACAAGATTCAAGATACACTGAAATATACAGTGAGAAATTCAAAATGATATATACCCGCAGCTCATTTGACTTTCTGTTCATTTAAACTATAAAGAATATCAGGAACTGTAATGCCAGGTTTTGGTCACATGGTGGCACTAGTCTCACTTCGTTGAAACCTTGACAACTTGAATTCACTAGGCTTCAGGTAAGAAATAAAATGAAAAGGTACAGATTTAAAGTGACCAGAAGACCTACCATGGTTATAAAGACAAAATGGCTTAAAAAGAGGCACATAATTGTCTGCCTTTTTTTGTTACTTTTTAAAGTAGACTGCAGCTCGTCTTATGGGATAGCAATGTCCACTTACTGCACACTTCAGAATCTCAGTAGATGCAATATGTCATTTGAGTATTGTTTGTATGTAAGAAAAATGATGACTAATGTCTGGCGGGAAAAAAGCTGAAAACTGAAAACATTGCATCAATCAGGTGGTAAAAGCGGGTGATGACGAAGACCAAAACAACAGGCAGATTCATTCATTCACAAAACTGATTTAGGCCAACAGAAATTTAGCACGATCTTATTAAGATGTAATGTTTGTTCAGTGTCGGGTGGATAACATAAATGCATCTTTCGTGTCTTAATCAGCTTTTCTGCATACAGATTGGCCCTGATAATCATAACATACACTTACCGCTTACTCCATTTCTGCAAATCAGTTTTTGTCAAGGAATGAATGATTCTACCTGTTGATTTGGTCTTCCTCATCACCTGCTTGCACCACCTGCTGGATAGGTGACTAACGGCAGAATACGGATTCTTGAATTTTTAATAATGAAATTGTGTATGAATGTTTTTTTTTTTAAATATTCACAAATTAAATATATAACCATGTTGAATTTCAGCCCCTAAAATGCAAGCCCTGAAAATAATGTTTTTTTCTTTGCTTTTTTTTTTTTCAGTTAGTGCAATTAAACATGCTTTTTTGTTTCAAAATTATTTTACTTCCATATGTTTGCAGGTCAGTCAATAATAGTGAGTATTCGTAGTAGGACGTTCTACACAATTGACATTTTTCCATGCTGTGTAGCAGAACAGTGCATAGTGGATATTTGAGTGCAGAGATTTTTTTGAGTAGAAAATGTATGTAGCCATGATGAATAATGGTACATAATGATATGCAATATTAGTATATAGCTTTTTAAACGCTCCCCATCACATTGTCTGGCAGAACCTCTGGGCTTCCCCACCACCCAGTGACCCATATATGACCAAGGAGAACCATTGCCTCAGGGCCACCAGAACACATGTGACATGATGGCATTAATATGAACTATGAAGACATACCAGTTGGAATATGATATAGAGGTTATGAAAGTGGCCACTAATATTCTCTTTGATTTTCATTGTTGATTAAATGTTTAATTCACATCAAACAACATAGAGTGATGTTCAGCCAGATGTTAAACAAGATAAATTATTTTGACTAATCAAATTCTTGATTGCCTGTGCCATTGTTAACCTCTGTTGATTGGGCTGCATATAGAAATACTTGTTTGTGCACTGTTTAATAAATAGCACTGACTGTCATGTGATATATTTGATAGTGTTGATTTAAAATGAGAATGTTGCAATGAGTTTTGATTGACTTGGTATTGGACATGACCCATGTTCCTACTGTGCTGTTATTAACTATAATTCATTGGCCTAATGCACAAGCTTTGAGTTTGAGCAAAAAGAGTTTAAGTAAAAATGAAGATGCTTTAAATACACATACATACCTGTGGACCTACTATATTGCATGAGACACATACACACATTAAGCTTGATAACAAATAACCATAGGTTTTGTAAATAAGTTTTCAAAACCAGCCATCTTCCACTTAAACATCCTGTCTGGCCCCATATCAGTGAATATCTAGTTGAAAGTCTCTTATATTCATCAAGACTGCATTTATTTGATCAAATATACAGCAGAAACAGTGATATTGTGATATTTTTTTAATAAATTTAAAATTGTTTAGCAGCCATTACTCTACTCGTCTTCAGTATCACATGATCCTTCAGAAATAATACTAATAGGCTGATCTAAATTTACATACATGTATTCATTGATTTGGTGCTCAAGAAACATTTATTATTATCAATGTTGAAAATGATGCTGCTTAATATTTTTGTGAAAACTGTGATGTACCCTTTTTTTCAAGATTCTTTGATGAATAGACATATAAATCTTTTGTAACATTATACATGTCTTTACTGTCACTTCTTATCAATTTAATACATCCTTGCTGATTAAAAGTATTCATTTCTTCCAATATAAATAAATAAATAAAATACAAATTTGACAAATGTTAGTGTATAGCTTGCATATAAGGAAAAACATGTTCAGTTGGTTTGTCTTACCTTGTTTGCAGACTCTTAATTCGGCAGAGCATGTCTAGGTGACCGGCTGAATATTGCTCTATTACATCCTTCACATCATATGGGCGTAGAGTTTCCTTAAACTTCTTTTTTGCCACATGGAATTTCATGATCCTGCAGAACCATATAATTATATTATTCTTCCATTAAGGAGTATACAGCTCAAAACAAATATGACAGCATAGATATTTTATGTGCCAATTTGTCTTCTTTTTCCGAGTGATATAGTAGAATGAGAATGAATTGATGCACTTTCAGCGACTAAATTATCTAATGGAATAATTCAAAAACTGAAACAATGTCTTGAATCTAATTATTTGCATTTTGGGTTGCCTCAGCATGACCAGCAATGTTTCTGATAACTAAGTTGACCAAATGACAGCATGGACAAATCTAACGCCTTGGGAAAGTCTGAGCTTGGCATCATATACACGTCAGGGTCCAACCAGACCCCAGCTGAAAGCTACAGGACAGGGTTACCACAGCACTTTACCTACAGGCTGGAATATTCTGTGAAGCAGGACACCCTATAAAAGACATTTTGTGGTAAAATACATTTTTCATTCCTCATAATAAAAGCAAAGTAGAGAGGCTGGAAAAAATGAGGACATACTGTCAATCTAGAAATCAACTTTCCACTGACCCACACATACTAGACAAAACAAAAAGAAAAGAGCGTGGTTAATATGTGTAAAGTGTGTGGATGACAGTACTCTTTCTTGTAAGGAAGATTAGTGAAATTAGATAATGAGACACTGACTCATCTCATGCTCTCAGGGGCTGTGAGTGTGAGAATAATTAAATAAGACTGACAAGCAGACAATGGCGTATTCATTAAAGGTAACATGTGTATGTTTGTGTATTTACTGTATGTATGTTAAAATACTTTCTCCCATCTCAGCTTTATAGGCTACAGGGTTGATGTAAACCTTTTGTAGGAGGATTTCCCTGAGAAGTGTAAAATATGTGGCTTTGTGGTGCTGCCACAGCTGCAACTATATATTAGTTTATATATATAGTTTACTAGAGGGCACAGGCTGATAGGTCCATTACATGCAATCTGCAGGTAATCACATCACAGCATGGCACAAGCTGATTGGCCTCTGCTGATCCTGCAGCCAATAAGATTGCTTGCTCAACATTGAAATAGTCTGGTTCAGTTATTGCTGTAAGCTGGTCCTGCAGGGTCACTGTGATTTTGCTAAGTAAGACACATAGGTCTGAAAATTATCCCCACCCCTAAACCTAAGCCTACTCATAAGTTATCCCTAAAATCAGATGGAAATGGCAGGTAAATAACACTGATGTAAAAGCACCTAACCCTGGCTGTAAGCCTAAATTAGACATAAACTGTAAACTTGTCAGTCAAAAATGATTGGTTGATTGGATTGCTGATCCAGGAACATGTTGTACTTGGTAAGATAAGCGAACAGTCTTTTTTTTATTTCAAAAAAATAAAAGATGTTGCATGGTCTGCATTTATTTATGCAACAAACATATACCTATTCAAAATCATATTTGATGTTTTAAAAGTTGCGTCTGATACATAGAGTGGATAATTAAGCATGTAAGCAAGCTAGCATGAGTATGCATTTTGAGAAGCATTAAATACACCTGTTCAATACGGGCTGTATTGTCCTTTCTCTGTATGGGATTCTCTATGTCTATTAATGCAGAAGCATGCTTTACATACTCTCAGCACCATACATGTGTGTTGGCTTGTATTGTGCCATTCTTATTGTTCCTGATTTGTTGGGGGATTTATGTATGTCTATTTATGCAGCAGCAGCAGCATTTCTTACATGCTCACAGCAGCTTGTCTGTGTATTTATTAGTATTTAGTAGTAAGTCCACCAACAGCAGCAATAATCAACAACAGAGGCAGAGTAGCAGATGTAGTTTCTAGAAAGACAAGTCACTTTTTTCATACAATCTAGTGGCAAAACCGGGCAACATAAATCTGTGATTCACATAATTAGCTGTTCACTGCAAATGTCAGAATGTGCAAACACTCATGGACACATAGGATCAAACCCTGATAAAATTGATGGAGAACAATATAGTATGCTTAACCAGGTAAGGGTTATGTAAATGTTTGGGTTTGTCAAATTAAAACCAATTATGAATCCCTAAGTTTGTTCAATTTGTTTTGTGATATTGTACAGACCTCTGTCCAACATAGCAACACTGGCTTGATCAGTAGCGTGAGTTTGTGGTCTATCTATTTGGCTGACTAATGGGCTTTCAAGAAAAAAATGGTTCCCTTTCGTTCAGTCACTACGACGTACGTTAGTGACTAACGAATGGGGGTTTCGCTTAGAAGCCAATCATCTTCGAGTATTCAACAGCGCCCAATGGCAGTGGCAATGCCATGGGCATGCGGAATTTGCATGCGTAACTCCGCCCCACCTCGTGGGTATATAAGGAAGTACGCTGGCAACATCGCATTATGTTTCTGCTTTGGAGCCAAGAGGATCTCTTCACTCCTTCAAGCCTGATCTGAGTCTTCGACAGCTTTTCGAGACGAACAGCTTTCCAGAGGCGTTGGTGTTACGGCGCGTTCCAGTGATCATCATACTGCCTGCCTGCTGATCTGCGCAGTGGTCCGCTAAACAGCTGGTGTGTGGTCCCTGGGCGCTTCGGCGTTCTCTGCGAGGCTTCCTCTCCTAAAAGAGCTTACACGTGACGCGTCCTTTTCAGGATGTCTCGTCCGTGTACTTCTGGGTGTGGTCGGTCGTTATCTCCCTCTGATGGGCACACACACTGCCTGGTATGTTTGGGCTTTCAACATGCCCAGGCAGCGTTTGTGGATGAGTCATGTTCCCACTGCGGGGACATGACCATCGCGGTGTTGCGGTCAAGACTCCATGACCTTCGTAATGAAGTGAGAGTCCCCTCTACCACACCCCGATCTACTGAGTCCCAGAGGCCCAGTACTTCGGCTGGTGGTCAGGGTGACCTGACGGTTACGGTGTGGAACAAAGCCCCGACGCTCATGCCTCGGGCCACACCCCTGTCTTGCACACTACAACCCGCGAGCGTTCAGATGCAGATCGCGGGGCCGGCTCCGGCCCCCCCGCGTGTCTCGTTTGGCGCTCCAGAGGAAGATGCGATGTCGATCACCGCATCACAAGGTGGGCTCGAGTCCTCTGAGGATGATGACTCGGCTGTGCTGCCGCCTTCGAGGGGCACCAGCATTGCCCGAGTCGGACCCAGAGCTGACAGCCATGTTGTCTCGGGCAGCCGCGAGCCTAGGGATAGAGTGGAACCCTCCACCCTGTCCCGAACGCTCAAGGCTCGACGATTGGTTTTTGGGAGCCCGCGCTGACAACAGTCAGTCCCCGCCCCCAATACCTTTCTTTCCCGAGCTGCATGAGGAACTCGCGCGGTCCTGGAAGTCCCCGTTGTCTTCCCGTGACCGTTCGGCGACTTCCTCCGCCTTCTCCGTCCTCGATGGGGCGGCAGCTAAAGGGTACACTGGGGTCCCTCCAGTTGAACGTTCTGTTGCGATGCAACTGTGTCCTCAGAGTGCTTCAACCTGGCGTGGTGATCCTAAGCACCCCTCCAAAGCCTGTCGATTCACATCAACCTTGGTGGCGAAATCGCACAGAGCCGTGGGGCAGGCTGCCGCTTCGCTGCATGCCATGGCGATCCTTCAGGTCTACCAGGCCAGGATCCTCAAGGACATGCACGAGGCCGGAGTTGATCCGGGGCTCTTAAATGAGCTGCGTGCCGCCACCGACCTCGCTCTCCGGGCGACGAAGGTGACCGCACGCTCCCTGGGTCAAGTGATGTCCACAAATGTGGTCCAGGAGCGTCACCTGTGGCTGAACCTGGCTGATATGCGGGACACCGAGCGGACCCGGTTCCTCGATGCCCCCATATCCCAGGCCGGCCTCTTCGGCGGGGCGGTTGAGGACTTTGCCCAACAGTTCTCAATCGCCCAGAAGCAGACTGAGGCTATCAAACACGTACTGCCCCGGCGGCCAGCTGCTGCCTCCACCCAGCCGCCGGCACAGTCGCCTCAGTCTGCTCCACGCCGAGGACGCCCTCCTAAGGCTCCTGCCCCTCCCACCCGGTCCAAGCAGCAGCCTTCACCCGGGCCGGGTCGCGGAGGAAGCCGTAGGAAGGCGTCCAAGTCCCCTCAGGCCGCCCCGCGCCCCGCTAAACGCCAGGCCAAGCGGCGCTCCTGAGACGGACGGCTCAGGGATGGGAAATTCTTTCGAGGAGATGGTAGCAGGACCACTCCTTCCCCCGGTGGAGGGCCGGGGGAGAATCCTTTGTTCAGCTGCTGGCCCCCGGGTCAGCAGCACCCTATTTTGGTCAAAGAAAGAATTAACACTCCCATCCCTGAGCCCACAGAGTCCGGTGATGACGGTGCGCGCCACCCACGGGTCCCGCCACTCGCATCCCACTCTGTCGCCAGCCTCCTGGCAGAGCAGACCCCAGTGGAACGTGCGTCCTTCCCTGGTCTCCTCTGTCAGGACGCAGCTGTCAACCGTGCCCCTGCGCCGGGACGCCCCACAGCCTCCCATGTCCGGGCCGGTGACGCTGCATCGCTGCAAGCCCACACCGGGTACGTCTGTACTCCGTATGACCCCGCTGGTGCAGTTTCTGGATGTCTGGCTTCAGCTTCCAGGGCTGTCCCGCTGGGTCGCGCGGACCGTCAGGCGCGGCTACGCGATTCAGTTCGCGCAGGTTCCTCCTTGCTTCCGGGGAGTCCGTTCCACCATGATCGGGGCCAACGCCCCCGTCATGCGAGCGGAGATTGCCACCCTACTGGCGAAGGGTGCGATCGAACCTGTCCCTCCAGCCGAGATGAATTACGGGTTTTACAGCCCGTACTTCATTGTACCCAAAAAGACCGGTGGGCTACGGCCAATCCTGGACCTGCGCGTCTTGAACCGTTACCTTCACCGGTTTCCGTTCAAGATGTTGACAGCGAAACGCCTTTTCGAATGCGTTCGTCCACACGATTGGTTTGCAGCAATCGACCTGAAGGACGCCTACTTCCATGTCTCCATTTTACCTCGACACAGACCGTTCCTACGGTTTGCTTTCGAGGGGCGGGCATATCAGTACGCAGTTCTACCATTCGGGCTATCTCTGTCCCCTCGCGTCTTTACGAAGATTGCCGAGGCAGCCCTTGCGCCCCTTCGGCAGCACGGGGTTCGCATCCTGAATTACCTCGACGACTGGCTCATACTGGGTCACTCTCGAGAGCAGGTTTGCAGACACAGAGATTTGGTGCTCCATCACCTAGCCCGTCTGGGCCTTCGGGTCAACTGGGAGAAGAGCAAACTTTGCCCCGCGCAGAGGATCTCTTTTCTCGGTATGGATATCGACTCGGTCGCCATGTGCGCGCAGCTTTCGAGCGCGCGCGCGCAGTCTCTGCTGACTTCCCTTCGTCAAATCGAGGGCAAGAGTGCGGTTCCACTGAAACTGTTTCAGAGGCTCCTGGGGCATATGGCATCTGCAGCCGCGGTAACGCCGCTCGGATTGCTTCATATGAGACCGCTTCAGCACTGGCAACGCGATCGAGTCCCGAGATGGGCATGGCGGTCTGGCACGCTCCGGGTACAAGTGACTCGGGCCTGCTTACAGACACTCACCCCGTGGTCGAACCTCAGCTTTCTACGGACCGGAGTGTCCTTAGAACGAGTTTCCAGGCATGTTGTTGTGACAACAGATGCATCATCCACGGGCTGGGGTGCCATGTGTAATGGACAAGCAGCCGCGGGCTCCTGGACAGGACCCCAGCACCTTCTGCATGTCAATTGCCTCGAGTTACTGGCAGTACGGTTCGCCCTGCACCGCTTCCGAGCGTTGCTGAGGGGTCAACATGTACTAGTCAGGACAGACAACACGGCCGTAGTAGCGTACATCAACCACGGTCTACGCTCCCACCGTATGTCTCAACTCGCCCGCCATCTCGTTTTGTGGAGTCAGAAGCGCCTGAGGTCCCTTCGTGCTGTCCACATCCCGGGAGACCTGAACCGTGCAGCCGACGAGCTCTCACGGATTCAGCCTCTCCCCGGAGAGTGGAGACTCCACCCCCAGACGGTCCAGCTGATATGGGAACGGTTCGGCGACGCACAGGTAGATCTGTTTGCCTCCCAGGACTCTTCCCATTGCTCCCTGTATTATTCCCTGACCGAGGGCACCCTCGGCACGGATGCACTGGCGCACAGCTGGCCGTCAGGGCTACGCAAGTATGCGTTTCCCCCAGTGAGCCTTCTTGCACGGGTACTGTGCAAGATCAGGGAGGACAAGGAGCAGGTCATGTTGGTCGCCCCGTATTGGCACGGCCAGACCTGGTTCCCAGAACTTTTACTCCTTGCGACAGCCCCTCCCTGGCCTATTCCTCTGAGACCGGACCTCCTCACTCAGAGATGGGGGACCTGCGGTGGTCGCTACCATCACTTCCGCTAGAGCTGAGTCTACGCGACGCCTCTATGCGTTGAAGTGGAACCTCTTCGTCACATGGTGCTCTTCCCGCCAAGAAGACCCCTGGAAATGCCCGATCGGGTCCGTGCTATCGTTTCTCCAGGAGGGGGTGGAGCGAAGGCTGTCTCCCTCCACCCTTAAAGTATATGTGGCCGCAATATCTGCCTACCACAATCTCCTGGGGGACAAAAAGGTAAGTCAGCACGACCTGATCATCAGGTTCCTGAGGGGGGCGAGGAGACTGAATCCTCCTCGCTCTCCTCTCGTTCCCTCTTGGGACCTCTCAGTAGTCTTAAGTGCTCTGCAGAGGCCTCCCTTTGAGCCTTTGCGGTCGGCTGAGATTAAGTTCTTGTCTATGAAGACGGCTCTGCTGACCGCATTGGCCTCGCTTAAGAGGGTCGGGGACCTGCAAGCATTTTCGGTTGACGAAGCGTGCCTTGAGTTCGGGCCGGCTAACTCTCACGTGATCCTGAGACCCCGGCCCGGATATGTGCCCAAGGTTCCCACCACTCCGTTCCGAGATCAGGTGGTGAACCTGCAAGCGCTGCCTTTGGAGGAGGCAGACCCAGCCTTGGCATTGCTCTGTCCAGTACGCGCTCTCCGCGCCTACGTAGACATGACGCAGTGTTTCAGGACCTCAGACCAGCTCTTTGTCTGTTATGGTGGAGAGCGGAAGGGAAGTGCTCTCTCAAAGCAGAGGTTGTCTCACTGGATAGTGGACACCATTGTTTTGGCGTACCAGCAGCAAGGCCGACCATGTCCCCTTGGTGTGAGGGCACACTCCACCCGGAGTGTGGCCTCCTCTTGGGCTCTAGCGCATGGCGCCTCGCTAACAGACATCTGCAGAGCTGCAGGCTGGGCGACACCCAACACATTCGCCAGATTCTACAATCTCCGAGTGGAGCCAGTGTCCGACTATGTACTCGCCCCTACGGGTGGCCGGTAATGGGCCAGGCTCAGGTGTCTTCGCTTGCTCGCCATTCCACTCCTAGGACTGGATACGTGCGATATTTTTCCTCAGGTGAGCTCCCCGAGAGCCCTGAGCTCCTCCAGCACTGCTTACGCCGACATCAGTTCAGTCTGCCCTTTCGAGCCCAGACCCTCATGTCCGGCCAGGTGCTCCGTGTGCATGGTTCCCTCCGGCGACCCCCACACGAGTATTTCCACCGTAAGCCTCCTCAGTGAGCAGGTGTCTTTCCCTTGGCAAGTCCCTGCCACCCCTAGGGTTAAAAATCCACCTTCGGCTGGTACCCTAGAGTTCTTCCATATGCAGCCCTCAGCGGGTCATATGTGTATTCTCTAAGCCCTCCCTATGGTAGGCATCTTGGCATTCCCTCACTGGGATATGCTTCCCAGTGTACCTTGGTAATCCTGTGATAAGTGGGAGTCCTTCGTCCGTACTAGTCTTACGACAGGGTACTCACACTTACGCAGGGCACTGGACGACAGCTGAGTGGCGTTGTTGTATTGGAACCCCCATTCGTTAGTCACTAACGTACGTCGTAGTGACTGAACGAAAGGGAACGTCTCGGTTACGTATGTAACCCTCGTTCCCTGAGGAGGGAACGGAGACGTACGTTTCCTTTGCCACGTCAGCTGTGCTGCCTGGAACACGGAGTTCAGTCTTGGCTCCTGCAGCAGTAACATAATGCGATGTTGCCAGCGTACTTCCTTATATACCCACGAGGTGGGGCGGAGTTACGCATGCAAATTCCGCATGCCCATGGCATTGGCACTGCCATTGGGCGCTGTTGAATACTCGAAGATGATTGGCTTCTAAGCGAAACCCCCATTCGTTAGTCACTAACGTACGTCTCCGTTCCCTCCTCAGGGAACGAGGGTTACATACGTAACCAAGACGTTTTTGCTATCATGCTTGGTGATGTTCGTGGCACATAATTTACACAACTCACCGTTAAAAACATTTATTATGCATCCAGCCTAAAGGCCACAAAAACTATTTATAGCTTGGACTTATCTTTGGTTGATACTATTTGCTGAAACTTGAACTTGATCAATGAATTCATACCAATAATGAAATTCTGAGCTTTAATTGTAATGTCTCAGAGCTCTGAAATACTGCAGCATGAAGAGAAGTGAAGAATCACTGCTCTTACCTCACTGCTCTGATGACAGCTTTCAGTGCGGACGGCAGGTCCTCAGCCGACATGTCACAATGACACCCTTTTTCATCAAAAGCCTCATTGACACCAGCATTAGCCTCGCCTGTGACAAACAAAATGAAAATTCCAAAGAAGTCATCAGCACGTGAAGAATAAAGAGTCAAAAAGGAGAGATTATGTGGAAGCCATCATCAAATGAAAAGAATTGGGGAAAAAATTTAAGAGTAATAAGCAAGAGAAAAACATAAATAATAACATTCATTTTCATACATTTTATTTAAAAAAGGGCAAGAGGATCTACTCAAAACATTTGATAAAACATTTGAAGTAGAATATAAACTACTTTGTTAGTGCAGGCCAAACTAACTTGAATTGAAACTGATCAATTGTACTTTTACTCAAATACTGCACATTTCTAAAAGAATGCACAATTTCAATTTATTCAGAATGCATACAATAGAGAGTACATATTTGTACTTGTCCTCGTGATGAAAATCTCTATGCCTGTAAAATAAAATGTTTATGCCTGTCTTTCTGAGATAAGTCAAATTACATTCCTGTGAATTTTACAAATGTAAGTACCGGTATTACTTTAATAACCAATGAAATCTGTTTCAGTGTAAAATGTTAATTCTTTTTTTTAACAGATGGGGTTCTACTGTATAGCCTACACTTCGCAATCTAAATTGCAAATAGTGCACAGTTTTTTGTTTTTTTGTGACTTAAAGGGGTAGTTCACCCAAAAATGAAAATTACCAAATGATTTACTCACCCTCGAGACATCATAGGTATATATGACATTCTTTGTTCAGGCGGATACAATCGGAGTTATAGTAAAAAAATGTCCTGGCTAATTCAAACATTATAATGGCAGCCCAAAATTTGAAGCCCAAAAATGTGCATCCATCCATTATATAAGTCATTCTTATGGCTCCAGGGGGTTAATAAAGGCCTTCTCAAGTGAAGTGATGCATTTGTGTAAGAACAATATTCATATTTAAAACTTAACAAGTAAATAAGTAAAAAAACAAGCAAAATATCTAGCTCCGCCAGACCGCCTTCCGTATTCAACTTTTTTCCATTCAACTACACAGCATGGAAAAAGCGTAACTGGCTCGACGTATGACTAGGATGTAGATTTTTGGATGAACTATCCCTTTAATGGGATGGGAGACATCTACACCATGGGAGCTCTAAAGAGGTGAACCCAGATTCAAGCGCATTTCTACACTAAAAGTGATCTGTGGCTACACATATGACGTAAACCAGATACTGCAGAAGGAGAAGTGGTGTTGGTTGCAGATTAATCTTGCCCTATGCTACGTAAAGGATTCACACCACACAACCTGACTCGAGAGGCTGAAATCGATGGGTCTAGTAAAAAAGAAAGATATTTACAACCATAGGGCATCACAGAGGAAGGAATATACGCTTCTGGCTAAAATATGAAGTTTCCCACTTTGTGCTTTTAGGCAAAAGGATTCTTGACTGTAGAATTCTCAGAAGTTACCCCACTTATGGATGCTCATGGGTCCCTTACAAGGCCGCACAAGACAGCATAGAATAAAAATTATAGCGCAACATTTTTGTCAATACACATAGTGGTTCAATGTAATCCTTCAATCAGAATTTGCTTCACCTTCAGGGGTAGACCGTGATTGGCTCTTGAGGCGGAGAGAGGGTCTGAATCGGGTGCGGTCATTAAAACTCCAACTCTTCTGGACCTTGGCAGGACTCGATCCATCAGTGCTGATCTCAGCTCCGGGCGAACGTCTGTCTGTAACAGATGTCTGCCTGCTTTTAAAGCTCTGTCCACGTGGGCTTGCCATTCTTACCCGGTCCTTAAAACTCAGTTTCTGACTAAAAGGGGAAAAAGTGAGAGAATGAGAGAGTGAAAGAAAGAACAGCACTTTCCTTCCAGCCATGAGCCATGGCAATGACCATCAAAGAGCAGCATGAAGTACAAATAGTGCAGAGGCCAATCATTTATTAGTTCTGCATTGCTTGCTTAGACCCTCATAGTATTAGAAGTCAAACAAACTCTAAACAATCATTATGAAAGGGCCCTTCAGATATGATATGCCAAGACAAAATGTAATGTAAGATGAAATACCCTAGAGAAACGTCAAGGACAGAGGGATAAAAAATCCTTCAGAAGTAATTACAATGTTCCATGAAATAAGAAATAGATCTATCTATCTATCTCTCTGTCTATCTATCTATAATGTGATGCATAAATCACTGCTCAAACAGAGGTCACTTTCTACCCAAGCAGCTTTCTGTTGGCAATGGACCTTTATCACAGCAGAACTGATTACCGGAAGTGCTCATCGAAACAGTGTATCGATTCTTCCGGTTTTGTATATTTTCAATGTGCTGATAACACCTAGTTGACTAAACACCTCTTAAAATGAGCATCCACAGTATGATTTCAAAATCTGGACATTTTCAGAGACAGGAGAAGAGATATTCTGATGATTACTGTGTACAGGATTTTCCAAACTCAAAGGAACTTGTAGTTTTTTAATCCAACATAGCCGATGCTCGTAAACAAACGTGATTATTTCACCTCGCGGTGTCAGTGCTCGTCTAAATAGTGACCGGATGAATAAGATTAAGAAAGAATTAACATATTTATTTATTTGTATTAAATATTTTAGTCATTATTCTGTGTCATTTTTCATTGACAATCATTTCACTGTATGCAATTCAGACATTTATGCCAAAATTCGTAATTAATATTCAAAGCAGTCGCGCTGTCAAAGCATTACTGTTAAAGATTAATGTTTAACATTGTTACATTTCTTTAAGGCAATTTCCGTGCATTCATTCATCTATTTAAATACTGCTCTTACGAAAATAAACCATGGTTTTACTACTACTACTACTACAAAAAAAATATAATTATTGTAGTTAAACCATGGTAACCACAAATCAACCATGGTTTTGCTAACCATGGTATTTTAATGGTAAAAACTGTAATACAAATGGTAATCAATCTGCAAATCCCCCTGCAAATATATATATATATAAATATATATAAAATATATATATATATATATATATATATATATATATATATATATATATATATATATATATATATATATATATATATATATATATATATATATATATATATATATATATATATATATGATCACACCTCTAGGCAACAGAAAAGAGCAGCGGCCACTCAAAAATGAAGCACTGCAGTGAGTCATCCACTTCTGTTCAATAATGTCACATTAGCAACTATGCTAATTATGGTATCATTGCCTCTTGGTCATTGATGAGTAGTGCATCATAAATGAGTGGATGGATGGTTGTCACACAAAGTGGTTAGAACGCACAGAAGCACCATATCCAAACACCTCTTTGAAATCTGTTGTTCACACTCAGACAATGGTCCAAAACAAATGGATGAATTTCATGTATTTGTTCTGTACTTAA
The DNA here is from genome assembly GCF_949357685.1 of Gobio gobio. NCBI lineage: Eukaryota > Metazoa > Chordata > Actinopteri > Cypriniformes > Gobionidae > Gobio > Gobio gobio. Next base: position 34,910,752 of record NC_137099.1, read on the forward strand.
ATTCGTAATGATGTGGAAATGATTTGTTTGGCCTTGTTCATACTGGCCACACTATTATGGGACAATCTGAAGTTGTATCTTAGTAATTATGCAAATGACACCACTAGCTCTTTCTGTTATCTGGAATGAGGAAACTCTATGCTTTAGTAGCTGGAGTAAAATATAGTCACATGCTAATTATGAAGTCACATTTTGAGATATATTGAGAAATATTGTCTGAATTGCAAGAAATAAAGTGGGATATAACGTCTCAGTGTGCTTTTTTTATGGACAAATGAGGTATTACACTAGTATACCAACAGCAATTTTCAAAAGTCTGTCTCAATTGTAATTTATTTATAGTAAATATAGGATATGAAACAACACAAACCTTGTAGACGAATCTCCTTGATCCTTCCTTTGGGTGTAAGAAGGTGATGTAAAAAGAGAAATATTTAAATGTGAGATGTTAAATAAATCTACAGTACACAGTCTTGTTATAAACTACTCATGACATAAGGTCAGATTCATGGGATCCAGTTTATCATAAAATATTTCATGCATACTAATGCACCAAAAGCAACAGCCAGTTCAAAACATAATGCATATACATGCCAATCAAAACATGCAGAGTATTGCAAGAAATTCAGAAGCTCAGGCAAAAAATGTGACGTGTATTTGGAGCCCTTCTGAATGTCTAGTTTATTCTCTGTAAGTTTAAAGTAATGCTTTCAGCAGGTCTAGTTATATTTCATTGTCTTATGTGATATAAGGGCATTTATGAATGACAAGGAAAAGGCAATCAAATCTTTTTCTCAATCAATTTGATTGCTGCTAATACTATTTACCAAGATGGAGCACTACTGCATATTCACGTTATCCATGATTGTGCCATTACAAAACAGAATGTGGGCATAAATGCAAAATGGAGAGAAACATTACTGTCCATTCGCTTAGTTTTTCCCTTTCTTTTTGAGAGAAAGACTGCAATCAGGTGATTTTATGGACCGCTAGACCTACATTAGACCTTCTGTCTTCTATAACAATAGAACCTGGTCTATAATGATTCTTCTGAATGGCTATGAATGTATCAGATAAATGTGAAATGGACATAAAAACTGACATATGTAGTTTTATAAATGTTGAAGTGAATAGGATGTGAAAAGAAGAATGGACCATGTGGGGGACGGGCATAATAAAGTTACACAGGGATACTGAACAAAATAAATATAGGGAAAGAGGAAAGTTTCCCTTTGTGAAAAAATGAATGATCAAGATAGGAAATAGAATAGCAGCTGCCAGGGGGTTTGTACCTACTTCGTAGGACTGCAGGTATGCAACGCCTTCAAATGAGGTTTCCAGGTAGCAACGGAAACCGAGTTCTCATCAGCCGCATAGCTACGCCACACACACTACATGCAAAAATATATAAAAACCAAAAGAACAAGGATAAAGGGAAAAGGGGAAAAGACAGAAGAAGAACAAGCCCGTAGAAGAGAAAGAGAAGAAGAAAAAACGAAACAAAAAGAAAAATAGCAGATTAGTAAACAAAACTACACAGGGTTTTTTTCGGTCAGAGCAGGCACCAATACATGCCTCAGGACAGGGATTGTAGACTCATAGTGACGCCAAGTGGCCTCAAGGTAAGGCCGACTACCATCGGTGGAGTAATATCGCCACGCAGCCTTATTCAGGGTTAGGGAGAGTAAAAAATAGTGAGCAGAAACAATGCACACACACACACACACACACACACACACACTCACACACATAGAAGGGGAGCTCCTCCAGGTAAAACTATCCACAGTCTCAGCCATTCCATAAAAGATTTATCAGGCAACAAAACCATAGTGGTGCATTCAGACACAAATCACAGTTACAGTAAAAAAAAAGAAGATACGGAACCATTAGCAAACAGTACTCTACTTAGAGACATTTTCCATAAAATTCGGTCATAAAAATTACAGTATAAAGGCAGATTCACAGCTCTTGTGTCTAACCTGTATAAGGCAGGCAGCAGGGTTCCTTCTCTTCTCAAAGTGCTTCTGTCTGTGCTGTTCTTGAACCTTGAGGGCAAAACCCGAACCCAAAATGCCCTGAAATGCAAGTGAAGTAGAACCATGTCAGTAATACTATTGGGTTTTAATTAGACAATAGGCCTATAGGAAACTTCTCAGGTTACGTATGTTTCCTGGTTCCCTGAGTGGGGAATGAGACGCAGTGTCATAATGTTGGCAATGTGGACCTGCGACACCTGCGAGAGCTGGTGTCTTAAGCACATGTGGAAAAACACCAATTGTATTGGCTAATAGCAGGGTCAGGTGACGTAGAGCATGCGTATCACCAAGACCATAAATAGATCCCTAAAACGCACATCAACAGATTCTAATTGGGTGAATTATAGCAAAGCGACGCAGTGTCACGTTCCCCTCTCAGGGAACTAGATTACATACATAACCTGAGATGTTCCTTTTAGACTCCTTTTAGAGTGGAACTCAATGCTGCGTCATGGCATTGACTCTATATGGGAACATTGATACTCGATGTCACCATACAGAAAAAATGCCTGACCAATAAGGTTGTCAAGTATGCACAAGCACAAACCCTTTGGCTTAAAGAACAGACTAACACAAAGAAGTTAAAGCCTGGGGTCAATTCGACAATAATAATATCCATGAATGTGTGTGGAAAGGGCCAGCCTGCTACAACACAAACATTAAAAGGTGTAAAAAAATAAACCCCAAGAGACGAACACTCACTTTAAGCGTTACCCAAGGACAAAGCCAACTATGCGTTGCACAGGCAAACTGAAATTGTAAGACTAAAAGGGGCACATTCTTAGAATACCTTTCCAAGAAGTTAGTGCCTAGTGCCCTAGTGCCTAGAGGCGAAGCATACTGCACACCTAATAGGCCTGTAGAGGAACTGAACTTGATTGTAAAGGCATATCCTCAGAAAATGGCCGTTAAGTCGAAGACTGGACAATATCAGCCAATAAGGGTGCGAAGTAAAAGTCCATTGTCCAAAAAGTTTCCATACTGCCAAATGTTGGGAGAGGGGAATCAGTTTCTTGATTTCTGTTTGAAAAAGGGGGGTCATTTGTTTGGGGTTCTGAGACACCATGCTGGCAGGAAACCTGCAAATGTTGTTTATCTGGCTGTGTGCAACACCCGGGCTCCCAGTCTTGACGAAGACACCAAATAAAGTTTGGCATTATCAAAACTAAGCAGCTACAAATAAGATGTCATTGTGTGGAGCAGGCTTGAAACCAAGAAGGACATTAGGAATGGTCTCATTTATGCAAATTATTTACAATGTGGTTCTTTATTAGTGTGGAGAAGTGGATAAGATACACAAACACTGAATTTATACTTTACGTAGTGTAAGGAAACAAGGTATGAGAATATGTGTGTAAGGTTTACCGCAGGCAGAGTAAAGAAGGAGATCCCAAGCAGGGCAAAGCCAGCAGACAGCATTCGTCCAGTCCAGGTTTTAGGGGTCTTATCTCCATAACCAATAGTAGTGAGGGTGATCTAATTAATAAAAGGTTAGGGTAAATAGAGAATGAACAATTCTGGTTTCAAAATGTCTCAATTCATGCTCTAAGGTGTCATTAATTCATTATATAAAACACAATATGGTTGACATAGTGCAGGTGAGATGGTATTCGTTTGGGTAATTTTTCTCTTTACCTTGTGTAATTTTTATTAATGGTTTTTGAGGATGATGGCAACTTGCCCCGGCTAATTTGGCTAGCTTCTACCAAGTGACAGATGTAAATTGAGGTCAATTTAGCATAAAGCTTGATTGACATTGACCTTAACAACAAATGATATGGGATGCGTTTTTGCCTCTTTCTAAAGCCAGAAAGTCTATTTATTTGCCTATTAAAACTATGCGCAATTACCTGGTTAATTGTATTATTTACATTGAACATTGTTTTTTCCCTACTTTGTGACCTCATCAAAACACGCAGTTGATAACCACTGTACTTCGCTATACTGTATATCTGTACTGTATGTGTTTATCTCTTCACTTATGCAATATGCATATAGCCTATGTGGCCTTTGTCTTTTTCTTTTGGCTTGAAACAATCTGTATGAGCCTGAAGTCGGTTCTCTGAAGCATCAAGGGCATCCAAGCGAGACCAGAGATGGCATTTGTCATTTTGTGCCATCATTATTTCTTTCTATCTCCATGGAAATAAAATCTAATAGGCCTCCGTATAACCTTTATGGAAAAGGTTTCAATTTCCAAAACAAGGTAAAAGGCAATGAACAAAAGGCTGAAAACGGGTGAGCCTGAAATTAGAACTGAAATGTGTTGTCAATGATCACATTAAACTGAAACTAGTACATCTTGCAATTTTCCAGTAATGTAGACCATTAACAAGAAGTGGAAAAAATGACTCAGGAATAAATGCATCAGAGTCACAGAAGTGCTAGAACACGTGTCTATTACTACATCAGATATGAATAACTTGTTTTGTGAAGCTCAGTATAGGTCAGAATATTATTTGTTAAGTGAGGATATACCATTGTGCAGAGATGTGGGGTGTGGAGACTCACCGTGCCCCACCACAATGCATCAGCATAGGTGGCAAAGTCTTGATTAGAATCCTTTTCCACCAGATAAACCAGGAAAGAGGAAAAGATGAGCACAAGGAACCCGATGTACCAGGCAGTGACCAATTCCTATTAGAAGGAGAAGCAAATACTGAGGGCATTTAAAGGATATATGCACACCAGGAAGATATTTGCAAAAGTACAAAAAGTACTTTTTGATATGGCTGTGTCTGACACAGGAGTTTCTGCTAATAAAACAAAGTGTGATTTTAAATTATTCCAAAATCTTTATTTCAAAGTCAATTAAGCAAATAATTCTGGATGATGACTTGTCAATAAACTTACCTTGCTGTGTGCATAAACCACAGATCCGAGAAGCTTCCAAGTTCCTCCGCGGCGGTCCATGCGTACCATTCGCAGGATCTGTAAAAACCTTAAGCTTCGCAGTGCAGATGTTGCAAACATGTTGCTTTGACTCCCCGCCGAAACCACAGCAACAGATGCAATCAGAACTATAATGTCTGATGGTTAGGGGAAAAAAAAACAGAACAAAATTCATGGGTAACACTTTATATTAGGGTCCAATTCTCACTTTTAACTTGCTTATTAGCTTGCATATTACTAGTATATTAGCTGTTTATTATAAAGCACATATGAATGCCTTATTCTGCATGACCTTATTCTACATCCCTTAATCCTACCCAATACCTAAAGATAAATGTTTCAAGTTTTGAAATATGCTATTATAGGAAAAAATACATTTAACATGCATTATATCTACATTTTTTTCTTTAACTTTTTCACTTCAATCTATGAAAACAGCGACTGACTTCCTAGGATAATTAACCTTGTAATAATTATGCTGTAAATTCCTTTGGATGAAAGCATCCATTAATTAATAGATCTCAACCTTTTTGACTTGAAGGACACCAATAATATTTCCTCCAGCATTTCTGCTGTAATTATGTTTTTTTAATAACAATAACTGTAAGCATGAATTTATTAAAGGGGACCTATTATGCAAAATTCCCTTTTACATAGAGTTTGAACATGTATTGAACATGTTCACTTTTACTTGTTATACAACCACCCAATAAAGGTAAAAATCCACCCACTCCTTTTTTAATTCCTCCTTTTTCTGTCATAAGCAGTGTCTCAGAATAAGCATTTGCAGTTTCTATGCAATGTGAAGTCACATTTCACAGGCCCCATCCACAACTGCTGACAGACTCTGCCCTATTAGTTTAAACCCGCCCTGAGTGAGCTGTACACAGTTCGCCATGTTTATCTCCTCACCAGAGCATTTATCAGCAGGATTCAAGTAAGACATTTATTTTTATTAAAGCTACTAAAGTTATTCAATCAAGAGCAGTGAGTGATTTTCTGTTGTCTTTTGTTGTTTGGTTCATTTTAACAGCATATAAAGCAGTAGGTACTGTATAGTATGCTGCTTTTACCTCAATACACAGATCTAATATACACATGAGATTTCTTTACTTGCTGTTTGCGATCACACACATAACCGACTGTTTATGGGAGCTTTGTGTGTTTTTGACATAACCTTATGTGTATTTGACAGTTTAAGCACAATAAGACGTGAAAGAGAACTTAGTTAAACACTCAGTTTAACTCATTCCCTGTCAGCGTTTAAAAAAAAAGTTGCCAGCCACTGCCAGGGTTTTCGATCATTTTCACAAAAAAGTAATGGCCCATAGAATAGTTTGTTGTATGAATATCTGAGGATGCAGTATATCAAAAGAAAGAGCAGACCCTCTGATTTTAAACAAACAAACAAAAAAAAACCTTTTATTCTTGCTTCATGCATTTCTTTTTTATCAACACTTAAATATGGGTAAATATCATAAAAAAGTAACATATTGAACAAAAAGCTGAGAAAATCAAGTTTTTGTCAAAGACTACAAGATCAGATTCAGAACACATCTAGAATGATGATCAAACACAGATAGAGTAGATCGAGTCCATCAACACCCCTAATGCTTGCACAGTCCTATAGCTCGTTCTTGGTCGACATTTCATTCAGTAAAATTATGCAGTTTTGATTTATAAGATGTTTAATGTTGATGATGATGACGTTATTTTACATATGGTAATGGTAAATTGACTGCATTTATATAGCGCTTTCAACAGACCCATGGCTATCCAAAACGCTTTACATCTTGCCTCACATTCACCCACCGACGTGTATGAATGTACATATGCATCTGCTTACATACAATCGCTTGTTTTTTTTGCAACTTCTTATCCTGTGTTTTGATCAGGAGATTCTGCACTCATTCAGAAGATGCGTAATAGCGTCCCCTAGCTTATAACAGTGAAAACCCGGAAAATTCTGTGTGGGGAAGCGTTTTATCACAAATAACGGAAAATTCTGTGTTTGGCAGGGAAAGAGTTAATACTTAGTTTAATACGTGACGTACCATCGGACAGGCAGCTTTCTGTGCATATGCTTGGAATGTGTGCGCTCAGAAAACCATTTATCAGGACTTTAGACTGGCTTTACAACGCAAGTTTGAAGGCACAAAGGCTCCGCCCTCTTCTGGAAAGCGTGGTTGGGAGCAGTAGCTCATTTGCATTTAAAGATATTATGCACAAAAGCAGCATGTTTTTCCTTCCACTCAAAAATGGGCATTTAAACATGCTATAATACATTAACTGTGGGGTATTTTGAGCTGAAACTTCACAGACACATTCTCAGGACACCTGAGACTTATTGCATATTACATTTTGTAAAAGGGAGCATAATAGGTCCCCTTTAAATTAATTTATTACGATTAATCTGTGATTGAAGAAGTTTCAAGAACAGTATATACTGTACTTAAAAAAAACAATAGTTATTAAGAAAAAACATATATTTTATATACTGTATGACATATGAGAAATAAATGATTGCATCTTACATTTAATTGTATGCGTTTAATTAATTTATATAATTTTTTTTATAATTAATTGAACCTGAAAATTTGTCAATGAACTTTAATTCAGGTAAATGAGAAGGACATCACATCCGCTCAGACTATTAGACAATTTACTTAATTAATCGGAAAGATGGATTTGCAAACATAAAGGTACAATTTGTGCTTTTTTTTCTGCGATGGTATCTTGCCCATATTCTGTGGGAAAAGAGGGCTAAGGGAAGGGACAAGAGGGAGAAAGAAACAGAAAGAAAGGAAGGACACTGGAAGTTCACACAGAAACCACATCCACTTGGAGATGTGACATCAAACCCTCAAAGAACACAAACAAATCCAAAGCACTTAACTGCAATAACATTTTCTTTCTCTTTATAAACCTGCCTCTAATTTCTTATATTCTTTGTAATCAATGAACTCATACTTTGCAGCAAATGGGCCTTTGTGGTCCCCCGTTCTTCTGTTCTCTGCTGTAGTTTGTCGTTCTTAGTCAAATTATCACATTACATGTGTTCTTAAAGTCTTCAGGGAACATCGAGCTGGGAGGGAAAATGCTTACTTAGGTGTAGAAGTGCACTCTAGATGTATAAATTATGACGCTGTAGCACAGTAGAAAGATGACTCATAAACTCAATGAAAAATACATAAGTCCTTCAAATGAAATAGACCACCACAATCCAAAACCAGGCCTGTTGAAAAGTGATTTTCTTCCACTATCTTATAAAGAAATGTCCATTTAAAACAAGAATGATGGATTATTATGGAATTAGATGTCAAAAAGTCTGAAGCAACTTTTTTCTAATTTAATTCTAACTTTCTTTTCATTATACATCATACTATCCAACAATTTGTCAAACTTTGTTACTTTCAGTTTTAAAATAGATTTTGAATAGCAGAATTTCAATCAACAGATTATATACTACCTGAATAAGAAATCTTGCTATACAATGCAATATATTGAGTAAATGTTTTTGGCTTAAACTGAATGACAGAATATATTTACAGTAATTTGACAGGTTTATGCCAGCAAACTAAATCTGTAAAAAAAAAATTCTAAGTAGTGTGTGGTGAACTAACTCATCATATAAACATTAGGCTACTTCTACAAACACATGTGAATGTAATTGATGTCCAAGAGACTTCTGAACATTGTGAAGGAGGTTTTATAGCATGTAGCTACATAATTGTATGTCAATTTCTTTCTGGTTGAAGTCACTTGATACCACACACACACACACACACACACACACACACACACACACACACACACACACACACACACACACACACACACACACACACACACACACACACACACACACACACACACACACACACACACACACACACACACACACACACACACACACACACACACACACACACACACACACACACACACACACACTTACAGCCCCATTTTATGAAACTGACGTTAATGGAAATAGAATGCCACTGAGAATTTATAGCAGATCCTAGCACTAAGAATTGATTCATTTTAGATCATTTACAACTTTTTATGAGTGAATATTTCTATACCCAGGGGCCATACAGGACCTGAGGGTAAACAGTGTTGCTAACAATTGACTAGCAGCTACATGCATTAGGGAGTACTACATTCATTCAGCATTTATCATGATTGTTGGTGGAATGTTTTAAGTTATTTTTTTCAACAAATGGGTTGGGAAGCTGTTTTCAGAATAAATCTATTCAGACAGGGTTTATTTTGCTTTGTCAAGTTTAAATTAAGTGTACGTTTCCTAATTGATTCAAAAGGTCATTAGCCTCCATTAAACTGATAAATGAACCCTGCCAGAGAAAAACTTATGTATGTGATATTGTTGTAGACTATTGCAAGAAAAACCCTCAGCAGTAACACCAAGAATGAGTGTCCCCTGCCTGTTAACTCAAAAGTTTCACATGAAAACCCACATATTGAATGCCTAAAGTCCAACCATTACTCAGATTATCACCATATTTTTCTTTAAAAAAAGGTTTGTTTTAAGTTGCTGTTTTGCAGTGTTTAACAAGTTTTAGTGGCTCCATAGTTGTAAGTGTACTAGCAAGGGAGTCAACTATTTCTAGAACTGTCCCACTGTCAAACTTATTGCAATACAGGGAAAATTACTCATTATAAATACCCAGAATGCCCACCTAAATATTCACTATAATATTTATAAAATATTCAATCCAAGCTGTCAAGGATGAGCGTAAATGTAAATGTAAGAAGATAAAGACATTTAGTAGTGTTCACAATATACTAACAAAAGGAAACTAGGGAGCAGAATGAAACACAGCATTTGAATGGTATGAACACACAGACACGTTATTCCCATTATTCATGACGTTCATTACTCTCATCGTTCCCCATTTAGATCGATAGGGCCAGGGCTAAGTGTTAGCACTGAAGAACATACACCACAAGCACCTACACACACTTAAACAATGTAAAACCTCATTAATAGTAAAACCAGTATTAATTAACTCACACTGTGTTACAACAGTCTGGAGAACATTAGACAGGCTGAGGGGTCACTGAATGAGAGCTGTGTTCTGAAATGGATTTGTTGGGTTTTAGCAGCCACAACTGGAGGATGCTGAGTAAATGGTTTTAGGTCAAGGGCTAAGTACAGTAACATTATTTAAAAGGCATGAGATAGTTCCTTACTGGTGATCAGCTATGAGGCTGTTGCCTTGGTTACTGAGGAATGAACATGGTTTGTGTCATCTTGGAAGGATGGAAGTTGCTAGATAGAAGGAACGCATTTGTAATGTTGGCCAGTATTATTAGTGTTAAAAATACCTGCCAAACGAAATTACATAATAATATATACATACACCAGATCAGGGATGTGTACACTGCCATTCAAATGTTTGGGAACAGTGAGTATAGAAATAAGTCACTTATGCTCACCAAGGCTGTATTTATTTAATAAAAAAAGTAATATTGTGAAATGTAATTTACAATTTTATTTTAAAATGTAATTTATCCCTGTGATAGCAAAGCTTAAAAGGTCATGAAACCCTAAACCAAATTTTCTGAGATTTTAACAGAGTTATGTGTGTTGAGCATCATAGAAATCAATGTTCCCATCCATTCATTTTGATTGTAGGAGAAAACTAGTTAATTTTAAAAAATATTGCGCTATATTCAACTTCCGGGTTTAAATTCATCTTTGTATCAACGTCACAGAATGTGACGCTTTGTCGTACTATAATACGGCGATGACTCATCGATGTCTCATAATTATTCACTACGTCTGCATGTCCTTATCCTATGAGAAGAGGCCTCACTTAATTATTCATGAGACTGCGTGTCCTTATCCTATGAGAAGACGTCTTGCTTAATTATTCACGAGGTTGCGTGTCCTTATCCTATGAGAAGTGCCTCGCTTAACACAGCAGCACGCATTGATTGACAGGCGCTTCAAACAGTGAGATCGCATTCAGTGAGTGAGAGACGCATTATTGGATCCAAAACGAATGATTATTTTTGCTTCTGTGTCCCATAAGTTCTCTTCAGTAGATCCTGAATCTTCGAAACAAACGCGATATAGATTTTGGTGATGAATTTAGTGATGAATCGATATAGACTTTAAGCCCATTAACCGATCAAACGGCTCATAAGTTATCAATGATGCAACAGCGTGTTCATATATATTTTCTATGCAGAGAACATGCGGATTGCTGTGCATTTATTTGTGCAATAAATGATAGCTGTCGATATGTACTTTATGTATTTGTGTTATTTAAGGTGAGCTTACACAACCATGTGTATATTGTATGCTTTGATGCTTTTAACTCTGAATCAGAAGCCGTTGATGTGTTGCTGTCAGTCAGTCTCCCCTCGTCCCCCTCAACTCCGCTGTTTAACCACGCCCACTTTCATAGCATTTTTCAAAACTGTGGTGAGAACTGACGGCTGCTAAAACAGGGGGTTTCATGACCCTTTTAAGGTGCAGTGTGTGAATTGCAATAACCCACTGCCCACACCCCTCCCTTTCGAAGCACATAGAGAAGCTACGGTCGTCGTCGGAGAGAGCAGAGAGTGACTAGTGCTCTGTAGAGAAGGTTTTTTTCCGTTTAGGGCTACTTTAGAAACATTATGGCGCAAAATGGCGATTTCACAGTAAGGGGACCCGCTATGTATGTGGATAGAAATGGCTCATTCTAATGTAATAAAAACATAGCAGTACATTATGTAAGGTCTTAATACACCACTTAAAACATAGTTATGTATATTATATTGCATTTCTGTCAATTGCTCCTCATAAATACTACACACTGCACCTTTAGTTTTCAATCGCCATTAATCTAGGTTTCAGTGTCACATGATCCCTCTCAAATCATGCTAATATACTCATTTGGTGCTTATTATCACAATTAAAATAGTTGTGCTGCTTAATATTTTTGTGGAAACCAATATAAATTTTTTTTTCAAGATTCTTTGATGAATAAAATGTTCAAAAGAACAGCATTTGTTTGAAATAGCAATCTTTTGAAACAATATCTTTAATGTAACTTAAATTTAATGCATCCTTGTTGTGATTTAGAGCTACTACAAACAAACTAACTAACTAACTGAATATTTTAAGGTCACCAAATATGTTCCTTTTCTCTGAACTGTCAACCCATAACGTCTCGGTTACGTATGTAACCCTCTTTGCCTGAAGGAGGGAACGGAGACGCCACGTCGGAGAATAAACTAGTGAGAGCCAATCTACTTCAAGTGTAACTAAACTAGTCAATGCACGCAATGATTGCACCAGCTGCTCATGCCACACAGCACGGGTATAAATGAGGCACAGGTGCTTGCATCAAATTAGTTTTCTGCTGAGGAGCCGAGTAGGTGAACTGGCACCCCAGCAGGGTACAGAGGACATGGCGACAGGACATGGCGTCTCCGTTCTCTCCTTCAGGGAACGAGGGTTACATACGTTCCCATTCAGTCGGTCACTTCCGACGCCACGTCTTTATCTTTAGCTCTGCCGACTTCAGAGGCTCGAATGGGGCATTCTGAAGTGCTCGGAGCACCAGAGCAAGATCCCAAGAGGGTACAGTCAGAGGGAGGTCGAGGAGGATTTAACCGTCTTGCCCGCCTGAGGAACCTGACGACCAGGTCGTGTTTCCCAACTGTCTTACCTTCTACGTGGTCGTGATAAGCAGATATTGTAGCAAAACTTTGAGTGTGGAGCGCGACAGCCTACGCTTCAACCCCTGCTGCAGGAAGGAAAGCACAGACACGATCGAACATAACTGAATGAACAGGTTCCACTTCAAGGCATAAGCCTGTCTCGTAGATGGTGCTCGTGCCGAAGTGATGGCGTTAACTACCTCCAGGGGTAAGTCACCTAGAACCTCCGCCACAGGGTGCCCCGTCTCTGAGTCAGAAGGTCCTTCCTCAGAGGAATCTGCCAGGGAGGGGCTGTTGCGAGGAGCATTAGCTCTGGGAACCAAGTCCGGTTTAGCCAGTATGGCACCACCAACGGGACTTGCTCCTCAGACTGAGAGGGGGCCCATGAGGCACTCTGATAGTACGTCGGGGGAAGCTCTTGATTGCCTCAGCCTGTTACCGACTGCGAAGAACTGCTCTGCCCAGTACTGAACAGTGTCGCCGAAAATGCCACCTTGTGAGATGGGAGCATCAAGAAAGTGTACTTTGACGACCACTTGCACCTCAGCAAGGCAAGCCGGGAGACGTTTCTGGACCACCGAGGTGGACATTGTCTGGCCGAGGGCCTGCGCCATGACTTTAATCACGATTAGTCAACATGCGCAGCTCAACCCCGACTCAGAACTACCCTCGTGCATTAAGAGTGCAGAGCGGAGGTGGTCTGCGCACAGCCACCCCACCATTGAGGGTAGTGAGAGAGGAAAAACGTTTGCAGTTCTGGCCCCTTTGGCGTTCCATTTCTTTGGCAACAAAGTAGTTCCATTATGCCAAGTTTTCCATGCACATCCGGGAAAGATCCTGGGAAAGCATGGCTGTTAACTCTAAATCTGATTCAGCAAAGCACAGACCTTTACAATGGGCTCAGCATCATCCTCATTCCCAGAGCACAACAACCTTCTCTCCGATGCAGCGATTGACATCTGATCCTCAGCTGGAGCCCCGAATGAACCACTAGGTTCCCCCATAAGAAGGACCAGCAATTCCATCCAGAAGCCGCACAGCTTGCAGTGTGCTAGAGGGGGAGGGGCCCTAGGGGGTTGTTTCCCAGAAGGAGAAGCCCTCCCCTCCTCAGATCACCCAAGCTATTTCACCGAAGTAGACCTCTCCTGTTGGCCACCAGGGAGGGCGCTACAAAACGAAATAGGCAAGGGGACAGCTCACCTAGAGCGCCGAGCGAGTGCTGGGTTGCCATGACAACCCGCGCTGCAGCCCGGCGGCACACGACACGCAGAGAAGCGAGAGGTCCACACTTTTACACACGAGCGGCGGCTGTCCAACAACAAAGTGGACTCAAGCTTCCCAGAGAAAGAAGAGTCGCGACCGGCGTGCCGACGTGCTCATGTTCTCATTAGAAAATGTGAACCACAGCATCTCAGCATGCATACGCCCAGACATGTGAAACAACCGCATCCAGAAACACACAGGTAGAATGTCATCTTTAAAAAGAAGCAAGCTCTCTCTGTGTAGCTCTTCAAGAGAAACTGCTCTCCAGGGGTGCTGAAGCACACAGGGGAATAGTCCCTGTCATGCATGGAAAATGTGTAGCCTGTCAGGAGTGCTCTCTCTATCATAGAAGGCGGTCTCTTACCAGCCGTGAAAACGGCTTTTCAGCACTCTTACCAGCGCACTGAACCAGAAGTGAGAACAGCATTTTGTTTTTGCTCAATAACAAAAAATAGAAAAAGAGAGAAAATCGACCCCGCTGCAGTGCCGTCACTCCAACACTAAACAAGGAGAGGTCCACCCAAAGAGCTTGACTCGTTATAATGTTAACACACGCTTTGTAGAGAGTGATTTCAGGACAAACCATCTACCACTCGGTTCCGAAGCAAAAAGCTAATTTGATGCAAGCATCTGTGCCTCATTTTTCATAAGCAGCTGGTGCAATCATTGCATGCCAATGTGCATTGGCTCGTTTAGTAATACTAAAAGTAGATTGGCTCACGTTAGCAAGATTCCTATTCGTCGGTCTCTGACGTGGCGTCGGAAGTGACCGACTGAATGGGAACTAGTGATGGTGTGTGTGTGTCTGCCTTTTTCCCCTCAGTTGTACTTTTAAAAATATAAGGAGCCAAATCACTATTTTGTGACAATTTTTTGACATGAGATTTCTATCAACTTTCATTCTATGATCTTAATAAAAAAATTCCTGATTTAACGGAGGAAAAGTAGTCTTGTACATTCATTGAAAACTCACCTATGACACAGAAAGGCTTCCTTGCGAAGCGAAGTCGCCCCTGCCATCCTCTGTACCGGCAACAACAACCAGCAGACCAGATTCGAATGATGAACTCCACCCCAAACACAACGATCATTACAAACTCCTACAAAGACAAAGAAAGACATTTTCAAGTTTGTTTGCGTGTGTACTTTTATCATATGTGGTTGGTTGCTTAAATGATAACACTGTTAAACAAATACATTACAACATTATGTTACATACATTAGTCCAGGAATAGCACAATGAGGGAAATACTGTACATTGTGCACAACAGCACATTTTAAGTCAAGACAGGGTAGAAAAGATAGGGTACAACATTTAACTAATTGACATTATTACACCTCCCCAGTTGATTAAATCACAGTACATTAAAACTTATTTTTGTATTACAAGTGTAGTAATTGTGGGCGCAGACATATAGATGAATGAATCTTCCAAATTATTCGATCAAATGAACATCCCCTTTACAAAGCCCAAGTCAGCTCCAGACCCCAGGAAATCGACCATCTATCACGGATCTCCATTCTGCCCGGAGCTACTAGTTTTAGATAATAATTACTCGATTGCCAATGGACTTTTGACCAAAACTTAGACAAAGAGGACAAAAGACTCGTTGTGATCACAAGACAAAGAAACAAACCAGATCTCTGTCTTTTCAATGACCGGTAAATGAACTCCACGTGACACAGCTAAAACTCCAAGCAAACTCACAGAAACTGTTACATATGGAGTGCATCAAATCACTGATTAATGGACTTTCATTCAAATAGCCTTCGACATAGCTTATTAGTGTGTTTACAACAGATACACGTGACTATTATGCATGTATATCACTCCCAATTCATGCAATTATGTAACTATTGAATGAGTGGATGAAAAGGCATCGTGTTTGATATCTTTTTTTTCGTATGGGTATAATCCAACAGATGAGCTGAATGAAATCTATATAGGATTGATCATGTCCTTATAGTAAGAAATTAGGTCTAAATTTACTCTCTGCTTAAGAGCAGGAAACTAAATTACCATAGATAACCCAATTTTATGGGAGGGGTGGAGACACAGTCACCCCTGAACCCTAATTGGCCAGAACCCATCCAGGGGATGGGCAAATATTTGAGTTTTAATCTCGTAACACAGACGAAGTGTGCTGTTCAAGGTCTGTTTACAGCGAGTTCAGAGCCAGCAGTTCGCGGTCTGTTCGCAGCCAGTTCGCAGTTCAGAGATGAGTCCTAGCAGTTTGACCAGAGTTGAGTTCTGAACGGAGAGCTCCCAGGAGACAATCTGACAATCGTGGCAGACCAAGATCAGAGAGAATGGGTTAAACAACGATTTCATTCAGGCCATCTGGTCTTCTCTCACTTTCCTTTCTTTTACTTAAAGTTTATTTTTTTTCCATTAAGTCTCGGGTTCTGTTAAGTTTCGCCGCAAAGTTTCTCAACGAGTCTCCAGCGCGCTTCAACTTCAAACAACGCCCACAAGACTTCCATCCAGCCGCCAACACGCCACGTGATTGGCTTCCCAAGACGTTGATCAAAAGATACGACCAGACCTTCAGCGAATCAAAGACCCGGGAAAACCCCTCTCCAGCAGGGAAAGGGAATCTCCTGTCTGAGACGACACACGAGACACAAACGCAAGTAATACCTCTAGATTCCGAGCTGAACTGGTGCATTAGATCGAATTTAATAACCCTGCCTAAGAAACGATAGGAGGTTAAATTACTGATCAATGGTTTCTTCAGGTCATGTGTCATAAGTGCATATATTACTTGGGATTTCATATTTTCTCTCTCTTAAACTTATTATTTTCATAATTTCTCTCTCTTAAAACGTATTCTTTTCCTCACCTTCTTCCTTTCTGCAACGCGTGTGAATGTGCGAGTGCATGTGTTTATGTTAGATATTAGTTTGACGTGTTAGAGTAATCAATAAAGTTCCGTTTGTATTCAAAGATAACTGTTCTTGTGTTATGTGCTTATGAATTTAATGTCTTGAACTGCCGATCTAAGTTACCTGGCTGTTAAATAGTGTTTCACTATTGTTCGGATATTAATATCCGCTGCAGAGTTGATATTTACGGCCCGTTCAAATGAACTAGAGCTGCAACTAACGATTATTTTTTCTGTCGACTAATCTAACGATTATTTTTTCGATTAGTCGACTAATCTAACGATTATTTTCCCAGATTAATCTTATTATTCTTTTTTACTGATTATTGTATTTCAAAGAGGGTAGTGAATTTGTATATTATTTTAACATGAAATCAATGAATGATGACAATATTAATTGTATTTCAGGAAGGGTAGTGAACATAGTATGCCATTTTATAATGAAATATATGAACACAAGAAGCTTTTTAAACATAATATATAATGATACTATTCATCATAAAATGTATACAGAGCGGGCCTAATAAGGAAAAGTTGTTTACTATAGTAGTTGAGTATGATTTACTTATTGATTTGTGTCAAAAGTAAACGAAAATGCACTTGTATTTATCTGCAAAAGGTTCACATACAGGAGCTTTCAGCATAGTTGTAATGTATAACTAGTCGTCTATTTTGAAGATACATGTGCATAAACAACGACTAAAGCTGCCAGAAGTTTTTGCCCAAACTTCAAAGACACATTTAAATGATTAAAGCTAGAGGCATATCTTAACTTTAATGTTACTTTAAATCATGCAAAGTACCTATACACAGCATGTTATTATGCATATGTGTTTGGGACAGAGGGGAACCGGGTCGCATTAACAGGAGATATATGCAGCCCATAATAAATAAAAGCACGAGACGTACTGGGGTCGGAGAAGAACACCGGAAAATGTGACCGTCTGTTGCAATACACGCGCCACGGTTCAGCTGTGCGAGAGAACACTGGCAGCAGGGTTGCCAGGTTTACACAACAAAACCCACCCATTCGTTACTCAAAACTAGCCCAAAACAAGCCCAATCGCGTTTCGGGGAGGTTCTCTGGTAAACATCGCGTTCGGGGGGTTAAATATGTGTGTTTTTTTGCTTCAACCCGCGGACATGAGACACAGCCCGCGGCAACAGTGTAGAAGTAGCCCAATTCCGCGGAAAAAAGCGGACTTGGCAACACTGACTGGCAGTGTGAAAGCTCCCGCTCTCCACGCGCACAGCTCCTGCTCTGCCACCGCGCGCTGTGTGAAACCGGCATTACAGAGCGAACAAAGCACAGTTTTATTCGGCTTCTGTTTAAAGTACTCCCACACTTTTGAATGTCGCGGTCTGGCTTTATATGATAAATGATCATTTTCACTATGCCCGGGAGCAGAAGCTGCCATTATTCTAGATCTTCTGTTCCATTCTAGAACGTAAATAATGTGCCGCCGACGCGTCGACGCATTTCACGCGTCGTTGCAGCCCTAAAATGAACGCTGGAAAAGTCATTTGCTCGGCTGTAAAACAGACTCTCAAAATTCCCTATGAATTCATTAATTCATTCATTTGAGCTAAATAGACCTGTTTCCCTTTAACAGAGTCCCCTTTAAGTTCTTACATATTGGTTGACGAATAAGTTAAGGTGTAAACATTAATTCTGAATTATTTATAAATTATAGTGTCATTCGAGTCTCTTTCATTTTAATTCAAATTCCCCGTTGAGTTATTATTTTTTCTGACTCATAGTCGCTACACAAGTTTTCTGACATGTTACTGTATGTTAAAATATGCAAATTATGCATTATATAATTAAAAATGCATCAATTTACATACAGTCATGGCCAGAATTATTGGCACCCCTGGTAAATATGATCAAAGATGGCTGTAAAAATAAATCTATTGTTTATCCTTTTGATCTTTCATTCAAAAAATTTGCAAAATTCTAACCTTTCATTGAAGTAAAATAATTGAAAGTGGGGGGTAAATCGCATTATGAAATAAATGTTTTTCTCGAAAATACGTTGGCCATAATTATTGGCACCCTTTTATTAAATACTTTTTGCAACCTCCTTTTGCCAAGATAACAGCTCTGAGTCTTCTCCTATAATGCCTGATGAGTTTGGAGAACACCTGACAAGAGATCAGAGACCATTCCTTCATACAGAATCTCTCCAGATCCTTCAGATTCCCAGATCCATGTTGGTGTTTCTTCTCTTCAGTTCACCCCACTCATTTTCTATAGGGTTCAGGTCAGGGGACTGGGACGGCCATGGCACAAGCTTCATTTTGTGCTCAGTGACACATTTTTGTGTTGATTTTGATGTTTGTTTTAGAACATTGGCCTGATGGACGATCCAACCACGGCCCATTATAAGATTTCTAGCAGAGGCCGTCAGGTTTTGATTTTTTATCTGCTGGTATTTACTAGAATCCATGATTCCATGTATCTGAACAAGAAGTCCAGGAGCTCAAACAAAAAAAAATAGGCCCAAAATTTCACAGATCCAGTGGTATTTTCAACTGTGGGCATGGGGTACTTTTTATCCCTGTTTGGGCCAAAAAGCAAAAAGAAAAAAAACCAAAAAGCTATTTTTTTGGTTTCATCTGACCATAGAATCTGGTCCCTTTTTAAGTTCCAGTCATGTCTGAAAACTGAATATGCTGGAGTTTGTTTTTGGCTGAGCAAGGAGGATTTTTCTTGAATCCCTCCCAAACAACAAGTGGTAATGTAGGGGTTGTTTGATTTTTTTTAGGCTTTCTAACCCCAAAACTCAACTAATCTCTGCAATTCTCCATCTGTGATCCTTGGAGAGTCTTTGTTCACTTAAATTATCCTCTTCGCCATGCATTAAGACAATATAGACACATGTCCTCTTCTAGTCAGATTTGTGACATCTTTAGTTGATTGGAACTTCTTTATTATTGCCCTAATGGTGGAAATGGGAATTTTAAATGCTTTAGCTATTTTCCTACAGCCACTTTCTATTTTGTGAAGCTCAACAATATTTTGCTGCACATCAGGACTATATTCTTTCGTTTTACTCATTGTTATGAATGATTAAGGGAATTTGTCCTTTGTGTTTCCTCATATTTATACTCCTGTGAAACAAAACGTCAAAGCTAGACAATTTCATGTTCCTAGTCACCACGGTGTGCTAAAAAATTTAAATATGAATGGGAATACACTTAAGAGATATTTTACACATAAACTTTTCTTAGGGGTGCTAATAATTGTGTCCAACGTGTTTTGGAGAAAAACATTTATTTTGTAATGTGAGTCCCCCCCCCCCACACACTTTCAATTATTTTACTTCAATGAAAGGTTAGAATTTTGCGAATTTTTTGAATGAAAGGTCAAAAGGATAAACAACGCAGATTTATTTTTACAGCCATCTTTGATCATATTTACCAGGGGTGCCAATAATTCTGGCCATGACTGTACATTTACAGAACATAAACCAAAATTTTGGATAAAGCCAAGCTCAAAATTCCTGTATCAGTTTGTTCATTCTTTTCATCAAATACTTAATACTCTCAACAGCCAGGAAGTTAAGGAAGTTTTAAGGTATAAAATTATTAATCAGGGAATTGATGTATGAACAAACCCCTCCGTAAAAACCCTCAGAATATGGATAAGAATAAACATGAAATGCTTGGTGCTTTTGAAAGGGAGATTTCTGGCTCAGTGCTTAAGAAATAACTTATTTTGAGAAATCAGCCTTTAAAGATATATACTGTAATTGAAATAAATGAAAATAGATAAAGTACAATAAAATAAACACTTAAAATCATATTTGGATGATTTCACAGATAAATCACAGAGCTCAAAGCCATTTAAAGAACGCTATTATGTTGAGTGTATATCATGTCTTTCAATTTAATGAAATTAAATGAAAATTCAATTATAGAGGCAGCAGTGTTACTGAATAAATGATCTTGCATTATGATCCCATACTTGTGCAACTTAAGCTTCATAGCTCTGACTACAGACCATCAACATCATACATATCATGTTCGATGTCAGCTGAGTCAATAAACGAATCAGGTCAATTTGTATGGCCATTATTAGCAGTACATAAACCAGCAGACTTCCAGGAACAGAAACTAGCATACCATTTGATCCAGTGATCTAGCCTCTCACCTGTAGCTGGCTTTTGTCAATGCTTTGTAATCAAATAACCATTGACAATATTTCATCATGCTGTATTAAAGCCAAGGATTAACTTCTGACAAACAATAGTGGGGCATATTCAACTGCAGTTATATTGTGATTTTACTGATCTGAATAACTAGGCTATTAATGTAACCTGATGTTACATCAGAACTGATGAATTGGGATCTCGTCTGAGAGCCCAATCACCTTTGAGCGTTAACAAAACAAGCCAATGGACATTGACGAGTGAGATTTGCATTGCAAACCACTCCCCGTATACACGGGTATAAAGGCAGCATGCAAACACTCATACATTAAGTTTTACACTGAGGAGCCTAAACGATTTCCCTGGTCATACAGAGGTGGCACAGGGATTATGGCAATGGGACGTAATGTCTCTCTTCCCTCCTTCAGGGAACGGGGGTTACATTAAAAACCTAGACGCTCCCTATCAGTCAGTCACATTTGACGTTACGTCAAAACTGACGAATTGGGATCCCTAAGAAGAACGCCATGATGCACCTTCCCAGCACTTGTGTAAGACACCTAATCCTCCCTCACCTGCTGGTACGAAAGAAAGGATAGGGCTTTACGCTGAGAATGTCGGTCACTGCTGTTCCTCTTACCCTATGTAGTGAGACATAACACTGGGGAAACATGCCTATTCCAAATGGAAGGGGTGCTATGGAAACCACATCCTGCCCGTAGGGAGGTAACATGTGGAGTTACACATATGGACTGGCCATTAGGGCAGTGCTACATATGGAAGGCCTCTGTGGTAGATCCTGCCTTGCGAGGGTGGAGTCAATACCATACAGAGACTCTGCCAAGGGAAAGACAGGCTCGCCAACAGGGAAGCCATACCATGGAAGAATACACATATGGGATTACCCAAAGAGGAATCACAACATATAGGCACCTAGTCTAGCACAAGAGCTGACCTAATAGCCATACACACAAGTGCTATAACTAGTGTCAGACACCTCAGTCACATCTGACTGCCAAAGGGTGCTGAGGAACTACATCCAGGATTCACAAGGTGAGGAACCTGGGGAGCAAGATAGGCGTTCGTATCCCGTCCTTAGAGTGGAATGGAGCTGCAAGCAAGACACAGAGACAGTCCCCTCGCCTATTACGTGTTTGTAGCCAATACACGGGAGTAGACAGGCTCTACTCATAGATTGTAAAATTTCGTAAACATGTTAGGTGCCCAGCCCGCAGCTCTACAGATGTCTGCCAGCGAGGTGCTGTGCAGCAGTGCCCAGAAGGAGGCAACACTCCAAGTGGAGTGAGACCTCACCCTCAGGGGGCACGGCTCGCCTTGGGACTCCAAGATGATGGCATCCACTATTCAGTGGGCCAAGCTCTACTTAGACACAGCCAGGGGAATCCGCCAGGGAGGGGCTGTCGTGAGAAGCACCAGTTCTGAGAACCAAATCCGAATGGGACGCAATCATTAAGACCTGCTCCTAGTCCTCCCTGACCTTGCAGAGTCTGTGCAAGCAGGCTACCTGGGGAAACGCATACTTGTGTAGGCCCCAGGGCTGGCTGTGTGCCAGTGCATCCGTGCCAAGGGTCCTCTTGGTCAGAGAGTAAAACAACTGGCAGTGGGACTGTCCGGAGTGGCAAACAGGTCTACCTGTGCAGACCCAAAGTGTCTCCAAATCAGGACTGCATGGGAGCGTGAGCTGTCGTGCGAGCTGCACAGTTGAGTTCGCCCGGAATGTGGAGGGCCCGACCTGGAAGGCACAGCATCCCAGAGTTGGACCATGAGGGTGATGTAACATTTACCTGGCTCCATGGTTCCCGTGAAGGAGTGGCTGGAGGTGTGTGAGGAGGCATTGCATCCTCAAATCGCAGACTCCTGTCTGCTGGTGAAATAAGTTATTGAGAGTGGCAAAGCATAGCTTTGCTCACTGACAAACTGCATCTCTCGCGATCCAGAGATTGAGGAAACTATTCTTTTTTTATTGAGGTTTTGGGTACCTCCGGCCGTGGGGTCAGCAGTGGAACAGAAATGAACTATTTTGAGGAAACAGATATAATATATTCTTCACCCGGCCCTCCTGACACCGAAGAGGCCAATTTGCGAGATGGGAGCATAGAGAAAGTGCACTTCATCATCATCTCACACCTCAGCAAGGTTTAGCCAGAGATGACGCTTCTGGACCACCAAGGTGGACATCGTCGGACATAGGGCCAGCACCATGATTTTTTATCCCCCGGAGGGCGAGATCAGTCGCAGTGCGCAGTTCCTGCATCAACCCTGGCTCAGAACTAACCTCATGCATAATGAGTACTTTTGCCTGGTGTACTTGCTGGGTGGCCATCGCAAGCAGGGTGGAGGTGGCCTGTCCAGCAGCACTGTAAACCTTAGCAGCAAGCACTGGATTGTTGTCTCACAGGTGCTGGATGGGAGTTGTGGATGACCTCACCAAGTGGCAGCATTTTGCGGGCATAAATGCACAGCAACTGCACATTCCACCTGGGGAATCCCCACAAACCCCCTGACCGCCCCACCATTGAAGGCAATGGGAACATTTTGAAGCAGATTTTGGTACACATTTGCCTCCATACTGGCACTAATGTGCTTCCATACTGCCAAAGTTCTTCATGCACGTCCAGGAAGAAAGGCACGGGGATGGGGCAATGAGTCAGAGCGAGCAGCAATGGTGATTGCACAATGGTGAGAATCAGTTCAGAAACGCACGGCTCTGAAGTGAAAGCTTAATGTATGAGTGTTTGCACGCTGCCTTTATACCTGTGTATACGGGGATTGGTTCGCGATGCAAATCTCACTTGCCAATGCACATTGGCTTGTTTTGATAAAACTCTAAGGTGATTGGCCTTTCAGGCGAGATCCCAATTCATCAGGTCTGATGTAACGCCGAACGTGACTGACTGATAGGGAATAATACAACCTTTGCTGTATGGTACTATTAAAATATCACTATAATTGAATTCAAGTATGTATGGGGACATAATTTGGTGGATGGCAGAGGAAAATAATGCTTGTATAGAGAAGATGGATTTGAAAATGGGCACTATAAAATCTAAATTTTTAGATTTCATTGCTTGCTGTGACAGAATATACAAGGCTCAAAACATACAATTACTGACAGTATTGTAGTTAACACAAAGTTCATGCAATGTTTTTTCTTTTGTTTTCATGCTTCATTTTGTTTGGTTTATGTTTTACACTAGTTAAGCTCTTACCAAGGTCAGGAGACTTTCAGAGGCCATATCTTGGTGAAGTGGAATGGTAGAGAAGACGGACAGCACCAAGCAGCCAAATACCAGGACAAACCTATAAAAAAGACAAAATTGTATTGAAAAAAATGTATGTATGCCTTTAAGATTCAACATTAAAATTAAATTGACATTGATAAAATATATAATTTCCTTCAAATTACTTTGATCTTAGTTCTGTTTAGACACTAACCAGAAACCCTTCTCCAAATATATTTCATACGCTCTAACTACCATCACTTTAATTTCCCATCATCAATATGAAATATGGCATTAGGGAAACCGCAGTTCAGAGAATAACTGTGCCAGGAGATTTACATTATTGACCCCTTCATATAAGGGGTGGGAGACATCTGTATTTGATCATTGGACTCCTACGTCAGCTGCCTGATCTTGCTCCCTCCCTTACATTATCCCTCTTGCTCCATCTAGTCTGGTTCCCACTGTCTCTTTTTCTCAATTAATTTGTCCATTTCCCAGCAAATTCTCATGCCTCCCTCCTTCTCTTTCCTTCTTCCTTTCTTGTTTCTGTATTCTTCAACATATTGTATGAAGGTGATGACACATTGAGGAACATTTAAGTTAACAAAGAATAAATAAATACAATTAGTAACATTTGATCAAAATTAAGAATTATTATAAAAGTATCATAAAATATATTTTAAAATCAATAAATAAGCAACAAACCTTCACAAAAAAATTGTTTTCTTTTAGTCAGTTTTTGCTGCATTCACAGTAAGATAAAGTGTTAGGTCACAACAATGTGGACATTGTACTAGCATTTTTAGTAGGCTGAAGTCACACTTATATCGACTATAAATACATACATATTAAAAGGATTGATAAGACCAGTGACTCAAACTTTGATAAAACCCAACTTTTAAAACCAAGTATGAATAAACAGCGGACATCTAACAGAGCTTCACAGCCTGAAGGCATATGAAACACATTCCTATGACCTAACACAAGTGGACAGAACTGAATAGATCAGAGAAAATACAACCTTGACTGACCCCTTGACTGAGATGAACAGTCTTTGCGGCAGTGTACAGTTATCAAAGAGCTTTGCACCCAACCGCATTGATGGGACAATCATTATTCCTACGAAATAAACTACCACCCTCTTTTCTGTACTTTCATGTTTTCTATAAAAACAGCTCTACTTTGCAAAATTATCATTAGAGATAATTAAGCACCATCTTCATCAGATGTGTTTACAGAATTTTTTTTAAGACTGAAAATTGGAGCTGAGCATTGCTCCTGAGACTCCTTTCGAGTGGCGCCATGTGGTTAAGCTGGATTTTGTCTGAACGTACCCAAGTAAACTAGAAGAGGCTGTAATTTAAGACTGTATGAGAAGGGGCTTATAAAACAGAGGTTAAAGGCTTCATCCAGTGTCGGTGCAGCGTTTGTGTGAAAGCAGTGGGCGCTTCACCCTTTGACCTGCCCTCCACTCTGAAACAGCGGACGAGCTCCGCTACAGAGAACACAGGGCAGAGGGCAGGGGCAGTGTTTTCCATAGGCTGTCATATGGCAATGTCATTCCAGCATGTCTGGATTTGCTTGTATCTCCAGTCCTTCCTGAACAATATAATTAAGCAACGTCTCAGGAGAGCATATTTATGAACATCAGTACAGCTGTGATTCTGCCGTAGGCACAAGGCAGTGGGTAATCACAGTCATGCTAATATTCTGTGAAACAGGATGATTGAAAGTGTAAAATTATACAAGTTATACCAGTTTTAGCTATTATTGTTAACTAAAACTATTAAAAATTGTACATTGAAATATAACTTTTAAATAAAATGAAAAACCATGAAATATTGCTTGGCAACCAACTGAAATAAAAAAGGTTTAACTCTCTATGGTACGCAATATGATTTCAATGAGGAAAAAAATATTTGTGGTGTTTTTCCTGCTTAAAATTGGACACTATTGCAATAGCAATACATTTTTTTAATTTTTTAATTTTTGAAAAGATCAATTTCTTTAACCAGACACCTGAACAAACACATTTATCCCATTTTAATGTATTACAAATTTCATATTTAATAAAAAGTAACATTTCAAATTCAGCTATTGCTCTCAGCAACATTGTACCGTCGTGGAACACAAGTATTACCAAACCATCATATCAAGTTATCATATCAAATTATCATATCCTTCTTCATCCTCATCTTCATCTTCGATCTTACCCTCACTCTCTCCCAGCCAGATTGTCACTATGACCTCATCTTCCTCATTACAGTATGACACCTCATCCTCACCCTCATCAACTGGCAGTTGTGTTTTTATACCTTTTTTAAGTGCTATAGTCGAAAATGTGCAGATCGTAATATGTTCAGATATAGTATGTGAATTACTATTCTTAAGTGCATTAAATCATGTAAAAATACATATATATTTAGAGAATTCTAACTCTTTTCCTTACAAATATACTATATTTGTATCCAACCTAGTGTGTCTGGTATGGCCTTATGCAATTCCATTATGGTACAGTGTGCAACACAGTTTTTTGTTATTTACTCTAAAACATTTGATGATATATAATGAAAAGTTCTTGAAAATACTTCTTTACTTACCAGTGAAGGTAGGTGACTCATATTTTTTGTGGGTGATTTACTGTGACCACTTTTTTGCACTTTCAATAGGCTTGTTCGACTTGTTCGCAACGATGCGCAGACCGATCGGTGGCTGACTTGAAGCAGTGCATGCCGGTTAGAAATTGTGCCCGACTTAAAACAGCGCCGACGCCATGTGACAGTGACGTATGGCATCAAAGTACCGTGAGAGCGATTCGAGAGCAGTTAGCTAATACAGCCGGTGCAGTTTCTCTAGAGCGGCTGCACCAGACTTCACGGACTCTGATGACGACACAGCTGTTCCACGATTGGCCAGATTCCCCGCATACAGCGATCACGTGTGTGTCCTGTTTATTCTAAAACCTTCAGTTCAACTAAGGCTCACAAATCTGTTTTTTATAACAGTAAAAACAACCACTTCATTGATAGTGTAGGCTTATATGTTGAACTTTATTCTTGTACAAACACACGCTGTATTAAGCAGTGCAATAAAGTATTACATTATAATAATGTCTCTGAAACATCTGTGTATTGACAAATATTGCATTTATTTCACTTCAGCTGTGATAAAGTATGCAAAGACAGCACAAGCGTCACTACGGGAAGCAGAAAGTGTCCGACTTCACGTCTCCGTTTGTAGCTCCTTCCGGCCTGCACGCGGCTACTCTCGCCGATCGGTAGCATCCAGCCGCAGCCGATGTCGAACACACCTATTGATAAGTATTTGAGTTCTTCTTCCCTGAGGCTTGGCCAATAAATTGGTGTTTCATTTTATGAAAAATAAACTA
Source organism: Gobio gobio (assembly GCF_949357685.1). Lineage (NCBI taxonomy): Eukaryota > Metazoa > Chordata > Actinopteri > Cypriniformes > Gobionidae > Gobio > Gobio gobio. The sequence continues at coordinate 34,938,295 of NC_137099.1, forward strand.
AAATAGACTATGTTGCCTGGAGGCAACACCGTACCATAGAGGGTTAAGTGGATTTAATAAAATAAACACAAATGTATACACCAGTTAATTGAATAATAAGTTAATACTGAATTACTTAAATGTTAGGCACAATATTGCCACTGCAGAGCTATTGTGCCAAGGTGGTGTTTTTCTTTCCTAAAGGAATCTGTGCTTTTTAGCGAATCAGTTGAGTGAATTATTCAGTGACTCATAAAGACAACCAGAAATTAATTGTTTAGTTCCTAAATGCATGAGCAATTTTGAATGAAACAATTGAGTAAATGATTCAATGACTCCCTCACAAAGACAACCATTTGTTTCATTCCTGAATTAATAAAGGTTCTGTTCAACTTGACCAATCAGTAATGAAGGTTGTAAAACTCCCGATAGAACATTGAGAGTGAAATGGTATATATAAAAATGAAATAAAAATTGCAGGGTGACATTTTCAACAACCACATATGGTTGAAGTGAAGTGGTGGAGAAAGTAGACTGCAATAGACATTACAATTATCTGTCAACCAGCCAGTTCCTGCCGTTCTTTAAGGCTAGTATTTAAAGATATCTCTTCTACTCTCCTGCCTCTTGTCAGCTCACTCAGACAGGACTATTTCTGTGCAGTTCCCAGGGCTACTCTTTTTTTTTTTTTAGAGAAAAAGGGGAAAAAGAATAAGTACATGAAACTGAAGTAGCTCCCCTCATCAATCATCTGTTAGCCCTAGGTAATTACTCAACCCTGGTCTCCTACCTTGTTCTTTTGTACCTGCATGTCATTTCCTGCCCTGGTGGGTGGCAGTTGGTGTCTGTAGAGTGTCACAGCCTTTGATGTTGAAAGAGAGGGTCTTAACATTTACATGCAGACCACAGCAAACACACACACTTTCTCTCTCTGAAGTGGCACTTAATAGGCATCATTTTGCATAATTAAATTGATTTGTTTTGAAGGTGAGTGCCAGGGAGGAGTGACTAATGAACCAAATATCCCTCTCTAAAACAGATATGTTTCACGCCATATCATTGTTTCTTATTTGATGTTCAGCAGATGGAAGACTGAAATTGTTTCCCCTAATCCCTGTCACAATTTATATCACTTAACATGTACACATACAATTATATGGTAACAATTTTCAATAAGATCTCATTTGTTAACATTAGTTAATGTATTAACTAACATGACCTAACGATGAGCAATACATTTGTTACTGTATTTGTTAATATTGGAAAATCCAGTTGTTCATTGTTTATTCATGTTAGTTCACAGTCCATTAACTAATGTTAACAAATGCAACTTTTGATTTTCATAATGTATTAGTAAATGTTGAAATGAAAAAAGACTAATAAATTATGTAGAAGTGCAGTTCATTATTAGTTAATGTTAACTAATGTAGTTAACTAATGAAACCTTATTGTAAAGTGTTACCAATTATATATAGTTAAAAAGCAGGTCTCTCACATATGATCAATTCTATGCCTTTTTAAGCAAGTAGAAAACAAGCAATGTAGTAGTGAACACACAAGATGCTGTAAAAAGTGATACAAGTAGTCTACATGTCTTACAATCACATAAAATGATATGCAACGCAGGAGAAAGGATAGAGAAATCTGGTATTTGCACATAAAAGCAATTTTATTCACTGATGTGCTGTCTAGCGCTCGCTCTAAGCGCATGTGTGAGGCTCACTGGATCACTCAGAAACAGAAAAGCAATCCTGCAAACACTACTGAGCTGTCCAAGGTCCTGCACACAATTATAAAAGCTGCACAGAAGGTCTGTAACGAAACTAACATACAGGGAATGATCACAAAAATCCTTTCAAAGCTGTGTCGGCCCCAAGTGAGTTAAAGAGGTGACCTCTGTATTTAACTGCCATTTATCAGTAAAACAAAATGCATAGTTCAGTCATGAAACTTTTCCAAGCAGCTAATTAGTACTCCTAAAGCCGGCACAGTGGCCAATCAATGCACCCCCCCCCCCCCACCCCCATCCACGTAACCTAAGTATTTCTATCCAGATCAGGCTTAACCCAGTCCTAGCCCTCCTCCTTCCCCAGCACCACCTGCCTAAATCTGCTATAGGCGGTTCTCCATATACTTTCCCTGCAGCAGCATGTATCCTGTTGCCTGTAATTATGTGTATATTTCAGCAGTAACCTTCACTCATGCAGCAGCAGCAAAGCATATCTAGTCTGCCAAGACAAAGCCTATGTACTTTCCTCTCTTAACAATAAAATGCTATTCCAAGAGTTGACATGATGGACATTTGTTTAGAAGATAGCTGGCTGTTACATTGTAACGTTACAAGTAGTTGCTCCCAAAAATCTCTGACTTATCCAAAATGTAAATGGGTCCCTTAGGGGGTCTAAGCAAACTTTCAAGGGTTCCTCAAAATTATTTTAGACAAAACAAGGTTTAAAATAAGCGTATCTATGGACATTACTATAACCATTCCTAATTAACGAATTAATTAACCGTAAAACCTACAGACTAGAGCCCTGCATATCTGCCCGAGCCCGACGGGCCCCGACTTTTTTACGCCCCTTGGGCCGGGCTTCGGGCCAATTTTCCCATCATACCTCAAACGCGGGCCGGGCTTTGTGCCTTTTTAGGCTTCTCCTTAATTTTATATTTTAGACATTCAATAATTAAAAGAAAGAATGAGATGTGCTGCACTGGTGGAAACAACATGAGACCATGATATCGCGAGTCTGCAACTGTCAAGACTGGCTCGCACAGTGTTCAGAGGACGGCGCTATGCAACACGCATCGCCGCAAATGAATAAAGCAAGCCAACACGCAAACTGCCACAAGTGAAACTGAAAATAAACTAAGTCTTAGATGCTTTAAAACACAACCATCTTCATTAAAACTATTGAGACTAAAGGCTCTTACCAGTGTTTAGGTCGCTCGTTCTCATTATGCCGTCTTTGATGTTAAAATGAGCTGATGAATAAAATGCTCATATCGGTTGCTTTCGTTGACATGAACTCCGTTAAATGTGCATATAGCACGGGAATTGAAGATCGGATTTATATTCATTTCGCGGAGAGGTGTAAGGTAAGACAACCAGCATGTTTTTTTTTTTTAAGGCTATTTGTTTAGATTGTGTAGCCCGTTTTGTTTGCGAGCGCCGTTGCTCTGCCTGCCTCATCTTGTCAAAAATGCCTTTTTACTGTGATGGTGGTGATAGTAGGCTAAACGTTTAAACAATGCTTTAAGTGTTTTATATGGATTTTATAAGCAAGACAAGTCAAGTGTTGATTTGAGAGGTTAAAGCATTGGGTTAACTCACTGTCGGCCGCTGGCCGCTTGGTCGTCACTTTAAAAAGCAAAAACTTTAATTTAACAAACAAAAAAATGCTTCAAACTATTTTCTAAATTAACTTAATAAAAAAACGAAACAAAATATAGCCTAACTACTTTGACAAGTGTTGATTTGAGAGGCTAAAGCGTTGGGTTAACTCACTGTCGGCCGCTGGCCGCTTGGTCGTCACTTTAAAGAACAAAACTTTAATTTAACATACAACAAAATGCTTCAAACATTTTTCTAAATTAACTTAATAAAGAAACAAAATGATTATAACTACTTTGACATTAAAAACAAAACTGAACTATTTTAATGGCGGCAACTAATGTGTAATAGGGAGGATTAAAAAAAACAAAACACGGGCTCCAGTCGGACTCGGGCTGATAATTTTGATGAGCTGTCGGACACTGGCCGGGCTAGGGCCTCAGCGTCTCGGGCCAGGGCCGGGCTAGGGCCTAGTTTTGAGGCCCGTGCAGGGCTCTACTACAGACTTGTCCAAATGTAAAACAAAATGTGTCTAAAAGCTTACACGGTATCTCTATGTCAGAGACAGAAGGACTGTGCATACAGGGCGGGACTGTATGTCAATTTTTTCAAAAACAAAATTATACATCGATGCCAGCTGTCCTTTAAAGCAAGTGCAGAATCTGTTTGTACAATTGTGACATTTAGCTAACAGTATTCTACACCATGAGGTTTAATTTCCAAGCAACAAAACAAACAATCACAACATAACCCAACAATTAGTCTGTACACAGTCTCTCTTTAGACTCATATGTCTACAATTCCTTTTTCAACCATGTCTTTACTTCATTCTCTGACTAAATCATGCTAGCAGTAACAGGCTGTCATCTGCCCCTCTCGCCATGTGAACCACACTGCTGGCGTGTCATTGGCTCCTTGTCAGCATTACAGCTACTGCTGTGCTGATGGTTTTCTCCTACTGAGAAAACGGTTCTCTCTTCTCTCTTCTCTCTTAATATGCTTTATGAAGAAACGTATTTACAGTGCACTGGAAAGATTTTTGAAGACATCACAGATGGACAATCAATGCAGGGGATGTCTGATCCTGCATCCAGCCCAACCAACACTTAATCCCACAAGAAATATGCTCTCAGCATTCATTTGTCAGTATTGCATAACCAGAAGTTATAGAAACATCCACCTAGAAAATAATAATTTAGAATAATTATTTACATCTCAACTAATGAATAAGATTTTACTGAATAATTCATGCAAGTGCTTAAACAAAAAATACTAGCTTCGCTTTCATGCTTTTAACACCCTCCGGAATACTGGTATGGTTAATTGCAACTGCAAGTGCCTTTCTGTAACTGTGATTTTTTGTTTTAAATGCCACAAATGCTGTCATTAAAGTTAAAATTTTATTAAATCCAAAGCATTCTACTTCTCATATAATACTCTTATAGTTTTAACAGGATATTTTTAACAGTGTAGTGCAGTCCAAAAACCACTAGTATTTTTTTACCACTCTTAAAGGGTTAGTTCACCCCAAAATGAAAATTCTGTCATTAATTACTTACCCTCATGTGGTTCGACACCCGTAAGACCTCCATTCATCTTCGGAACAGAAATGAAGATATTTTAGTTGAAATCTGATGGCTCTGAAAGGCCTCCATTGGCACAATGCACGGTTCACTCTCAAGACCCTTAAAAGGTACTAAAGACGTCTTTACAAAGTCCATCTCACTACAGTGGTTCTAAAATAACTTTATGAATCGGCGAGAATAGTTTTTGTGCGCAAAAAACCCCCTAAATAACGACTATAGTGATGACGATTTCAAAACAAGGCATCATGAAGCTTCGATGGAGGCCTTTCAGAGCCATCAGATTTCAACTAAAATATCTTCATTTCTGTTCCGAAGATGAACGGAGGTCTTACGGCTGTGTCGAACCACATGAGGGTAAGTAATTAATGACTAACCCTTTAAGTGTACAGTTAGCATGCAAGGGAGAGAAAGTGAGAAAGCCAAAGTCTGTTACTAATACTACCACTGATAACCCTCCACTGTATTATATAGTCTCCCATGAGTCCCATGAGTCATGGGATGTCTTAGTTTATTTTTTCATTAACTAATGGCTGATAAAAGTGAAGAGATGAAAGGGTTGCTTACTCTTTGATGACAACAACTCAAGACAAAATTGCTTATTAGCATACAGCACTATAGTTTCAGTAGACTGCACATGCAAAAGCACTTGCACCAAAACAGAAAGATAGTTTAGCAAGTCTGTGCTTATAGATTTTAGTGTTTAGCAGCACACTTAGATAAGATGTGCCCGAGGTTAATCTTCACAGTATCAAAGAACTATGCTTTATCATAGCACACAGTCTCTGAGCTACTGTTGGTTTACCAGGCAGAAGTTTGCAGTGAGCATATTCATATTGGTCACTATTTGATTGGCAAGAAATTATAAATGTCCTTGGGTTAAAGACTGGGTTAGACTATGATTCCATCCAGTTGAAGGATATCAAACATGTTTTATATAATGAGCCAACTTTAGAACACGTTGTTTTCATTTGTCATGCGAGGCGAATGTTTCTGCATGAGTTTGAGTTCAGAATGATGTAAAATTCTGGAAGTGGGTGATCCTCAGAGGTTTAGTGTATGATTCCTATGTAAACTTTCATGAAGTGTATAATACCTCTTTTCACATTTTACAATTCATGTAGTGTATTCCAGCCTTTACTCACCGCTAGTGTGCTTACTGTATATATTTCTGGTGCAAATGCTTTTTGATAATTTAATTAACAACAGAAAATCGAGTCAGGTGTTTGTGTGGGTATGATCAAGTGCCTGCATGCTTATTTGTAAAAACTATGACAGATGTGTGTTACACAAAAATTACTTTATTCATTCTTTGAGGACTTATTGCAGATTTGTGTGATGCCTAATATAATATAAAAGTCAACTGTTGCCTGACTTCAGGGTCAAAGCCCTGGGGAGCTATTTAGCTATACAGTTAGTTTCAGTTAGTTTCATGCAGACTAATGATGAGCGCTGAGAGAACTGTAGGACACTATGAATTGCAGAACACTATGGCCTTTGGTGGTCTTGTACAAAAATGAGTAAGTGCTCATTACCTCACCACCTGAAAACTACTACCTAAAGGAAATATATTAACTTAAATAATTGAGAAAGTTATGCATGGTTGAACAAACTATTCACATTTGGTGCTTGCAAGTTTTGTGACAGTTTCGAAGTTAATGGAACAAAAGGCGAGTTTAATTTTATCCGAAACAGATGAACAAAAATATGGCAACATTGTATTACATTGGTTGTACGTGATGCGGCAGTTGTAATTGAAATATACTGCGTATCCAATTAATGCTCTATTGCATTTGAAAATAAATACCAGGCAGCTACACTAAACCCTACCCTAAACCTATCCAATAGTGTTCACAACAGCAAACGTGAGATTAAAATGCATTTGCTGAAGAAACCATGGTATTTTAGCTTGCTTCAAGTATTTTATCTTTTTTACTATAACTCATGTTTCACAGGACTTGAACCCAAGAACCTAGAATCACAAATGCAACACTGTACCAGATAAGCTAGCTAGAAAGTTTACTACAAAGAAGCTATATATATATATACCCTTGCTGACAAAATGAGTCGCAATGAGCAAATTTTCTTTTTTTTATTTTTCACCTTCAAAATGATGTATTATTTGTTAGTTTGAAGTTAATAGTCAGCAAAGTCAATTTGACACACACCACGTCAAAACCCATATCTATAGGAAAAAAATATATTCAACTTTTTTCCATGATACCACAATTGTTTGATTAACATTAATGAAACAGACAGCCTATATATTAAGACCTACTTTACCACAGGGATCTAAAATAATGTTACACATCAGATGTTTTCCCCCAACAGTTAACAAAACGTTCACTTAAGACATAACAGATAATGTTTGTGAATACTCACCAAGACAGATATTTTGAAATACTGTAATTCTGTGTATATCAGGATCGAGCATTGTGTGCGCACTTCGGATCTGTCATTCAACATAAGTAAGATCATTTTTCATGGACAAGGGAGAGGTACTCCTCTCAGAAAACGTACAAATAAAGATACTTTTAGATGTTTCATTGATATTTGGAGCATTGGGATTGCTAGACGAAGGCTAAATAATCAGATTTTTGTGAAAACCTCAAAAACGAAAATTTCCACTTGTTTTGCCTGTAGCTTAAAATTATCCCGTGACTCATTTGGCCAGCACGGGTCACATATGAAGCTGGTTTTCAATTAATCTGGAAACTACAGTGAATTGTATGTATAGGTGTCAGGAATATTTAGTCATTTTAGTTTAACTTTCATGGACTTTTAGTTTGTATTCGGTAGCTCCTGCTTTCACTAGTTCCAGTTTCCTTCCCCTTGTTTGTTGTCATGGACACTAATATGATGTGTCATTCGTTTCAGCTTTGTTCACCCCTTCAGCATATTATGTCACTGTTTCAGTTCTCAGTTGTCCGGCATACCTTACATTAGCACTTGTGCCTGTTTGTTTACCCGTTGTTAGATGCCTATTTGAAGCTTATATTCAACCTTTTCATTTTTTTCGTCTTCCTGTCCCCAACCTTTTCTGCATTTTGATTCAAAATTTCTCCTTTTGTGAAAAAAAAAAAAAAATCAATTTCAATTTTTTTGCTTTCATAATCCACAACCAGGTGAAAGGTGCCTGTCAATGTGAAGATTTTAAAACTCATTGAAAAGGTGGCTGTTTAAGAGGAAGTTTTTCCTGGCTTTCCAAATGTTCAGAAATTATAACAAGAAAGTATACATCAGAGTAAAACATAAAATCCCCTCCTGCTAACTGGCTTGTTTTATCTTTATATAAACAGTTTTTCAGTGCTTCTTAGGAGAAACTGTGTTTTTTGTTTTGCTTTTTTAGCCATGTTGAGAGGACAGCAGCCCTGCAGTTTTCGTGCCTGAAATAAAGCCCTGGCATAGTAATTGAGGAACTGCAGGGGTCCAGATGCTGAGAGGGCTAGAGGATTACTGCAGTGCTTCTTCCACTTCTAAACCAGCTGCTTCAGAATTTAACAACTCACTCTGTTTAGTATGTGCTGAAATCTTCAAAACGGTTTAAAGAGGTTTATGTTTCCAAATGACAGAATGCCCTACATGAAATAATTATGTGACAGCGGAGCCCCTATAAACATTAAAATCTTCGTTTAAAATATTTACGCTAAATTCCACCCATTTCCCAAATTATCCCTTCACCTTGACTTTGCATTGTAACACCTACCTAGTATTACCCCATCAACCTCCCACAATCTCTCCTTGTACCCCCCCCCCCACCCCCCTCCAGCCCGATACCTCTGACAAACCACAATTAAAGAATAACAGATGGATTGCATGCGTCAACCGTCTAATGATATTTAGCAAGGCAGAACACTAGGAGTGAGAGGAACAGCTGGGTACACAAAACAACATTATAATCCTAGTAAGTCCGTAGAATAACTTCTTTAAATGCTCTGTCATGACAGCTTGCTCACAGATCACTGAGAAGTGTAATTTAGTAAGTAGCAGAAATAAACAGGAGAGAAGTATGTTTAATTCTTTCTTAAACATACAAAATCAACACATCTGTGTGCTGAAAAATGTGCTATATATAAAATGATACAATTGATGCTATATTAAAAGGCATTTTAAATACAGAATATCTTTATTAGCTTTGAAAAGTGGTGATCGTTCTTGCTCTTTCAGGTAATGGACACATACACCCTAACTCTGAGGGTCAAATTACTATATAAGGATCTTGGCTAGAGCTGATATAGCTAATATATGAGGTCACACAATATGTCCACAGAGTCTATTATCACGGCTAATGTTTGATGAACTGTTTAAGAAAAAAAATCAATACATAATATGAATGTCTCACATCCATCAAACACTTTAGAAGGTTAATGGGTAACACTTTAGAATAATGATCCGTCATTAATGAATAACTACCAAGGAACAAATTACTTTCAGTCAGTCACGTTCAATGTTACGTCGATGACTGACGCAATGAGATCCCATTATGTCAGTCATCGACGTAACGTCTCTGTTCCCCTGCTTCAGGGAATGAGGGTTGCATACGTAACCGAGACGTTACACACTATTAACATTTTAGTAACTACTGTTAACTAACAAGAATCTGATTGATGGATTAGTAAGTAATAGCGCTCAGTTGAATGTGTTAGTTCACTATTCGCTAATCACTACTATTTTTTCATACCTCCCAGAGGACTACTAAGAACTACTATATACAGGTTCATAATTAATGTGAATAATGCATAATGTATAATTAATTCTAAAGTGAAGATCATGGCAACCCACTAGTAATGACTCAAGTGTTACCAAATCCTTTAGAAATAATTATTATCCAAAACCTTACCAAAACCTCAAACGCTTACAATGACTTCAGAAACGACTAGGAAGTTATCATGCTTTTCACGTTAGAAAACTGATCCAAATATCCTTTAGAAAGGATGTAGTAACGCTTGAGTCATTACTATCCAAAACTTATCCAAATAATTAGTAATTACTTCTAAAAGCTAGTGGGTTACCCAAGACCTTCACTACAATTAAGTATACATTATGCATTATTCATGTTAATTATGAACCTGTATATAGTAGTTCTTAGTAGTTCTCAAGGAGGTATGAAACAAATAGTAGTTACTGATTAGCTAATAGTAAACTACCAAATTCGACTAAGCACTATTACTTACTAATTTATTAATCAGAGTTTCTTGTTAGTTAATAGTAGTTACTGGAATGTTACTTGTAACCCCTGATGCGAGTTGTAGGGGAGCGCGGGGCACAACCTAACGCAGGGTTAGTTGTAACACGCATAGTTTAACACTTTCCACACATGTCAGGATGACGAAACTTAGTGTATTTACTAGTTGCCATATCAACATTATTAAGAGAAAAAGATTGCGCCAAAATTAAAAAAATATTTGGAAGATTTATCTCTTCCGCTTTGCAGAGCTGGTGAACAGAACCCGGTGTGATCATAGATCTCACTGGCTAAATCTGGGGAGTCTAAAATTCAGGCCTTATATAATGGTGTCTGTTGCCATGATACTGTAGTACTATAATAGTCGACATATCTCAATTTATGTACAAAAAAGAATTACTAAAATGACAGGAAATTGCTTTAAATGTTAGTATGAGATATTAAACAAATACATATGCTCACACAGACTTGAAACTATGAAAAAATACTGGATTGGATTCTAAAGCCATCTGGCAGTAAAGGCACAGACTCTATGCCCAGACACTTAGTGAAAATTGTGGTAAGTCTGTCGCCCCACTTTAAACGGCAACCATTCATCAGACCTGTTTATATGTGAAGCTAAATCTCATCTGATTGATCGCAACCTTCTCTTTCTGCCTCTCCACAAACGGGTATTAATGACAGAGGGTCACACGGTAATGAGACGCCCAGACACCTTCTTCCACTCTCATAATGATGCTGGCTTCTCTCTCAAGGGACAGGGTCTGTGTAGTTCTCTCTGCAGACGTGTATCCAGGGAAATACATTTTTATGGGCTGCACAACCTTAGTGAAAGATGATAATGGCTTTTAAAATTCTTGACATTTACCACAATTGTCAATTAAAAAACTTTTATCTGGTTCAATGAAATAAAAGAGTGTCTGTGATGATGACAATTCAGTTTACACATGCAAGTAGTTCTTAGAAATTTACTTTTGCATTCATGTTGGTTTCATTTATGGTTTTGCTAAACTATTTTCAAGAAAATGTTTTAATCAAAAAAAAAAATTGTGTGTAACCACCAAGTACACTCTAAAAAACATTTATTTTTCAATTCTTTAAACTAAAGTGAGTAAAAAAGTAATAACATATTTCCTTACACCTTAAATACATGTGAGTATACACATTGTAATAAATATTTGGTAACAACAAATATTTGGTATATTAAGGTGACGTAGTTACATGTTACTTCATGTACTTAGTATAGTAATAACATTTTATAAAGACCTTAAACACCTTAAAGGGGTGGTAAACCACGATTTCACTATTCTAACTTTAGCTAGCGTGTAATGTTGCTGCTTGAGCATAAATAACATCTGCAAAGTTACAACGTTCAAAGTTTAAAGCAAAGGGAGATATTTGCTTTTAAAGAAATCAGTTTCTAAGAACTACAGCAAACGGCCAGTAGGCGACTACACACATTCCTCCAGGGTTGGTGACATCAACAGGCTCAATATTTACATAAACCCCTCCTCCGAGAATATTAAATAAGGGGGGGGTGAGGCCATTTTGTATCGCGGCGCTGTTGTGGTATAGTTAGGCTGGAGTGTTGTTGCCGCGATGCCAAGGAAACGCTGTTATTTTCATCCGGATTGCAGGTCTGGGGTACTTGCTCTGTTCAGCCTTCCTTGGGACGGGGGTGCGTTGCAGAGTGTTTAACATACAACATGTTATGTGCACGTGTGTTTGAGACGGGGAACAGGCGCGCACGGGGCTCCCTGCAGCACATCTAACAGAGGAAAACATCCACCGTCTTCGCGATTTCAATGCCAGATTTGCACAACGTCAGCTGCGTGAAAAAAACACTGCCGGTGCATGAATGCACGACGCGCGCGCTGCACATTTCACGGAGGACAACACAATCTTCCACAAACTTCGCGAGTTCAATACAGGATATGCACAACGGCTTGTCCTGAAAGCTGGATTTACAAACAGAAGCTGTTCACGGGCCACAACCTGTAAGTCTGATTTATATTTCATCAATGTGTTTTCCTGTAATAGGTTGTAGCAAGGAAGTAAACAGATGACAACGCTGCTCTGCAAACCAGTCTGTTAAATGCTCATTCATACTTAACGTTATCCGACGAACACCTAACGTTACAAACACTAACGTTAAAATCTCAACAGCGAACCTGGCATTAGTGTAAATGATTCTTTGATTAGAGCTTTTATGTATTGTTTATCTACAGGCATGCTAAACATGGTTCTGTGTGTGATTTGGCTAACTTACTAGTTAAAGCCAGTGCTTAGTGTTCGTTTTGGGTTAGTTCTTGTGACAGATATTTGGCTATAATCGTTCTAAAAATACAAAAGTTAAAGTGCCATTCAGTAGCGATCATTATAGATCCGCAGTCTTTACTCTCGAGGACTGAACAGGTTCTGCTCGATCATCTTCACTCAAATGTTCTGGGTCTGATTCGGGCGGTAAGGGGCGTGACGTTTCCGACGTGCACTGCGGTTAGCGAATCAGAACACACTGGGCCAGCTAACCAATCTGAGCCCACTGCGTATTTTTGAGGGACTGGCTTCATACAACCCGGAAAGCATCAGACCGTTTTACAAGGAGGGACAGAGCAGTGTAGAATAAAGGTCAAATATATGAAAAATAAGGCAATTTTTTTTAAAACGAAGCATGAACACATGTTACAGTGCACCCCACAAACACAGTCAAGCCTTCAAAAGAATGTGTTTTACCACCCCTTTAAAATAAAGTGTAACCAAATATGGCAACACTTTATTTTACAGTGTCATTGTTACATGTTACATGTAGTTACTATAGTAATAACTATAAATGATGCATAATTACGTGCATCTAACCCTCAACCAAACCCTAAACCTATAGTAAGTACATGTAGTTACTTAATATTACTCAGTACTTAAATATATATATTTTTTTTTATATATATATATTTGTTGTATTTTCCATTCACCACTGTTTACCATACTATGACGACTTCTTCTATAGATTGACGGCTTATGACGGCTTCTGAGAACCCCAGAAATGTGAAAAGGGACCATACATTAGCCTATGTCAAACTACTTAAGAAGTTTTTCATTTATTTTTCTTTATCATTGACTTATATGAGTGATGCTTTAAAGCCTCGGTCTTAAAAATGATTTTTTAATGTTGAGTCCATACCAACTCAATACTCAACATTTGCCGCTGGTCAGCTGGAAAGTGTAAAAACATATATACATAATGTAAAAAAACAAAAAAACCCAAAACAGGGCATACCATAGTACAGCATGTTCTTTTTGTACAGTACCTACAGCACAGTGGCCATAGTACTGAGCTTGTTTATTAGACTGTGAATATACTGTGTTTAAGATGGAGATGATATATCCCTTTACGTCATTCAGATACGGATGGGGAGTTAAGGTTCCTGTAAGGCATACAGGGTCATCAAAGAGGTCTGAAACTTTAATTATCCAGAATACAGCACTCTATCATTCTATCACTACATGTCTTAAATGCTAATCTGTTTGTGTTTATCTTTGTGTCTGTGTGTCAGTGAGAGTTATGAAACCATGACCTGCGTGGGATCAGGATTTCAATGAGATTTTGGAAAATATATGCATGTGTATGTGTAGAAGTAGCCCCAAAAAGTGCATGATTCCATCTCTGTTGTAGCTGTTCTATATATTACATATCCTTAACCCTGAAAAGCCACCTGGGTACTTGTTTAGAGTAATGTTCAGTTACAATATAAAAAAAAATTATAAAAAAAACAGTGCCTGCAGCCAACAATCTCTCTGAGCACAGAGGCAACATTACAACAAAGCACAGTCAGATTAAAAAATAAAATGTTTTTCATTTTAGTTGTACTTGCCTTAGAAATTTGTGTTTTGCTGCTCTCAGCCCATCTGTTTCTATTCTATTCTATTAATAAATGCAGTTGAATAATACAGTAAAGATGGTCCAATGGCCAAGAGTGAGGTTCACTATCTTATCTTATGTTGTTGTTCATGCATATTTTCATGCCTTGACAATTTTTTATTAATTTCAGCTGTCATAGGTTTCTCTTTAAAAACTTTAACATTAAAGGAAAAATACAAATTAAACTGTTTACACCATTACACTAAAAATGTTTCTTGAGCACCAAATCAGTCAATCACTATAACCTTTAAAAATATAAAATAGAAACCATTTATTTGACATTAGAATTAGTAATGTATATTTGATCAAATAAATGCAGCCTATGCGCATAAGAATTAGAAATTCAAGTTTTGATCAGTAGTTTATTTTTGTATGTTACTAAAAATGTAACATATTTTTGGCAGGGTCAACAGAAGTAACTCCTTATTGTTGAACCATGAAAAGGAATCTGGATTCTGGGCTTTAACTCTAGAGTCTATCTGTATCTGTGTGTCTAAATCTGGATGATGATAAAGAATGTGTCTGATGGCACAGCTTCATATAGAACGTCCACTCAATCATGAATTAATCAAAGACAGGGTGTGAAATGGCTTTTCAGTTAAACAGGGCTCTTTCATTTTTGCTCAGCTATCGCAGAAGCAAGATAAGTCTGAAGGAGTAGAATTTAGAGCCACCTTAGAAAAACTGATTGAGGAACTTTAATTGAAGTTCTGAGTAAAACTTTTAGTATTTTATTCATTCAGGACCAGCTTTATACCCTCAGTTGTAGCAAAATAAATTCTCATGAATCTTTCCTGTAGCTCAAACACTAGAGTGTGGTGCTAACAACGCCAAGGTCATGGGTTCGATTCCCAGGGAAAGCAAGAACTGACAAAAAAATGTAAAAAAAAAATGTGTACCTTGAATGCAATGTAAGTCGCTTTGGATAAAAGCGTCTGCCAAATGCATAAATGTAAATGTCATGACATTGTTGAAGTTGAAGTTAGTTTTATAGCAACTAAGGATGCTAAACTGGATTAATACACTTTCTGAACATGCAGAACAAATCTATCACTTGACAGTGTGACCAGTCAGTCTTAAAGATTGAATTTGAGAAATGTCTCGGGTTAGTTGACTGTAACCCTGTTCCCTGAAAAAGCAGAAACGAGATGCTGCGCTAATGCGCTATGGGAAAACAATTTTGTCTAACTGGTTGTGAAGCATGTGTGGCAAACACGGCAAGGGACTTGGCTTTAAATAACCTATTTATATCCATGAGAGTATATAAATAGATGTGAAACAGCCTTTAGGTATCAGTTTGAAGAGATGTCTGGACATGCCCCCCGTGTCCAGATGTAGCACAGCATCTCGTTCCAGCTTTTTAAGGACAACAGGGTTACAGTCAAGTAACCCAAGACATTCCCATTTAAAAAAGCTACTCTCAGTCTGTATGACATCAGCTGGAAGTCCAGCATTCCTCAGTTGGTCCCCCTTAGGGGTCAAAAGTGAAGGTTCCACAGCTCGGGCCAGGGATGAAAAATTGTCCCCTGTGTCTGAGACAGAAGGTCCCTCTTGTTCGGTATTGCCTGGGGCGAGCCGTCGAGGAGGGATATTATCTCAGAGAAACAAACTCTGGTTGGCCAACAATGCACTATCAATAAAAGGCAAGACCCTTGTTGACAGACCTTGGCCAGGACTCCCGGGAGCAGAGAAATCAGTGGAAACGCATATAGATGCAGCCAGTGTTGCCACAGTTACTTTGAAAAAGTAACTTAGTTACTTTACAGATTACTTGATTTTAAAAGTAACTAAGTTACTTTACAGATTACTTGATTTTAAAAGTAACTAAGTTAGATTACAAGTTACTTTATTAGTTACATTCATCAGTTGCCGACAACACCCCTGCCGCCTCAACATAGAAATGACAACTGTTTTTGCCAACACTAAACATAAAACATGTTACTAAACATAAAACACTAAACATAAAACCCTAAACATGTTAATGAAAAGGTACAAATTACTTTGTGTTCTTATTAAATACATTTATGAAAAACAATTTATATTTAATTTTTTATTTATATTTATATATGAATGTAAATAATTATATGGGCCTACACAAATAATATAAAATTACAAGATTTATATTTTATTGTAAACGTAATGTGCAGCTCTGTAAAGGGACAACAAATATATGATCGATCCGTGAGAACAATATATTTTTTAATAATCTTTAAGTGCACAAAACTATGAAAATATATGAAACGCTTCAAAACAGAGCGGCAACACAAAGCGCTTATGCGCATCCCGGGTGCAGAATGATGCGCTTAAAGCAACATGGAATCAGAGTGTGCAGTGCAGCGCGAGTGCACATTGAAAAGTCCACGGCATAAAGAGAAGATGAGCGTTGAGCCCACAAATCCTAGTCTACTATGTAGCCTATATCGGTCCAAACATTCACTGATTATTTGTTTCTTCACAGTTTAACTTTAATTCTTGTGCGTGTGATGCTAATTAATAGTCCTTGTGTTGTCACCCGAGTAGCGAGCACAACATCTTTCAGAAACCGCTAGATAAACTCCAGGAAGATAAATTATTTTATCAACATATCAAGTATTATAACGGGAATATATCATATGGAGTGAGCTTTACCGCTGACTGGAACCGAACGACGCGCAGTTTTGCTGAATGGAGAATGATTGACAGCTACAGCGGAGGAAAGACATTCAGCTATGGAATGGCTTTAGATTACTTTGTAGGCTACTAGCAAATAATAATATAGATTAGATTAGATTAGATTCAATTTTATTGTCATTACACAAGTACAAGTACAAGGCAACGAAATGCAGTTTAGGTCTAACCAGAAGTGCAATAGCAGCAAGTGCAGGATATACAATGGTTGCGTAAGTGCAGGACATAAAAATGTTCTGAATATATATAAATATGTATAAGTAGAGAGATGGTTATTACTATAAGCAGAACTGAATTTACAGATGAATATATACAGTGAATAAATATACAGATGGCTATTACTATAAACAGAATTTACAGGTGAATATGTACTAGAATATAATATACAGATGGCTATTACTATAAACAGAATTTACAGGTGAATATGTACTATGAATATAATATACAGACGGCTATTACTTTGAACAGAATTTTACAGTTAGAGGTATACAATAATATGTTAGGCTAATATGAGGAATATAGCAGTGGATTAAGTTAGTACAATAAATTATGGACAGAGCTATCCGAAAGAAAGTGTAAAAGTGCAGTGGAAAGTGGTTGCATATTACAGTTAGAAGTACGGTGCAAAATGCAAATGTTATATACTATATTATATACAATTATATACTAATAATGATTGCTGAAGGATAATGTGACAATATATATTTCTGATGATTATTTAATTATCACAACATGCCTAATCTGAAGTGACTGCCTGTCTTGAGTTTTGTCGACAGACGGAGGCGGCAAGAAATTTGACGGAGCGGCCGCTTCGTAATTCTCTATGCAGGAAAACCCCTGCTGAGACTAAAACAAGAAAGCCAAAATAAATATTTTTACTAAGGAAAATGACAAAAAAAAGTAACTCACAGTGACTTGGATAAGTTACTTTAATCTGATTACTGGTTTGGAAATAGTAACGCGTTAGATTACTCGTTACTGGAAAAAGTGGTCAAATTAGAGTAACGCGTTACTAAGTAACGCGTTACTGGCATCACTGGATGCAGCCTGGGCCACATATGCTCCATTGCATCCATACCCAGGGGGGCTGGGTGATTCAGAGAGAAGTAGAGGGGACATTGCGCTGTCTCTTGAAAGGCGAAGAAGTGCACCTCAGCTTCATAAAATCTTTCCCAAATCTGTTTGACTACCTTGGGGTGGAGTTTCCATTTCCCATGTGTCACAGCCTGTCTGGATAATAAATCTGCTCCCGCTCCCACTAGGACATGGTAGCCCCTTAACTGCTGGAGGAAGTCATTCAGGGCCAGAAATACAGGCATCAATTCGAGCAATTGATGTGATGACCTCTGCGGATCATTGGGCTGGACGGCCTTCTAAGACCGCTCTCCAGCCCGTACAGGAAGCTACAACATGCACCTAGAGTGGGACCCAAGGTGAGGAAGCCACATAGAAAGGGAATGAAGCCCCGGCACATAAGTCTTATTTGCCTTTGGGGATTGGTCATTGGATGATAGCCACAACTGAAGCGGTCTCATGTGCAGAAGGCGCATAGGTATCACCATGGAAGCAGCTGCCATAAGACCTATAATTCTTTGAAAGTGATGCAAAATAATTTCCTGACATAGCCTGATATTGCTCAGGGTGTTTAAAATGGTCTTGACGTGTACGGGAGACAGTTGTGCCTGCATGGTGACAGAGTCCCATACAACTCCTAAGTATGTTGTCCTCTGAGCAGGAGAGAGCTCTTTTCTTGGCGTCCCAAGCGCAAGCTATTGAGACTGGGTCAGGATCAGCCAGTCTCCTATATAATTCAAAATGCCCTGGAGTCACAGCGGAGCCAGAGCGGCATCCATGCATTTTGCGTATGTGCAGGGTGACAAGTCTAAGCCATCTTGAACTTGTATGTTCTGAGAGAACGGTACAGACCACGTATATCTAAACTCGGATGCATCAGGGGGCATCAAGAAGAAATAAAGAGTTCAGATGTAAAAGTGTCAAAAATGAGATAATGATATTGAGCGAATGCTCTCCGCATATAGTATACGTTCAGCTAAATCCCAGCGTCAGCCCATTCAGAAATACCGGTTCATTGACAGAAACAGCTAAACGTCACTTCTAAGTCCTTCCAATCATCTAAGTCCACAGAAACTAGCCGAAGACGCTAATTGAATCATATGATTTCAAGTTGAATGGCGGTGTGCGTATATGCCAGCTTTCAATTGCCGAGCTGCAAGTTTTTATCATGTTTTGTCCATCGTTACAGTGGCAATGACAGGATTGAGTGAGTGGCAAATAAACACAAGTGTTCCTTTTGCTGCTGTAAAACTCTGACAAAAATGGACGTGACAGCCACAATATCAGTTTCTTCATTGTTACATTTTAAATTCTTCTTTCATCATTTGCAATGTTTTCAGTTGCATCTTAAGTGCTTTTGCAACTGTTTACTATGTCTTGTTGTCCAAAGAGGTGGACTTAGCTGGTTTTGCAGCAAAAGACAATTAAAAGTGACATTTTTGACAATACGATATTTCAATAACTGACTAATACCCTTTTCATTGCCATTAAAGTGAAATTACTGAACCTAAACATAGAAGCTTGATAAAAAAATGCTTATTTAAAAGAAAACGTGTCAGACAGGCTTTTGAACACGGAGACACGCATCTCCTTTTGATGTTCTCATGATGTTCTCTCTTTTTTTTCTTTTTTTACACTGAGACATTTTCTGCACACTGAAAAACTGGAACTCTAACTCCTATAACAAAGTGGACAGATAGAGAGTGTAGCACACACACAATGCAGTCTCTGAAGACAAATAAACCTGAAGAGCATAGCACATTAGCGCAGCATAGAGATAAGCTTTTGAAAGGGAACGAATCGTACATGGGATCAGTCTGGACAAAGCCATGATCACCATTCAATTTAAAGGGATATCAATTATCCATTTTGTTTTTCTCATCCACTGAACAATCAGTGTAGTACTTCCCTCTACTCTCTGAATGCTAATGATTTGATCTCTACACTAAACAAACTACTGAAGTGTTTGAACTGAGCCAGAACATTGCTATTCATATGATTATGCTTCTGCTCTAAGATATGTTTATTTAGCAAAAGGAAACACAGATTTATGAAACATTCACACACACTCTTCAGCAGAGCAGTTCTCAGGGAGCTTGGAGCAGAGCTAGATGCAAATAAGTCAGTAAAAACTGAATTTGTTACTCCTACACCTTTTGTAGTTTTCTAATACTGCTGAAAGTCATTTGTCTAAGTCTTCAATAAATATGTGCATTAGCCAAAATAGATTCCTATCAATGCTGTTTGATACAACAGTCCTCAGTCCAAAGCTATTTAGAGTAGGCATGACAGCATGAGATGATAGATGGCCTATTGGTCTATGAAAACTTATTTTCTTACTTTTTCATAGTATAAACATCTGAAGGCATCATAAGTATCTCATATTAGCTTTGTAGCACTTTTGTGTGTACATATTTAACATAATGTGAAGTATGTGAATTTTGAATGCATTATTTTATTATATTTCTGTCAGCACAGCATAACAAATTATGCATCTTGTTAAATACTTGTGAGGACTAAACAGTTCTAACAATGCTAGATAGAGCTGACTTAGAACAGCTTAGAAAAATATCTTATCTGGGTAAGTTCTAATATTAACCATGACATTAAGTTCTCAATATTATGACCATGTCTCAAATTTAAACATTTGCGTATGAATAAAGAGCTACTAATTTACACAAACAACATACAAATACAACAGGTTTTTATTAGAACAAAAGAGTAAAAAAGTATGTAGTATTAAATTATCTGAAAAGTTCCTATAAAAGATCCCAAAATTGTATTCATTCTCATGTTTTTTATTTGTCTCAATCACAATTTTTCACTGTAAAAGCTGCTATGAAGTCTATTTTATGATTGATCAGTGCCATAGCAGCTTTATTGATCCTTAATCTGCCATCATTTTCTGTCTGCTGGCATGATCAATCATAAAATAGATGAGAGTCCCATAACAAACTGTACTGTGTGTGTGCGTGTGCGTGTGCGTGTGGCACGTGGCACGTGCGTGCATGCGTGCATGCGCGAGTGTGTGTGTGACTCAAAAAGTATAGGCAAAGTCTTTCCAAATCCAAAAGAATGTATCAAATACACATATCTGTAATGATAAGAATTTTTCAATTTTAAAGATATTTGAAATTGAACAAAAACATTTGCTTTATTGTTTCAACCGCCATATTTCTTTTCACAAGGGCCATTTGGAGTTCCTAAAAACTATAAGATGTTGGTAGGCCTGTAGGCCAAAATGTCTGTCACACCTTTACAGTGGAGGAAGATGTAATTATCTGATTGGTCAGTTTGAATGTCTCACATTTGGGTTTCAGTCACATGGTCAAGGAAAGGATAAAAGAAGATGATAACTGTTGCTTTGGCTCTCTGTTATTCTCTGACTCTCTATTTTCTGGGGGCCTGCTCTTTGGCTCCTCTCTGTTATTCTCTGACTCTCTCTCCTTGGGGCCTGCTCTCGCTCTCTCTCTCTCTCTCTCTCTCTCTCTCTCTCTGTCTCTCTCTCTATCAATCAGGTAACATGGGTATGATTATTGGTATATGTTTTTATCATCTCATACATCTATTTTGTAACTATTTATGTGTAACCATAACCAGATACTGTCATTAAACTCAATTTCATTTACAAATGCTGTGCTAACTAGTTTTGATTCGGTTTTAACTTGGAAGTGCTACCTATGCAATAAAATATTGTCATATTATGGCAAAACTCTCCCACATATTTTGCTATTGTAACTGCACTTATTTCCGTCGTTGGTATAAGTAGCAGTGGGTGATAATAGACGAGAAATGTACAGTTTTCTACCATCTTTCTAATAAAGTTTCTTTAGTCAACCCTGCAGCGAACCATCCTTACAGAGTAGACTCAGGCAGCATTTACTGTAACTTCACTTTTAGACATACACTCGTGAACTTCCCTAAGCACTTCTCCTTGGGAAACCACACCACACCGCCATGGAAGTTTATTTGGACAGACCCTCGATTCTTAAATTTTAACAGAGGGAGCAAGTCTACGCAACATTGTACACTTCAGGCAGATCCATAGAGCACAATGCAATGATTGCGATGTCACAGCAGGTCGCCCTTAATTTAACCCCAGCCTAGCCATAAATAAATTATAAATGTTATATTATGTTCATTATCTGTCATTAGTGATATATGTTTATGCTGAAATATAATAAAAAACTTAAATTATTGGGTCAATTCAATTAAAATTGGATGTTTCATGAGGTTTGTTGTTAAGAACTGGGACAAGCTGACTGGAAGTATTCCACTGGAAGAGTGGAAAGGTTTTATAGAAGGTATGTTGGAAGTTTCATGATGGGCTCAGACCCCTTGACAAATTAGTGTTTGTCTTTAATACAGCTACTTAAGGTTCTTGCCAACACTTGCACAACGGCAGCTGTCTGTTTAAGGGACTAAAATAGCTTTTATATGGGACTGTGGAAAGCTTCTTGGCTGTGAAGGATTATTTACAGCTAGACAAACAAAAACAATCTTTTTTCGAGCTAAAATGATAACTGAAGTGAAATATTAGATATATAATATCTTGAGGGCAGGTAAGAATGTTAAAGAATTCAATATTTTTAAACATTGCCTACTTCAATAAGGAGTTTATTCAGGAGTTAATATTTCTAATATCATTAATAATACTAATTTAGTAATTGATATTTATTAGTCTCTGCTGTCAGTGAATTATCAGTATAAAGAGTATGAATTCTTGGCGATACCAGACATGTGCTATGCCAGAGAAAACCTATTCATCCCAAAGTAATCTTTTGTTTATTTTACAATAACAATAGAAATGAGACCATGAATTCAAAAAGGGCCCATTGCTAACAAGAACCAGCAAGAGTCTGGGTGGAAAGATGATATAAATCCTAAAATGGAATTGACTAATCTAGATACTTGGTTGGAAGCCCACGGGTCGGAGCGTAGTGAAGATATTTTCCATCTAATGATAGAAGAGCCAGATGTGCTCACATAAGTCATTCCACACATCTTCAGTTCATTTACAAATCTTATCATAATGGAGACAGGCCCAATCATAATTCAAATACACTCAGATCTGCCCGGGGAGGAAAGCAAAACACACTATCCTGCCAAAATTGTGTGGTCTTATAAGAGCTAAAGACCGCTAAGCAATACAGAAACAAACGAAAACTATGAATGTTATATCTTATGACAGGAAAGAAAATAATGGGGAAAATGTGAGAATAATATTGCAACTATTTTTCAGAATCTGATTTAAAGAGGCTGAGATTAGAGAGGAACAATGAAAGAAAGTCCGAGCAAATGTCCTGAATGAAGAATGGATGGCTGAATGCGGAATGGATGAGCAGACAGAGAAAGACGGAGCCAAACAGACAAACATAATAAAATCCAGGAAACTAAAAAGGTACAATTACACCTCAGTCTGAATGAAAAACAGATGTGGCTAGCATTCACCTGATCCTGTACTTGATCCTTAGCTGTAGATCAAAATAAGACTACAGAAATCAAACATTGTTTCAAAAGCAGCTCGGTTTCAGTTATCCAGAGCAGATCATGGTCTTGCAAACATGATAAGACATTATGTCTAAACAAAACAAACTTTGTGTGCGTACATGATTCAAACAAATAAGTTAATTCATCTTGCTAGCTTACACCAGGTTCAGGATTGCAGAGACAGAGAGATAACTGTCAACTCCAATCCTTCTTTCACTAAGAAAAGCTATTTCCATTCCTGGTTGATTAGAATGAATGTGTGTGCATTTGTGTATATGTAGGTCATTACTATGTTGATCTTTAAAAAAAGTTAAGTTTAAGTTCGTAGTTATATAGAAGGATATGTAAGACTTTCAGAAATGTTCTGGTGAAGTTGATGCACTTGAAATGTATTCATTATAACAGCGATGGCAAAATGAACAGGATGAAACATTATGGAAATAAAGCCCAGTCAAGGATTTAGAATTAGTTTTCATGAAGGTGTCAACTTCTTTATTAAGTTCTTGCTTGTTTAATATCTTTAAATTTGGATAATTTCATATAGATTTTTTGTTTTCAATTTAATAACACAGGAGTGAATATTTTAAAGGGCGACAAATCAATTCTCCAAACCGCTTGTCCATACGTAGAATCACATGGGTGCTAGAGCCTATTAAAAAAAACATCAGATAAAATTCTAGTGCAGATACTTGCTTATTTTTTTACTACTGTTTTCCCACCAAAGATGGGAAAGAAGGTGTTCCCACTTATTGGATGATGATGTCATTAAGCCTATTAAGCGACATGGCTAATAGGCTAATAGGGTCGATTGCATCACCAGTTAT
The DNA here is from genome assembly GCF_949357685.1 of Gobio gobio. Lineage (NCBI taxonomy): Eukaryota > Metazoa > Chordata > Actinopteri > Cypriniformes > Gobionidae > Gobio > Gobio gobio. The sequence continues at coordinate 34,962,344 of NC_137099.1, forward strand.
GGGTGGGGCCTGTTTCACTGGGACGTCACAATGGATGCATTCCTGAACACCTCATTTTCAGACACTGATTTATGGAGAAAATAAACAAAGTGGATGGATTTTTACCATAATAGGGTGGTTGTGTACACACACTGTGAACAAATAATTATGTTCAAAAACAATGTAAAAGAGAATTTTGCATAATAGGTTCCCTTTAAGAAACTGCTTTCTGTAATTTAAAGGGATAACTCACCGTACGTTTACACGACAATGATGTACTAAAAACATTGCATTTTCAGTGTATAGACGACAATGTTGTCAAAAGGATCCCTGTTTACAAGGATCTGCAAAAACGACTAAAAACACTTTGTAAGGAAACACTACGTGCCTACAGACTAAACACGTAATTATTCGAATGTGGAAGGGTTGTGTGATGTGTATATAAAGATGCCCCCACTTCCTCTAAACCCTCTGCTTCCTCCAAAACCCCTGAACGTTCCTGGTGACAGGATCAGAAGTCCAGTATGGCTGTTAGTACAGCTATTCCACTTCAATTCCTGGAGTTAATGAGGACGATAGTGATCTCTCTTTTATCCTCCCTTATGAATATGAGTCAAGTAGGATAATACGCTCCCTTGTGGATGGGTTGCTGTCAGTTGACAGTGGGCACGAAGCTTGGTAAAGGGAGTCGTGTTGGGTAGAACATGCGTCCTAGTGAGATAATAATTTTTTTCAGCATGGCGTAGTGGGTAATGTGTTCCCCATAGCACCAAGACACAACGTCGAAATTCCGCTAAGAAAGGGAATGTCTCAGGTTGTGAATGTAACTTGTTTCCCTGAGAAGGGGAATGCAATGCTGTGCCTCATTGCCATGCTTCAGGGCATGCCACATCTCGAGTATTGGTGTTTGTTTACACATGCTCACATGCTGATAGTGTTCTCCATAGTGTCAACACCAACACGCAGCGTCTCGTTCCCCTTCTCATGGAACGTCTCGGTTACGTATGGTAACCCTCGTTCCCTGAAGGAGGGAACGGAGACGTACGTCGGTAATAACCGACGAATTGGGATCACTTCAGAGAGCCCCTATCAGCTTCGAGAACTTAAGAACAGGCCAATGAACAATTGGCGTGCGAGATTTGCATCTCGCGCTCCGCCCCGCGCCGCGGGTATAAACGGGAAGCGAGAGCACCGCACTGACGTTTTTCACTGAGGAGCCGAACCAGTGACTCGGCCAAGCAGTGATGGAAGGAACTGTGGCGACGGGACGTACGTCTCCGTTCCCTCCTTCAGGGAACGAGGGTTACCATACGTAACCGAGACGTTCCCTTTCAGTCGGTCACTACGACGTACGTCGGTAATAACCGACGAATTGGGATCCCTATGGAAAACGCCACAGTTACTACCACTTCCAGCGCCCAGCGAGAGCCCCTCAGACCCCGTTCTGAAGCGGGCGGGAAGATTCACGCTAGAAGAGTCATACTGCTGTTCCGCAAGACCCATTCAGCAGACTTGATTGGATAACGCTGGGAAAGCGTGCCCGAAGGACGCTGCGGGAGCCACATCATGCCCGGAGGGAGTTACCATGTGGAGAACACGTATGGGCTGGCCGTGGGCAGCACAACATACGGAGTCCCAGGGGAGGCCCCGGCCTAATGCAGGCGGGGGACGACACCGTACTGAGACGGCAGAGAACTCTGCCAAGGGAAAGACACGAGCTCGCCATAGGGAGCTGTACCGTGGAAATACACGTATGGGACCGCCGTAGGGGTCACGACATACGGAACCCAGCCTGACACAAGTTCCACCAATGCATACGAGTGCCAGACCTGGCGTCGGACGCTCCGCAACATCCGACTGCCGAGGGGTGCGGAGGACTCAACAGGGTTCGCCTATCCTGGGGAACTCGACTGGAGAAAATAAGCGCACGTATCCGTTCCAGGGGAAGGGAATGGCGCAGCAAGCCGACACTAGAACGGGCACTTCAGTGAAGCTGACTATGGGAAGCGAGCACACGAGAAGCCACCGGCTCTACACGCAGGCTATAAAACCTAGCGAACGTGTTGGGTGTCGCCCAGCCCGCAGCTCTACAAATGTCTGTCAGCGAGGCGCCACGAGCCAGCGCCCAGGAAGAAGCTACACCCCAGGTGGAGTGAGCTCTAACCCCGAGCGGGCAGGGCACGTCTTGGGATTCATACGCCAAGACGATGGCATCCACTATCCAGTGGGCCATCCTCTGCTTGGAGACAGCCTTTCCCTTCTGCTGTCCTCCGTAACAGACGAAGAGCTGCTCTGAGGTCCTGAAGCTTTGCGTTCTGTCCACGTAAGTCCGGAGAGCACGGACGGGACAGAGCAAAGCTAGGGCTGGGTCTGCCTCCTCCGAAGGCAGCGCTTGCAGGCTCACCACTTGGTCCCGGAAGGGAGTAGTGGGAACCTTGGGCACATATCCAGGCCAGGGTCTCAGGGTCACCTGAGAATCACCCGGCCCGAATTCCAGGCACGATTCGTCGACCGAAAATGCCTGCAGGTCCCCTACCCTCTTAACTGAGGCCAATGCAATCAGGAGTATTGTCTTTAGAGACAAGACTTAAGCTCTACTGACTGTAAAGGCTCGAAGGGCGCCCTCTGCAGTGCGGTCAGCACCAGAGACAAGTCCCAAGAGGGTATAGAAGAAGGGCGAGGAGGATTTAGTCTCCTCGCTCCCCTTAGGAACCTGACGATCAGATCATGCTTGCCTAAGGACTCACCATCAATGAGGTCATGGCTTGCGGCGATGGCGGCAACATATACCTTGAGGGTGGAGGGAGACAGCCTTCGCTCCAACCCGTCTTGAAGAAAAGATAGCACAGATCCGATCGAACACTTCCGGGGGTCTTCTCGGCGAGAAGAGCACCAGTCGACGAACAGGTTCCACTTCAACGCATAAAGCCGTCTCGTAGAGGGGGCTCTGGCGGAAGCGATGGTGTCGACTACCGCTTGCGGTAGGTCACCTAGAACCTCCGCGTCCCGTCCAGGGACCAGACATGGAGTTTCCAGAGGTCTGGACGCGGGTGCCAAGGGTGCCCCGTCTCTGAGACAGAAGGTCCTGCCTCAGAGGAATGGGCCAAGGAGGTACTGTCGCGAGGAGCACTAGTTCCGGGAACCACGTCCTGTTGGGCCAGTACAGAGCTACCAAGAGGAGATGCTCCTCGTCCTCCCTGACCTTGCACAGTGTCTGTGCAAGAAGGCTCACTGGGGGAAACGCATATTTGCGCAGAGCCCGGGGCCAGATGTGTGCCAGTGCATCCGTGCCGAGGGTCCCCTCGGACAGGGAATAAAACAACTGGCAGTGGGTCGTGTCGTGGGCGGCAAACAGATCGATCTGTGCGGCCCCAAAGCGACTCCAAATCAGCTGGACCACCTGGGGGTGGAGTCGCCACTCTCCGGGAAGCACTGGCAACCGTGACAGCTCGTCGGCCGCACGATTGAGCAGGCCCGGAATGTGGATAGCACGAAGGGACCTCAGATGCTTCTGACTCCACAGGAGGAGATGGCGGGCGAGTTGGGACAAACGGCGGGAGCGTAGACCACCTTGTTTGTTGATGTACGCAACGGCCGTCGTGCTGTCCGTCCGGACCAGAACGTGCTTGTCTTTGAGCGACCCTTTGAGGCGGCTGAGAGCAAGACGAACTGCCAGCAACTCTAGGCAATTGATATGCCATTGCAGTTGGGGCCCCGTCCACAGACCCGATACTGCAAGCCCGTTGTACGTGGCCCCCCAACCCGTGGGTGAGGCATCCGTGGAGACAACATGATGCCTGGACACTTGTTCTAGAGGCACTCCTGCCCGTAGAAATGAAGGGTCCGACCACGGGGTGAGGGTTTGGCGGCATCTCGGCGTCACTTGGACACGGAGGGACCCGCTGTGCCACGCCCATCTCGGGACTCGGTCGTGTAGCCAGTGCTGAAGCGGTCTCATATGGAGCAGCCCTAGCGGCGTTACTGCGGCTGCTGCTGCCATATGCCCCAGGAGCCTCTGAAAATGTTTCAGTGGAACCGCTGTACTGCGTTTGAGCGTACTCAAGCAGCTCAGCACCGACTGGACGCACTCCTCTGTGAGGCGCGCAGTCATGGCGACCGAGTCGATCTCCATCCCGAGAAAAGAGATCCTCTGTACAGGACAGAGTTTGCTCTTCTCCCAGTTGACCCGAAGACCCAACTGGCTGAGGTGCCGGAGCACCATGTCCCTGTGTTCGCACAACTGCTCCCGTGACTGGGCAAGAATCAGCCAGTCGTCGAGATAGTTGAGGATGCGAACACCACGCTCTCTCATGGGAGCAATGGCCGCCTCCGCAACTTTCGTGAAGACACGGGGCGACAGGGACCGCCCGAAGGGCAGGACTTAGTACTGGTATGCCCGTCCGTCGAAAGCAAAGCGTAGAAACGGTCTGTGTCGAGGGAGAATCGAGACATGAAAGTACACGTCCTTCAGGTCGATCGCTGCAAACCAATCCTGGGGACGGATGCATCTGAAGATGCGTTTCTGGGTTAACATTCGGAACGGCATCCTGTGGAGGGAGCGGTTCAGGTAACGCAGGTCCAGGATCGGTCGTAACCCGCCACCTTTCTTGGGTACAATGAAGTACGGGCTGTAGAACCCGGACCTCATATCGGCTGGAGGGACCGGCTTTATCGCGTCCTTCGCCAGTAGGACAGCGATCTCCGCCCGAAGCACGGGGGCATCCACCCACACAATAGACGTGAAGTGAACGCCCCCGAACTTGGGCGGACGCCGGGCGAACTGAATCGTAAGCCGAGTCTGATGGTACAGATGACCCAGCGAGACGGGCTGGGGAGCGCTAGCCAGGCCCCCAGAGACCGAACAAGCGGGGTCATCGGTACCACAGACGTACCCGCAGCAGGGCAGCGAGGCGGAATGCAGGGACCCCAGGACGACATGGGAGTGGTCCGTGTAGGGGTCTGGGTCTGACACACGACCTGCATCCGCTGAGGGGGTGCGCGAGTGTGGGAAGGCCGCTTGAGTGCGTTCCCACAGCCGGCACCCCCTGCTGGCGATTTGGAGAGGCACCAGAGGCTGACAAGGCATGGGAGCGTTGTACACCGCCCAGCGCGTTCTCCAAATGAAGGAGGGGCTGAGCGTGGCAAGGCTTTGTGGCGTTGCACACGGTCTGCCTCACCTCCTTCCTCAGCGGGGAACAAGAGCGGCGAGGCATAGCGTCGCGCACTGTCGTCCACACACCGCTGAGAAGAGGGGAATGAGAGTGGCGAGGCTTGTAGCGTCACACACTGCCATTCTCGCCCTCTTGTGGGGAGGGGAATGAGGGCGGCGAGGCTTGTAGCGTCACACGCTGCCATTCCTGAACTCCCGAGACCCAGAGATATTGGAACTGTTCTCCTCTTTTTTTTTTTTTTTAATATATATATTTTTGGGTACCACTGGCTGTTTTTAACCCCAGTGACGGAACAGAATTACTAATGGTTTTTACCCGGCCCTCCTCCGGGGGAAGAACAGTCCCGAACCAAATCCGGGTCAATGGTGTTTCTGGACATCGTCTAGCCAAGGGCCAGCGCTGTGCGCAGCTCAACCTCGGCTGAGAACTACCCTCATGCCCTAAGCAGGGCGGAGGTGGCCTGCCAGTGGCACTGCCACCCCACCGATGAGGGTAGTGAGAGAGAGGAAAACTTTATACAGATTATGGCCCTATTGGTGTTCCATATTTTGCCACCAATAGTTCCATAATGCAAAAGCCTTCCAACGCACATCCGGGAAAGGCAAGAGGCAGGCAAGGCGAATTATGCGTTGCACTATGCCTCAGCCACCCGGGAAAGCATGGCTGTCGAGCATGAATCGGATTCAGCAGGAGCGCCCACTATTATAGTGGGAATCTCAGCATCATCTTCATTTTCAACACATAACAGCCCTCTCTCCGATGCAGCGATTGACATCTGTCCTCTGCTAGAGCCCCAAACGAAACGCTAGGTCCTTTTTTTTTTTTTTTTTTTATTATTATTTATTTATTTATTTTTTAGGACCAGCAATCCCATCTGTAAGCTACCGGCAGACATGTGAGACAGTGGGCGTGGCCGTGAGACGGCACACGGCGCGCTGAACACTCAAGCCCTTATGAAAAAGGCAAGATGAACAGCGCGCCGACGTGGCCATGCTCTCATTAGAGAGCATAGACCACCCACAAACACAGTCTCAACATGCGTAGCCGCCGAGTGACGCGCGCTGAGCTGCCGTGGCAACCCGCGCTGTCACTCGGCAGCTAGACGGCACACGGCGCGCTGAACACTCAAACCCTCACGCGGAAGGCGAGATGACCAGCGCGTCGACGTGGTCCCGTTCCCCTGAGAGAACACGGATCACCCACGAACACAGTCTCAACATGTTTATGCGAGAGGGATCGTGGCCGTCAGGACAGGAAACAACCGCATCCAGAAACGCACGAGTGGAATGACGTCTTGAAAAAGACGCAGTGTCACACCCGTGTTGCTCTTTTTGTGAGGAAACGCTCTTTTAAGAGAGTGCTGAAGCACCCAGGGAAACCGCGGCAACACACAGGGGATAGTGCAGCCTGTGTTTGCACTCAAAGAATGGAACGCCCACCGATACCAACAGATTGCTGTGAGAACAGCAGTTTGTTCCTTCTAGCAGCTTGAGTTCGCGGTCCCGCTGGAAAGTGCCGTCACACCAGCACACGATCCTCTTCTCTGTTCTGATGAATTCTCTTTCGCTGAAAAGACAGGAAAGCAGTCTCTGCAACTTCAAACGCCGGTTCGGCTCCGAAGTGAATGACGTCAGTGCGGTGCTCTCGCTTCCCGTTTATACCCGCGGCGCGGGGCGGAGCGCGAGATGCAAATCTCGCACGCCAATTGTTCATTGGCCTGTTCTTAAGTTCTCGAAGCTGATAGGGGCTCTCTGAAGTGATCCCAATTCGTCGGTTATTACCGACGTACGTCGTAGTGACCGACTGAAAGGGAACCGGGTTGCATTTGCAACCTGAAATGTTATATAAAGTTGTAAAAACTGTAAAAACCACCAAACAAGATTCAGTTTGGCACATAGATACAAATCATATTATGTTTAGCAGGTGTGAATAAAGTATAGACTTGTGTTTGTGCATTTGCCAAACATATCTGTCTCCAACCAACCTGTTTCAACCAAAAGTGTATGTGGACGCATCTGAAAGCCATTGCTTTCTCATCATTGTCAAATGCCAGCTGAATACACATTACATGTTCTGCTGTTGTTCTTGTTCCCTGATTCTGTTAAACAAAGCTGAAGTCCACCTCATTCTTCATTCTCATCCTTCATCTCTGTATCAACCCTCACTGACACAGCTACTAAGAAATTATTACTAACGGTTGACACTAGTAGTTTCATCTTTAATAAACACAATGATTTGGTGGAGAATCGTGCATCTGTAGAACTACAAGATAGTAAGACAGTTCCTAAGAAACCTCAAGCTAAGAAAGAATACTCATCACCTGCTTGTACATCATGAATTATTATTTATCAGGGGAAATTGAAAAGGGCCGTCTTTATCTATCACAGCAAGTCTGGGACACATCATACTATATAGGCTTTCGGTTTCTTTGTAGCAGTCATAGATGCATGCTGTTCTACGATCAGTTCTGTGTCAGGGTTCAAAACCGCTGATGGTGATCCTCCATGAAACTGAAATAAATGTATTAATGACTTACTACCATTTCCACATATGCATTAAACACTGAAATAATGCTGCTGGTGTAGTGGTACTAAAAATGCTCAAATCTGCAGTGTAGCAGATGCTGGGCTGTCTGTTGCCATGGAGAACATTGCAGTTAAAGCTCTGCTGTATAATGTGTATCCACCAGACCTGACTTATGGGGTGTGCTCACACACGGACACACTGTAATATTACATTGTGAGTGTTTTCTGTGTTCAGTTGTAATGTTAAAGGTGCTCTATGCAAGTTTTTTCACTTTACTAAAGCATAAAAATACCATATGCTTGAAGATGTTTAGGAAACCTGCTAAATTCACTTGTTTCTACGAAAAACAATGCTTCAGCCAGTAATTCTACTTTGAAATGTGTGTTCCGTGTCGGAATGTCTGTTTACAAACGCTGCCAGTTTACCCATTAGTATTTCGACACCACAGGTTGCCAGTTGGCGGAAAACACAGTTTATTGCTGCCATGGAAGCCAGCAAACAGACTGGGTCAGAGATCGCAGATTCTACCCGACTTAAAAAAGCATCAGCATCCATCTAAAAACCTCTATGAATTAGAGCATATTAAAACGCGGATAAATCAACTCATCAACTTATAGTGTAGCTTTCATTGTCAATTGCGCTCGCTCCTGTTGGGTGTCCTCAAGCTGGCAACCCACGTGAGCGTCGAGTCTGAGGAGGAGGGGGCGGCGAAATAACTCTCTCCAATATTTTGACTGCAGTACCCATTTCAACCACTAGTCAATCCTACATACCTTTAGACCTTTAAAAGACTAGTTCATCCAGAATTGAAAATTATGTTATCATTTGCTTACCCTCATGTCATTTCAAATCTGTATTACAAATGGAGAAATGTTAAAGAATGTATTGGTTGCTCTTACACTACTGTTCAAAAGTGCTTCAAAAGTGCTTGCTTATGATCTTACCAACTTTCTCCACTAGTTGGCTCGTTTGGAGTCCTACCTACTGATTACTTGCTGCCATCTTATTTCTATCTCTAAAATATCTCTAGAATTTGAAGCGTGCCACCCCCTACATAAATGCCAATAAATAAATCGGTTACTTGTTCACACAATTACTATTTTCAATATGGTGAATGGCACATAATGCACTATATAGGGGATAGGGAATGATAACAGACAGTGTAAGTATGCTTTCCATTGGGCTGAATTAAGTCTGATTTCATGTTAGTTTCATATGAAACGCGGCAGCGTGCACAAAGACTGCTCCGGTCCAGAGACACAATAGCACATAGCGGATCATATGAGCGAGTCAGCGCAGACCTCAAAACGTATCAAACTACTATGAATTCTACACAGAATTCTACAAAGAATGCTATATTTTAAAGGTCCTGTTCTTCGTGATCCCATTTTTCAAACTTTAGTTAGTGTGTAATGTTGCTGTTAGAGCATAAATAATACCTGTAAAATTATAAAGCTCAAAGTTCAATGCCAAGCGAGATATTTTATTTGACAGAAGTTCCCTTTCAAAGCCTACAGCGAACGGCCGGTTTGGACTACATCCTGGTACTTCCTGCTTTAATGACGTCAGTAGAACAGTTTGTCGACTAACCTCCGCCCACAAGAATACGAGAAAAAGGGGGCGTGGTCTTGTTGCTCCCTCGTGGAGAAGAGGAAGTGTTGCGTTCGGTTCGGTTCGGTTGCGTTTGTCGCCATGTCGTTCAGACGCTGTTATTTTCATCCCGGAGTCAAATCACCTTTGTTTGGCCTTCAGGGGCTGTAGTTTGAGCGCGTTCATCTCCCCGTTATGGTAAGAGGCGTGATCTTTCCGGGCAACGTGCGCTAAGCTGCTGTCGAATCACTACACGGGTACCGCTGGCACAATCAGAACTCGTTACGTGTTTCTGAAGGAGGGACTTCAAAGAACGAGGAAATTCTCAGGCAGTTTTGAGGACAGTGAAAACAGCAGTATACAGATAAGTAAATTGTGTGAAAAATACTGTGTTTTTTTACACATAAAACATGAACACATGTTATATTGCACACTGTAAACACAATCAAAGCTTCAAAAAAAACACGAAAAACGGGACCTTTAAATTGATGGAGGAGATTAGGAGGAGAAGCGGTTAGACAGACTCTGCATTAAAAACAGCACTGATGAGTGGAAGAGATGCACATTTCAAACTACACTTCCTCAGCATAGTTATGATCACAGTTTTGCTTTAGCAACAGTTTCATATTAAATCTAAAAGGGTAATCTATTAGACTGTGGCTGTCATAAGCTATTAAATGCGGCTTTGCTGAGCTCAACGGCTCTGCCTGAGCTGTGATATAACGAAACGCTATCGGGGGAAGAGATGCTCGATACGTTCCACCCGGTCTTCCGGTTTCCGGAGAAGGAGGAGGAGGAGGGGGAGGAGGAGGAGGAGGAGGAGGAGGAGGAGGAGGAGGAGGAGGAGGAGGAGGAGGAGAAGGAGGAGGAGGAGGGGGAGGAGGAGGAGGAGGAGGAGAAGGAGGAGGGGGAGGAGGAGGAGAAGGAGGAGGAGGAGGGGGAGGAGGAGGAGGAGGAGGAGGAGGAGGAGAAGGAGGAGGAGGAGGGGGAGGAGGAGGAGGAGGAGGAGAAGGAGGAGGGGGAGGAGGAGGAGGAGGAGGAGGAGGAGGGGGAGGAGGAGGAGGAGGAGGAGGAGAAGGAGGAGGAGGAGGGGGAGGAGGAGGAGGAGGAGGAGAAGGAGGAGGGGGAGGAGGAGGAGAAGGAGGAGGAGGAGGGGGAGGAGGAGGAGGAGGAGGAGGAGGAGGAGAAGGAGGAGGAGGAGGGGGAGGAGGAGGAGGAGGAGGAGAAGGAGGAGGGGGAGGAGGAGGAGAAGGAGGAGGAGGAGGGGGAGGAGGAGGAGAAGGAGGAGGAGGAGGAGGAGGAGGAGGAGGAGAAGGAGGAGGAGGAGGAGGAGGAGGAGAAGGAGGAGGAGGAGGGGGAGGAGGAGGAGGAGGAGGAGAAGGAGGAGGGGGAGGAGGAGGAGAAGGAGGAGGAGGAGGGGGAGGAGGAGGAGAAGGAGGAGGAGAAGGAGAACTTGGAACAGGAACTTTAATGTCAGAACTCACAGGGAACACTAAGAACATACACCAGTATACAGGAACGTCGATGGACAAACACTGAAGGAACACCGAGAACTAAATACACAGAGGCAAACGAGGTAATTGACAAAGGTGAACAGAATGAACTCATCATGACAATGATCAGGGAGTGACGGGAAAACTGAACAAAGGAGCAAACTCAAAGACAAGCAAAACAGACTAGACATGTAACACACATGGGCCAATTTTTTATTTTTTTGCAATCAGTACTGTACATTCTTCAGAATTTCTCCTTTTGTGTTCCACAGATGAAATAAAGTCACCCAGGTTTGGAATGACATGAGAGTACAGTAAAATATTACAGAATTTTCATTATTCTGCAAAACTTTTATTGAAGTATGTTTACAGTTACCTTTTATTAATTTTGGCATATTATAAGCAAAGCAATTATATTCATCTTCCATTTTATCAGCATGTGTGTTCCCTGGGAATTAAACCAATGACCTTTCTAGAAGCTACAGGAATGAAAACATACATAATATCAGATGTCAGTTACTAATATTAGCCTGATCTTCTTTTTTTTTAATCTAGTTTATATGTCTGTTACCAAATGTGAAAGATTAGTGAATGTATGTGTACAGTACATGTGTGTGTGTTCGAGGAGGTTGGCTGCTTTAGAGTGAGTCTGTCCCATCTGAACTCCCACAGAGACTCTTAACACAGATGTAAAGGTCACAATAAGGTCTGCGAAAACTCTGCCCATCTGTCACAGACACTCTCTTTTCTTTTCATCTTTTTCTCCCTTTCTTTTTCCTCTTTCCTCTGTCATTGTCTGTCACAATCATACCCCCTCTCAATATCTGTCCTCCCGTGGTGCAGTTCAAGCCCATAGATCTGTTTTTCCAGTACTCCAATTATAAAAAAATCCACAATCCACCACAAAACCTACACTGAAAAAAAGTGAAACAACCATGTCATTTACTTAAAGTGCATTTTTATTTTGGCCTAATCAAAAAATCTTTATTTCTGGTTTTAACCTGTTTTGTTCAGTTGGTCTAAAAGCAAATAATACTCCCCAAAGAAACAATTAAGGTCTTTTGAAATCGTCTGTATTTATAGTAAGTAAACTATATTTAAGTACATCAAGTCACAGTCCTATAACTTTGTAGGTTCGACATTTCATTTGCTAACGTTAGGCAGTTTTTTAATGCTGTTGAATGTTTATGACAGCGTACATGTGTGAAAGCAATCTTCTATTGCATTTTTCTGCTTCTTATTGGCTTGTTTTTGCATTCTGAGACTCTGTACTATTTCAGAAGAAGATGATCATCAATGGTAGGGAAAGAGTTCAATGTTTTTTGGTCTAAGTCTATAAGTTGTTCTAAATTATCTTTTTTTTTTCAGTGTACAGTAAATGTGCAGTAAACAAAAACAAGTGAAGGTCAGAAGAGGTAGGCCTACTGTCTGTAAAAACACAGAAAACTGTGAGCCAGAGGTATGAACATCTAATAAAATCTGGCCTGGGAGAGTTGCTACAAGTCATCTGTTCCTCCTTCCTCTCACACATGCATGCTCTCAGCTTCCTCTTTTCCTGTACACCTCTCTTTCTTTCATCACTCTCCCTTACCTCCTGCTCTTCCTTCCGGATCACTGGCAGGTGTTCTGAGGTTAGAATCTCAATATGAAGATGAGAAACATAGCCTCTCAATGTTCCGAAAATAATATACCCTGCATTGTACCCGCATGTGTGTGCATACTTTTTACTACTGTTTTCCCACCAAAGATGGGAAAGAAGGTGTTCCCACTTAATGTGAGTATTTTTGTGTAATTTTTGTACTGTATTTCCAGTAAAACCCTTTTGAAAAATAAAGAGAATGAGGGAGCGATGAAGTCTTATAAGTGATTTGGAGTCCACTTCAACAGCAGTCCAGATTGGACTGGATAATGGCGAGAGCATTTTGTAGGAAATGTTCTACTGCCCTGTGATGACCAGCAGGCTCTTACACACTATGGTTTGCTCTGGAAGAAACAACTTGCAATTTCAATTTCTTGAGCAAACTGATGGAAAAAGACCAGTCCTATCATGTGACTTGACCTGGACAAAATAGCATTACAAAGAAAAATATGGATAAAAAGAAACGTACAGTAAATATAGTAAAATAATCCTCTTGCAATATAACCTTTAGCTCACTGGCAGAACAAGTTTACTTTGTGTTAGGGCAATATCGCTTATTTTCTTTATTCAATATCAATACCTTTTTTCAACAAAGTCTGATACCAAATACTATAAATGAAATATTGATATATCTATTAAATATTTTTATTTATACATTTTGGGAGAATAAAATGGGTAATTATTCATTTTAAACTAAAGTCATTATTAGACTTTTAAATAGACCTGAACTACAAACCAATCATATAACAGATATATTATATATATGTATATCACGCAAATATTATAAAATTGTTTAATGCACAGCTAGCCATGGGTTATCCCTTACATAATAGCTTTTAACTTCAATGAAGCAGCTCAGTATTCCTTCGCTACTACTGTAGTTCTTCTAAAGTGAAGAGGCTTGGGTTCATCTGTTAAACTGTCAATTTAAATCTGTGGTGGAAGGAAGTAGTTCCACACACAAGAGAGTTTTTTTAAGACACTCTGTTGTTGTTGTCATGCGATAAAAATCATGATGTCTATGGAAAGTCCCCATAAAACATGAAAACCCAACGTGTGTGTGTGTGTGTGTGTGTAAGAGCCCAGATGCAGACACAGTAGCATTGCTAAAAAGTGACGGTCCATAAAGGCTTGGAAAACCTAACCCTCTCCAAAATTTTCCATTAATAAAATTCCTTGACTCAGAATTAAGGAGAGGAAAGAAATGCAGAATGTCTGTAAAAGCACTTTTTTCTCCTTTTTTATATATATAATGTGATTAGCAGAGAGTAAAGGGAAAACATACTTTGCATTTAATTTTCTTTTCTTTAGATGGGATGAAGAAAAAGAAACACAATAAAAGTAATAATGAAAGCCAAAATTAAAATCCTGAGTGCTGTGGAAAAGACCATATGTTGTGTGTTGTGTCCTTCTAATTAAATTTTATTAGAACATTTTGTGTATGGCACTAAAAAATTGCACTTTCTTCTAAACATTTCCATTAAAAGACTTAATGAATAATTGTAGCTGCTACATAAAAGTGTAATATTTAGACTAGTGTCAATTAACAATGAAGAGGAAAAACTTTGTCAAGTCCATTTCATTTGACACAACGCCTCTGCACACAGCACCATATAAACCACCACTTCTCACATCTTACAGTTACAGTGAGGAAAATCATGCAGAACATCTTAAACGCTCAATAAAAAGGCAGAAAGTAGACGGTTTCCTATAAATACCAATCAAGGGAACAAGACCTGGTCAAACAGTTCAAATGCTGTTAATCTGAAATATGTTAAATCTAATCTGAATCTAATTGAACAGATTACTTAACGTTTAACCTAATTACATAATAGTTAAAGCAAGACCGAATAAACAAACAAAGCCTATAAATTAACTAATTTAAATACTGAATGATCTGTTCAGTGACATCAGCTAAAAGCTTTCAATCACTGAAAGGTCCAGTAAAAAAGGAAAATCCACTAAATTACGAATTATACAAACAAATGAATACATAAGTGAGTAAAGCAAATTACGGACTTTGGGAAATTCGTGAAAACGAAAAGGAAAGTCTGTTAAAGTGGAGGTTAAACTACTGCATACAAATACGAGCATTTCCATTCCTAAAATATAACAGAGATGAGAGACTTTCCATTAGAAGCTTCATTCAGCAGCTTCTGTAATTAATCAACCAATATAGGCTACAATAACTTCCTCTATGCAGCATTCCTCTATTTTATTAAGACTCTCTCTCTCACACACACACACACACACACACACACACACACACACACACACACACACACACACACACACACACACACACACACACACACACACACACACACACACACACACACACACACACACACACACACACACACACACACACACACACACAAATGTAGTGTTTTCATCTTTTATGGGGACTTTCCATAGGCGTAATGGTTTTTATACCGTACATACCGTATATTATATCCCCCTACACTGCCCCTGCCCCTAAACCTAACCCTCACAGGAGACATTCTGCATTTTTACATTTTCAAAAAACATCACTTAGTCTGATTTATAAGATGTTTTCCTCATGGGGACCTAAAAATGTCCCCACAAGGATGAGGATTTCGGATATTGCTATCTTTGTGGGGACATTTTGTCCCCATAACGTGATGATTACCAGTCCACACACACACACACACACACACACACACACACACACACACACACACACACACACACACACACACACACACACACACACACACACACACACACACACACACACACACACAGTCATTATCGTAAATGTCTGTTGCCTGGAATGAATACTGGCAGCAGGTGCTAATTCTAATAGGAAATATGACCTACCCAACCACCCACCCAAAGCACACGAACAGTTGCACGCGCACGCGCACACGCACACGCACACACACACACACACACACACACACACACACACACACACACACACACACACACACACACACACACACACACACACACACACACACACACACACACACACACACACACACACACACACAAGCATACTCACTTCCATGCATACTTGGACATGAAAAGATTGTCAGGTTCAATCAGATCACTCTGGGGGCAATATAATAACACAAGCATGTGCTAAAGAAAACATGATCACTGTATTTTGTGCCTTAACATGTTCCTCTTCTTTATCTCTCATGTCACCTCATGGAATTATGTGGCCAATCTGCCCTGCGCCAGTGGCTTGTGTATTAGCCCGCAAAAGCTCTTCCTGTATGACTGCCTGGGGACAGCAGCTGTTGGTCCCAGCACACATGGACTAACAGAGGAGAGCTATGCGTGTGTGCATGAGCATTTGTCAGGTTGACTTTGTCCGCGAACAATTGGTATGTGCCATTCCTTGTCCTCAAGCTAACCCAGCACTAATTGGGATTAACGTGTCTACACTGAAATACCAGAGGACAAACTCATGTATAAAACATACTATCACATGAAGATTCAGGCATACATAGAAAGCAATAAGTACTTGTAGTGTGTTTTGAAATTTCATCTCAAAAGAGTTCTATATCAAAATTGTCATACTGCGTCACTGTTTGTAATGTTATTTCTTCTCACACTCTTTTTTTCTCTGTGCAATTAAATATATTTTTTCCAGGAAAAAGGTATATTATGATGTGACACTATATTAATGTATGTTTCAATAGCAAATTATTTGGATATCTTGTGATGAAACTGTCTTTCCTCAGCCAGAAAGCATCCCAATCCATGTATTTTGCCCTCCAATCAGCACTAGAGCTTGCTTAACCTTTAATACCTCACATAAAGCACAAAATTGCTTAACCTTTTAATACTTCACAAAGACGTTCATACAATACTTTCACTTCAAACCCACTAAATCCCAGCATTCAGAAGTACCGGTACTTAGGTTGAAACCATTACATAGTAGCCTGACAAAAATGCTTATTTTAAAGAAAAACATCAGACGGATTTAGAGGCTATATATATATATATATATATATATATATATATATATATATATATATATATATATATATATATATATATATATATATATATACACTCACCCAAAGGATTATTAGGAACACCTGTTCAATTTCTCATTAATGCAATTATCTAATCAACCAATCACATGGCAGTTGCTTGAATGCATTTAGGGGTGTGGTCCTGGTCAATACAATCTCCTGAACTCCAAACTGAATGTCAGAATGGGAAAGAAAGGTGATTTAAGCAATTTTGAGCGTGGCATGGTTGTTGGTGCCAGACGGGCCGGTCTCAGTATATTTTTTACAATCTGCTCAGTTACTGGGATTTTCATGCACAACCATTTCTAGGGTTTACAAAGAATGGTGTGAAAAGGGAAAAACATCCAGTATGCGGCAGTCCTGTGGGCGAAATGCCTTGTTGATGCTAGAGGTCAGAGGAGAATGGGCCGACTGATTCAAGCTGATAGAAGAGCAACTTTGACTGAAATAACCACTCGTTACAACCGAGGTATGCAGCAAAGCATTTGTGAAGCCACAACACGCACAACCTTGAGGCGGATGGGCTACAACAGCAGAAGACCCCACCTGGTACCACTCATCTACACTACAAATAGGAAAAAGAGGCTACAATTTGCACAAGCTCACCAAAATTGGACAGTTGAAGACTGGAAAAATGTTGCCTGGTCTGATGAGTCTCGATTTCTGTTGAGACATTCAGATGGTAGAGTCAGAATTTGGCGTAAACAGAATGAGAACATGGATCCATCATGCCTTGTTACCACTGTGCAGGCTGGTGGTGGTGGTGTAATGGTGTGGGGGATGTTTTCTTGGCACACTTTAGGTCCCTTAGTGCCAATTGGGCATCGTTTAAATGTCATGGCCTACCTGAGCATTGTTTCTGACCATGTCTATCCCTTTATGACCACCATGTACCCATCCTCTGATGGCTACTTCCAGCAGGATAATGCACCATGTCACAAAGCTCGAATCATTCCAAATTGGTTTCTTGAACATGACAATGAGTTCACTGTACTAAAATGGCCCCCACAGTCACCAGATCTCAACCCAATAGAGCATCTTTGGGATGTGGTGGAACGGGAGCTTCGTGCCCTGGATGTGCATCCCACAAATCTCCATCAACTGCAAGATGCTATCCTATCAATATGGGCCAACATTTCTAGAGAATGCTTTCAGCACCTTGTTGAATCAATGCCACGTAGAATCAAGGCAATGTATATATATATATATATAGATAGATATTTATTTATTTTTCGTCATCCATAAACTCAATACTACAATCACAAACAATACACTTACATGACTTTACATAACAATACATAAAAAAGATTTAATCCAGTGAATCTCAACTGATGGACCAGGACCCAAAAAGGGTTTTGCATTTGACCAAAAAATGGGTTGCAGCAAAGAGCAGCAGCAGCAAAGAAAAATAATAATAAACATCAACTAACAATATAATTAAGCACAATTAGTTAGAATAGTGCAAATAAATAGGCTTATCGATTTTTAAAAGGCTGGAGAAAATGCTTCCCATGCTGTTGTTGTTGACGTCAAAGACCTCTATGGGACTGTGATGCAAATTCCTCTGTCACTTGGTAGAAGCTAGCCAAATTAGCCAGATGCCAATAGGGACAGGTTGCATGACATGCCCTCATCCCAGAAAGCCATGAACAAAACTATATGCAAGGTAAAAGACAATACGACATGCACTATAAACAATAGAAAACAATAGAAAAAAACGGATAACAGCCTGGCAGAAAATTACCACAACCTTTTCCGTTAAGTTCTATAGAAAAGTGTGAAAAAATCAATATGGAAAATTCCTTCAACGAAGTGCGTTGGGGCATCATTTTACGGCCCTTTCTAAGAGTGCACTATATATGAAATGCTAGTTCACTTACAGTGAGGATAAACATTGTTATCATTAATACATTTTAATGTTATATTTATGTTTAGATATGTTTACATATGTATAAGAAATTATTTTGGCACTGCATGGATTGTTCTATAGAAAATCTAATTGCTGACGCAAAACCAGTCCCATGCTACATCATTTCCTGTGAACAGACAAGAGAGAAGCAGGACACAACGGTAATTTACCTAGGTAAAGATGTAATTATCCTTCTGCTCTACGAAATTTCTGAATGATAATCAGTGCTAATGGTGCTGATGTAAATGAACATCAGGGAGAAATGATAAAACGTGAAAATTACAATCCACATTCAGTCAACAAATTAAAAATATCCTGACATTTCGATATTTGCTTTGTTTGGAGCAGTGAAAGGGCAGAGAAAAATAGGAGGCAAATTAACTGATGTGATAAAAGGAGAAGAAGAATAAGAGAAACACACCGAGAGAGAGAAAGAGAGAGAGATGGGAAATAACAGTAAAGGCAGATTGCGTCATTACAGTTTATTTAGTATCTCCACAGGCAAAAGAGGGCAGAGAGGAGAGAGACACACATACAGGCACAACACATGATCAGTGGGGCTGGGAAATCTGAGAACAACAGTTTGACTGTCCGACTTTATGAAACAGAAAATGTAAGGAATATTCTGTGTTCAATATAAGCGATACAACTGATACAATAGAAGTGAATGAGGCTAATTCATAAACTGTCAAATACTTGCTGTTTCAAAAGTAATTACCAGACATAAATAATGTATGCTAATAAGATTTCTGGGTGTAAAAAAAGTACATGCTAATCTTTTCTGTGTAAAGTTATATCTAATTGCACAACACAAAAATTACACCCTTTTCTTCCAAGAACCCCAATGTAACCTCAATTATTACCTTTTACAGAAAAGGAGGTCTGGGTTTTTTTCTTTTCTTTCAATATTATACCATAATTGCTTTTCATTGAGCTTAACTTGTATTGGGCTTGAAATATTTCTTTAACCAACCAAAAACCTCACATCAATATACTATTAATGAGAGACCGATGACAATAACAATGTCTGCCAGACACCAGACGCTCGTATCCAGTCTGAGGACTGTACAAATTAGAAGAGATGTTTTTAAACAGGGAAGGAAGGAGCCGAGGAAATGAGTGCAATTTCCATTTGAGCCATAGTTCTCACCCAAACAGAAGGGCCATTAGGGAAAACTAATGGATAAATTCAGTACTGGTTCTCCCTGCTTGTTGTTACTATTCTATATTGCTTTTAAGCAGTAATGGTAGAATTAGGCACATGCTTGCTTGGTGGCTTAATGCGAGTAATATAGTACATACAGTATGTTGCCAGCCACATGGAGTTCACAAGGAAAAACTAATTTCTTAATAAACTAGAAGCAATTCTAAATACATTTCTGATCATTTTTAGCCTTCCCCTGGCCACGTACTTGAGACTAGCGTGGAATTTTATTACTCAAACCACAGCCTGCTGTGGCTTCCGATTGCTTTTAGAGGGAAAACTGTTCATAGCTGCTGGACTAGGATCAGTTTTCTTCGTAAAAATTGCATACTGGCAAAATAGATTTGGCAAACGATCCAGTGCGCATCTGTGTTGCGCACAGGAGAGCATTAAAGGTTTTTAATTACAACGTGTTTTTGCAGCCTTGAGCAATAGCCAATTAGACAGCTTTTTAGTGATTATAAAGAGAGCACTCTTTGCGCACTTTCTGCCAAGCCAAAGTATGCATGTTTTCCTGTAAAAATTAACAGTGGTTTGTGAAAGTAAATTTCGTTTTTTTCTTCTTTTTTATAGTGAGCATTTATGATGGAATGTGTATGTTCGGTTTTGCGGTGACACATAAAATTAAAACTATTACAAGGAAATGCGTTTTTAAAGGTAAATGGACTGCATTTATATAGCGCTTTTAACAGACCTACGGCCATCCAAAGCGCTTTACATTTGCCTCACATTCACCCATTCATACACCAACGGCGGTGTCAGCCATGCAAGGCACCATCCAGCTCGTCAGGAGCGGCTGGGGTTAGGTGTCTTGCTCATGGACACCTCGACACTTGGTCAGGTGGAACCGGGGATCGAACCACCAACCTTCCAGTTTGTAGACAACCTACATGAACCACTGAGCCACTGCCGCCCAATGAAGCACATTGAAGGTGAAGCACATTGAAGTTGGTTCACCCTCCGTCTATGTTTCTGATAGTAGAAACTAAAGTAAAGGTTGTTAAAAGATGTGCAAGTTGCAACAGTTAATCAGGTCCAGGTTAACCCAAAATCACCCTACTTTTTTAGGACTTCACTAAAGGGATAGTTCACCCAAAAAATACAATTCGGTCATCAAGCTCTCAAGTTGTTCCAAATCTGTATAAATTTCTTTGTTTTGCTGTACACAAAGGAAAGTATTTGGAAGGATGTTTGCAACCAAGCAGATCTGCCCCCATTGACTACCATAATAGCGAAGAAAAAAAAATACTACTGAAGTCATTGGGGGTCAAGATCTGCGAGAACTATCCCTTTAAGACTCAATTGACTAGCCATTGACTTGTCATTCAGGCAACCCACCAACTGTCGATTTTGAAAATATGTCAGGTTAGTTTAACCAAAAATGAAGTCATCACAAGTAATCATTTACCCCCGCCCCCCTCCCCCCTCATGTCATTCCATCTCTGTATGACTGTTTTTGTTCTGTGGAACACATACCAAAAAGATAATTATCCCCTATGGTTGTCAAAATTTTCTAGCCAAAACTTTGGACCAATGACCATATTTTTGTAAAAATAGAGAAGAAATGGATGTCACTGGCTTTAAAAGTTCAGTCAGAAGTGTAATTTGATATTTGGATTTACTGAAAGAATTTAACTAGTCATCTTGTAAAATGGACACAAAGAAGAAAGCTGTAATGACCTGCAAACATATACTTTTTACTCCTTACATTTCATTTAGACCCTTAAGGGATAGTTCATCCAAAAGTGACTTTATTTCTTCTGTGAAACATAAAAGAAGATATGGTGAAGATATGTCTCAGTGTTTTTTTTTCTAACTTTCTGGAAGTCAATGGTAGCCAAAACTGTTTTGAATCAACATTATGTTGGTAACAAGAGGCGGGCAGTAGTGAAGTATTTTTACTTTCTACTCAAATACATTTTTCAAGTATATGTACTTTATCAGTGTTTTTCTTTGGGAAACTTAATTCACTACATTGCAAAGCATAATGTCTTACTTTTTACTGCACTACATTTCTTAAATAAAAGTAGTTTTTTTACCTTTCATATTTAAAGCTGCTGTCCGTAACTTTTTGTGTTCAAGATTTACAAAAATTATATAATGAGAATGTACAACATGAATCCATTTTCCAAACCGTGTTTTTGTCTTACCCTGAATCATTATGGTACACTTATAATAAGTGTTTATATTGGGACTATTTCAGACCGGTCTGGTAGGAACCGCTGCGGTGGAGCACAGTCCCTGCGTGACTCACCATAGACATAAACAGAGAGAAGTAGCTCCGGCTGCAAAGTTCTTCCGCAAGACGCATGCAGTTCTGTTTATTAACCACTAGAGCGCAAAAAGTTACGGAATGCAGATTTAATTACATAAAACATTTAGTGAATTACATAAAACATCATAATTGCATTGTCATTAGACAGTCACGTCACGTGAGTTGAGCGCTTGTGTGTCTTTTATTCAAATAATCGGTAAGGGTCATACTGTTGTTCTTGTTACTTAAATCCTGCATTATGTTGCAGTTTCAAGTCGATCAGTAACTCCAAATTTTACTCACATTTGCTGCTTGATGTTTGTGTTCATTTTAGACACTGTTGTACACTTTGTTACACCCTATATGCACACTGATCTTAGATTGGTTTTCATGTTTCCAACTTCATAGAGTTTGAGACTAATTCATCATGTAAATGGGGGGGGGGGGGGTCGTGTTGTAAAAAGACACAGAATAATTCATTTAATTACCTAAGCAGAACAGCTGGTTCCGACAAGTGACAAGATGTGACAGTGACAAGATGATATTGTAGAACATTATTGTACTTCATTAAAGCTATACAGGATAATACAGCTGTTCAGTTTGTTTTTCTAAATTAAGTCCAGGAACAGAATTAGCATTTAAAGGCATAGTTCCCTCTGCTGTAGCTTGTTTCCTATTCTAGCCTTTCTAATAAATGTGACATTATATACTGTGAATATTGTTGGCTCTGCCACAAATTGCTTATGCTCGTCTGTTGCAAGTCACTTTGTGTCTTCTAAATGCATAAATGCAAATAAAATGTCCATGGGAATGGTATTTAAAAGAGAGGTTTTCCATTTAGGAGTAAAATTAGATTGGTTGCTGTTAGCATTACTTGAAGAAATTTTTTTATGTACAAATTGTATTACATAAAGTCACACTCAAAAAGTGACGGTGCTTTAAACGTACAATGACAAGTTGCCACAAAAACGACCACAAGGATGTAGGTTTAATAATCTTAATTCAAATCCTAAATTTAAATAAAAAAAAACAAACAACAAAAAAATAAAATCACAGCAGCGTAAAAAACAAACAAAAAAACTTTATATTATAGAACAAAATGTGAAATTCTATTAAAATAATTTGAACCACAAACCTTTACTCATAAAATTTAAAACAGGTATTACATAGAAAATTCCAGAAGGAACCCATAGCAAAGTATTTGTTTGCCTACAAATTGACATCATTATTGAATAGCTGGTCAGGAATGACATCAAGACTCTACAGAGCTCATATCCCCCACATATATTAGGTGACCAACACATTTGCAACACCATCGTTCAATCAATCCTGCAAGCAAGCTGGGAGTTTCTGCACATGTTTGCTGCGCATCTGCCCTACCAATTGATTCACTTATGTGCGCTAATACAGTGGCTAATGAGGGTCCATTACAGTGGCCAAAAATAGACAGAGGACACAAGACCAGAGTCTACCATTTAGACTAATAAAAATATATGGACCGTACTGAGGCCACATCCAGAGGGGGGGGGAGAGTGATGGAAATAGAGGCAAATAGAGGATGACAGAGAGAGACAGCCTGCCTTCTCCTAATCCTCTTTAGATGTATTTTCCATAGGAACTGCAAAGCTATTTCGATGTATGTGTGTCGTCTACATTTCCTTGGCTAGAGCTAGTATGTGTGTGTATATGACAGCTTCTTTTACAGTAAGTAGCTCAATGGGGCCATACTTGTACTGAAGTCAAAAAACAGTCTGACCATTTCCACCCTCTTCATGACCCTTAAAGTGCAATCACATTTACTGTTGTTCAGCAAATCTTTGTGGGAGAAATCCAGTCATTTCAATTGGAATCCATGTGATTGGGAATTTAGTGTGAGGGCAAAAGATTTTCCCGCACAGATTTCGCAACTGGTCCAAGTTTGGCAACGATTTGCTGCATTTACCATCTGCAATCTGCTTGGTTTGAAAGTTGTGCTTCATACTATACCACACCTTTAGAATTAACTTTTGTTTGTTTGTTTATTGTTGTACCCTTTTTTACTGTACTGTTAAAGAATAATCCTGCTTTGATTGGCTGAATATTGCATCTTGAGTGGTCATATGTTCATGTTCTGCTAGTCCTATAAAGAATAATTCACTGTCAGCCCACTATTGTTGCAAAATAAACCCGGGGGATCTTGTGACATCCTGAAGAAGTTTATTTTGCCATAATGACTGGCTACCTGCACATTACCCTGCTAATTACACGGCTAGTTAGCAAGTAAATAAATAAAGGGCCATGAAATGTTGATCTGAGTTAAAATGATTGTTTTATGTGAGAAGAATGAGACCACAAAGTGTTACGAGAAACTAGCTGGGTTGAAGATGTTTACAAAAAACATCAGTCATACAGCTTAGTGGTCATTATACTAAATATTTGACAACAGAATGCTGCGATTGACCAATCACAATCTATATTCCAGAAAGACATGCAATAAGACATATAACAATTATGTGTTTTAATGAATGATCTGTTTTTGCAGATTCATTTCGATAAATGGTTTCATTTGGACTAGAGTGGGAGCTTTGTATTGTGTGTGTTACACAACATACACAACGCTACTCTTGCATAATTTTGGTTGTATAGTCTTAAGATGGAAAGGTGCTGCTTACTAGGTTCACATAATAAATATGTCTACTTTTGAAACATAAATAGAGCCGCCTGAGTTTAATCTTTAGCAGTGATGATGAACAGCAGACCGTGGATACAGACTCAACACACAACTTAAATTTGCTCTGGTCTGAATGACACCTTTATGCACTGAAGGGAAGGTAGGAGTGCAGAGTCACACACTGTCTGGAGCTGATTTATTTCAGGCCATCACTTTCTATACACATTGCTGCTTATTATACTCCACTCGAAATGCTCTTGTAGGTGGATCATTCCAAAAAATAATTGCATGTTTGTCAAACTCTGCTGAGCCATAAACTGTTGTTTTATATATTCCAATATTCTGTTGTCCATATGATGAAATTTGGTTACACTAATTGACATTCAGTGAATTACCATGGGCCTTTGGGCTCACTCGCATCTCCTGCAGACTTTTCAGATTGTTTTTCCTTCATTTCTTTTTCTTTCTTTCTTTCTTTCTTTCTTTCTTTCTTTCTTTCTTTCTTTCTTTCTTTCTTTCTTTCTTTCTTTCTTTCTTTCTTTCTTTCTTTCTTTCTTTCTTTTTACAATGGAAAACAAGTGCTACCAAGATTAGCTGCAGTGTGTAAACTTTTATGAGCACTCTAAAAGCTAACCAAGGTGGAGGGTTACAGCCTGTCAGAGACAATTTTCCACTTACGGACAAGTGGTGGTGAGAGCATGTGTGTGTATGGTGTGTGTGTGCAGTTTAATGTGGTAGGGTAATTGTTCAAAGTTATCCTTTTATTTTCACTCTTAGTGAAGTTATGATACAAGAAGAAAAGAAGGTGGGGGTGGAGAGAAAGAAAGGCAATAAAAAAGACTAAACTGTGCTTTGCATGGAAAATTATTTTCTGCAACATACTGTATTGGCTGTGCTGTGATTCCAGCCAAGCGCAAACCCTAACTAAATTCCACTACACTATAACAAGCATAAACAAGAAAACAAAACAAATTGGAGTACATTTTACAAGAAAATACTATTTCAGTCTATTACAAAATTTCATGTTTAATTCAATCTGTTTCTTGCTGATTCATTGTAACTTACTATCAATATTCAAGTGAATATTGTTTCTAAAAATTGTTAACCACAACTGCTCTCCTGTTGGCTGATATTTTATAACACATTACACAATATTACTTTTCTACGTCTCCCTATGGTTCAAAGGTATAAGGGAGGTCAAAGGCTATTTGTCCTTCTCTGGTAGAAAATGAGAGGAGACAGAAGAAGAATGAAGAAGAATGAGAGCTGTAGTGACATTTACTGATGTGCCGAATGACAAAAGTGGCTGGTTGGCGAAAAAAAATATTTCATGGCAGCAAGGGAGAGATAAAGGAATAAGATGAACGAGAGAGACAAATGAGTTGAGAGATCAAGAGGAGGCTCTGGAAGGTAAATACATCAGAAATACTAAAAGATATTGCTTTTTTCACCACTCCAAAAATGTCTGAGCAAATTTTAAAATAGGCATTATATTTATAAATAAACTGCAGATTTGAGCTTTAAACAACTAGGCCTACATTCTAACCTGTAAAACTATATTTTGTGACACAATGGCAATGGCAAATGATGGTTTTCTCCTCCGCCATTGACATTTGCATCTGAGATGCCTGGCTGTCTCAACTTCACACAAGACAAAAGGCTTTGCATGAGGACAGTTTAACCCTTAAATAGTGGAGTATGGCAGAATTCGGCCAGGTGGAAGTGGACTTGAGAAGTGGACTCTGAGGAGTCAACTCACTGTCCCCTTTGGTTCTCTTTCTATCCTCCAGCACCTCTGAGGCTGGACGTGGCCAAGACTGCATCTGTACACCTTTCCCCCAATCGCTCTGCTCCTGTGAGTTCTGGCGAGGGTTCCTCAGGAGGAGTTGCGGTCGATTCGCGTAGCCCCATTCTGGCCGCTCTTAGTATGGTTTGTGGACCAGGGGGCGTATTACAGAAACGTTCTATCTTAGGTCTTAACTTAAGATTTAATAAGTTAATTTTGTATTTTTCACAATTTCGTATATAACAGAAGCAAATCTTAACTTGATTTAGGATTCTTATCCTATCATACAAATTCTCATCTTATCTGTAGTTGAGAAATCTTAAACCGCTCCATCGAGTTCGGTAATCAACTGTCAGGTCTGTTACAAAGCAACCAACAACACGCAAACTTCTTCTGAGGTAAACTTAAAATCAAAACGGAGAAATAACGGCATGCTTTTAATTTCAGTGTGGCAGAGATTGACATTTTGATAAGCTCCGTTGAAAAGTTCAAGCCTGTTTTATAAATCACCTTTTGCAAAAAAAAAAATTATAATTTGAAGGCTGACCGGTAATGCTCCGTGATGGCTCGTTGGCCTCTGTAAGGTTGGTCGCAATTCCTCAAATAACTGCAAAATCATGTGTCGGGGGAGTCTGTAATTATTTACAAGCATTTTATCATCAAAGCACAGCACAATCCTCTGGGTCCTCCAAAAGTCTCTCCACCATCAAATGTCGTTGCTCTTTGTCTTGTATAATCAATAAATGTAACGCCATTCTCAAGAAAAAAAAGGCTTTTTATACTGTGATTTTTACCACTGGATTTCAAAAATGGTTTGAAGTTAGGACACCAGTGGGGTTGTCATAAAGTTAAGACAGCTTTTAGGATTTTTTATTGAGTTAGGATGCTTCTGTAATACCCGTTTCCTATCCAGTTTCTTCAAGAGCGTTTCTCAGCTGGACTGACTCCTGCTACCCGGAGTCAAATCCTCTTACAACACTTACAGCCTCTGACAATTACTGCAGGCAACCCCCATGGCCGCATGTGTGCTCTGAGCTCTCTCTCTCTCTCTGTTATCAGTTCATTAGAAAGTAATACCCATAAAATAGTGCAAAAAGTGAAAGTGTGTTTTTGGGTTCATTCACTTTGCTCAGTACTCAACGTACACAGATACGAAAACCGCACACACACTCAAAGAAATGCTCACAAGCAAGCAAATGCTCTTAGACACACTTTAGTTAGGCTTATTCTTCATAATCCCTGAGTGCAGACAGAAGAATACTTTCGCTGCACCGGAGCAGCTATTTGCTGTCTGTTAAATCTCTGAGAAAAAGGTTACACCGCTAATACAGTCATAACAGCAGTGCTGACGGCATATTCTTCACTACAACCACTAAAGTTATCAGGTTCTTCCAGGGCCCAGCATTTCATCTTTAGGATGAATGCATTTCATAACACTCTCATTGAGAGCCACAGGAAACAGTGTGCAAATGGGATGCATTATTACGCAAGAAGACCAATGAAGAGAGGAGATACTTTATAGAACATTTGTCTTCTCTATTTCTGGACTGATCCTAGACCAGTGTTTCTAAATTGCTTATTTGTTTAGAAGTATTATATAGAAAAGTTTTAAACTGCTCCCAGTACAGCAATTAGGATGATGATTGTGTTAAATGAAGGGTGTTTATGTTTTGTCAGCCTAATGTAGCTCTGTGACTAAAGGGATATTAAAGGAAGAAGGGAGAGGGAGAGAGGTGGAGAGAGCGAGAGCTGGGCAAACAGGCTCTGAAAACTGTTATCAGCCCAAGGCCACAACGTACAAACTCAAACCCACACACACACAGAGAAGATCCAGAACTCACCTTCAACATAATAATTTCTCATGTATCAGTGTGTGTGAACTGGCACAAAATCACAAACAAAACAAGGGTGGCAGCAGCCTGCTAGAACCTAGGCACTGCCTCTCCATGTGCCTGCTGGATCATTCCAGCACCTGCTGTGCCAACAACCCTGGCATGTACAGATGTCCTCTAGTATGAGCCCACCTACTGGACCTTCCTCTGGTTCCCTAATCACTCTGAATTGCAGAGGAAGAAATAATGAGCAGTAATGTTTGTCTGAAACATTATCTGATCTAAAATAAGTATCTGAGATAAGATGCTATTAACATGCAGTTGCAGAGCTGATATCCAAAAGTGCCTCAGAGCAAATAACACTATACTGTCAATCAGACAAGCCAACAGAAACCAGGGGCATCCTTACCAAGATAAGCAAATATTCCTATTTTATATATGTTTTCACATCCACCATTCTGGAAAGGTCAAGATCCACCCACTAATGCATGCAAGTGAATTGACAGATGTATTTTTCAACAGTAACAGCTCCTTCTTCACATTTGGAACTCTAAAATTAATCTGAGTATTGGTAAAACATTCTTATAGTGTTTATTGATCATAACAGTACATCCTGAATACGTAAAACATAGATGGAGAAAAGCAATGGTAGTATGATAAAAAATGTAAAAATAAATAAAAGTGAATGTAACAAATGTCCCCAAATTTGCTTCATAAAACAATACAATTCAAAACATGACAAAACATTTAAAAGGGAATTCCATTTAAATATTATTATTTTAAGTCCACCTATACTGTATAATAAATTTGTGATATAATAATAATATTGTGTGTTGATTTTACTTGCTGTCTGATATGTGAGACTTTATAGACATCTAAAAGAAGGTTACAGTTCTCAAGATATTTATTTATTTTCCAAAAGAGAGAGTAGCTCTAAAAGCAATTAGATTAGATCTCATGTAATTAGATTATAATCTATGTTGTAGAGTTATTTTACGGTCAGCTGTTCGTGGTATTATAACAAAGTGGAAGCAATTGGGAACAAAAGCAACTCAGCCACGAAGTGGTAGGCCACGTAAAATCACAGAGAGGGGTCAGTGCATGCTTATTTCACAGTGCGCAGAAGTCGCCACCTTTCTGCAGAGTCAATAGCCTCTAAACTTCGTGTGGCCTTCAGATTAGCTCAAGAACAGTGTGTAAAGAGCTTCATGGCTTCATGGCCCCTCAGTTCCAGTGAAAGTAACTCTTAATGCTTCAGCATAGCAAGACATTTTGGACAATTCCATGTTCCCAACTTTGTGGGAACAGTTTGGGGATGGCCCCTTCCTGTTCCAACATTGCTGCGCACCAGTGCACAAAACAAGGTCCATAAAGACATGGATGATGTAATGCTGGGTACAACAAAAGCAGGATGAGGCGTATCCACATGCAGATTTGGTTTATTAACAAACATGGGTAAAGACAGAGATAGAAAACACCAGGAAATCAGGAACAAGAGCATCTACAGTGAAACATCGACTGACACAGGACAGGGTAATCACAGTGGTATAATGCTGCCTTCACGTGCTATCGGAAATTTGGTCATTCCGACTTCTGAAGTCGTGATTACGAGCTCATTGCATTCAAGTTTCAAAATGTGAGGGCGTTCATGTGCAATTTTTACCTAGGAAACTCGTATTTACGATATTTACGTATATACG